>NC_134409.1:65523270-66131187 GCF_038048845.1 Mixophyes fleayi
TTTAGAGATCCTTCTGCTACCAATGCCATCAGTATGTTTTGCAATAATAAGGCTGCAAAGGTCTGGAGTTCTTTGCTTTTACCCATCAGGAGATGTTTCTTGTGTGACACCTTTGTAATGAGACACCTGTTTATAGGCCATCAGTCGTGGCTGAACCAGCTGGCAGGATTGCTTTCTAATTATGGATAGAACTCAGCTGGTGTCTTGGCTTTCCATGCCTTTTTGTACATCCCTTTCTCCATGTGTTCAATACTTTTTCCCTGTGTCATTTCACAGTATTACACAAAACTTAATATATGGACATCTATGGTTTGATTTCTTTGCATGTGTGGATTGCAAGGGTTGTTGCTGACATTTGGTGTAAATTTCATTACAATAGCCACATTAAATATGAATTACTGAGAAAAATGTTAATGTTCAACACTTCTTTCACCCAATGTAGGTATGCATGCATGTATGCATACACATGTCTAGATGGGAACTGTAGCCCACAAATATACATAGTAAATCTATCTATATTATATATACACACATCCACCTTTTCCTCACATTTCCCTAGCTCTTAATCTGTCAAGGGCGTACAACTTTCATTACTCCAATTACCAAATCTGATTGAATCGATTCATTATATTGTTTTTCCTCAGTTTAGGTTGCCGAAAATACCTTTTTAAAAAGAAGCATATCTTCTTTCTACACAAAATGTCACAATTCACTTCTGTAGTATTTCTTAATTGTGAATATACTCTGGACAGAAACAATCTGCGAGATAGGTCCATTCAGGCATTGCTAAGCACTTTACTATTTTACAACCTTAATTTATACGTGGCTGGCTAATAGCTCAAAATATACACTTCTAGTAAATTTAAAAAAACCAAAAACAGATTGTCAGCTCTTGAAAGAAATGCCTTAACATGACCTGTCTGAAGTTATGCTCCCATATTGTGATTAATAGAAGGCTTATCAGCTGAACATACCAGACTTCAATGTATTGTCTAGGGTCACACAAGATTCTCAAGGAGTTGTTTACTTGCAAAAACTAAATTTTAAGACTGCACCAGTTTTATAAAAAACAGTCATAGTACATTCACCCGATTTATTTTTAGCCAAAAGCCGTGAAGCATTCTTAAGGTGTCCATACACGCTATGATTCAATTGACCAGTATAACAATTTTAGCAGTTTTAGCCAAATGTGCAAGTCAAAAATATGGTCATAAAGGGATAAGGCATAAAAAGACCAGTGGCTAGAAAAAATAAAGACTGTGCGCTCACCTCCTGATGGTGCAGAAGCTGCAATCAGGACTAGGGATCCCTCCCTAGTAATAACCTAAACAACAAAAAACTTTATGCGCTCACTGACTAAACGTTTCTAAAATAATGAACTGTATATATAGAATCTAATAGGTATACTTAAATCAAGGTTGATTGTATGTAACAAAATTTATTGATATTCCCTATAATGGCAAATAACAGGTGAAATAGAACCTGTGAATAGAACACATCCTATAAAAAATGGCACAATAAATGTTAAAATATTAAAAATACACTGGTGGATATACATGTATATACTTGTTGAAAGATGCTGACTCAACAACCGCTGATGAACCAGATGATAACAATGGTAAAAAATATTACAGTAAAAGCATGAATTGACTGTCATAAAAAATAAAAATAAAATAAAAATGAAATGAATGTATATGAAGCAGTCCCAATATTATAATCGTTGGAGAGTTCTTTCAGTTATACAGCTGAGTAAAATGACAGTACATATATCCGACTGGCTCCACATGGAGGTGATACCGATACTTGCGTTTTGCGGAGCAATGTTCTGTTAATTGTCCAGTCCCAAAGTGTCTCGCTGCGTGATTTAAGGAGTTGTTAGTATTCAGATGTTAAAGATGTTCACAATAGCGGGTGATCAGTCCCGCTATTGATAGGAGGTAGTGGCAGAGAGCAAGCGTGGAACACACTTCCGGTTCTGACTCCTGGGTGTGATGTCACATCCGGAAGATTCTATTGGCCAATAGATTGGTGTAGGAGGAGTCCAAACGCGTTTCGTCTGGTAGACTTTTTCAAGACTTTCTCCCTTGAAAAAGTCTACCAGACGAAACGCGTTTGGACTCCTCCTACACCAATCTATTGGCCAATAGAATCTTCCGGATGTGACATCACACCCAGGAGTCAGAAACGGAAGCGTGTTCCACGCTTGCTCTCTGCCACTACCTCCTATCAATAGCGGGACTGATCACCCGCTATTGTGAACATCTAACATCTGAATACTAACAACTCCTTAAATCACGCAGCGAGACACTTTGGGACTGGACAATTAACAGAACATTGCTCCGCAAAACGCAAGTATCTGTATCACCTCCATGTGGAGCCAGTCGGATATATGTACTGTCATTTTACTCAGCTGTATAACTGAAAGAACTCTCCAACGATTATAATATTGGGACTGCTTCATATACATTCATTTCATTTTTATTTTATTTTTATTATTTTTTATGACAGTCAATTCATGCTTTTACTGTAATATTTTTTACTATTGTCATCATCTGGTTCATCAGCGGTTGTTGAGCCAGCATCTTTCAACAAGTATATACATGTCAGGATTACATGTATATCCACCAGTGTATTTTTAATATTTTAACATTTATTGTGCCATTTTTTATAGGATGTGTTCTATTCACAGGTTCTATTTCACCTGTTATTTGCCATTATAGGGAATATCAATAAAGTTTGTTACATACAATCAGCCTTGATTTAAGTATACCTATTAGATTCTATATATACAGTTCATTATTTTAGAAACATTTAGTCAGTGAGCGCATAAAAAGACCAGAACCCAAACGAGCCAGATCAAAATTACATGGAGATTGCAGAGAATGACTACTGGCGGATTACAGGCAACACAAATAATGGGACCAATTTAGTAGAAAACCACTCGTTATATTTGCAGACCTACAGAAAACAAGAAAGCTGGTGACTGAGGAAAGGTATATTACATATGTAACATAGCTGCATGAAATTATACTACCACTCTTAATATGGCATTCATCCCTTAAAATGTAAATAATTTTGTGAACTCAAATATGTTTTTTGTTCTTGTCAAACTTACAGTCACAGATTTCAGCGTCATTCCGTGGTATGTTCCCATAGTGTCAATTTTAAAACCTTCCGTTTCTGTAAGAGAAGACAATTTTCCAACATAACTTTCAGGGATTTACTTTTTTTTACATTTATTTTCAAAATAGAGAGTAGCATCAAAACACATAACTTGTTTGATTAATACTCCCTTTGTGGTGCATTTAAAAATGTCAGGGATTTTGCCTTCAATGTAAATAAGCAGGAGTTGTATGCTTGTAGCTACTAGGGTATACAATTGTATGCTGGAATATTAAAAGCATTGTTACTGTGACATGACCACTCCTATCTGAGCAAGCTTTGTTTGCTGCAACATTGTAAAAGAACCTGGTAGCATGCCAGGGCTAGAATTGTTTTAGAAAATTAAACATTTTAAAGAATAACAATGGAAAGTTAGTAGTACACAACATGTATTACAGCTTAGAATTTGTTTCTATGATCAAGGCTGAGCAACTTTATAACTTTGTGTACAAATTTACTCCCCCCCCCCCCTCCAAACTAACAGAGCAAGCATGTTAGAACAAATATATTTGTTAAGTGTATTAGTCATAACAAAAAACAAAGGCTAATGACTAGTCTTAAAAATTTGTTAGCTTTTGCAAATACAGTGATGCAAAAATATGTTTATACAGTCTGCAAGGCAAAAAAACAAGAGACCCAAAAGAGACAGTGAACGTTGATTGGGTTATCCTGTTGGCTGTCAATAGTAATAGCACTGGTGCAACATGTGGAAATTACTACCTGTTTCTGGGTTTTAGAAATTGAAAAGCACAGTTATTGCTTATTGTGTCATAACAAGTGCCACACATCAGAATATACTATAACAACTGGTGACCAGGGTATCCCTAGAGGAGTTCATCACTGGCTGTTAAAAGTGCATATTTTTTCTTGATGCTTGTGACGAAACTAGACTGGTTTTTATAGTTCACATTTTGTGAGATATGAGATGCAGCCCTTTGGTTCCCCACAATTCCCTATTAAGTTTTTAAATCATTTTGTTTAGGTTTTAAACTTGTATTGTAAATTGTATTTTTAAGTTCCAACATGAAGGGCATGGCTTTGTAAACGCGTGCAAACACGCAGATTGGTTCATTGTCTTAGCCTAGGTATTAGGATTATATTAAATTTTTGGGAATGTCCCTCTCTAGACCTGATGGGGCTGCAGTAGTATCCCACAGGAAGTCCCAATCGGCTGAAAGCTGACTCTCAATGGAAAAAGCATGTCAGGGATTGCGAGTTACCAAGCCCTCATCAGCACCCAACCCCTCAGTTACCTTGAATATTTCCCCACTGTTGTTGCAGCCTGAATTCATAACAGCAGGGGGTGTTTGGCAGCTGTCCCTTCCCAAGCCCACACCCCCCAATCTCTGAAAGGGATGATACATGCAAGCCCATCCATGGCCTGGTCTCGGGAGTGTGGGAAATCTTACAGTCCTTAAAAGGAGGAACCCAAACCTGTGTCACAGAGCCCATGCATGGCCTTGTTCTGCCCAACACCGCTTCCTCAGCGCATAACCCCATGAGTCTGATAGCTTGGAAAGCCTGAGAGCAGAGGGACTTTGTATCAGAGTTAATGACACACTGGACCAATTGGCTGGGGCTCAGGGATCCAGGAGAAAAGGTGACTGCAGTCCTCTGGGCTTGAGAGGTGAGTGACAGGGTGTGTGTTAAACCCACCAGGCCTTTTACGGCAGATAAATGTGTAGCGAAGGTGCAGGACTGTGTGCTAGGGCAGAAACAAAATAATGTCTAGTCACAACACTGGTAAGGAGCTGAAACTCAAGGCAGTCTACTTGAAATACCAGCTATTAATGTAAATGCTACCCGCTACCAATGAAAATAGAAAGAATGTCAGGAAAGAAGAAAATAGGGACCATTTCTATTAAACCTTTCAGAATTTACCTTCTTTGCCTTTGAACCTTTCCTGATCGTACCTATTGTAGATTTGTGGTGCTGGCTGTTTGTTTCTCAACGTTGGATCCTGCAAAACAAACATATATAGAAGTTTAAACAAGTTTTTGTGTTCCAAAATACCCTGCACCACTTCTGCTACAGAGTAGAGATTCAGCAAGCAACCCTACTGGAAAATCAGCTAACCTAAGGAGCCACCTTTTGCTGAAATCAGTCATACCAGTATGTATTAATGCCCAACCACTTCCAGTTTCTAACACAGCAGGGTGCCAAACAACTTGTTATGGGCATAAAAACTACAGTGGCATAACAAATATTTTAGGTCTCGTACCGCTTTACAAATATACACATTAAAGTTTATAAGTACTTTAATATAACCCAACTTGAATTGAAGGCTGTGTGGTCTTAAAAAACTAAACAATAGACACAAGTGCATTTTAATAGTACCTTTTATAAAACTGAAAATGTTTCAGAACAAAAACAATTTTTATATTACACGGAAAAGATTGTTAACCAAAAACTAGGCTTTTATTTTCAGGTCCTTGTAATAGAGGGGGTAAATTTTATTTTTGGTGCAAATTTTTGTTTACTTAATATATCTACTATATACATTTTACATTTAGAAATTGGACATCAATTACCCCTAATTGGATCAAATATCAAAACATACACTAAAAAAAAAAATCAAAAATCACCTGTAAACAGTTACCCTTATACAATGGTCTACAATTTTTTTTAGCTTACTGTTGCAAAAATAGGATTTTTACTCTGACTCCATTGGGGGACACAGACATTGGGGTATAGTAGGTGGACAAGGAGTTTAGACACTTGTTTAATATACACTCCTTTCCTACTATTACCATCCTTTCGGACATCAACCTCAGTTTTCTACACCCTAACAGAGGAGGCAAACCCAGAAAAAGGTAACAAACACTGAACCAACCAATTTCAGAGCAAAAAGGAAGGGTAAGCAGTGCTACCAGAATTGCGGCAACGTGTTCTCTTTAATGCTGTACCAGAAGGGCAAAGACATCCTTGTGTAGTGACCATTCCCTGGGGTGAACCTTGTGCCTGCTGAGGAAGACTGTTTCCCAGTTGTCCATCCCTGATATGAAGATGGCAGAGATTATCGGAACATGACATTCTGCCCAGGACACGATTCTGGTTGTATCTCGCATTGCCATCAAACTTCGGAATTCTCCGATGAGTTAGATAAGCCATAGCCTGGGCATTGTATGACTGAATATTCAAGGGTTTTCCGGTCAGGAACCACTGCCCCTGAATTAATACTCTGAACAGCCCTGAGTTCCAGGACATTTATAGGTAGGGTGGCCCCCTGAGGAGACCAGAGACCCTGAAACCGAAGAGGCCCGTCAACCGCACTCCAGCCAGACAAACTGGTGTCTGTGTTGACCAGGGTCCAGATCCATGTGCAAAATAACTGTCCGTTTTCCTAACATGTGAGGGATAATAGTGTGGCTCTGGACAGGTTCATGACCTGCCTGTCTAGATGTTCTTGGGAACTAGAGCACTTCTGAAGAATCTCCCTCTGGAGGGGGCAAGAGTGAAACTGTGTGAAGGATACTGCATGGAATATTGATAACATGGATCCCAGCAGGTCATACTACGGAGAAGAGACCCCTCATTTCTTGCCAGGAGAGTCCTGGACTTGTGCAGAAAAGAAAGGATTTTTGTCTTCGGTGAGGTAGACTGGGTCAGTGCTGAAATTTAGGCTCAGAAAGCGCATTTATTGTGCGAGGATGCGGGTAGGTGTAGAACCCAGCCATGAGCTTCCAGAAACTGGATCGCAATCCAGATGTGGAGTAAGAGCAGAGATGCGGACAGTGCCTTCAGATGCAGGTTGTCCAGATAGGGTATAATTGTAACCCCCTGGGAGCTCAGGACTCCTGCCATTACAATCATCACCTTGGTGAACACCCTTGGGGCTTTAGCCAGACCGAAAGGCAAGATCAGGAACTGAACACGATATTTCTTTACTGCAAAGCAGAGGAGACGCTGGTGTACCTCCCAAATGGGCACATGCAAGTAGGCATCGTTGATGTCGTTAGAAGCCATGAAATAGACCTGTTTAATACTTGCAATTATCAAAAGCAGGGATTCCATCCAGAACCTGAGCACGCATTCCTGCTTGCTCAAGGACTGTAGTATTAGAACGGGACAAAGGATTCGTCCGGTTTGGGGACAAGAAAAAGGTTTAAGTAAAACCCCATTCTTCTTTCCTGCTGCGGGACTGGCACAATGACCATAGAAGCTTTCAGATGGCTTCCTGAAGTACCCTGCGTCTGAGGACACAAGCGGGAGGAGCTGTGGTGAAGAAATGCTGTGCGGGGGGACTCAATCAGGTTGACAACATAGCTCCAAGTGAAAATACCCGTACCTAAACATCGGTGGCTGATGTCCACAGCATCCTGGACTGGGATCTTGTCATGCCGTAGTCTTGTCCCCTGGCCTGGGGGCTCCATGTCTGCCAGAGTCCTGGCCCCTCTGGTGTGTTCCTCTAGCAGCCGATGACCATCCTGTGTAGGGAGCTCATCGTGCTCTGCCACAAGAATGAAAGGCCCAAAAGCGTGTCTCGGTTAAGAGGAGTCAACAGGTAGAGAGGTACTCTTGCCCGCTGTGGCCACCTGAAACATTTAATTCAGGCAAAAAAATAGCGCGATACCGTGAAAAGCCCACTCACAGTAAGCATCCACTGCCCAAGAGCTTAGTCATAGGGCGCAGTGGGCCACTATGATGAGGCCCAAGAATCTGGAGTTAACTGACACTGCATCCATAGATGCTTGGCCCACATAACCGGAGCCCTCCTGAATGAGTTCTGCCAACATCAGGAGCTCAGTCCTAAGGAAGTAATCCTGTAGGCCCTTAATTGCTCTGCCCACAGCTGAATGGCTATATTAACCCAGGCTGCGCACATACTGTGTCTAAAAAGGCCATCAGCCGCCACATAAGCGGATCGAAGAAGAGTTACATTTATCAGTTGGATACCGCAGAGACATTGCCTTGTGCAAGAATGGCCAAAGTTGTGGTAAGACTAGCAACAGGGGGATTCACCTTACCTTAGGAGTAGACTCCCATTTTACAGATTCCTTTGCAGGAGCAGGTAGAGAGATTGAAATCTGCCAGGCACCTGAAAATTTATTTGCAATCATTAGTGATACAAAATGAGTCATTCTGAAGAGCCCAGGGACTTAAAGCGTTGTACTGCGACAGGATGCCACCTTTACAACAAGAATGTTCATGAAATTTCATCCCTGCTGGATGGATGTTCCACAATCAACTGTAAGCAAGTGATATTAAAAAGAGGAAGCGTTTGGGAACAGCAGCAACTCAGCCATGAAGCGAAAGATCAATAACTGCTAAGGCGCATGGTGCGTAAAAGTCGCCAACACCCTGCTGACTCCATAGCTGAAGAGCTCCGAACTACAACTGGTATTAATTTAAGCACAAAAAACTGTGTGGCGGGAGCTTAATGGAATGGGTTTCCATGGCCGAGCAGCTGTAAGCAAGCCTCACATCACCAAAACCATGGCCAAGCAGTGGATGGAGTGGTGTAAAGCACACCGACACTGGACTGTGGAGCAGTGGAAGCGTGTTCCACTGTGGAGTGACGAATCGCGCTACTCTGTTTGGCAGTCAGATGGTTTGGTGGATGCCAGGAGAACGTTACCTGCCTGACATTGTCAACTGTGAAGTTTGGTGGAGGAGGAATAACAGTATGGGCTAGGCCCCTTCTCTCCAGTGAAGGGCAATCTTAATGCTTCAGCATACCAAGACATTTTGGATAATGCTATGCTTTCAACTCTGTGGCAACAGTTTGGGGAAGGCCCTTTACTATTCCAAACATGACTGTGCACCAGTGCAAGGACTACAAAAGACATGGTTTGATGAGTACGGTGTGGAAGAACTCGATTGGCCAGCACAGAGCCCTGAACTCAACCCCACTGAACACCTAAGGGATGAACAGGAACGGAGATTGCGAGCCAGGCCTTCGACCAACACAGTGCCCGACGTCCTAAATGCTCTACAAAATAAATGGGCACAAATTTCCACAGAAACACACCAACATCTTGCCAAGAGTGGAAGCAGTTATCCCTGTAAAAAGGGTACCAACCCCATATTAATGTATATTTATTTGAATACAATGCCATTACAGTTCCTGTTGGTGCAATGTGTGTCAAGCGTCAAAATACTTTTGTCCATATAGAGTGAGAGTGTGTGTGTGTGTGTGTGTGTGTGTGTGTGTATACACACATACATACAAATCTTAAATTAGCAGCTTTGTATGCAGGACTATATCTGAGTTTATATACTAAAAGTTAATCCAGGCTAAAAGACACGAACAGTACTGCAATTTGTTCAGTTCTCTCAGCATCACTCCCACCCAATTCGTAATCGCCTGGCAGCCTTGAGGGGTTGGTGGACTGGCTATTCACCCCTATGCAGTGACCAAGAGTGAAGGAAGCATACATGCTAGTCTCTCAGTCTTGGACTGGTCCCTGCAAAAACACCTGTAAATGGAAAAATAAACAGTGCAAAATTTATCTATAGTTACAGTATGGGTAGGAGGCTGTACAAACCTTCCTTATCTTTTAGGCACTTACAAGGAACTGAGATTGATGTCAGAGAGGCATAATAGGGGAGGAGTGTGTATTAAACAAGTATAATAAGTGCCTAAACTCCTAGTCCACCTACTATACCCCAATGTCTCGCAGTATCCTCAGTGGTAGGAAATAAGTAACTTTTGTTAATGTTTAGCAACTACCTGTGTAAACGAAAATACAAAATTACAGCCTTGAAAACAGTACATTGGCAGTCAAAGATTACAACAAAAGTTAGAAAGTCTTAAATTCAAGTTCAAGGTATAAATGTTTAGGTTCTAGCAAAAATAAATGAAAAGGTCACCCACTGTTGGTGCTGTAGTCTGAACTGGTCTTTGCTCAGGAGCTCGACCTTCTTCTCTTGCTTTAACATTCTGAAGAATTGCAAATATGTTTTTGGCAAAATTCTAAACAAAGAGGGAAAAAACAAAAAGGTGTCAGTGCTCTGGCATTTCTAAAACATGGCAAGATAACGGGAGAAAAGTGTATATTAAAAAAAACAAAACAAAAACGTAGACAGTTTTATATTACAAACACAAAATAGGCATTTCCTAAAATCTATCACTAAAGGTTTTCTAGCCCAAAAGTATAACGTCACCTTCACTCTCACGTGTCCAAAACCATTTGTTTACAATAAGAATCAGTAGAATGACGATTTACATGTAGAGGATCCTCACATTGCCTCTTCTTCATTCACTTACAAAAGCTGCATCTAATAGCAGGGGCGGCACCAAATAAGTTGTTGCTTCCAATGTAAAGCTTTACACCAAAATGATATGCATAAGGGAAACCACTGAGTATGAACAAATTAACATACTTAGCAGCATCGCTAAAAAAGTGTAACTTTAAAAACATAACTTCAAAACCAGTGCACATATCAGCCTAAGATATGGGGGGGGGGGGTTCTTCACACCCAGAACTGCATTTAATTTACCAAATTTCATGACAATCTGAAACGGTCAGTTTGAAACTCTGTTGATTTGATGTGGAATGACCCAGTAATGTCCCCAGAAGTGGAGGGAAAGGAAAATATGGCACAAGTGTTTTGTATATGAATTGTTTTTAGCAACATCTCTAACTACCTTTGTGTGCATTTTTATGGGTGTACTATCACGTATCATCTTTCCCTCTAGCAACCCATTTAATGTAGAAATGCACCAGTCAGTTCTGACTATAGAGGACAACCATCCCCCTACTCGTTTGTGTTAAGTGCTCACTCAGTAGTATTAATGAATTCACCTTGCTCACTTACATTTTCTACAATGTTTCAGCTTCATCAATTAGGCGAAGGCACTTAAGAGTTTCTGTGCTATCACTTCCAGGTCAGGTACCTGCTCTGGCTTCACAAAATAGATGCCACTATCCACTAGACCCCATAAGTTTGGGCAGCCAGATAACCTAACTGCTTTTTAGACATTGTAGAGTTGTAAACTAAGCTGTATTAAAGATTTGTTAATGTATGCACATGAATGGCTGATTCAGGCTTCTGTTAATTCTAGGCTAAGCAGTATGAAGAACCACTTTTAGTGGCAAGAGTCAATTCCACTAATCCACAGGTATGCCCCTCCAGTGCAACTGTTAATCAACCAGATTTCTTTCTACAAATTGGTTGGTCCCTTGCAGGTTAAGGACTGAAAAAAGAGCTTTGCCATGGTTATTTTTAGGATTTAGCATCATATGTATATATTTGAGAAAGAGAAATGCTGCTGTATGTTATAAAACACATCTAAGACACTGTTCAACAGTTAAATATAAAGTCTCTATACAATAGCAGTAACTTCCTGTAAACAAGCTCCTTATGACAGTCAATTTTAAATCAATGAACTTTTGAGAACTGCAAAAAAAAAAAAGTCTTTAGTATATTATATTTAGTATAGTTTGCATTGTACAGTGGTGCTTGTTGAGAAAATAGTGAGCCAGGTCACTTGTATTTGACTCTGCTTGCAGGTCATTTCAATGGCTCTCATACACCCATTTTTACTCAATGGTTGTAAAGAGATGGCTCCAATTGTAGCTTATGGACCAGCCTTCTCTTATACCAAGTGATTGGCACCAAGCAGCCCTAGGGCCACATACAGCTCCCTGAACTTTCGCCTGCAGAAAATTCTGGATTATTAGATTTGTTATATCTTCGAACTTGTTTAAAATGCATGCCGATGTGTTATTATAGATAGGTCCCATTCTTTGATCAAATGTATTGTATTAACTTACTGCTGAGATTAAGGGCAATGTTTAGCCCTTTTCAAAGGTCAGAGGGTTGTCCATGTGAATCCCGAAGTGCATCAGATTGCCTATCACTGCTCAATACACTTTGGGCCTAGTACCAAGCCAGCCCTCTGACACCTGTGTAACGAAACTCGTCAGTGTGCTTTGTGCAGTTCAAGATCATTGTTCTTTGGTACTGTGTCTTCTGCCTGCTCAAGTGGTATCATTAGAACCACGGCAGTCTGATAAGTATTTCCTTACACTGTTACACAATTAGTGTTTTTAAATTAAACTGCTGAATACATTTTTCTACTACAGTATGGAGCTCCACCATTATGAATGCGTTCTACATATATAGCGCAGAACAAAAGTGCAATCTTTAAGTAGTTTTTTTTAAATGTATTACAATGTTCAAACAACTCCAGAGTGGTCTTATTGAGCACAATTTAATTTTGTGAAAAATTCACTTACTTTTCCTGTACTCTGTAGGATAGTAGTTCTTGTCCTCCATACTCTTTCCCTGCTAACAATATCTCTGGTAACATCTACTTCGGCATCCACAAAACTTCTCTGTTTTAAGGCCGTTATATCATCGTCCAAATCGGTTTTGATTGTAGTTTTTCTTTTTGCCATAATTTTGGCTTTGATGGCAGCAATTTTTTCTACTGACATAGCTTCTGAGAGAGATCTAAAACATTTACAAGAACATGTTAAATATGGTTTGATAGCCCAGTGTAACTGTTAACTGCACATAAAACAAACAAGGCTGCTTTTGTTGGTTAAGTAGATTCTATTAGAGTATGTAATGATCCACTCTCATATTGCAGATTACAAAGGTTTTCATTGAAAACCATTTAATCCTGCAAGGTAATATTAACAATGGAACACCTTTTGCACTGCATCATTTTCCCATAATACTGCAGCTTAAAACCCTCCAGCACCAATAGCTTTCTGCACTCAAACTACAGTGACACAGAAGGGAAGGCATTACACAGACGGTGTTACACTGCAGTTCAAATGATTTCAAAGCGATTCCTCAATTCTAACAAAAAGTACCACTTAGGTGGAATGGCAGCACAGTGATTAGCTGCTTGCCGTTTCAGAGCTGGGGTCATGCACTCTATTCTGACCAGCGTACCATCTGTGGGAAAGTTGCACTCTATTTTTTTGTATGGGTTTTATCTAGGTACTCCTGTTTCCTCCACCCAAAAATATACTGCTAGTTAACATGAGTGGTGGAGAATTTAAACCGTAAACATTTATAAAAAAATATTAATCTTAAAGCTAAATGGTAATATTGTTATCAATAACTACAATTTAAATATGTAACTTTAAAAACAAGTGACCTATGTAATTTTTCATGCAGCATGCAAACAAACTTATCAATGTCTCTTCACATCACGTGCATAGATCAAGTATATACATAATTATCTACTTATATAGCGCTAGCAGATTCCGTAGCGCTTTACAATATACAAATACAATAACAAAGAGTCAATAAGAAGATTCAGCCTACCGAATCTGCTCAGTCTGCACAATGCCTTCTTTATGGCCTTCCAAACGAGCAGCCAATCTCTCCTTGTCAAGACGGACACGTTCTTCATCCTAGGAGAATTAAAATTAATTTCAATATTAAAGAATTGTTAGGTTATTTTTTAATATAATCACCATCTTTAGTTTCATTCTTAAATGAAAAATACATGCAAAAAAAAACCAACAGATTTAGTTCAACAGTTTCTAAATTCAAGTTAAACAGTTATCAGTTTAATCACCCTTATGAGGTCATACTCCACATACAATTTCTTGTAATCAGTTATCAGGAAAGGTACATTTATTTATACCAGTGAAGAGATGATTAAGATGGGATGTGTGATCATATGAAAATATGTTCATAGCCCAAATAGAAAATATTAAATTTGGAAGAAATTCAAAATTCTGCTGTGAAAAGGGTTCTTTAGCCGAAAAGCAGTGATATTATGGAATACACCCTCACAATAACTGGTTTTGGCAGCCACTGTAAAATAGGATGGGACATTTTCCTAACAAAAGAAAACAAAGGGCTATGTTAATACAGGGAATTGTTCCATTTGAAGCATGGTAGTTAGAATGGGATTTGTCCCATTTTAAGACAAGCGGGACTATGGTTTATAGGGCTTTTCAACTACCCCTGTACCAACTAAGATTTCTCTTTCAGGAAGAAATTGATGCGTCAATGTAAAAAAGTATTACCATGCAAAAAAACTTCAAAAAATTTTTATTTTTATCAATAATTGTTATTGAAATTTCAGAAAGGGAAATAATGAGGTATAAAAAAACAGAAAAAAGGGGGATACATCAAGTGGGGAGCAGGATGTATAAAAGGAGGAAGACATTTTAAAAGAGAACTATGTACAATCAAAACATTAGATACAACACAGTATTTCAAGCTTTCCAAACTATCAAATATATTAGGACTTAAAATTAAGGAAATTCGCTTAGACTGAAAGGGGGGGGACCTGAGGATCAGACCTTATCCCTCTGCCATGTTTGTTGCCATTTGGTGAGAGGGGTGGTAGCAGAGAAGAAGGATTTGCAAAATAAATATGTAGCATACTTTTGTAATTCAGAGTTAGTGTCCGAGTATGGTATCCCAATACCTTTATGTTTCTCCTGCAAAGGTCCTCTAAGTAAGCTAGTTTGTCTTTAGTGAGGAGACCTCAATTTGCATTTCTAAGATTTCAGATTTTAATTCTCCAACAGATACTCATCTCAGCTGCTAGATCTGTTCTCAAATTTATGAGACTTTGGTGCAATGTATGAACAGTGAGATGAGCATCTAACCTAGGTCTATTTGTAACATTGGATTCTTCCGAGTGGTGGCAGGAGGAGAATCTTGATGTTCCTTATCTCTATTGCTAGGGTAGGTTCCTCCACCACTTGAGACTCGTGGCTGGAAACTAATTGGAGCGTGCAAGCATGTATATATGCAAATGGTTAGGGGATCTAGATGCAGGTTGAATGAAACATTACAGAAACCACTGTATGTGTGGTGAAACCATCTTTACTGATCAAGACCATACAAAGGAAAACTTATTGCAATGTAATTCAAACAGTTACCGGTAGGGAGAGTAACCAGTAGCACTGATGTGTGGCATATCAAAAGAGTGACCAGCAAGTGTCCAGGAGAGTTGGTTGGTTTCTTTACGGAGAGATGGGTTATATTGGTTGGGTTAGTGTGTGTTAGACCAACACATAATAGTGGAGATTTAATGAAAGATGCTGCACTGTTGCAGAACTTTGCTGGTGTACACAATAGGTTATGGCATATTCCATTGTCTTATCCAAGCAGGATAAAGAGGCCACTGAGACAAATATAATAAAGGAAGCAGGCAGTTACTTTTTGAGAAACAATTTGGTAGATGTAAGATATGTACTATATACTGGAGGCCACTGGATGGCAGCAGTGTCTCAAAAATACACTGGTTGAGCAAGATGGTCTGAAAATTAAATAATTCCTGATTTAAACACTTTGAAGAACTTAAGGGGTGTCGTTTTTTTGGCAGCTGAGATTACACATCAACAGGCAGATTTGGGGAAAGTCCTAATGTATAGACAATGAGGCCCCCGTTTTCAAAATTCAGGAGTATTTTTAGTAACCAGACCCAATAAATTTGAGAGAACAGGAGAATTTCAGAACATACACGAAAAACAGTGTCACCGACAAGGGAGCAGCGCCTAAGTGCTACAAAAAATGCTAGGTACTGACAGTAACTTGCTGCATGTAAAGGAGGCCGATTTATGAAGCTCCACAAAGCTACCCTGATTAACCTCAGGTAACTCGGGGTGCAAGTAAAATTTGTAGAAGACCCAGGCATGGAGTAAACCAGCAATGAGAGTTTTGCAGCACCAAACGCTGGTTATGAGAGGATAGCTGGAAAGCTCCGAGAGGCCAAAATCAGTTGCGATGCTCGTCTGAGGGCCGATGCCAAGTCTTTGGAGACAGAAACAGCAGGAGATGAATAATCTCTGAATGCCCATTTTGTGGGTATCTGATTAGTGCTATGATCGCCTGATGCTCGTGGGGTCCTGGGCAGCAGGATCACATAATGGATGTTGGAATATTCCAAAGAATCCTCGACTCTTAATTACTAGATGAGCTGAGCATTTCAGTGGTGTGATGTGAGAGAGGCAGGGAAGAGCTGGCCTGATGTAGAAGGGAATGGATGGTGGGTGGTAGCTCCATGCAAAGCCTATGGAAGGAGATCTAGACCACGTTCATAAGAGATATTGTCATTTGCAGAGAGCTTTCCTCATCTGAACAATTTTAAAATGGTCATTAATGTCAGTTCAACCAGGTGTGTCCACCACCCACCTCAGATTTTAAAGAGAATATCCAAAAAAGTATGTGACAAATACCTTGACTGACCATGAGTTTCCAAAATAGATTTATTTTTTTTTGAGTGTATTAAACTATTCACTAATTGCAGCTTATTTATTCCAGTTTATTTGAAGTATCACAGGTTTATTAAGGAATCACCACGAAATTGGGACCCCTAAGGTAATCCAAAAACCCAAACCAAATTACTTTATCTGCCTTACATTTCGAGTTACAGCAAAAATGCAAGCTTTTGAGAGCAGAATTAAAAATGTTAGGTTAAATAAACAGGAGATATCCCAATTTTTGCATTTGCAGGTGGATTTATTTAGATACAGCAGTTATTCAGGTGACAATGATTGCTGTATGTTAACTCCTTCACATCTAAACATAAGCATATACCTTTGATGCAGCCATCTATAAATACTATATTTTGCAAATCAGCAACAGCAGCAAGCTTAAGCCTATGCTTGGAGAGCAAGCTTGCTGGCAATCGCAAATGAGGGCCTTAATGTGTGAGTAGCATAACTTAACATGACCTAGGTACATACGGTTGCATTTATCCACGTTATTTGCAATTTCCATGTCAGCTCACCATCCTATATAAATATTTTTTTAGGTACTTCTGATACTGCCCAGTGTTAACCCTACATAGTGTAGGCTCACCCGCACATATTGACAATTGTTAATGGGCTTGTAGAGCCCTAGAAATCCAAAGTGCATGGCCCAAAACTGTTCCCTGTGGTACACCACTAACATTTTATCAAATTAATGCATCTAGCCAAGTATGGTGGCGATTATTATGCGCACCAGTTAATAGCTTGTTTGTTCAAGGTATCAAGGTATACCAAACATAAAAGGTGCTTCACATGTGGATGTCAATCTGTGTTAACCAACAGTGTGTAGGAATCTAAAACCATATAACAATTAGAATTCAGGAACCAATCGTAGTGCCAAGAGTAGCTGCTCCTTTTCACCCAATATCCTAATGATACTATGCGTACCAAAATCAAAATAAACACTGCTTTTCTGTCACCAGTCCTGACGACTGCCCTCTAGAAAGATTCCACTCCGGCAGTAGTCTTGGGTGATTCAATCCATTAGCACAACAGGGGCAAGCACCTTTTATGTTTGGTACATTTTAAACAGATCACTGGGTGCAAGGCATATGTTTAATTAAGGTAATGCACTATTGCTGTTTTTTTTTTTCATTTTCTGCCATTCCTGGTACATATTTTGGGATCCTTGATGAAGTCTTGAGGAAAGGTGTGAGGACCAAACTTTGAAACAGCAAGCTTTTAACTGGTACACATAATTACCACCACACTTATAGGTTTGGGTTCCTATAACATTACACTATGAGGCGCCCAGCCTTCTGTCCTTTCTAGAATTGTTTGTGGAGCAACTATCCGACGCTTCGCAACATGGCAGCGAGAATATATATATATATATATATATATATATATATATTATATATATTATATATAATATATAATATACACATACACACACACACACACACACATATACATACACACACACATATACATACACACACGGCACCTGACTGTTTTTTATTTTAACTAGGAGAGCTAATCTGGGTCTTCATAGACACAAAAGCACTCTCCGGCAGGGGAAACTGATCATACAGTTTTATAAAATGCATGAAAGTAATGACTTTGTCGTCAGCAACTATCCTTAATGGCTGCTGTCTACCACTCAAGAGCCATAACAGCCCAGTCCCAGATGTACAGTGATACTTAGCATCTGTTCACCACTTCTTTCCACTGTAAAAACATGACAGTCCATCCAAGAAACAGCACAAAAGTGGTGGGTAAATGTGTTAAGGAAGTAATGATGGAAAGTGTCAGACTTGAACTGTTGAAAAGATCATGCTTTTCTAATGAAAATAAAGACCTTTTCAGGATTGTTGACATGCAAAGGTATGTTCAACTTAGGGTTGTTTGGACAAATGATGGCCATTAAAGCCATAATTATTAAAAAGGGACCGGTCTGCTACAGTAGAGACAGCCATTTAGAGGGCTGATTCATGAGAACTTATACCAACATTTTACTAGGATCAGCAAGATAAAAATAACACAGGCCTCCAGAATGTCACAGGAGCAAACTAATAAGCAGCATACTAGTGAGTGTCTGGAGGCAACGGTGGAGGGAGAAAGGGGGCTGGAGACAACAGTAAGAAAGGAACTGGAGAAAACGGGGGGAGGGGGGGGTTAAACTGGTTATTCATTAAAATCTTGTGGGCAAGTGGGCATGTGAGAGAAAAAAAAACAATTGGCAGGGGGCATTTGAGAGAAAAGTTGTTGGGGAGAGGGGTGTGTGTGAAAAAAGCTGGCTAAAACACCTAGGGCAGGGATGCATATGAGAGAAAAGGTAGTGGGAAGGGAGGCATGTGTGAAAAGCTAGTGTAATGGACGTTGCATGTGTGAAAAGCTGAAGCGTATGGGTGGCATGTGTAAGAAAAGCATGGCATGTATGAGTAAAGCTGGTGGGCAGGGGGAGACATGTCAATATGTGACAGGTGAGTGACAGCAAGTTTTTTTTTGCTTTGTTCTGAAATCTAACATTTGGAACCTCACCTCTAGAAAATGTGTGTCTGCTCCTGGGCAGCAGTGAATACTTGACAGCATTTTGCATCAGACATCAGTGCATCTGGACTGCAGCCTTTCCAACCAGCCAGGAGGAGGTAAGAGTTACTATTTTTATTTTATAAAAATGTCAAGTGTGTGAGGGGCTATGAAGTGGGAATTGGAGGGACGGTAGGCTGAAGCTTTGCCTACGGCACTGAGAAACCGTGCACCAGCCCTGCTCAACTGTACCGGTCAACGCACTACTAAAACATTTACAAAAGGAATATGTATATAACCTTGTACACGTCAATGATAAGTGTTGATTTTTCTCCTACATAAACACTAGACTCAATTTGAAAGTGCAAAAGTTGTTTATGTTCCTGTTGCGAAAAGTTGTTGAGACATTATAGGATCAGCATAATTACTAAAGACCACACCAAAATGAAGAACTCACCTCTACTCTCGGTTTCTTTGCCTCTGCTAATATTTCATCTGCAGCTCTTTTCACTGGAAGAGAAAAGAGTTGCTTTAACAACATTGAAGATGCCACAATTAACTTTCCAGGAGAAGAAAAATTGTATACATACCCTGTGTGGATCGCTGAAGGCCAATTTCCAGTGGTGCACTTCTATCTATACTGGCAGAAGTTGCTGCATAAGGACAGGAATGAAAAAGGCAAAAATAAATACCCTGCTCTTATATAAAGAAAAAAACAAAACACAAAACCATTTATTGGACTAGCTAGACCTTGCATTTAGAGACTGGCACACTTTAGATCAAAGTTTGGATTAGTGTTAACTGTGGCATATTATACACTTCAATGTTAATGTAGTTTTTAACTATACATATTTAGAAGGACAGCAACTAGAAACTTCTTTAACCTCAATGCTCTTCTTGTGAAATAAAGACTAAGGTAATATCTGCCTGAGAGATGTTTGACAAGACCCTTTGCTTGGCTTTAACCCAAAGCGTGCCCTTCATAAGAACTAAAAAACAAATTGCCATTTTAGCTATACACCAGCAATTTGTATTAGACATTAAAAAACATGTGTCAAGCCAAAACAAAGAATGACACTTGCTGGGTAGTTCACCACACACAAGCAGAAACATATTACACCAAAAAACAAAAAACTTTGAACCCACTGGGACAAATAAAATAAACTGAATATAAAAAGTATAAAACATATAGCTGTAAAACGTTTCCACTTAGTTACTGCATCAATCATTAAACCAGATGTTTAGCCAGGTTCTCTAGCGTTACTTTTTGCCTTACTACATAATGCATAATATTTTAAAGGAAAGGAAAGGAAAAACACAAAAAATACGACAATAAGAAATTCTGGTGCAACTCCCATTTGATTTGCTATGATCCACCTCACCTAGCAGCTGAGCCCAGGAGCAAGCATTTTAACAGCTAGTTGACAAAAGTGCCGTGTTTAAAGCCGGCATCCTCGACATGCCACATCTAGAACTTAGAATGACTGGAGAAAAAAAGGCACTATTGAGTAATCAAGGACCTGCTGACTCCTGATTTATTCTTTTGAAATGGTTTGAAAGGCCGTTATTGAAGAAATTTCAGCTACTATACAAGTTTGTTTCACAAATTAAGTGGTATGATTTTGTATTATCTGCAGTTCGTTCCGTACTCGGTTTGCTGTCAATTTGATGGTTTTATTTTTATAGAGAAGCTACTTGCTTATTTCTAGCTTTAAGCAGTTTATTATTTTTGGCTTCCTGCAGTCCACCTGTTAGAATTCTGCTATGCAAGGCTTTTGCATCTCTGTCTGTCGGTCGGTCTGTGTGTTAGGGAATTTAGACTGTAAGCTCCAAAGAGGCAGGGACTGATGTGAATGAGTTCTCTGTACAGCGCTGCGGAATCAGTGGCGCTATATAAATAAATGGTGATGATGTATTGTTTGTGATCGTTTTAGATTGTTTGTTCTTCACTGATATTTGAGACCTGACCTACAATGACTTTAGAAGATTTTTCCAAATGAGGTCTATAGATTATATTTAATCTTGTCTGACCAGGAGGTATACTCCCCATAATGAAGGTAGACATAATTCTGACTTGAAAAAAATGAGGTTGCTTGTATTCTAAGTACTCTATATTACTAAAGCATTATTACATTAAGAATACAGCTGATTGTTGCGTTAGTATTTAGAAGATATAAACTATGTTACATCACAGAGTGAAATACAGGAATAAAAGAAAAAAAAAAAAAAGTATAACTGGTTATGCAGTATCCTTTCGATGACCATCATCTTACACAATAAATTTTACCGCCTGGATAAATATATAAGCGATGTAAATATATGTATAAAAAGTTAGTTCTGATATTGCTTTGTTAAAAAAAGGAATCCCATTTTCTACTGTAAATTACAGCTGAATGAAGTCAATTTGGATTTTTGTTACCCTGTATAACAGCACTCTGCTTCAACCTGGGATTTCATAGGGTCACAGTACTCCTTATTAACATCTAATAGCCATATAACTTCCCTGTGGGAGCGCATTATCAATATAGACAATTACCATTGGCATTACTTGGCCCTCTGTCCAATAAAGCAGCACTATTTAGAGACACTGTTTCAGATCTCCCCTACTACATACAGATCCAAGCAATACTGAAGTAGTTTAGTTACATACTCATTGTAACACACATCACTGGTAATATGGATAAAATGGTAAGCAGTACCATTAAATTAAACTTACAAGTTTCCCCATTTAAGTAGGCGAGAAGATCTTTTCTGTCAGGTCTTCTGACGACAGGAATATTTTCAGTCTGGGGGAGAAAAAAAATATGCAAAATAAAACATACATGATGCCAATATATTAATAAAGTTCTGTAATAATCTGTATAAATGGTGAACAGTCATCACTTCAGTATTCATTAAAGCAATGTAGGCATTAAAGAAAAAGTGTTTCTATGACCTAGACCAGTGATGGGCAAACTACGGTCCGCGGGTCAGACCGGCCCACTTAGAGGTTCTATCCGGCCCGCCAATATTTTAAAAAGTTTGATTAAAAAATGCATAAAATTATTAGGGCCGACCCTGTGTGTCAGAACCTTCATTTTTATGCCTTCCCAGCTATTTCCTCCATTACACTTCATCCTCGTTCCTAAAAGGACACTTCGCATTTCAATCCCTCAAACACCTGCCCGCCCCCTAATGGCTGAAAGTCATGTGAAAAGAGATGGGCTGGGCCATATACTAAGGTGGATTTTGATTGGCTGCTGTGTTGTCAATTAGTGGCTCACCAGAAAGACGGATCTGCAACAACCTGCTGAAATAAGTGCTGTGTCTGTACAATCGCTGCACTTATAGAGGCAACACTGCTATATAACACCCTTCCGTCCCATTCAAAAAATTTGTATTATATATTTCGATATTTGAGTTTTTTAATAAATGATATTGGCCCGCCTAAAGTTTTTCTTTTTTATTTGGCCCGCTCCTGAAAAAGTTTGCCCATCACTGACCTAGACAAACGCACTGTCTTGGAATTGTACCTTTGTATAGTTCAAATGACCTCAATGACCACTACTGTACTCATAAATTTACAGTAGACCTGTATTAGCAACACAGGTGTTGCAAATACATGGATAAGTTACTGTATATTTCTGTATAAACTGATTTTCTACACACAAAATGGATCTCCGGTTATGGTGGCATTGGAACATTTTGTACTTGCTTCTCTGCTCTTTTTACAGAAAATGCTTTTAAATGTTTTGCTATTGGTGACCACTACTGGGTAAACAAGTCCATTGTATAACGTGCCTTAGTGGGAATTTTTGTTTCATTCACATTTAGGTTTTATATACTCACTTTCATTAACCTGGTAATGACCAGAGTACTTTAAAGCTGATCATGTGATCGTTAGGGGAGATACAGAATGGAGAAGTACCATACATTGTATACACTGCACAGCGTTGTCGCACTCATGCAGGTGAACGGGTTTAAAGCCCATGTCCACCCACTGAAAAAACGTGGCAAGAGGTCATTAAGAAGTTCAATTCCATACAGGACAACATCTACGTCATCACTATCAATAACCATGATTAGCAGTGTTTTATAAATATATAAACACCTTTCAGGAAGAGAAGGACTTTTATCGGGACTGCAAATCGTTTTCAAGATAGTAAAGGCATTCATTTAAATTCTCAATGTAGACTGATAGGAGTAGAAATAGAGCTACAAAAGTATAAAACCCGCTTACTTTTCCTATATGCAAAATGGGAAACTTAACTTTGATGGGTAAGCAACTGCATTTATTGGGGGTAGCATATTTGCCTGGTATCACTGCAACCTGAAAACCTATCATTTTTGAACCAAGTTACAGTAGAAACACTGCAAAACCATGCCCCAGCTGTGGCAATTAAAATAAATAAAAATAATCGCTGACATTCAACCACTATATTATATTACCAGAATATATAAAAATACTATAGTAGTAGTAGTATATTTATAATGATACAATTATCTGCTCTCTTATGAAAGGGCACTGATGCATTCTCATACAGGCTATATTTATAATTCAACACAAAATACAGACATCACTCAAAACATTCAGAACATAAGACACTTACCGCAGCCCGTCTGACATACACAGGATGGGAAAGATGCACATTGTTGAGCAGAAACAAGATTGAGTCAAGTGTATAGTATTCTCTTGGCTGTCCTTCCTTTCCAGTTCTATTTGGAAATAAATAAAATTAAAGTATTAAATGGTAGGCTCCACAAATAACTTGAGGTAGTCTAAATAAGTTGTTTAGATAAGCATTTTCTCTTTATCAATACGTAGCATGCTACATTTACACCCAACAGTTTTCAGATAATCCCAATGTGAACAAATGATTATAAAGATTGTGTGAAAACAGTTACATTGCTCAGAATATACGTCATCAAAAAAACACAAATATCAGACATTTAATTAGTAATACAGGACTGGATAAACATGGTTAAGATCACAATGTAGATATGTATCAAGAAGACCACAGCAAACACCCTTTTTCTTTGTTTTCCTTCGCACTGGAGCATATAGATATAGCAGATAACTATGCCCAGAAGCATAATCCTGCATTAATGAAGAGCAATAGTGAACGTTAATAAAAAGATAATAGTCCCTAAAATAACATGCGCTTGTCCGACACCATGTTTGTCTGCACTAATTTTGTTGCATGTGCTATTTTTCTTTTGTACGTTTTAAATATGGGTCTTCCTGCCAAAAGGCTTTTCCCCATTCCAGACCAATTCACACTGGCCTAGAAAAAAAAAAAAAATACTCCACTCCCTGTTTTATAACTATGGCTCGCTACAGAAATAGTTTTGCAACTTTGTTTGTTTTCTTGCATATACACAGTTGGGGTCCATTATAACACAAAGTTCAGATACTGGAGCTACGTTGGAGTGCTCCCATCTGATTTATAGTTTAGCAGCACCTAGATTAATAGCAGTTCAAATAATTAGCCTCTGACGATGCCCAACCTAGAGGTTTTGTATCAAAGAAGCTGAACTTATAATACACAGGATTTACATCACTAAACATATGCTCAAGAATTAAACTGGGTGTATGAAGGGAGTGGGTACACACATAGGGGGGTGGGGGGGGAATTCAATTTGGCTGTGTTCAAAGCAGCATTAATTACCATTAATACGGTAATTTTAACCATGATTCCTGTTGCCATACAAACAGTAATGATGCATATTACCGTAGTAACGGTAATAGTACGCAGGTACGCGTTACTTTTGGCAATAACACGGCCAATTGAATATGCCCCATAGATTTCGTTTTTCCAATTATGTGGAAAATTGAGGTAACTTTTTTCTCCATTCTATGCCGGATTAAAAATGGTTGTTTAACAGAACACCGTAAATTTATGAGACACACTGGGAGCATGACCATTTTATATAAATAACTGCAACAAGGTTAGAGCCAGAGCTTTACAGAAATTTATATCAACTCTTTGAAATTTAGTAAATATAACAGCAGATCTTGCCAAAATAGTCGCCAATAAGTACCAACACAGCTGAAACACAACAAGCTGTGACCATGACCATTTTGGCGGTTAACAAATCTGCCATCTATAGAACTACAGCTCCTATTCTAGTTCTAAACCTGCTTACACCTTCTGGTGGAAAGTTAAACTGCCTATGTGAAACCTAAATGGAGCAATATAACCTATGCTTTTACATTTACAGTTCAGTGTTAATATTCTAAATAATCCTGTTCTCTGGATTTTATACATGGAGAGTAGGGTGGCACAGAGATGGCTGCCTACTTATTCAGCTCTAATAATGAGCAAAACTGAGCTAATAAACTAGTTTCATATTCATCCCATGACCAGTCAACTCAAAACTAAGGAGCTGCAGGCTTCAGTATCGGGGAATATAGTCTCCTACCACGAGGCTTCCTTGTACACAAAACCCACCACTGACTACATTTCAGGTTGAAACAGTTTGTAAACTTAATTTATGCAGCTTCAAAATGCACATGGGTCACTTGAATTTGAACTTGCATCGTTCAAATACCAGTATCTGGTCTTGAGGGATTGTTCAAATGTACACATGCAAACACACCACTTCATTTTAAATGCATGTCAACATAAAAACCTCAAATACCCTTTAAGGCAACTTTCAAACACACTAATGCACAACAGATATTTGAAATAACAAAAAAAACAGGGTAAGACCCACATTTAAAAATCTTCTTGTCCAAAATATATCTCCAAGTTAAAGTAGCTAAATGACAAAACTAGTAGACTGGTCTTCCATCCATACATATGCATTCCAAAAATATAGACCCTGATGGGCACTATATAATTTTGATGGGTGAGCTGCATAGCCAGGGAGTCACTATAGCATCAGATTGTGCCCCAATATCAGTGTTCTCCTCAGGCTTTATTTGCCGGGAGCTCCGCCTGCCAAAAATACCATGCCGCCTGGCAACTGGCACTCACTAGTGAGTGCCTGGTTCCGGGGTGGCAGGGTATTTTTGCAGAGGGTGGGGGGAGAATGTGTGTGTGCATATGGGAAACAGAGGGTGGCGTGTCAATATTGGAAACCTGGGGGGGCAGGCGGTGTGTGTCAATATTGCGTCACAGGGGGGTGCCAAACTTCAGGGGTGAGGGGTAGGGCACCTGTATAATAGAAAGCATGCGTTTGCCCGCAGTTCACTTGTTGGCAAACCTTAAAAGACATTGCTTCTTACTTGGGGGGGGTCTTTTATGTATAGTCAGCGTTTGGTGCAATATCTGGGCACAGAATTTTCTACTCTAAAACGAATTAAAACCAGTTTCAGGAATCACATTAAGCAGAGCACACAATAATCTGATGCTGATTTCATTAGAGGGACCAGATCCTATAGATTTTGATTATGAAAAAGCTGCAGACTGGGCCTCTAATAAGAATAAAATATATAAAATGTTAATCAAGAGGTTAAAATCAATATAAGTTCAGAATTTCAACATTAATTTGTGCAAAGGCCCTCACCCGGTTACGCTTTGATGCCACCCAGGTGGTAAAATTTTCTAGAGAGAACACTAAACATCTTCAGATTTGTATTCTAAATCAACTTTCACACATCTTCACAAGTGTCAGGAAGGTCACCTTATTATTGCAGAAAACGTATGTTATAATACAGCTAATCACCACCCATACTCAACTGCACTCAATTCATTTTCACCAGCTTTCAAGGCACTTTTGAATAATGCAAAATTGTTTAATTTAGCAAATATTTAGTGAAACCTCTACCCTTTGGACATTAACAATCTTTTTCACATTTCCATGTGGCCTATTGCAGAATCACTTTATTTTTAACAGTGCTTTAGAAGTTATAATTCATGAAACTGCTTAGGCGGAGAATCCCTTGATTGATTACTTTCTCAAATTGGGTTGTTGTAAAAGGTAGAGGTTCCTTGAACATTTGAGGTTCTCCTCTACTAGACCCCAAGGTCTCAGTGACCAAGAAAGCCATGTCTGACTATTTTTAGTTAAATCCCAATGATGTATCTATGACACACATATCAGTACTTGATATATTTAACTCATATTTTAAAGTGGTGTACTTACACTATTATATATGCAATCAGCTCATGGGGATACCAAAATAAGGGAAAAATCCATTAACATACCCGATTATAATTGATAAACAGATCAAAAAAATATTGTAATTCATAAAGACCGAGTTTCAGCTCATCCGGTGTTACACAAGTTACATTAATGATTGACCATGTAAACGAACATGCTTCTCCTACAATTATTTTGTTGCCAATTGCTCAAAATACATAAATGCATTTAACATGGTGGATTGGTAACATTTCAGTTCCTTAAACAATTTGGAGAACTTGACAACCTTTAGCAGAATATATATATATATATATATATATATATATATATATACACACATATACACACATACATACATACACACATACACACATACACAAATCACAATTTTGTGCCTTATCTACTGGCTTCCATGTAGAAGGAGTAACTAAACAGTGCTGCTTTCTTGCACCCCGCATCACACTTAATCCAGGCACACATTTAATTCACTACGCACATGATTTAAACAATTTTATCCTCTTTGGACCTACAACTTTTTCCTCTGTTTCGTACCATTGCCATTCTAATTGATGCTACAAACATTTGCATACAGCTGTAACTGGCCTTTTACAATATACAAATTTGATTCATTTGATGCACCGATATGGTTAATTGCTTATAATATAGCAAACTGCTAGGACCCAGCATCCTCTCTCCTGCCGCTTGTCACTGAATGGCGGGTGTGAGGACGTCACGCCCAACATTCAGTGAGAAGCGAGGAGGGAGGAGGATGCTGGTTCCCGGGCACCGCCGGATTGGTAAGTTTTTTGGTTTTTTTGCCCCTCTTCCTGTCCACGGCACCCCTGTGACAGCGCTGCAGCACACAGTTTGGGAACCTAGGTACTTATCCCTTTGGCAAATATATTTTGCAATAGCCATCTATGTACCATTCTATCTTTATCAGGGTCAGGTCCCCTGTGGGAATCGGGGAAAACTCACATGAACATTATATTTAATCTAGTTTTTACTCATACCAAATTGTAAAACTATTATCTTTGTATATCTCCATTAAACCCTTGGGTGTAGTTTAACTTTTCAAACCGACTTTAAAGAAGCAGATACAAACACATATTTGGATGCACAAAGTGGGCGTAAACAATTGTAGCTTGGGTCAATCCCCAAAAATTCAGGTTTTAAGAAACAAGAAAAGCTGTACTTTAGATAAGGATTATGCAAGAGAAGCTCTTTTGCTCAGAGAGGTTTAGAGAAAAGAAATAAAACTCACTTTTTGACTAAACTTTAAGAAGCTATGTATTAGGTTGACAGAATTTCTTTATTTAACACTGATAAACATGGCAGATTCTCCATACCCTATGTTTTATTTCTGGAGTAAAAGATTTTAGTAATGAAGACTATATTAAGAAAATCTGGCAAATCAGACCCTTTGCTTGATTCCGTGCTAATTAGAAACCCAACTTTAATAAATAGGCCCCTAGAAGCTCCGGTGTATATAATCTTTTTTTTTTTCCTGCAAATTCGTTAGTTTTCGAGGAATAGCTACAAAACTAAGTATCCTGCAAATTTATTATTGGTACATCACTGCAGCTCTGCATTTTTTCTTTAAAAAAATACATAGCAGTCCCCATAAATGTCTATGGTGTACACTACAGTTTGATAGTTTTCATGTCTGTTCAGCTCTATTCCGAAGAGCAGAGCTTTACAGCGCATGTACTGCCCTGTCACATGACCTGGGTCCTTATGTCAGTGCTGTTTGGATGCCCGAGTTTTTTATTGGCTCATGCGCACTGAAGTGAAAAGAGGACACAGGGGATCGCAATCTTCATCACATGAGAAGAGGGAGTGAAAGTTAAGTTTTTACTTCACAGGAACAGCAGTTTATCTGAAGTGCTGTTCCTTTGTAGGGTCTTTGATAAATAAAAGATAGTTCAATCATTATCTATGCGATAAGGTTTGAACACAATCTTTCATAAAATGCAGTGGTACATAAATACGCCCCCGATACTCCATTCATAATGCGCCAAAAACCCGGGTTTTTGCCGGTGCAAGCCCAGACGACCCGGGTCAAGGTGCAGTATGAATGGAGTGAGGTAACCCGGGACTTTTGGTAGGGTAATTCCCAGATCCGACCCGGGTTGCCTGCACTATGTATGGTGAGACCCGGGTTTTTCAACCTAGGTCTCACCAAACAATTATAAAGTTGAAAAAAAAAAAAAAAACATCACAAGAGGAGCCAATCAGAGATCCTCTTGTGTTGTTGCCATGGAGACCCATGTTAGGTATGAACAGGGTCTACCCGGAAATTTCTCTCTGTTGGAGCCTCTGTTCCCTAGCAATAACCCAGGTTCATATACAGTGGCGGCAGTATGAAAGTGGTATAGGTCTTAAATCTAAATTAGTCCCTTCTGTCCCATGAGAAGGGTAAACTATCTGTTAATGCATGGATGTATTGTGGAGGGTGCAAAATTTGCATGTTTCTATACAGAAAAAAAGTATAGATTCACATATCACAGGATTGCCAATGAACTTTGCAACAAACTACAATGTCCTTCAGAAGTACAGTATATATGTCAGTATTAGAAAACTTTGTGAACATTGAACGAGGCATTTTAAGATTAAAATTAAGCATTTAGAATCCTCTAGGATTGAGAATGCCCCTTTAAATAATTGAGGGGGGGGGGGGGGTTGCATACATACTTAATATTTTGGCTCACAATATATTCAAAGATCATTTTGACTTCAATATCTTCCTGGAGGATTGACCAATGTGTATTTTACAAATGTTATTTTGTTTCCATTTGATCAACCGTATTGTTGCTAGGATATATTAACAGTAGGTTCCTTTGGATGTGGTTTGGCATGACAGTTTATCATCAATATAACACCTGTCTGTGTATGCTCTATATAATCTGCATCTAACATTGGGTCATTATGAAGTTGCCTGTTGAAGGATCACCTTTAAAGGATCGCATACGCATAGCAGGACACTGAAAGGGTTAACTTACACAAACCAGACTTTTAAGGTCTGGTCTACATGACCAGAATAACTTTGGTTCCAACATAAAGCAAGTATACCACCTACTGCGAGAAAGGGGATTTTGAAACCACGGACAGCAATGAGGGCCACGGCATGGAAGGGACCACAAGAATAGCGTCTGTATCCTTTTTCAGTTACTTCCATGTCACGTATGTCATTGCTGTCATTGTGGACTGCATATAAACATAGTATATAGATCCATAGATCCTACAGATCTATATGATCAATAGATTCTATGCCGGCGGTATTTACAGAGCATTATACTGACACAAATATTAGCAGCATTGTGACATCTTAGTTAGCATTGTGACATCACAAAGCAGGATTCATGGGGCTGTGTGGAATATGTATGTTCTCCCTGTATTTGCGTGTCTTGCAGGGCAAAATCAAACTATAGCCACTCTATCGAAAGTAACACACTATACACTGGCAGAACAGCATTAGATAGGGAACTGGAACAGTATTTAAACATACATTCAGTAATCTAAATTTCAACAGCTGCACTGAAACTTAAAGAGAATCAAATCTGTCAGCTTGCTTGTTTCTGAAAATCATTCTTGATCGGACCCTCATTAGGTAAAAACTGTCCAGTACTGAAATGTTTCACAAATAGTATTTAAGCTAGCCAAAACAATATTCCAAAACAATAACACACAAACACATCCATAGTGCATTCATGCAAAAATTGTTATAAAGCCATTAAGTCAAAACCATTAAATCCATATAAACAAATAAAAAAACGAAAATTCATATCATAAGGCAGATAACGTAATGAAATGGTCAGTGGTATGTAACAAAACTAAAGCAGATACACAACTGGAAAAGTTATAGGACTATGTGTTTTCATAGCGACAAGACATGTGCATACAACTCAATTACCAGACAAATATATTGTTGAATTAAAACATAAAGACCAATATTCAATTGGAGATCAGATAGATAGCTAAACAGTAAACTTGAAAGATAAACAGTCCATTAGAAATCACGTTTCAGTGTCTACTGTCCATGCAGATGGATCTCTTCCGACCACACTATCCCCAATACTCACCCCCAAATAACATAGTTGGTTTTCACATTCTTTGGCCAGGAGAACTCGCCAAATATAACTTCATCCCCCTTTACGTTAATTTCCTTCTTTTGGATGTTGTATTGACGCAGAACGCTCAACACGTCCGCCATCTTCTCCTCCTCCTCCTGACTGATCTGCCTGAGGTAAGGACCCCACCGGATTAGCTGACCGATCAAAACGCCTGATTCGTTCTCAATGAGGACCCCGCTTCATGAGCTGCCCCACGCAATGCCAGACTGGTCAAGGACCCACCTAAATAAGCTGCCCGAGAAAAACCCTGATGCGGTGTTGATATAGTGTTCGTGTTGTTGTGTTTGTACTATTGTTAATAGTAGTAGTACAAACAACATGAGATACAAAATGCAATTACTTTTGTTAATACTACTCTTTGCTAGCTGTTATGTTGTCATTTCCAGGAAGTTATGTTTTTTAATTGCCACAGATCTCCCTTTCACTCAAAACACATATCTAGTATTTTTTTTTAAATGAAACTCTTTTTTAACTAATAAATCTCTCCACACGTTTAGTTTATGACGTTCTGGATACGTCCCACTGTTTGTGTTCTTAGACCTTATGCTCTATGACATCATACAAACTTTTTAGAGCCCACCACCCCCATTTTGGCCTATTTAACATTCTTAGAGGGGGTTATTCTATTACAGTAAAATAACTTATTTTTAAATGCGTTATTTTGAAATCGCAGTGTTCTATTTCACTTTTTATCACCCGTAATAATGACCAAATAAAACAATTTTTTTACTTAAGTGATAGCCATATAACAAGTACAGGCAGGGCCAAAATAAGCTATTCAATTGATCAACATCATCTCTTCACATACAAGAGAAAATAGCTTGTTTTGGTTCGCACCTCATAGGGTGGTGAAAAAGCGTTAACCTAGACTAATATATTTTTAATAAACTTTACAGAAAAAAATTGACTATAAAAAAAGTAGGGAAAATTTCTGTTAAGTAAAATGTTATAAAATATTGTAATAATAAAGCTATTACATATTTATTACAGTAAATATTGCATCCCCTATGGAAAAAAGAAAGTGGTACAGGCCACTTTTAAATAGCTAGTGGGTTTTTTTTTTGGGGGGGGGGGGGTTGCATACCTCACTCTACTGATCAGAGAGATTCCCAACTGACAAATTATTGACAACTGACTGAGGAAAACTACAGGGGATAGATTGTCTACCATCTTGCATAACAGATTTGTGTACTATTTCTTATTTATTATTGTGTAGAATATAGTTTCAATTTTTTATTGACTTTCCCTTTTTAGCATTTTGTAAATTTTATAATTCAGGAACACAGTTTTGCTGTATATGAATCGGGCGGACCTAGACGTAATTTTTAGGTTGTGGCGATTTTGCATAATCACACTCCTTCATTCTGATTGGCTGGTCGAGAAAACCACGCCCACCGCCTGCGATTGGCCGCGCCCCCTCCACACGTTTTGATCGGCGTCTTAGACCCAAATTTAAAGGACTTATGCTGCGATTGCCCTGATCGCGCCCCCCACCCTTGCCCCCCGCATCCGCCACTGATATGAATAGCGTGTATGGAGGAGTGTGCACATGATGGTTTGCAAGGTGAGGATGTGGTTGAAAGTGAGGAGATTGCAGCAGTGCATGACGGACAGAGTGAGGGAGAGATGGCTGCCGGATCTGCAATGGCTGCATTAGTCGAGCCCATATGTCAGATCCCCAGGCCCCGTCTGTACCACACATGTCGGTTGCTTAATGGGAATCCTGAAGAGCAGGTGATAAAACTGTTTTACCTATCCTCTGATGCAATTTTGTCCCTATTTAACCTCCTAAAAGCTGACTTGGAACCAGAAATCCCCACATATTGTGCAGTGCCAGGATTGGCAAAGCTGCTTGGGACATTACATTTTCTTGCAGGAACTTTTCAACCAACGTCTGTAATTGCTGATTTTTCCCAACTAACATTTTCAAGGGGGCTTTTCCAGATAATTGAGAACCTTAATAAACACACTGCACGATTTATAAATATCCTGCAGTCTGACACCGAGTGGTGGGAGGTCAAAACTGAATTTTATGCCTTTGCACGGATTCTAATGTCCTGGATGCTATTGATTGCACTCATATGTCGCTCACAACCGAACTTCCACTCAATAAATGTGCAGATGGTTTGTGGTGCCAGTCAACGATTTGCAATGTCTCAGTTAACTTCCCTGGATCCTCACACAATTCATTTATTTGCAGAATTCATCACTGTACATGAAGTTTGAGGGCAGTTCTTTCCCCCGTAGATCGTTGCCAGGTAAATTGTTGTTAAAATGATGTCAGGCAAACAAATAGAATGATGAATATTATATATATTATTATATATTCCATTTTCCTTCCTTACTAGCTATTGAAAAAGGAACTGTTTTTCCTGGACAACCTCCTCCCCCACCTTAACTGAAGAAACCTGTTTTTTCTGCTGTAGAATTATGAGATTGTTAATTAACATGACTTAAGGCATCCTGTGTTCAGACTCCGCCCTACCTTTGGGGGTGACCTGTGATACACAAACACACACAGAAAATCTCTCTCTTACAGATATCCACTTGGACAACCAAGTATTATATGAGCTACATTGGGTAAAGATGAAGGGCTAGAAATATTACATGATATGGTCAGAATGATCAGCAATGTGGTGTTTGAATGGAACTGTCTTTGGTTTGTAGAAATGTTTGTGGCTGTAATATTGTAACATTGTAAATATATTGTTGGTTTGTAGCTGTTAGAATTAAATCCTGCAATTCTGTACAATTGTTGGACCCTCCATACATTGTAGTTGGTTTGCAGATGTTAGAATTAACTAGAGAGTGCGCTGACCTTCATGTTTCGCTTTCAAAACCGGTGTCGATTCTAACCCACATTTGGGTTTGGACTTTATTGCCACTTTTATTGAACAAACGCGAAAGGTTTTGGTTTTAGTGTTGGATCTGGATTTAATTATAGATTGGGAAAATAGGTAAAATAATGTCATTTTAACTGTTTTTTCTCCTAACTTACTATTTATAGCAATAACATTCATTTCCAGTCTATTTTCTAATGATCCCTTCACAACGGTACCAATTTTCACCAATTTTGACCAAAGTCTGCAGTGAGCTGTCTTAATGAAGGATTTTGTTACTTTGTCATCATTACATTTGCTTTCTCTCATTCAATTTAAAAAATAATAAACTGAATAGTGTTCATAGCTCCCTTTTATTGCACCCAACCTCCTTCGCATGTTCAGACTAAAAAAGGCACAAGGTCACAGTTTTTATTTAAACAAAAATGATGCGGCGAGAGCAAATGCGAGTCAGCTGACAACTAATAGCAAAACCAAACATTGGAAGGTCAGATTGCTGTTACACCACTGGTCCCAGGATACAATCGTTTACGATGTTATGGCTTCCTAGTAACTGTCATGAGCTTTTAGAACTAGCAGGAGCTTTTCCCATAGAACTGAACACACTCACAGGTACTTGTATGCCCCTAATACTTAATGTAGTAAAAGCTTATAAGCAGGAATTGTTAGCACCGAGAAAGGAGAAATGGGACCAAGAGCAGGCCACCCACAACCACTCAAGAGGCAGCAATAATTTAATTACAACCGTGTGCCCCTGCTGCCACTCACTAGTCGGGACACACTTGCAATGTGAGGTGTCCTGGAGATCAACGGACTGGACAGAGCACTAGAGAAGATGTCAGGTACAGGCAAAAATGTCAGGTTCACAGGCAGTGGTTCAGAGTCTGGGTACAGGCAAAAGATCAGGGTTACAGGCAGTGGTTCAGAATCCAGGTACAAGCAAAGGTTGGGGTCACAGGTAGTGGTTCAGAGTCCCAGTACAGGTATTTTTAAAGAGGGTGGTAGTTTAAGCCTGAACACCACTGGGTTTATCCTTTTCTCAATTGAAAATGGTCCAATGTATTGGGGCCCTAGTTTCCTGCAGGGTTGCCTCAATTTGATGTTCCGTGTGGACAACCAGACTTGATCCCCCACTTTCAATGAACACGGAACACGATGACGATCAGCGAAGGTTTTTGGATCTGAGGGAGGCTTGACATAGTGCGGAATGTACCTTCTTCCAGACGGACTTCAACCAGGATATAATAGTAGGTGTCCCAGAATCACCAACGGTAACAGCAGAAGAAAAAGAGTTAGCTTTCGGGTGAAACCCGAGATTGCAGAAGAATGGGGAGGTACGTGTTGCAGAATGGCAAGAATTGTTATAAGAAAACTCTGCCCAGGGTAAGAGAAAGGACCAGTTATCATGGAACTTGGAAATATAAATGCGCAGGAATTATTTCAGGGATTGATTGGTTCTTTCCGTCTGACCATTTGACTGAGGGTGGTAAGCTGAGGACAAACTGATCTTGATTCCGAGGGAATTGCAAAAAGACCTCCAAAACTGCAATGAACTGGGACCCTCGGTCCGAGACAATGTCCTCTGGGAGGCCGTGGAGACGGAAGATATGAGTGAGGGACAAGGTGGCCAAATTTCTGGCATCCGGCAACTTGGGTAAGGGAACAAAGTGTGCCATCTTGCTGAAACGATCAACGACTACCCAAGTGGTGTTATGACCTGAGGACAATGGGAGGTCGACTATAAAGTCCATAGAAATATGCGTCCAAGGCCTGCTTGGAGTTGGCAAAGGTAGCAGTTGACCAGGAGAACGGATTCTGGAGGATTTGTTCCTGGCACACTCTGGGCAGGTGCGGACGTATTTTTCCACAGCAGAAGACAAGGTGGGCCACCAAAGCCAGCGGGAAAGTATTTCTATGGTCCTCTGGATCCGGGATGACCTGCTGAGCGGTTGTCGTGGAGGTTGAGGGAATTATAGGTTGCGGTCAGGAGGCTGAGGATGGCATGCCATAAAACTCAGAGACAGAGATTCAGCCTTGGTATTCTTTGATCCCGGACGGTACGTGATGAGGAATTTGAACTCGGTGAAAAACAAAGCCCAGCAGGTCTGTCGAGGATTTAGAGTTTTGTCCGTCTGAATATACTGAAGGTTTTTGTGGTCAGTGAAGATGGTTATAACGTGAGTTGCTCCTTCTAACCAATGCCGCCATTCTTCGAGGGCCCACTTGATGGCCAATAATTCTCAATTCCCAACATCGTAGTTAATTTCGGCAGATGAAAATTTCCTGGACAGATATGCACACAGGTGCAATTTCTTGCCTTGAGGATCCCTTTGAGAGAGAATGGCGCCTCCTCCTACATCTGAGGCGTCTACTTCTACAATGAACGGAACTGGGTGCCTGAGAACGGGTTTAGATGTGAAGGTAGCTTTAAGGGCAGAAAAGCTCGCCAACGCCTCTGAAGACCAATTAGCTGGGTCTGCGCCCTTCCGGGTGAGAGCAGTAATAGGCGCCACCAGGGAAGAAAACGAGCGTATAAACCTCCGATAGTTGGCGCAGCCAAGGAACCTTTGGATCGCCTTGAGGTTAGTAGGAAGAACCTAGTCTTAGATTGCTTGGACTTTACTGGGGTTCATGGAGAAACCATATGAAGAAATGATGTATCCTAAAAAGGCCACCCTGGGGTCTTCGAACTCGCACTTCTCCAATCTCGCGTAGAGGTGGTGTTGACGTAACTTCTCCAGAACTTCCCGAACCTGTTGGTGGTGCTGGGACAAGGACTGAGAGTAAATTAAAATATCATCCAAGTAAACCACCACGTTCTTAGCCAAGAATTCTCGCAAGACATCATTGATTAGATCTTGGAAGACTGCCGGGGCGTTACACAATCCAAATGGCATCACCAAATATTCATAATGCCCAGAGAGGGTATTAAAGGCCATCTTCCATTCGTCTCCCTGTCTGATGCGAATGAGATTATAAGCACTCCGTAGGTCAATCTTAGAGAAGATGGTGGCAGACTTGAGCTGGTCAAACAAAACAGAAATCAAGGGCAGCGGGTAAGTGTTTTTGACTGTGATTTTATTCAGGCCACGGTAGTCGATGCAGGGTCCCAGACTGCCATCTTTTTGGCCACGAAGAAACATCCAGCACCTACTGGGGATTTGGAGGGACGGATAAATCCTTTCTTTAGATTCTCCAAGTACTGTTCCATAGCTTGACTTTCTGGGGCAGACAACGATACAGACGCCCTTTGGGCAATTTTGAACCCGGCACATGATCGATAGTCCCGATGAGGCGGTAGAGTGTCAGCCTTCAGTTTACAGAACACGTCGCTGAAGTCCTGGTGAAGTGCAGGCAACAATTCTGGATTAGACTGCAGAGTTCTGAGAGGCAGGGTCAAACAAGAAGTAGAGCACTCTGGACTCCAACGGATGATCTCCCCTCTTTTCCAATCAATAAGGGGATTATGACAGCCACGGATATCCCAGGATCAAAGGAGTGGAGGGACAGGTGATCAGGAAGAATGTGAGCTCTTCAGTATGGAGAGCGCCTACGGATAAGCGAACCAATGGAGTCTTAGTGAGTATTCAGCCCCCAACCAGGGGATTACCATCCAAGCTGCAGGCGGTAATGCTCGAATCTAGTTTGACTTCAGGAATTCCAAGAGTTTGAGCCAAGAGAATGTCCAGAAAGTTACCTGCTGCACCGCTATTGAGAAAGGCTGACTATTCAGTGGAACGATATCTGAAGGCTAGGCGTGCAGGGACTAACAGAGAGTTTTCTGAAGAGATTACTTGGAGACCTAAGCGCACCTCTTCACCAGCGCTTAGGTCTAGGCGTTTCCCGATTTGCTAGGACAGGAACGAACTAGGTGGCACGATTGGCCACAATACAAACAGACCTAGAGAGCATCGTCTGGAATGTTCCTCTGGAGGCAGATGGTAAGCACCCAACTGTATTGGTTCAGGGGAATCCAGAAGAGTAGGACCAGACTTGGGTGGTGAGCAAGGAGGTATAGATGATTCCCGTTTAGTTTTTCTCTCTCTGATTCGACGATCAATCTTGATGACAAGCTTCATCAAGTCTTCATGTGAGGGAGGTACAGGATACTGAACTAGGGAGTCCTTAATTTGCTCAGTGAGGCCCAAGGGGAACTGACTCCGCAGGGCATGATCATTCCAGGCACTATCATTTGACCATCGCCGGAATTCTGCATAATACTCCTCAGCAGAACAAGGCCCAGGACTGGGAATCACCCTGGAGTAGAGATATTACAATCCCGACTCTTTGCTGTTCAGAGCCAGAGGAGCGTGGTCTCAGGCGAAAGTATAACCTGCAACTCTCCTTAAAGTTGCGGAAGGCGGGCCTGCTTCCCCAGAATCGATCGGACAAATTCAACTTCGGCTTCGGAGAGACGCCAGAGGAGGTTTGCTGAGGCTGCAGGTTTCTGGTGGCCTCTTCTTGAGCTGACAAGCGATGAGAGGCCTGGTACAACTTGAAAAATAGCCTGGATCTGATTAGCCAGGATCTGGGCTGGAGAAAGGTTTGAGTCGCTGTTGTCTATGGCAGAATTACCTCCAATCTTCACTGGCCGGTTATAATGTTATGGCCACCAGTGCAGCATAAACTCATAGAACAGGTAGAAGAGGTCTTCACCTTTGGCAGCTGCCTTTCCCGTAGAGCTTTATGTGCTCACAGGTACTTGGATGCCCCCCGGTCTTAAGCTCAGTGTAGTAAAAGCTCATCTATGATGGCCGTAACGCAGATGGAACTGAAGGCGCTAGTCCAGACTGGAGCTGGTGGTCAGTGGCAGGCCGAGGTCAGAGGTCCATACCAGACAGGCAAAATGGTATCCAAGCAGGGGTCAGGGTCATAAGAAAACAGCGGAGTCCAGTATTCAAGCAAAAAGGTCAGAGCAACAGGCAAGGTCCAAGATACAGGCAAGAGTAACAACAGAAGGTCAGCCAAAGTCAGGAGACAAACAGCAGGCCAGTAATAGCACAGACTGTGATCGCTATAACCGGCAGGGAGGCTAAGCCCTCCCTGCCTTAAATACAGAAAGCAGCCAATCAGAGCCCTGCCCTACAAGTATCCCCAGAGGCTGCCTAATTAATTGATAACTAGAGAAATTAGGCCGCAGGCTGTTTAATTATGTGCGCACGTGCCTGGCTGCCCAGCATTGCCAGGATGTGGCGGTGCTTAGAAAGCGTCCTGACCATTGCCATGGCGATGGTCGGGATGACGGAAGCCGGAAGTGACATACCCACTGTTGCCATGACAGTCGAGACCAGGGCCGAATTAAGACACAATAGGCCCTTGGGCTAGGGGTACTGTGAGGTGCCTATTTGTCAAGTGACATATGCCCAATGCAATAGCCCCCCAGTAATATCAGAACGTCGCTTGACAAATGTTTATTTTAATATACCTACTCTATTTTCAAAAAGCTTGTAATTTCAATACATAATTTTTGCATATACACTACAGTACATTAAATAAAAGGATTAATTTCACATGTTCCTCAATAAGACATTGTCCTGTTCATTTTCTTTTATTCTTTGCCTTGGTAATACTTTACTTGGCAATTTAAACTACTAATACCTTTTAACTTTATTTGCCGTGATAACGATAAAAAAAAGCATAAATTTCAATGTATTTGTATTTTTAAAAACCTTGTAAAGCAGTAGGTTTTTATTTATTGTTACAACTAGCATCCACTCAGCTTCACTATTATTAATATAAAATAGATATCAGTAAATATATATTTTAGCTATCAAACATTTTATGGTTTTGTCATGAACTTCATTGTATGTTTTGACAGAACCATGCCCTGAAGCCAATAAATTATAAACTCTTTGGAGGTTGAGAAAAATAAAGTAAAATAGAAATGTGTTAATACAATCTATTCTCATACATATTTCAATCTAAATGTTATCCACATTATGAATTATCATTTCTCACGTTTGATTTGAATCATTATTGCTCTTAATTGTCACAGATTAATAGAGACTGAGGCCTACTTACTTGTATTTGCGCTGCTAAACTAGGAGGCGCAGAGTCTAAACGGGACTCTGGTCTTTGCTTGGAGTTCGCTGTAGAAAACGCGCAGGTTACTGCCCTCCTGTTTTGTTCACTCAGTACTTTGCTGGTGGCTAACGTGGTCGTGCAATCCAAGGTTAGGCCATGTGAGCAGAATGGTACCGAAGGGTAAAAACAGAAGCGAGGTCAGGAAGCCGAAGGTCAAGACAGGAAGTCTATATATGCCAAAGGGAGATCCAAGAGGGAGGTCAGGAAAAGCCAAGTCTGGAGACGGAGTGTCAGTCAGGATGTAGGAAAGCAAGCAGGAACACTGGAGCATAAGGATACTTTGATACTCTGGCACCCAAATGGCACCTTAGCCTCCTTTAAATAGTAAAAGATGGAATCTCATTGGTGCAGTGAATTAGGCGGCAGAATAGCTTACCACTGAACAAACAGCGTCCCGTTGCCTAGTAACAGGGACGTACACCTACTGCTCATGCACCCAGCAGGTGCTGACAGGAAGGTATATCCCATTGTTAGGCAACAGGGCGTGGTGAGTTAAGAAGGCATCAGTTTTACGGATTACTGGATAACACTACTAATCTTGATTAGCGCTGGCTTACCTGAGGTGCGGTGTCTAACAATCTCCCCGGTGTTCACCAAGAACCGCCGCAAGGCGGGATGGGCTTTGCTGCCAGGAGTTGCAGGTCGCGGTCGTCAGGTTTGCCCCAAGATGTAGTACAGCGGAATAGGAGCAAGATGAGAATAGTCGGACAGGCCGGGTAGGTACACAGGCAGGCAATGCAGACAGAATCAGAAGGCAATCTCGGAGTCAATCAAACCGGGTTGGTACACGGGTCACAAGAACAGATGCGTGGTCAGCTAGCCGGGTCGGTACACAGGAATGGCAGATAAACGTATAGAGAGAAGCGTGAGACAATCCGGGTCAGGAGCACAGGCAATCAGGAAGGTCAGCAAGCCAGGTCGGTACACGGGACAAACGGAATCCAGAAGGGTCAGCAAGCCGGGTCGGTACACAGGAGATCAAGCACACAGGAAGCAGGAACAAGGAGGACACAGGAATCAGGAGCCAGGAACTGGTAAGTTGCTTTGACACTCACCAAGTGTCAGAGCTATGCTTTTATACTGTGTCCACTTTTGAATTCCCCGCCCTAGGTAGCGATCATGTGACCGCCCTAGGTAGCGATCACGTGACCGCCGAACCCGGAAGTGCGGCTTCCGGGTCCGACGGAGCGGTGGGGAACGCGGAGAGGTAAGTATTCGTAACAGTTCCCCCTACCTTAAAGGTGGACTCCGGACACCTACACAGGTTTACAAGGAAATCTTTTATGAAAGAGTTTGAGTAGACGGGGGGCATGAAGGTCGACTGCTCTTACCCAGGAGCATTCCTCGGGACCATACCCTTTCCAGTCTACTAGGAATTGTACGGCACCTCTGTTCTTACGGGAGTCCAGGATTTGTTTTACTTCATATTCACCCTGATTCTGAATAATAACAGGAGGAGGAGCCCTAGGAGGGGTGGCAAACTTGTTAATAGCCACTGGTTTCAGCAATGACACATAAAAAACATCTGGGATACGTAGAGAATGTGGTAAGCTTAGTCTAAAAGCTACTGGAATGATGATCTCAGAGATGGTAAAAGGACCAATAAACCTGGGAGCAAATTTCTTGCTGGGGACTTTTAAACGGATGTTCTGTGTAGATAGCCAAACTTTATCACCGATGGAGAAATTAGGGCCGGCTCTTCTCCTTCTATCATAGGCTTCCTTAGAACGAATGATGGCTTTTCTGAGACTTGATTTGGTTTGTTCCCAGATATGCGAGAAGTTACAAAATAATAAGTCCACTGCTGGGACTTTCAGAAGCAGAAATTGGGAAAAGGTGGGTAATCTAGGATGACAGCCATAGAGAACGAAAAAGGAGAATTATAGAGAGCCTCGTGGAAATGGTTATTATGGGCAAACTCAGCCCATGGAAGGAGATCCACCCAGTTGTCTTGATTGGCAGAAATTAATATTCTTGAGATTTTCTCCAATTCCTGGTTTGTTCTCTCAGTGAGGCCATTAGACTGGGGGTGATATGCAGAGGAAAAATCAAGCTTGATTCCAGATTTGTGACAAAAGGATCTCCAGAACTTGGATATAAACTGAGATCCTCGATCGGAGACAATGTGATGAGGACAGCCATGAAGGTGGAATATCTCTTTAATGAAAATATCAGCTAATGAGGAGGAAGATGGAAGACCTCTCAATGGAATGAAGTGGGCAGTTTTGGAAAAGCAGTCCGTGACCACTAGGACCACCGTACAAGACTTGGAGGGAGGTAGATCCGTAATGAAATCCATGGAGATTTGTGACCACAGGTAATCAGGAACTGGTAATGGAAGTAAATGACCATAAGGCCTCCTCCTGGGGGTCTTGTGTTGGGCACATATGGAACATTAGAGACACAAACCTCCTTACATCTTCCCGTATGGAAGGCCACCAGTAGTTGCGAGATAACAGGGCCCCAGTCTTGCGAATGCCAGCATGACCTGAGAAGAGAGAACGATGAGCCCATCATAGGAGTTTGATGCGAAGAGGTGCAGAAATGACGGTCTTGCCTGGAGGATAGCCTCTTTTGATATGTGTTGCTGCCAAAATTCGACTAGGGTCCAGAATAAATTTATTCTCCAAGGGTTCCGAGTCAGCAGGATCAAATGAGCGAGATAGAGCATCTGCCTTGATATTTTTAGATCCAGAACGGAAGGAAATTAAGTCAAATCGGGAGAAAAATAAGGACCATCTTGCTTGTTGAGGATTTAGGCAGCGTGCAGTACGTAAATATAGCAAGTTCTTGGGATCAGTATAGATGGTGATAGGAAACTGTGCTCCTTCTAGGAGATGCCTCCATTCAAAAAGAGCCAATTTGATGACCAGGAGCTCCTTGTCACCGATACCGTAGTTTTTTTCAGCAGGTAGCAGTCGACGGGAAAAGAATCCGCACGGACGTAATTTACCGGTAGAATCTCGTTGATAGAGTACTGCTCCCGTACCTACAGAGGATGCGTCCACCTCTAGCATGAACGGGCGAGAAAAGTCAGGTTGTTGGAGGATGGGTGCTGAGGAAAAGAGAGATTTTAAGGTAGCAAAGGCTTGGGTGGCCTCTTCAGTCCATACTTTGGCATTCGCAGACTTACGGGTTAAGGCAGTGATGGGTGCCACCAAGGTAGAGTATCCTTTAATGAACTGGCGGTAGTAATTGGAGAACCCTAGGAACCGTTGTGTAGCTTTAAGGCCCGAGGGTTGAGGGCAATCTAGTATGGCTTTTAACTTGGTAGGATCCATTTGCAATCCAGTGCCAGAGATGATATAACCTAATAAAGGAACTTGTCTCTGTCCAAAGATACATTTTTCTAATTTACAATATAAATGATTCTTTCTAATACGAGACAGAACCTCCAAGACATGTTTGCGATGTGATACTAAGTCTTGGGAGAAGATGAGGATATCATCTAGGTAGATGACCACACATTGATATAATAGGTCTTGAAAGAGTTCGTTCATGAAACCTTGAAAAACAGCCGGGGCATTGCACAACCCAAAAGGCATGACCAAGTATTCAAAGTGACCGTCCCGAGTGTTGAAGGCTGTCTTCCACTCATCCCCCTCCTTAATGCGCACCAGATTATAGGCTCCTCTGAGGTCCAATTTAGAAAAAGATGGTAGCCCCATTTACGATCAAATAATTCTGAGATTAGTGGTAAGGGGTACCGATTTTTTACGGTGATGGCATTTAGGCCTTGATAATCAATACAAGAGCGGAGGCCCCCGTCTTTCTTCTTTATGAAGAAAAAGCCTGCCCCAGCAGGAGAAGAGGTTTTTCGGATAAAGCCTTTTCCCAGATTATCTTGGACATAGTCCTCCATGGCCTTGGATTCAGGAACGGAAAGTGGATACACTTTGCCTCGGAACTCGGGTACTGGTTTGCCAGGAATGAGATCTATGTTACAGTCCCAAATTCTATGTGGAGGGAGTTTCGTGGCCTCCTGTTCACAAAAGACATCGGAAAAGATTTCGTAGGGTTCAGGAAGGAGTGCCAAGGGTAACCTCCTGTGGCATTTGGGATCCTCCTTGGGAACTACCTTTGATAGGCAATGATTAAAACAATGTTGTCCCCAAGATAAGATATGGCCAGACTGCCAGTCCACGTTAGGGGAATGGAGACAAAGCCACGGAAGTCCAAGGATAACCGGATTAGTAGATTTATGGATTACGAAGAAGGAGATACTCTCCTGATGAAGTACTTCAATCTGAAGACAAAGAGGAGTTGTGCGTAAAAAGATGGATCCTTCAGGAATTCTTCCCCCATCGATGGCTAAAAGGTAGCGATCACGTGACCACCGAACCCGGCAGTGCGGCTTCCGGGTCCGACGGAGCGGCGAGGGAACACGGAGAGGTAAGTATTCGTAACAGTCAGTCCTTGGCACTGGGCAGATGTGCGGGGATGGTACCCGACATTAATATTGCTATAACCATCTCCATTACTGTTACAATATCCTTCTTATACATGAGATAATAATAAAAGAAGCAAACACATCCATTTTGGAATTTGTTCTTTTGCTTCTTCTTTTTGTTCTTTTCTTCTTTTTTTTTCTTTGCCTTAGCATATTTATTGCAGTATATATTACTTCAGTTCTAGAAAATCATGAGTTAAAAAAACATTATTAATCATGTAATTAACCATGATCTGAAAATTTAGAAAAAAAAGCCCCATAATATAACACATAGCAAATTTTTATTATCATACTACTTTTGGTGTTGATTCTATTATCTGATACTTCCTGAGATGCGTCAGGGTTATTACTAGTAAGATTTATATGTGGAAAGTTGACCGATGACAGTTGCAGACATTTGTTAGTGGCTGACAACTATTTATTTGAGTGCATGTGTATTTCTCTCTTGATTTAAATCTTGTCATGCAGCTGTTCTCTTTTGTGTTGCAGATATTTGCACCAGAATGGTGGCTAAATTGGTACTGGCCTGCATTTCCCGTTGTTGCCTCATTTTCTCTGTTGATTGATTCCCTCATCCACCTGATACGTTCTTCAGTTGTTCTCCTGAAAGCTTCCTGCGTGTCTTCCATTTATCTGGTGAAGTTGGTAATTCTGCCAAATCTAGACATTGGAGGTTGAATCTCTCCTGTTACCAAGCTTTGTGAGAACCAAACCATTGTGCTTGGTGCGTCTTGTAAGTCTGCAAAGGTCTCCGGAAGAGCTTCAAAATCTTGTGTGGTATCTATAACAATTAACCTTAGATTTAATACTTCGCTATAATATCATATAAAATAGTTTATAAAATTTGCATTAGTTTAACTTACCGTTGTCGAAGTCGTATAATTGGATGAAAGTATATTGATTAATATTGTTTTATGCCACGTGATGGCAGTCACGCCATGCCACGTGTTATGTGGCATGACGTGATTGCACGATAAAACACGCACGCATACACTCGCACTTTTACATTCATTTATTTATATATTTCATATTTATAATGGTTCCATTCCACAGTTGTTTATGAGCAGATGTTATTTGGTTTATAGTTATATATTATAAGGTTATATGTACACTTTAGTGATATTTTAAGTTCAGGTCATGTTTAGTATCATTCTATCCCCAATTTATTCGCAAACATCCGGTGCAATCGCCAAACAAAACGCACATTGCGTATGGTAGTTATAGATTGTAGGGAATAAATGATTAGAATTATATTGTCTGTATAGTGTAAATAGACTAGTTTAAACTGGATTCTGGGCAGGAAAATCAGAGTCGTCATCTGGAGAGCAGACCCCCACCCTTGGAGGGGGTTGTTTTAACAGGCCTATGACCTGCATTACACTGGACCCTCCTGAAGCCTGGACCTATAGAAGCAAGCCACATCATCTGTATTGTTTTCACTTTATCACTGAGTGTATATATACAGCTCCATGGGACCAGCTAAAACAGTCATCACTGACCACAGTCTTCTGCACTGAAGGACTGTCTATCAAGATCCAGCAGAGGGCGCAGCATATGTATGTATGTTTTTGGTATCGGCTGTATTGTACTTGTTTATTGAACTGCTAAACCTTTTTGCTTTTTGCTAAATAAATTGCTTGTGCTTTGGAACCACATAAATCGCTTAGACAATGCTTATTGAAAAACGATGAAATTACTTTAATACCGTCTTCACCAGGAACCTTACATGATGCCTGTGGTGAAAGTGATTATTTCAATGCTTCTGATTCTGTAAACACAAATAAATTTTTTAAAATAGCAAGCATTAAATTTGTAATAGTTTAAAACAAAAATGTTCTTCACTAACCATAACATGTCACCAGAGTGGAATGGATTACATCTTGACATGTACTAGCCTCTTTAAAAAATACTTTAACACTAATGACATCATATTAAATAAACATTACTTATGTAAGTGTGCACTATAGGGGTGTATCCTTGTGCCCTGAAACCCATCTGTGCGTACATGAATCAGGAGTAGGACATAAACTCTTACAAGGAGAGAAGCGTACTCAATATTATGAGTGTGTGACTGGAATGTATAAGAGTAGGAATAGGGCTTTAAACATGCAGGTATGAGGGGCCGTGCAGGCTTTTTGATGGCTCTTTAAGGCTGAAACCAATTGTTAACCCAATATACAGCAGAAGCCCGTGAATCTTACTATAACATATAGTATCAACTCACTATTTTTTTTACTTATTGAGAAACCCCCCAAATACACTTTTAGGAGGGATTCCTGCTTGAACATTATTTTGGCCCGAACGCCATATTGGCTATAATGAACTAACAGGGCTCCAGGACAATATTCATCTCGCACCATTCCAAATGCAAAGCATCACCTGTTACCAGCACCCCTATCTTCTTTATTCTGTGGACCCGTGGTTGGAGTGTGCGGCTGATTGCCTTCACTAAAATAAGTGCCTTCACTTACCTCTCATCAGACTGGATCTCTGGGTGCGAACACCAGCCAGCAATTGCAAAATCCAGCCTACCATTGCCTGTCTGAGTGGGAATCGTGTGTCTGAGAGGAGCAAAACGCAACCACCCGAGTGGAGATCCTCAGTCCCGGCATCTCACAGCATAGCATCTGCCGGCAGTGTGTATGTCACGGTATCAACGGGGAGAAACTGGATCCTTGCAGTTCAGCTGGGATTGGTGTGACTTCACCTAGGGGTGCGGAGTCTAACAAATGGAAGGTGTTCGCCAGGGATTCCTGCAAGGGAATTTTGACTTTGTGGCTTCCACTTGCAGGTCGTGGCCCCCTAGAGAAGTTCCCAACGAACCGTGAGAGAGGGAGCGAAGGATTGACAGGTAGTAGCCCCACGGAGGGATGTAGAAGAGGTAGCAGAGCTGGAGGTCTGTAGCCGTTACCATTGATTACTGGAGTGTAGCGATGATCTCTGGTGTTACCACTAAGGAGTGGAATATAGCAATGAACTTCAGAGTAACCACTAAGGAGTGGAATGTAAGGAATGGAAAGAACCAGCGCTGAGAAGAGACACAAGGATTCTAATATAGAGCTGTCAGAATATTCCACCAATAGGATGAGGAAGAAACAGACGATTCTGCACATGCGCAGAAACATCTGATGGATAGCTGCAGCCGGCGGGGACAAAGCGGCGGTGAGTGCACCCGTTCCTGGACAGAGGGGGCAGGAGGCCTGCGCGTGACCTTCCGATGGAGACACCACCGAAGAGGACGGAGCACTGAGGAGACAGGTGAGTGCGCCGGCTCCTGGGTAGGTGCTGCAGGAGACCGGCGTGTGACAGTGTGTCTTCCAGAGCCTCAATCTGAATATCAAATAGGGTCTGGGCAAACATCAGAATATGTGGCTGCTGGAGAGGGGAGAATTTCTTTCCCCTACTTCCCCCTTGATAGCTTTCCTGGGCATGAAACCAGACCCAAAGTTGTGGACCCTGCATTTCCATAAAAGTGGCATGAGATCGGGAGAAGACACGGAGATTTGCTGGCCTCATATCACCTAACAACTTTTTGATATATTCTGCAGCAAACAACGCTTACCTTCCTCACTGGCCCTGCCTGATGTCAACACCTGCTTCAGCAGTTTAGCAGAGGCTACAGTCAGTTTGTCGTGTACAGATGGAGTCTGTGGCCCTAGGTGGGAGACAGCCGCAAGTTCAGGATACTGTCCCATGAAAAACTGCAGACAGATCATATCGATTAAGTCTCTCACATCAATACATAATTATTGTGGACTCAACTGAATTGTGAAAGGGCTAACTAATTAAGAGCACCTCTAACTGGATAACTTATACACACCTGTGCTCATTGACACATTGTTTTCACACGAGACTCTGTCTCCATGTTGTTCACTTTTAAGGCTACCTACCTAATCTACATAAAAATGTAACTTGTCAGACAAAAACACCTTTCATTCAGTGCTGCGTGGGAGAATTTGTCACTCCACCCCCATCTAGTGGTAGAATCTGTTAATCAACTCCGTCCTTATCGGAGTCATTGAGCCAACTTCTATTTGAGATTCAACATTCAATTGCTGTGTATCAGACTGTGGTGCTCTACTGCCTTCTAGTGGTGAAAGTTCTAAGTACAGCCTTGACTTTGAGAATCATTGCCCTCTGTACATTTGCAATACTCAAATGAACATTTGTAGATTCCATGCATGAACGAGTGATTTCACCTCCAAGTCTATGTAACAAACAGGACGCCGCCAAAACTATCATCCACGCACTATTCACCTCCTGCCTCGATTATTGTAACCTCCTCCTCACGGGCCTCCCCCACTCCCGTCTCTCCCCCCTCCGCTCTATACTCAATGCGGCCGCTAGACTCATCTTCCTCTCACGCCGCTCCTCCTTGGCCTCCCCACTCTGCCTCTCCTTACACTGGCTTCCCTTCCCCTATAGAATCCTCTTCAAGCACCTCACCACCACTTACAAGGCTCTCTCCCACTCTACTGCCCCCTACATCTCTAACCTCCTCTCCATTCACACTCCTGCCCGCTCCCTGCGCTCAGCCAATGATCGCCGCCTCTCCTCCACTCTCATCACCTCTTCCCACTCCAGAATCCAGGACTTTTCCCGGGCAGCCCCCCTTCACTGGCATGACCTCCCTCATTCCATCCGTCTCTCTCCTACTCTGTGCTCCTTCAAACGTGCACTGAAAACTCACCTCTTCCGTAAAGCCTACCAACCATACACTTAACCACCTCTCCTCCTCCACTCGCTCTCCCATCTCTCTTTTGGCTCCCCTTGTGCCTGTTTTGTCCAACCTCCCTTAGGATGTAAGCTCACATGAGCAGGGCCGTCTTCCCTCCTGTCTCCTCACCTGTTCTTCTACTCCGTGCTTATTGTATTACCATGTGTGGAGCTTTTGAAGTATTGGTATTTTTGTTTATTGTTCTGTACTGTTTCACCCTGTATAGTCCACTGTTTGTACTGTGTACGGCGCTACGGATACCTTGTGGCACCTAACAAATAAAAGATAATAATAATAATAATAATAATAATAATAATAATAATAATAATAACAAATCAAACTACTGATGGTTGTATTTTGTGTCCACACTCTTTGCTTATAGAGCACACTACTACCCTACTACTACACTACTACCAATCTCTACTCTAACAGCTAAACTGCCATCTTGTGGCTGCTGTCGATAGTGCATGCAGAACCTTCTGACTCCCCATTTTTCAGAGGCAAAATGTTATGCACATTGCTTTGAGTCAAAACAAATGGCCGACTAGGTTCACCTTCGGGGAGAATGGCCAGTGACGACCGTTGAATTTACAGTACATCTTAGTAACACCCTGGGTATTTACACTAACCTAATATTCTGTCCACTCTGATCTGTAGATGGTTAAAGATTGAAAAGCTACCTCCATAAAAGTATCAACGAGCCAACCCAATTCATCTAATTGCTCTGATCTGCTTCAGTATCTGAAAACCTTCAGCTCACCAGCAATGTCTGAACATCTCTAACCATCATCTCCTGCCTCATCAGCATCCTCTGATTTGCCATCTTTAAATGATGGTCACCTTTCTAACCTTCCAGGAGGTTCTCATTACATAAGTGAAGTCCTACAATTGCTTAAGCCTTTACCAACTAAACAAGACTTGCAGACTAAGTAGGACTTTGAGAAACTGGAAATTAAGCTATGAGATATAGTCCGCAATGAGGTGACTAACATCCAGGCAGACCGCTCCTGCCTCACCTCCAGACTATCAGTATTGGAAGAAAGTAAAGATGTTGCTACAGATAATTTCAACAGTCTAAAGGAAGCGTTAATGCGCCATGCCACAGAACTGAAGTTATCTAGGATTCATGACCTAGACAACAGGGGTCGAAAAAACAATCTACAGTACGTGGAATCTTGTAAAACATCCTGGCTTAGTTGCTGCAATAACAAACATCTTAACGAATTTCTGGAGCAAGACGCAAAAGCGTTTATTACATTTGATAGAGCACATAGAACCCTCTGCCAGAGAGGTGTTGCAAGTGAAAAACCTTGAGATGTAGGCTCCACTACTTTACCAAGAAAGAAGTGATCCTCAACAAAGTCTGGAAAATTTTGAATTTGACGGCAATACTATACAAATATGGCAAGATTTATTTCGGAATAATTTACAAATCCGCAGAATGTTAAGACCCTTTATGGCAGCGCTTAATAAGAACAATATCAGATACCAATGGGGTTATTCGATGAGTTTCCATGACACCCACAAAGGGACATCAGTGATTCTTTGTAAACCTTCTGAGATGGAGTCCTTTTGCAATGTGCTTGACCTCCAAATGGTCTTATTATCTGAATGACAGGCTCATCAACTGCTTTCTCCACAAATGCCCTCAGCAGGTCCTGAAAATATGCAGCTGGTGGAAAATCCGAAGAGAAATGCCAAGAGACGACAATGTTCCTTTACTGAAGAAAATACTTGAACATAACAGTCTATTCCAAGTTGTCTTGAATTGACCTCTCAGGTCTTGGATGCTATGCTGATCTCAATGATATTGTGTTAGTGGCTTATAGTTCCTTCTCACTTACACGTTTTTTGTGGTGTGTCTCTTCCTTTTCTTTTTTCCTCTACATGCGGAATAGATGGGACTAGCTTCTGCCCTGATCTTTGACACAGACGTCAGAAGATACTTTTGTATTTTAAGTAATAAATGGTCAGACTCTATTGGGCTATGGTTTATTAGATTTATGACCCTTTTTGTAAACTTGAGTGTTAGAGGACATAGGTCGGGTGTGGTAGGATTTAATCGGCACTGTAAATGCTGACACAGTTTAGAACTACAAAAAAATTGCAATTACCATAACAGCGCCAAGCTGAAAATATCTACTTACCATATAACAGACAGGTACTCTTTCCGGGAGTTTTAATATCCTCCACATGTAAAATGTGACTTGAAGAAATATGTACAGTGAGAAAGGACGTCACTTGGAATGCCCAGAGTTACTATTATTCATCTTTATTTAGAGGGTGCCAGAAAATTTCAGCGGTGCCATACAGAAAACAGACGGTAGACCCATACAGGGTAATACAGTACAGAACAGTGAACAAAAATACCAGTACTTCAATAGCTCCAAACATAACTAACACAGTAGAGAAAGTGGAGGGAAGAGGGCCCTGCTTGTAAGAGCTTACATCCAATAGGGAGGGAATACAGACAGGAGGCACAATGAGAGTCAGAGGGGATAATCTCAAGAAGAGTGAGTAGCGGGGCAGGGGATGAGGGGTGAGGAAATCAGGCATGGAGGGAAGGTTAGGTGTAGCGATGGTATGCTATAATGAGCAGATGAGTTTTAAGTGCTCGTCTTAAGGTGCAGTCAGATGGAGCAGGGGAGGTCGTTCCAGTGTAGGGGGGCAGCCTGGGAGAAATCTTGGATTCTGGAGTGGGATGAGGTTATCAGAGGTTGAAGATGTATGGGGCAGTAAAGTGGGAGAGGGCCTTGTAGGTGAGGGTAAGTGGTTTGAAAAGGATTCTGTAGGGGAAGGGGAGTCAGTGTAAGATAAGGCAGAGGAGGAGCTGCGAGAGAGGAAGATAAGTCTCGCAGCCGCATTGAGAATAGATGGGAGGGGTGCAAGGCGGGAAAGGGGGAGGCAGTTAGTGTACGCGATTAAATCCATGCCATCTGGAAAAAGTCCAGGCCCTGACGGGTTTACCATCTCATTGTCACACATCAGACCCGCTGATCGATGGGCTTCCTGCTGTTACTCACCTTATTCCTGGTGACTGTACTTCTCCGGGAGGGACATCGCGGCTCGCCTGGCAGGACGCCACCTTGTCAGGTGAACTGCGCATGCGCTAACCGGCATGGCTCCCCATTCATTAATTCCAGCCAATCCAATGCCTGAGTTCACTATTCAAACACGCCTCTTACCTATGTAAGTTGCCAGATATTCAGGTCTTTCCTCCTGTTCAGACGTCCTGTACCCTGGCTCCTGATAGCTACTTGTCTCCTAAATCTCCAGCATACTGGTCCGCAGATCATCACAGCCTCTGTGTCTACTCCACTATCCTTGTGGAAAACGCTCTGCAGATCATTGCTACTTGTCTCCTGAGTCTTGTCAGGAACCCCTCCAGCCAGTACAACAAAACCCGGAATCTGCTCCGAAAGTCTGGTGTTCACTGGAGCCCCTAGTGGTGGGGACAGACTTGGCTGCAGACAGACAGAGGATCGTGAGATGTGTACTGACTGGGGAGAACCCAGGGATATTGTGAAATAGCATACAGCGGTGGTGAAGTCCAGGCAAAAAGCTCAGGGCTGGCGGCAAACAACAAATCCGGGAAACAGGCAGAGATCAAGGTCACAGGCAATACAGCAGAGTCCAGTACACGGTCCAAGGTCATACACAGCAAGATCAATCCAAAGGCAGAGAAGGGGAACTGAGCAGGGAGCAGGTAAGTATGCACAGAGCAGGAACTATAACCAGCATTGAGGCCCAGTCCTCACTGCCTTAAATACTATGATGGACAAATCAGAAAGGAGGAGGACAGGGCTGACAATGAGCCTCAGGAGGCTGCTAATTAATTACTAGCTGGGAACTAGCATAGGTAATAAGATAACCAGGAAGCATTTATAAAAATATAAATGAACCAGTTTAAATAATATGAGAGCTCCCCCTGGAGTTGGAGGATGTCACTACACCCTCCTGCATCTATGCAACAAGGATAATCCCAAAGAATAAAACCAGAGCATAGAAATAAAGCACGCGCCCGGCTGCTAGATCACGCCAGAATGTGGCGTACCACCGCGGCTCGTGACAGTACCCCCATTGAGGAGGGGTTAAGGAACCCCTTAATCTAGGCTTATCTGGAAACTTCTGATGAAAAGCTCTTCTTAACTCATTGGCATGCACTTTCCTGGCAGGTATCCATAATCTTTCCTCAGGGCCATAGCCCTTCCAGTGAACCAGATAGTGGAGTTGGCGTTGTACCCATTTGGAATCAAGAATCTTTTCGATCACAAATTCCGTGTGACCATCCACTATCACTGGGGCAGGTTTGCTTGGCTGTTTCCTGGGAAACCTCCGGGAAGTAAGAGCTGGCTTCAATAAGGATGCATGGAACGTACGGGGTATCCTTAAAGAGTTGGGCAGTTCCAACTGAAAAGCCACAGGGATAATCTTCCTGATTATCTTAAATGGACCAATGTATCTTGGTCCGAACTTAAAGGAAGGCTGGCGGAGCTTGATGTTCTTAGTGGAGAGCCATACTCTACCCCCCTTTTATTGCTTGAAAAAGTCTGCTTTGACAGATGAAACGCGTCGCAAGGTTTTGCTGGCTCTACGGAGTAATTATACTCTTTCTCTCTGGCCTCATTTATTGTGAAGACCCTTGTTACATTGTCTCCAGAGGCGTTCTTTACAGTTACAAGCTCTTTCAAGGAACCTTCCACTTAAGTCTGTGGTTGTCCGGACGGATTCACTGGTGCGCACCAATATTCAAGTTTGTTTTGGACCGCCTAGCCGCTCAGACGGCGGACTTACATTTTCTATCTGGACTATCGAGGCGTGTAAGCTTGACTCCTTTATTTATGGCTGGATTCATTCTATTTTGGCTACATTAAGATATGCAAGACGGATACACCTTTTATACTTGCAATTTACCGCTGCCATATGAATGCGATATAACCAACATCAAAGAGGTGCATAATTAATCACCCCCATCGCTTTATTCAGTATGTGGCAAGTTGTCATCTGAAGCTATGTTGTGATTTGACACTACGGAGCCTTTGTATACATCTTTTGTCCAACAATTTTTATCTAATCGTTCTAGGACATTTCTTGGAAACATCGGAAGTTCTGTGGAATATAAAACACATTTTGTGGGTTTTTTTCTAAAGGGTCATTGAGCCTGTGCACTGGATCATGTGTTATATTGGTACATGTATTAAATTCTTTTAACTCTCTGTATATTTAGTAAATATTAGTTTATATCCATTATTGTTTTGGTCTTATTATTATACTGTATTTCTCTATTAAGGACATCTTATGCGCAATCTGTTTATCTGTTTTTATACTCTATCCCCCTCCTTGAACTTACAAGGACATCTGAAGCGATCCTTAAATAACTTGGCTCGAGACGCAGCTTGCTTCAAAGATAAGTTTATTTTTTTCTAAATTCTCTTCAGAGAATGAGCAATGTGTCCGATCTCAGGGTGGGTGGGTGGTATGATGTCAGAAAAAGAAACAGACTTGGGATGTCTCCCATAAATGCAGAAAAATGGGGCATAACCAGAGGAAGAGTGTGGTGAATTATTGTAGGCAAATTCCGCCCATGGCAGGTATTCTACCCAGTTGTCATGTAATTCAGAAATGTAGCATCTTAAATACTGTTCCAAACACTGGTTTACCCTTTCCGTCTGTCTATTAGTTTGTGGGTGATAGGCTGATGAAAAACTTAGTTGAATGTCAAGCAAGGCACAAAATGATTTCCAGAACTGGGCCACAAATTGAGTACCTCTATCTGATACAATATTAGTGGGTATTCCATGTAGTCTGAAAACATTTTGAATAAACAGAGGAGCCAAAACTGAGCAGATGGTAGCTTAGGTAAAGGAACAAAATGAGCCATCTTACTAAAGCGATCGACTATCACCCAAATGCAATTACACCCTTTAGACAAAGGCAAATCCATAATAAAATACATGGAGATGTGGGTCCATGGAACACTGGGCACGGAAAAAGGCATCATCTGTCCCATGGGCAAATCTCTGGGTGTTTTCACCCTGGAACAAATCTCGCAGGACTGTACAAAGTCTCTAACGTCTTTCTTCATAGAAGGCCACCAAACAGAACGAGAGAGTAATTTGATAGTCTTGGTGATACCTGGATGTCCAGATATTTTGCTGTCATGGACTTCAGTCAAGACAGACTTTCTCAGACCAGCTGGCACAAACAACAAATTGGGAGACATGGAAGCTGGTGCCTGATCCTGAACTGCCTGTAACTGGGTTGCCAAACCCTGAGTTAGCCCTGAAACAATGGTTTGAGAAGGTATGATAGGAGTGTTATAAAGGGGATCCTCATGTTTCTGTAAAAAACTTCTGGATAAGGCATCCGCCTTCAAATTCTTAGAACCAGGGCGATATGTGATCACAAAATTAAATTGAGAGAAGAAAAGAGCCCAGCGTGCCTGTCTGGGATTCAACCTCTTAGCAGTCTCAATGTATTGGAGATTTTTGTGATCCGTGTACACCGTGATGTCATGCTTAGCGCCCTCCAGCCAATGTCTCCATTCTTCAAATGCCCATTTAATGGCCAGTAGCTCCCGATTTCCCACATCATAATTTATCTCTGCTGCTGAGAATTTCTTAGAAAAGAATGCGCATGGGTGTAACTTTTTATCAGAACTGGACACTTGTGACATAACTGCCCCCACCCCAACCTCAGAAGCATCCACTTCAACAATGAAAGGTAGCTCTGTATCAGGATGTTTGAGGATAGGAGCAGAAACAAAGGCCTTTTTTAGGGTATCAAATGCTTTGACAGCTTCTAGCGGCCATACCGCTGGATCAGCTCCTTTCTTAGTTAATTGAGTGATAGGTGCCACAATTACCAAGAAATTATGAATGAATCTTCTGTAGTAATTAGCAAACCCAAGAAACCTTTGGATGGCTTTTAGGTTACTGGGAAGGCTCCAATCAGTGATGGCTCGGACTTTGGCTGGATCCATCGTAAATCCGTTGTCAGAAATGAAATACCCCAAGAATGCCAGAGTGGAGACTTCAAACTCGCATTTCCCTAATTTGGCAAATAGATTATTGTCTCTAAGTTTCTGCAGTACCAAATGGACTTGTTCCCGGTGTTGGGGCAAGGACGAGGAATAGATCAAGATGTCATCCAGATACACAATGACAAATTTATCCAGATAATCCCGTAGTACATCATTGATCAAATCCTGGAACACGGCTGGTGCATTAGAAAGACCAAACGGCATAACACAATACTCGTAATGTCCATAATGAGTGTTAATAGCAGTCTTCCATTCATCGCCCTGCCGTATGCGTATCAAATTGTACGCTCCACGTAAATCAATTTTAGAAAATACCGAAGCACCTCTTAACTGGTCGAACAACTGAGAAATCAGAGGCAGAGGATATTTGTTTTTAATGGTGATCTGATTCAGACCTCTGTAATCAATGCATGGTCGTAAATCTTCGTCTTTTTTTTTTTTACAAAGAAAAATCCTGCACCCAGGGGTGAACGAGAAGGTCTAATAAACCCTTTTTTCAGGTCCTCAGAAATATATTTCTCCATGGCTTTGGTCTCTTCCACGGAAAGAGAATATAAACGAGTCTTAGGAAATTTACTCCCAGGCTGAATATCAATAGTGCAATCATACGGGCGATGTGGTGGTAATGTATCTGCAGCTTGCTTGGAGAAAACATCAGCAAAATCTTAATATTGCAGTGGGAGTGTGAGACCTGGTTCGATTGAAGCAGTAGCAACCTTAACAGGTGTTGGTAGGCATGTCCCTTGGCAGTTTTTCCCCCATGCCACCAGTTCTCCTGTGGACCAATCAAGGACTGGGTTGTGCTTGCTAAGCCAAGGGTACCCCAGAACCACATTGTATATGGGCGAATGGATAAGGTAGAATGACAGCATTTCCTTATGGAGTGCTCCCACTGTCAGGGTAAGAGAGCATGCTTCCGCCCTTAATTAGGTGGCCATCCAAACCACAAACAGATACTGGGACTTTTAATGGTTGGGTAGGAAATGCAAACTGCCGAGCTAGAGAAATATCCAGAAAATTTCCAGCTGCTCCGCTGTCCACGAAAGCTAGGACATCAACACTCCCAGAGACCAGGGAAATCTGGGCAGGTAACTGGAGGGAATTTTTATTCTGTACAAGGTAAATGCCTAAATGAACTTTTCTAGTATGCCTGGTATTAACTGAGTTGGAGATAGGGAAAAAGTTCTGCGGATGAAATTCTTTTTCCAGTCTTCTTTCATTTATTCGCCGATCAATGCGAATTGCCAAACACATAAAGGACTCCAGAGAATCAGGAGCTGGATATTGCACCAATATGTCCTTTATTAGTTCTGTAAGGCCCAACTGAAGCTGACTGCAGAGAGCTGGATTATTCCATTCGCAATCTGAGGCCCACCTGCGAAATTCAGTACAATATTCTTCAGCAGAACGACGCCCCTGTTTCAAAGATCTAAGTTTAGACTCAGCAGTAGCGACTTTGTCAGGATCGTTATACAGGAGACCAAAGGCTTGGAAAAAGGAATCTACAGATAACAATTCCGGACAGTCAGGGCACAATCCAAATGCCCAGGGTTGTGGATCTCCTTGCAACAGTGATATTACAATACCCACTCGCTGCTGTTCTGAACCAGAAGACAGTGGACGTAGCTTGAAATATAATTTGCAACTTTCCCTGAAGTTGTGGAAATCCCTTTGGTTGCCAGAAAATCTGTCTGGCAGATGAAGCTTGGGTTCTTGAACTTTAACCTCCTGAGAAGAAGTAATCCTGGAGGCTTGTTCTTGTACGGACAAACTGGTAGAAATGTCTTGAACAATCTGAAATTGAGCCTGCAGTTGATTAGCCAGCACTTGAGCAAGGGAAGGAGGAGTAGGATCCATGGGAGTAAATCCCAAGTATGTGGGCTGGTGTTAATGTCAGGAACCCCTCCAGCCAATACAACAAAACCCGGAATCTGCTCCGAAAGTCTGGTGTTCACTGGAGCCCCTAGTGGTGGGGACAGACTTGGCTGCAGACAGACAGAGGGTTGTGAGATGTGTACTGACTGGGGAGAACCCAGGGATATTGTGAAATAGCATACAGCGGAGGTGAAGCGCCAGGCAAAAAGCTCAGGGCTGGCGGCAAACAACAAATCCAGGAAACAGGCAGAGATCGAGGTCACAGGCAATACAGCAGAGTCCAGTACACGGTCCAAGGTCATACACAGCAAGATCAATCCAAAGGCAGAGAAGGGGAACTGAGCAGGGAGCAGGTAAGTATGCACAGAGCAGGAACTATAACCAGCATTGAGGCCCAGTCCTCACTGCCTTAAATACTATGATGGACAAATCAGAAAGGAGGAGGACAGGGCTGACAATGAGCCTCAGGAGGCTGCTAATTAATTACTAGCTGGGAACTAGCATAGGTAATAAGATAACCAGGAAGCATGTATAAAAATATAAATGAACCAGTTTAAATAATATGAGAGCTCCCCCTGGAGTTGGAGGATGTCACTACACCCTCCTGCATCTATGCAACAAGGATAATCCCAAAGAATAAAACCAGAGCATAGAAATAGAGCACGCACCCGGCTGCTAGATCACGCCAGGATGTGGCATACCACCGCGGCTCGTGACAAGTCTCCAGCATATTGGCCCTCAGATCATCATTACCTACCTCTTGAGTATCCAGCATACGGCTCTACAGACTATTACACCCAGTGTATTTACTGCACTCTCCCTAATGGAAACAACCTCCTAGGGTCTCAGCCATTCTGATCCTACTTATTCGTGATATCCATAGTTATAGTATTGGTTCTCATCACAGTCTCGCTCATTACCTCCTAAGAGAACCGCAACCTGTGGCCTGGGAGCTGCTAAGTTCAGGCTCCCATACGGGACCCTCTGGTGAAAACCCCCTCTCCGTTAGACTCCGCACCTGTTAGGAGGTAGTATCTTCTGCAGGACAGGAGAGAGGCACAGCAGACAGCCCAGTACAGAGGTCAGAGAAACAGCTTTGTGGAGACAGCAGAAGAGACAGGCACCAACATTCCAGGACCTGATCAGTCAGCAACTGAGTGTCACTCACCGGACTGTGAGTGCCATTTCTCCTGTGTTCAGGAACCGTGGCCGTCCGCCATCCTGAGGGTCTGCGCATGTGCAGCCCTTATGAAACCTTCAGTACCTGCTGCTTTTAATTAATTCTTTACAGAGGTAATCTTCATCTTTTATATTTATCGCTGGAACTGTGTTTTTCAGTAGTATATATGACTGCTGTTTTTTTCTGACCATTCTGTCAGAGGGTAAAACAATATTTTCCCTCCTCGTTGTATATACTTTGGATTTGTTTATATGGTTATTTTGAATTTTCTTTTTTTTTTTTTTTCATCCATCTTGACCTTATACATATTTTTATTTTTATTTTTATTTATTTTTTCATTTTTCAACCTTTTATTTTTTATTTTTTATTTTTTATTTTAATTTACCTTTTTTTATTTTATTTTTTTATTTTATAGCTTCATCCCAACATTATCGTTGAGTTATAGGATATTCAATAAACCCTTCTGGTTATTTTTCAAGTGCCTCCTGTTGTTGTTATTATATCTATTAGCATTCATCCTTGCCATATAGCCCTACTGTATTTCCGTTAATATACATTTTTATTCATAGCGCCGTGGGTCAATATTATGTTTACATTGACCTATATTGGGGAGTTTGGAATTCGTCCCACACAGACCCACTCTGGCAGCTTTACACATCTTTATAGCAGCGCTGTTATCCCTACATTTTTTCTCCACATTTCAGTCATACCTAAAATAGGGAAAGATCCATCTATAAGAAAGAACCCTGACATCTCCGGGATTCAAGTAGGCAAATCATCATACAAACTTACGCAGTTTGCTGATGATTTGTTAGCAATAATTATGAATCCGGTAATCTCTGTCCCAAATTTGGTTTTGGAGTTTTACAAATTCAGAGCACTATCTAATATTAAAATAATCTATTAAAAATATGTAACACTTAATCTCGCTACTCCTACAAAAGGTAATTGAGGGACTACAACACGCTTTCGTTTTTCATGGCACCCGAAGCATGTCAAGTATTTCGGGGTATTTACCACTAGGGACCTTTCCCAACTCTTTGATGTTAATTTTCATCCCATTTTCAACAAGCTACGAAAGGAACTGAAAGAGTGACAAGGTAAGAATTTCTCTTGGATAGGTAGAGCTGATATTATCGAAATTAATATTATCCCGCATGTTCTGTATCTTTTGCAAACCCTACCAATTTACATTCCTAGCAAGTGGTTCACAAATTTGAACCTACTGATTAGAGACTTTGTGTGTGGTGGAAGGAAACCTCGCTTTAAGCATCACATTTTATTCAGACGTAAGCACTTGAGCGGTCTCCAGCTCTCTCATTTAGAGACTTATTATGACACCATCATGCTTGGCAAAATACTAGATTGGACAAGGACAAGAGTGTACAAGCAATAGAAGCATGGTCTCTTAAAAATCATTATAGTGTTGTTCCTTGATTTGTGAGTTTGCCAATTATTCAGCATCCCATAATAAAACCAGTTTGCTGGATGAAAATTCAAGAGCATAAATACATCTCTTCGATTTTTTTCTCCCTTGACCCGACTGTTTGGCAACTAGTCCTTTCCTTCTGGAATGCAGGAAAATGAGTTTAAAAAATGGTCTCAGACGGGGGTCATCTGCACTGGCCAGCTGATGGGCCTATCTGGTGTGCATCCCTTTGAATATATCCAAGTGGCGTTTACACAGCTCAAAATTCTGGCACTATTTACAACTTAAACACTTCTTAAGTACAGGGGGGTTGCACAAAGGTGCTAGTAGGGAATTGACATTATTCGAGACTATGTGTGTTACCTCCATATCTGCTTGGCATGTCCTTTCTGGGATTTACAGACCCCTAATTGAAAATAATTTTGCCTCTGTGCCGAAGTTTGCAAAACACTGAGAAAGAGATCTGGGTAACGTGGATCAAGAAAAGCACTGGAATAATATCTTTCAGACTATCCAAGCTAGCACACTTAATATTTCAGTGCTTGAGACACACTATAAGGACCTTTCCAGATGGTATTGATGTCCTAATGTCCTCGCTAAAATGTACCCCGAGACCTCTAATACTTGCTGGAGATGTAATCTGGCTAATGGAACACCATTAAACATTTGGTGGGAATGTCCATCTTTAAGACCATATTGAGATGGAATCATTGCTACATCAAAAGAAATTATAAAAGCTGAGATCCAGGTTTTTTGGCTATTGAATTTGACAAAGCTCCCAATTTCGTTATATAAAAAGTCCCTGTTAAAACATCAAAATAGTGCCACAAAGGCAGTGATTCCTGTACATTGGAAATCTTCCTCTCCACAAACTCTAAAAGAATGGTTCGCCCGCACTGAATTTTATAGCTAAATGGATGATCATATCTTTGCACTTCTGATAGGTTTAATGACTATTGTGTCACATGGATGTAATGGCTCGAATTCCAAGACACCAAAAAATATTCTGATTTATTCAGATAGTCTACTTATATGAAGAGTTTCATTTGTGCTTTATCTAGTTATCATCGAAGACCATGATCCTGTTTTGAGTGACCCTCCTCTCCTAACCTTTTCTTCCTTTACATTTTTCAATATTGTTCGGTTTACTCTTTTTAAATATTCATATCTGGCCTAACGGTCGTTTATCGTCTGTTTGGCACAATAATCTGGTGAAAACATGTAGTGTGTACCCAGCCTTACTTATCGGGATAGGAAACCTCTGGCTACATAGCAAATTTATCATAGTGCATTCAGGAACTAGGCCTGAGTGGGGCTTACAAGGCCAAAAAGTTCATCCTTGCCATGTTATGACCTCTTCACCCTGCAGCTTTTTAGTGTTGAGCCCTCATCCACAACTGCCAGGATTTCATATGCCATTAAATGAAAAGTACACTTTTGTACTCCTTCCCCACCTTCCTTAACATTTTCAACAGAGAAAACTGAGAAAAAGCAGATACAAGTAAAGACCCAAAACTCCCAGACAAAGGGCTAGATTTACTAATAGGCGTGTTGGGAAAACCGTCGAATTTCGGCGAGTTTGCCGGCAGTTTAGCCATCGCCGGATTTACCAACGCTGGCCAGAAATTACTTTTTCCAAAACCACCACTTTAGAAATCGCCATGACGATTTGAATAATGTTGAACATACAAACAGCCGGATTTACTATTGAGGGGTTTGTCAAACCGCCGGAAAAGCGCCATGCAAACGACCAAAATAAAAGAGCTGCTTGTGAGCGGCGAGATTGCTTGAGCTATTTTGCCATTCAGAACATAAGAGAAAGCACCATTTCATGTACAATGATTGCTCCATTAGGATTGTATATGGGAAATGGGCAAAGTGTAATGTAATTTTAGGGTAGTTTTAAATATTTATTTTCCCCTTTTTGATTGCATCTTATTTTCTGAAACCAAAATAATTTTACATAAATTGTTTTTTTCTTCAAAAAGTCAACAATATTAATGGTGCTTAAAAATAATCAAGATGCACAATGTGTCATTACATAGTGAACCAATAATTTAATGTTAATGCAATCCAAATGTGACACAAACAAAAAAGGTATTTCTGACTGAAGAAATTACAGTCAATTACAGTCTATTGGCCAGCAGTTAATCATGATGCTTATAAAAAGGGGCCATCAATTTTTTTCAGGTGTGGGTTTGTTGGAGAATGGCTTTTGCAGGGAATGTGGTGTATTCTTGCTAGTGTATGTTTGCAGCTTTTTATCTGATGGAGGCAGAAAGGCGGGAGGAGGACGAGGATGGACAGTAGTTGGCATCTGTTCCGCGGAGCCTGCGCAGAGCACGCACTCCACGTGCATTTACAGTGCGCTTGAATCTGGATTCTTTGGCTGATGTGGACGTAATACAAATGTTTCGGCTCAATCGTACTAACCTGATGAGACTTTATGAGCAAGTGAAGGATGATTTGGAGCCTACAACCAGGCAGTGGCAGATCCAGGGGGGGGCAATCGGGGCAATCGCCCCCCCTAGCAGGGACTTGTTGCACACTGTCACTGCCGAGCGGACCTGCACATAGTGTGCAGCCGCCGGCAGCCTTAGATGTCAGAAAGGGGCGTGACCTAAATTGCCCCCCCCCCCCCCTAAATCGCCTGGGGTATAGCAATTTTCTAGATCCACCCCTGCAACCAGGCGCTCTAATGCAGTGTCAGGACTACACAAACTACTGTGTGCAGTTCACTTTTTGGCCAGAGTGATTGGCATAACACAGCTTACATTTTCAAGACATTTTGGACAGGTCCTAGGTGCCCTTAAAAGAGTGTGCCTTAGATATATCTGCTTCCCCAGCCAGGAGTCACAGTGGCATGAGCTAAAAGTAGCTTTCTATAGGGTTGCAGGTGTCCCAAATGTAATGGGAGCAAAAGATTGCACTCATATTGGCCTGAGACCACCTCACCACAGGGCAGAGGTTTTCATTAATCCATTAATCGCCATCATTATAACTCCCTGAATGTGCAGGTTGTGTGTGATGCTAACATGCGTATAATGAGTGTTGTGGCAGGCTATCCTGGTTTATGTCATGTCATGATGCCTTTATCCTGAGACAGTCTACCCTTTATGCCAAATATGAAAGTGGTGAAATGCCGGAGGGATGGCTTTTGGGTATGTAATTACCATGTTTTATATATCCCTTATCTTTGTTCAATTTGCCTCACATGTGCTAACTGCTGTTCAACATGCTCAATTAAAATGGTAGCTAACATTTTTATTTTATTACAGGAGATTCAGGATATGGGTGTCGCTCCTGGCTGATGACTCCTCTGCTGCATCTTCAGACTCCTGCACAGCACAAATATGACGCACACATAGCCACTAGAGGTGTGATAGAGCGTACCTTTGGACTCTTGAAAGCCAGGTTCAGGTGCCTTGATAAATCTGGTGGGGTGCTTATGTATACACCTGAAAAGGTGTCTGATATTGTGCTGGCTTGCTGCCTGCTACATAATCTGGCTTTACATCAACTTTCCCCACCGATTATTGCAGTAGATGGTGAACAAGTAGGGGTCCGTGTCCCCTCTGGTGATGTGCAGAGCACAGATGGGGGAGGCAGATTAGAGACCGTCTCATTGCAAACTACTTTACATGTAAGTGCATACTAGTAAAAACATTTATTGGTACAAAATGTGTTTGATGTGAGAGCAATGGATTATTTTTATTTTTTTATTAGAGTTTGGAACCTTGAAACAGAGGATAGTGTGTACTCCTCATGTGGTAAATTTTAATGTCACTGGTAAGTTACAGTCAGATGACAATGTGTAAGTGGAATTAGTGCATTGCTTTTTGTAAGCAGTATACTCTTGTTTAATTGGCAGAAAAGAAAGACTGTTAGCATTGAAATGTAACCGCATTTATTGTAGTATTAAGCATAAACTGAAAATAAACATTGCATACACATTCACAGAAATATATAAACTGCTTTTTACATACGTGTACCTGTGCAGTAACAGGCTGGAGAAAGTGCAAAAACATTTAATCGAGACAAAATGGAACAGGTGTGATATTGAAAACATTTGTTTTTAACAATTTTAAACATAAACCACAAGCATTAGGCTACCTACACCTTTTGGCAGGTACATCTGCACCTCTGGAGACACTCTCTCCTTTCCCTCGGCCACCCCTGGTGTGAGCACCTCTCCTTGGAGGTGTACTCTGGACTGATTTATCAGGCGTGCTAGCGGTACTGGTTGTGCCCGATGAGATTGGTACCAGGAAACGGGCCATTATTTCATGGTGAATTTGCCCTGTCATTCTATTTACATTAGCATTCACCTCCCTTACATTTTTGTGTAATGCCTCCAAAGCACCAGCCATTTGGATCATCGTTACATTAGATTGCTCAATAGTTGTAGAAATAAGATTTAACGCAGCAGGTATCTGACTATTACTGCGGTGTGCACGCCTCAAATGTCCATGAACTGGGATTGCAGTAGTTGGAATTTTGCAATTGATTGGGCCATTTCTCTCCCTGTATCCAATGTAGGAGGTGCAGTTTGCTGCTCTTTGGTGTGTTCTGCAGGCCCAGTTGATTGATCCTGGAGGGCATCAACAACTTGGAGGGTGATTACTCTTTCATCCTCTGTGTGCGGTGACATTTCCAAGGACTTCCGCTGAGCTGGCTGATATGAAGACGGACCTGTGTTTGAGAAATCACGGTAAGTATATACGATATAATATGTTTGTATATTGCATTCTGGACACTGGTTAGAAAAGAATAATCTTTTTCAACTACAGATTGTTTAACAATGTTTGCATTCCTGATTACTTGCCCTATGCAACCTGCTTAAAGATGCAATTTTTTTCTTTTGAATAAACATTCTCATTTGGATTACAGGCGAATCTGGATGTATTAGAAAAAGCATACAATGTATTTGCAGCGACAATCATTTTAAATATATACAGTATATTTGAAAAATGTGTTTGGAAAACACAAATAAATTTTTATAAAAAATCATATGTACTTGCAAAACTGTTAGAGTAAAAATTGCAAATAACTCACCAGCTGGTTGGCCAAACGAAGGTGCATCTGTATCCTGCACATTGACCCCCTCTACAATTTCCCGGGGCAGTATCTGCCGCAGCTCTTCCTCATATGTGGTATATTCCACACAAAGTGGGGGTCCACTACCTGTTCGTCTTGCTGCCTTCCTTTCATCAGCCAATATTTCCTTAAGTCTCCTCTTTATATCGGAAAATCTTTTGCGACAGTGAGCCACTGACCGCATTAATGGCCCCACCGCGTTCACGGCCTCACATATTTGACCCCATAATTGATGACGCCGCCTGAGCGGAGTACGGGCTGCCAGGTTCCCTAAAATTAATAATCAATACTGTGCACCAGCACACAATTCTCGTCATGAGAAAATCTCACATTCATCCCTGACTTTGTCTTCCTGCCCTGTCCTGTCTCCTCTAACCCTTCCTCACCTTCCTCTGTCCCCTTCAGCTCCATCTCCCTCTCCTCAGCCTCTGCTCCCCTCCTATCTCTGGCCATAATCACAAGTAATACACAAAAAGAAGTAACACTGAAGTACTGACAAACACAAAGGACAAACTAGACTAACTACTGAAACACTCACAACACACTCACACACAAGTAACAGAGACAAAGGACTAGACAAACACAATAAATAAAAGACAGAAATTAAATCAGAAAATAAAGGCACAAGACTGTAAAAGAACACAGGACTACTCACACTCCAATCAGAAATCACTGCACAAGACCCCTCAAAACCAACTCTCAACAATCCAAAATCCTCCAAGCTCCTATCTCTTTTCTCCTCAAAACCCTATAAAAGAAAAAGTGGCAGGCCAGTGCTTTATATAGGGCTTGTGATGTCAAATTTCCTGACATTGAAAGTAGCCAATAGTAAAACACCATAACACAGGTGCTTTTTTCAAAAAACCCGCCATCACACGAAACCGCCGTGATTTAAAGCGAAAGCGCCATGTTCCATTCAAAGCCAACTTGAAGCTGAAACTCGCCCATTCGTAAATCCGGCTTTTTGCCATGCAAACCCGCCGTAAAATCGAGGCGATGCATGGCGGATTAAACACGGTGAGCATCCCGCCTGTTAGTAAATCTAGCTCAAGGTCTCCATTGAGAGAGGAATAGCACCCAATCATGGATTTGTATTTCATATATTATGTATAGATTAAATAGGGGTTCTAATGCTGCGATTTACATTGGCATTTGACAGGATGGCTTAAACATTTTCAGCGGTGGTTACAGCAGACATTTCCAGTAAAGCATAGAAATTCTCCCACAACCCTATGTCTCGCTAAACAGTGGCTCCCTTACTACTATAATGTATATATATATATATATATACACACACACACACATATATATTAGAGATGCCCAGGCTCGGTTCCCACAGAACCGAATACACCCAAACTCAGCAGATCCGAATACCGAGCCTAGCCGGCCCTCGAAATTGAAAATGAGGCAAAACGTCATTATTACGTCATTGGATCTTGGATTTCGCAAGTTTTGGATTCCATAAGTACCGCCCTCCACGGCAATCCAGCGCCATTTCACAGAGGGACACAGAAGGGGTAGCACAGTTCTTGGCAGTCTCTAGTGAAGTTGGCCAGCGTCATAGGTATATCTATACCCACAACACCGTCATCAATATCCTCAGTAGCGATCGGAGTTAGTCCTGCATCCAAGTTGCTAAGGCTAGATGACTCCTCCATTATCCTGGATTCCTCTAAAGAATTCTTGAGCGTTAGTCCTACTGCTGCTGCTGTTGGGGGTGAATCTTCATTCCAGAAGCAGACCAAGAAGAAGACTACTAGTAGTTTATAGCAATTGACTGTTAAACAATCCTTTGCAAGAGGAAGCAAGTATGAAAGCTGTCACCAAGTCGCAAAGCTGATCACAGACTCCATGGCGACTATGCTAGTATTAGATCTGCGTCCAATATCCACTATTATTGCAGCTGGTTTTAGACAATTACTTGTGTCCCAGTTACCAAATTTCATCACAACACCATTTTACTAGAAAAGCTATTCCTCACCTCTTCCAGAAGGTTCGTAAAATTTTAATTATTGTGCTACAAAATGCCATTCTACCCACTGTACACTTAACCACAGATATGTGGACAAGCGGAACTGGGCAAACTAAAGGTTATATGACCGACAGCCCACTGGGTTGGTGATTCGCCTTCACCAGCAGGAACAGCAGCAGCATGTACCCAAGTACATCACATTTTTCACAGGCAGGCTACTCTATCACCGGCTTCACTAAGAGGCATACAGCTGACAATCTGTTACAAAAACTAAGAAATGTCATTGCAACATGGCTTATCCCTCTTGGACTCTCCTCAGGATATGTAATTTCTGATAACGCCACCTATATTGTGAGAGCATTACAGCTGGGTGAATTCCATCACATTCCCTGTTTTGTTCACACAATAAACTTGGTGGTGCAGAGCTTTTTAAAAAAAGACAGGGACGTGCAGGAGATGCTATCTGTGGCCCATAAAATATCTGGACATTTCTGGCATTTGGCAACAGCAAGTAGGAGATTGCAACAACTACAAGAGCAATTTAAATTTGCCCTGCCAACAACTGCAGCAAGTGGTGGTGACAAGGTGGAATTCCACCCTGTATATGCTTCTGCGGATGGATAAACAGCGAAAAGCCATCCACGCTTACTGCACAAGCCATGACATTGGGAAAGGAGGGGGATGTATTTTACTCAAGAGCAGTAAAGAATACTTTCCGTGTTGTGCAAGGTGCTGAAACCATTCGAAGTAGTCACCTGTGAAGTGAGTGCTAGCTTGAGTCAAGTGATTCCCTTAATTAGACTTTTGAAAAAGCAGCTTGAGAAATTTAAGGAGAAGATTAAACAAAGCAATTACGCTAAGTATGTCAGACTTGTAGATCAAATGCTTTATTCGCTTTGCCAGGATCCAAGAGTTATCAAAATCTTGAAATTGGATCACTACATTTTGGCGACTGTGTTTGATCCTCGGCTTAAGAGCTATGTCTTCTCTTTGTTTCCAACCAACCTAGATCTGAAAAGATGCAAGGAGCTCCTGGTGAGCAAGATGACAGCTCAAGTGTTACGTGACAGGATGGCGTCTCTTCCTTCAGTTTCTCACTCAACTGCTGTTAAAAAAAAAAAAACAACTTAGCTTTCCCAAGAGACCCAGGGATGATGCAGATGATTTAGGACAACATTTTTACATCTGGGGGTAAATGTATTATACTGCACTTTTTACAAGTCGCCGAAAATCGGCGAGATGGCGCTTGTAAAAAGCACAGTATGATACATTTACCCCCTGGTCTTGTCTGACTGTAAAAGAATTGACCAGAATTAGTGACACCTCTGCTGTAACTCCACCTGATCAACTATCAACATCCAAAGAATGGTGGAGTATTATTTTCAATTTTTTTGAAGGGTATAAAGACAACCATTTTATTAACAAAGAACAACGTTGCTTGCAGAAGTAATGTAAGTATGGATGTCTAAATAGACTTGTATATGTATTACCTTCCACTTTGCTGATGTTTCATCAGTATTGCACAAAGTGTTTGTAATCAGCACTTTATGTCAAAGGTACCTAACTATATTATAATGTTTTGTGAATTGGGGCTGATTCAAAGCACAGTGATGAACTTGCTTTTTGCTGGGAATTACAACAGCTTTTTTTAGTGCATTGTCTGGCACCCTGGATTGGTCTGGGTCTGATAATAGCATGCATCAGGCAAGGATGGGGGGGGGGGGGGTCTGCATTCGTCGCCATGTATTAGCTGTAGAATTACCACAGTTATCCAAGGACAATTCCATCTTTCACCACTTTTCTTTACTGACACAGCTGTGTGGCTATGTTTCATAGATGTGCTAGGAACTGCTGTGTGTTTGGGTCGTTGCTCTGTCGCTTAGCATCCGCCAGGTCGCTGCAGTCTTTGTTTGAAAGTATATGAAAATAATATTGTGACCTGTGAGATGGTCCAAATTGACTGCAAATGACTTGAAATTAGTGTTATTGGTGTTAATAATAATGATGGGGGAAAAAAAGCAAAATTATGTGATTTTAGCACACACACATACACTAAAATGTTTATAAAGGTTTATAGATCTTGTTTTTTGGGTCTCCCGTTCATTAGTTATCCCCTCTTTAACTGGAGGATATATAAGGCTCGCGATACGACTCTGGGTGCCTGTTCTTGGTCTTCGATCCCAAGCTATGATCAGACCTGGCTCCTTGTGCTCTCCTAGCACTACTCTGCATAGAGAAGCTCCCTGTGCTCCCCCAGCGTCATTCTGCAGATCATCTCTCCATTGTATCCTGCTACACTGTCCACAATGGTAATAACAGGTCTGCCCTGCAACTCACCTTTGTATCCTGTTCCTTTGTCAGCACTCCTAATACACCTGCCCGTAGACATCTCTGTTTCAATATCTGGCTGCGCAGGTTACTACTGGTCTCCACTTCTTTAGATCTGCTATCATCTCTTGCCTGTCCACCTATCCTACCTATTACTCCTAGGCACCTGGGTTCTCCTATCTGATCTCGCTTGCACTCACTCAGAGGACAGCGACCTGAGAGACAGAGGCATCCTTGTGGGGGTTCCTTGTGAAAACCATTTGCTTCGTTAGACTCCGGACCTTTGGGTTGAGAATCAAGCTAGGCAGATCTCAAGAATTCTGAAAACACCTAGTGACTGTGACAGTAAGAAGAGGCCACAAATGGATCCCACAGGAGAATCTTCCACAAAGGATATGCTTCAGCACCTGGTTGCTAGGGCGGAGCAACAGGATGCCACCCAGCGGCAACTAGTACAATGTCTTCAGGCCTTGACGACCCATTTAGATATACAACAAACTGCCGCACCTACAACTTCTTCTCTGTCAGTTGCAGAGTCCCACGCTCCTGATGTGGCTCCTGCCTCAGCCTTCTCTTGACATTTACCTCCTCCTTCCAAATTCGATGGGGATCTAAGGCTTGCCGTGGGTTCTTGAACCAGTGTTCAATTCATTTTGAACCTCAACCACAGAAATTCTCTACAGACAGGACCCAGATGGCCTACATAATTTCCTTATTATCAGGACAAGCCTTGGCCTGGGCCTCCCCTCTTTGGGAGTGGAATTATCCCATTTTCAGCGACCATGACACTTTTATTTCTGCTTTTCATAATATCTTCAATAAGCAAGTCACCTCAGCAGCTTCCAGTATCGTAAGGCTTCAGCAAGAATCCTGCTCCATTGCTTAGTATGTATTCCAGTTCTGCATGCTTTCTTCCAAGCTCCAGTAGAGCAACGATGCGCTAGTTGCTACATTCTGGCAGGGTCTCTCTGATCGAATTAAGGATGTTCTAGCTTCCCAGGAATTACCACCTACCTAGGATTCCTTAATCTCCTTGTGTACTAAAGTACTAAAATAGATTTTCGGTTCAGAGAGAGGTCCTCCGAGAAGGAACCAATCCGATGTTTCACTTTAAAGCCTGTTACCCGCTTCCAAACCCCCATCCTGCAGATGAATCCATGCAACTCTGTTGTTGTCGACTTAATCCAGAGGAACGCCAGAGGAATATGAAAGACAACCTGTGCATCTATTGTGTGGATCCAAGACGTTATCTCAGTTCTTGCCCGAAACGTTTGGGAAATGCCAAACCCTAACTTGCTCTGGAGAAGTCAGGCTGGAGATATCAAAAACCTCTCCTAATTCTTGTTTGCTCCTCATTTGCTCCATTCCTGTTATTTTACATGGTCCCTCTGGAACATTTAACTCCTCAGCTTTCTTGGACTCTGGTGCGGCTGAGATCTTTATTTTACTCTATTTGGTGTCACAGTGGTCTCTCTCCACGATCCCCTTGAAAGTTCCAGTTGTCATTACAGCCATTGATGGATTTCGTCTCCACAACGGAGTTATCTGCATGCAAACCCCTTTTACACTCCTGGAGGTAAATATATCAAGGTCCGATTTTGACAGCGTGTTAAAATCGCGGCAAATCGCAGGTGTTAATCCGCAATTTTAGTGAAAAAAAACTGAAATGGATCAAGCTGCGATTTTGACACTGATCTTCAAAATCGCTGGTCATCTCTGGCGATTTGCTGCAATGTAAACACTCCAGTGTTTAGCTAACTCTCCTGTGTTGTAGCAGCGAGTTGTAAACACATCACTGTTACACTGCCTGTCATACAGCTCCGGCAGCTGTCAAAATGGAATAGAAGAATAGAAGAAATTAAAAAAAAAAAAAAATGCGTGGGGTCCCCCCTCTATTCCAGCTTAACCATAGTGCTGCCTGACTACTGCTGGTCCCGTGAAAATCGGGGAAAAATTTTGCGTGGGGTCCCCCCAATTTTCACTTTACCAGCACAAGGCAAACCAGCCAGGGTTGGCGGCACTATAGCAGTGGGACACACAGCAGGGGTCCCCCTGCCATAATGACTAACCAACCCTAGACTGTTCAGTCCTGAGCTGGATTCCCTAGGGAGTGGGGTCCGCCGGAAAAAACGAGCGGGCGCACCCCCTAGAGACCCCCAGCCCAGTGCTGATAGCACTAGGGCTCTTCCTACTACCCTTGGGCTGTGGGTAGTAGGGTAATATGGCGATAAAGTGTAAAAATAACAAACGGACGCCATTTTCTTTTGTAGAACTACAAGTCACAGCCAGCCAGGTTGCCCAAAATAGTGTGGCCATGCTGCTGCTTGTATAACTATAAGCACCAGCATACCCACGGCAGCCAGGGCATGTTGGCACTTGGAGAACCACAAATGCCAACATTATTATTATTATTATTATCCATTATTTGTTAGGCGCCACAAGGTTTCTGCGGCGCCGTGCACAGTACAAAACAGTCGACTATACAGGGTGAAACAGTACAAAACAATAAACAAAAAACCAATACTTCAGAAACTCCAGGCTGGCTGATGCAAAAAACGGAGCAGAAGAACAGGTAGGGAGACATGAGGGAAGAGGGCCCTGCTCAAGTGAGCTTACATCCTAAGGCATGCCCTGACATCCCTGGCTGGCTGGGACCTGTAGTTCCACAAAAAAAATGTTAAAAAACCACAGCACCCTGGTAATTACCACATACATTTAATAAAAATAAAAAACCCACAATAAACACAGTAACCACCCTCATTTACACCACATATATTTATTAAAAATAATAAACCCCAAATACTCACCAAAGATGTCTTCTTTCTGTACCAAATTGTCCTTGCTTGCGCTAGTCCCACAGTATTTGTACCTTCCAAAAGTCCAGGCTTGAAAAATCTCTTCTTGCCTTCGCCCAGAAGGGGCCCCTTGTTGATTGTAGTCTTCTTTGCTTCGGCCAGGAGGGCCCCATATTTGTACATCCCGACACTTTAATCTTGCTTGCAGAAAAACAAAAAAAGCTGGAGCCGCCGCAAATACCTCCTACCTAGTAGGAGGTCCGTTACGCAATGAACGTACGTTCATTGCGCAAGGTCTATGTACTGTATTGATTTTCCCACGCTATTGGGGAAATCACCTAATACTGTAAATAGAGCTTACGCAAGTAGTGTAGTTCATTGCGCATGTGCTACGCTACTTGCGTAACACATGCGCACACTTTATCGCTGGTATTACCCTACTACCCACAGCCCAGGGGTAGTAGGAAGAGCCCTAGTGGTATCAGCACTGGGCTGTAGGTCTCTGGGGGGGCCTTCTCGGTTTTTTTCAGCAGACCCCACTCCCTAGGGAATCCAGCCCAGGGCTGAACAGTCTAGGGTTGGTTAGTTATTATGGCAGGGGGACCCCTGCCGTGTGTCCCACTGCTATAGTGCCGCCAACCCTGGCTGATTTGCCTAGTGCTGGTAAAGTGAAAATTTCCCCCCGATTTTCACGGGACCAGCAGTAGTCAGGCAGCACTATGGTTAAGCTGGAATAGAGGGGGGACCCCACGCTTTTTTTTTTTTAACTTTCTTCTATTCTATTCTATTCTATTCTACCATTTTTACACTGCCAGGGCAGTGTAAGAGTGATGTGTTTCTACAACACGCTGCTATCAAGCAGCGTGTTGTATCTGGCGTGTTTTCAAGCAAACTCTCCTGAGTTTGCTTACTCGCAGCTTCATACATTTGAGAGTTGTATAGCTGCAGTGGCAGACAGTCGGGAGTTTGATCTCTGGCGATTTTGCAAATAGCGATTTTGACAGAAGCACAACTCTGGCGATTTTGCATGAAATCTGTTTCATACATCTGCGAGTTTCAACTCTCCCGAGAAAATCGCTGGATTTGCAAAATCGCACCTTGATACATTATTATCCTAGGCCTCCTGTGGCTCCAATTACACTCTCTTTAAGTAGAATAGGCTACCTCCCACATTCTGGCCTGGGGGGCAATCTGTAGTGAAGGGGTTCCCAAAGTGTGCGCCGTGATGCTGTCACAGGGGTGCCGCGGCCAGAAAGAGGGAAAAAACAAAATAAACACAAAAACAAAAAACAACTTAGCAATCTGATGGCGCCCGGGACCCAGCATCCTCCCTCCTCGCTTCTCACTGAATGTCGGGCATGATGTCATCACGCCCGACATTCAGTGACAAGCGGCAGGAGAGAGGAGGATGCTGGCTCCCAAGTGCCAGATTTTTTTTGTTCTTTTTTTCTATACCTGTGTGTAGAGATAAATGAGGGCAGTGAGTGTGTGGAGATGAAGGAGGGCACAGAGTGTGTAGAGATGAAGGAGGGCACAGAGTGTGTAGAGATGAAGAAGGGCACAGAGTGTGTAGAGATGAAGGAGGGCACAGAGTGTGTAGAGATGAAGGAGGGCACAGAGTATAGTTAGCTGTAAATTATTCTTTGACAAAAATATAATTGAAAAAAAATATATAAAAATATTATTTTCCCTTGGATTTATGTGTATTATTTTTGCATGCAACTAAATAAGTATTTCTGTCCTGACCGAAATACTTATTATGTTTTTTTGACCCAGCTACTTATAAAACGGGACTGCTCGGTAATTAATTTGGAGGGGTGCCTTGAAAAAATTATGGAGACTCTAAGGGTGCCGCGAACTGCAAAAGTTTGGGAACCACTCCTTTAGTGCATTCTGTCTTTCACAGGTTAAACCTCTCCATTATTTTTCCATTACCTGGATCCGAAACCAGCAGCTCTTCCATCTCAATATTCCTCCTTTTCAGATGCCTTTGACAAGATCCAAGTGGAGATTCTCCCACCTCATCGACCTTGGGATTGGATTGTCCCATAGACCTCCAACCTGGCTAGATCCCACCTCATGGTCGTGTTTACCCTCTGTCTCTCCCTGAAACTCATGCTATGGCCGTTTACGTTAAGGAGAACCTTCTACACAGATTTATTCACCCCTCCACTTCACCTGCGAGGGCAGGGGTTTTCTTCATTAAAAACAAAACAAAAAAGGGATTGGTCATTATGTTCTTGCATAGATTACCATGGTCTGAATGCCATCACTATCAAAAACCGCTATCCCATTCCTTTAATAACTGAACTCTTCGATTGCATCAACAGAGCTAAAATATCCACCAAGTTAGATCTTCGGGGTTCCAATAACCTGGTCAGGATTCATGCTGGAGACGAGTGGAAGACTGCTTTCAATACATGCAATGGTCATTATGAATATCTAGTCATGCCATTCGGGCTCTGCAACACCCCGGCAGTCTTTCAAAGTTCTGTTAATGAGATATTCAGGGATTTTCTCTATACCTGAGTGGTTTATTTAGATGACATTCTCATCTTCTCCCAAGACATATCCTCTCATCAACTCCACCTGTCTGAAGTACTCTTAAGACTTTGTAAGGATCGCTTCTTTTGTAAACTGGAAAAGTGTTCCTTCGAAGCTTCGCAAATGCCTTTCTTTGGCTACATTGGCTCAGGTTCCAGGTTACAAATGGATCCTGAAAAAGTCAGAGCAATCCTAGAGTGGCCTCTGCCATCTGGTCTAAAGTCCATCCAACGTTTCCTAGGATTCGCAAATTATTACCGACAATTCATCTTAGGTTATTCCTCTTTAGTGGCTCCAATTGTGGCTCTCACGATGAAAGATGCCAATATTAAAAACTGGCCTTTGGAAGCCCTGACAGAATTCACTTTACTCAAGGAAGCCTTCTTCTCTGCACCTGTCCTCCAACAATCAGATACTTTCTGACCTTTCTTCCTTGAAGTAGACACTTCCGCTGTTGGTATTGGCGCTGTCCTGTCCCAAAAATCTCCTTTGAACAAATTACACCCATGTGCCTTCTACTCTTGCAAATTTCTCCCTGCAGAAAGAATTACTCTATTGGGGATAAGGAGTTACTGGCCATGAAATCGTCCCTCTCAGAGTGGCGTTACCATCTAGAAGGAGCACATTATCCAGTTACGATTGTCACCGACCATGTGTGTTTATTTGTTAATACGTAAATTTGTGGAATTACATGTTTTACAAGTACTATAATGCTTTGGCAGCCATGGGCATGCTGGCACTTGTAGTTCTGCAAGTGCAGCAGCTGAGCAGTTTATGGCTGCCAGAGCTGGCTTCCAGCAGCTTCTCTCTTCCTAGCAGTGCCTCCACCTCGAATCTTGATTCATACACTGTACGGGTAATGTTTGGAGTCATGAACACCAGGAGATTCAGGGAACTCCCTGTCCACAATCTAAAGAGGTGCTGACTGACTTGTAAGCTGCAAAAGCACCTTTATTGATACAATAAACAATATAATATAATGTTGTTTTTTTCCTCAGCAGTATTTGTTAACTAACTAGGTCTAACAATTCTATTATGAGGTACCTCATGCACTAACGCTAATGGTCCTTGCAGTACCCTCCAACCTGAACCATTGGCCCATGACCTAACTGGGCATTTACATTATGGCCACCTACAGCCACACCTTTAAATTTGACAAACTGGCTTGTAGGAAAGGTATACAAGTGTTACACTTATGCAAAAAGTTTAACTTAAACTTTCTAAAAGATAACTAAACCAACAAACGATTTTGAGGGGGGAAAAAAAACCCTATTTATATACGGGTTAGAACATAGCTTACACTTAAATAATAACAGTATTAACAGTGATGCTAGTTCAGACTTGCCAACTCTCCCGAAATATCCGGGAGACTCCCGCATTTTGCGAGAGTCTCCCGGGCTCCCGGGCGAGTGTGGCAATCCCCCGCATCTGGATAATTCTGCCCACTTCCTAGTGAAGTGGGCAGAATTAAGTCCCAAACGCCGCGATTCCCGGTGAATCGCGGCGTTTGGCCCCGCCCCCCGCTGTCAAATGACGCATTTTGCGTCATCACGTCATGGGGGCAGGTCCAAAATGACGCCACTTGGAGCCCCGCCCCCCTGTTACGCCCACCTCCTCTGCAGGCTCCCGGATTTCACCAACAGAAAGTTGGTAAGTATGTGCTAGTTATATCTGAGCGAAAATTAGATGTCTATTAATTGAGTGAGAGATTGTAAAATTCTGAAATAACTAATGAATTATAAGAGGTTAAATGATAGTTGAAATTACTAAATGCATTTCTATGACAGACTAAATCAGGACTAGAGGAGTGATATTAGCAATGACATGTTATAGGAGACAGTGTCTTGATGATGAACCCTTATGCCAATAAGGTTGTTAAGAAGCAAAGTGAAAAAGTAAAATGATTATGGTTCACAACAAATGGGACAATAGATAATGGAGAAAACAGTGCATAGTATCATAAAAGAGCCTTCATAATAAGTACATGGTTTAAATATAAAGATCCAATACATTATTAAAATGTAAATTTTTTATATACTAAGACAAAGATACTAAAGTAAGTACAAATGTAAAATAATCTAGATATATGTTTATAAGACTCAAGCTATACCCAGTTCTCTTTTATTTTACTGTGTCTCATTTATCGGATTATGTGTCTTAAGAATATGGCTCATATATGTACTCGATTTTCTAGAACGGTCCTTTTTTCCCCCAGAAGTCACAACTTTTATTTTATCATTATATTACCTGCATTTTATGCGCTTAGCACAGGATTTGTCATTACAAAATTATGGAAAACCTACACTTAACTTTTAGGCATTTATTAAAGGGTGGCTATATTTTTCAACACATTTCGCTTTACAAAGTGGCATCTAGGTTTTATTTATGATCACTTCTTGTTACCCGCTTATTGGGGCCAATCATATGATCAAAGTAAGGTTTCCATTGTTCACTTGATGCAGTACTTTGTTTTTATTACGGTATTCTCACAGGTACTTCCTTAATTGGTCCAAGCATGAAAATTGGAGAATTATACAAACCTTTTATTTCCTTTCTTTGAAATACTCCATGGTAGCCCTCAGAATGGGTTAACTCCCTAATCAGCTGCGTGTAGACAGGAAACAAGAAAACACACCTGAAGGGTTTATAAGGGGACTCCTTCTCCATACTAGTGTGTCTTTAGTAGCTTCCAAAGCTGTCCTACAAAAGCGTAAATATAGAACATGGGTGACAAATATAAGGCTGCCACGGAGTATTTCAAAAAAGGGAAATTAATGGCGAGTATAATTCTCCAATTTTCTTTTTTCTACTCCATGGCAGCCCTCCCAATTGAATGTACCAAAGCAGTATAATTAGTAGGCTGGGCCATACAATTGTAAAGAGATTGTAAAAGATTGCCCCCCTTGGGTCTGTCGACAAAAGCTTGGCTCGAGGGATGACTTTCAATAGATCGCAGCGAGGGAGCTGCTCTGCTACGCACGAAACCCTGACCCAGAATCAACTGATCTACTGTGTACCGACCCGGCTTGTCAATTAACCCTTCTCCTGCTGAGTCCCTGGCTTATCTGTATCAACTGATCTACTGTGTACCGACCCGGCTTGTCAATTAACCCTTCTCCTGCTGAATCCCGGGCTTATCTGCACCAACTGATCTACTGTATACCGACCCGGCTTGTCAGTTAACCCTTCTCCTGCTGAATCCCTGGCTTATCTGCATCAACTGATCTACTGTGTACCGACCCGGCTTTTCAGTTAACCCTTCTCCTGCTGAATCCCTGGCTTATCTGCATCAACTGATCTACTGTGTACCGACCCGGCTTGTCAATTAACCCTTCTCCTGCTGAGTCCCTGGCTTATCTGTATCAACTAATCTACTGTGTACCGACTCGGCTTGTCAATTAACCCTTCTCCTGCTGAATCCCTGGCTTATCTGCACCAACTGATCTATTGTGTACCGACCCGGCTTGTCAGTTAACCCTTCTCCTGCTGAATCCCTGGCTTATCTACATCAACTGATCTACTGTGTACCGACCCGGCTTGTCAATTAACCCTTCTCCTGCTGAGTCCCTGGCTTATCTGTATCAACTGATCTACTGTGTACCGACCCGGCTTGTCGATTAACCCTTCTCCTGCTGAATCCCTGGCTTATCTGCACCAACTGATCTACTGTGTACCGACCCGGCTTGTCAATTAACCCTTCTCCTGCTGAATCCCTGGCTTATCTGCATCAACTGATCTACTGTGTACCGACCCGGCTTGTCAATTAACCCTTCTCCTCCTGAATCTCTGGCTTATCTGCATCAACTGATCTACTGTGTACCGACCCGGCTTGTCAATTAACCCTTCTCCTGCTGAATCCCTGGCTTACCTGCATCAACTGATCTACTGTGTATCGACCCGACTTGTCAGTTAACCCTTCTCCTGCTGAATCCCTGGCTTAACTGCATCAACTGCATATAAAACATTATTTTATATGCCATTATTTTGTTTTTCCTAATTGTACATTTACAAGTTTCTACTTTTTACCTGTTATTATTCTACTATTTATATGCCTTTATCTTGTTTTTCCTGATTTTATATTTACCAGCAACTAGTTTTACCTGTTATTATTCTTGCCTATTTCCATTGTCCTTATTACCTCTCCTTCTATTATTCTTTGCCTTCCATGCCCTAATTGGTTATTGTCCTCCATCTTGCTATTGTCTCCCTGCTTATTCTTACCTGTTATCCGCTGTCCTTACTATCTTACTGTTCTGCTATCATTCTTACCTGTCTTCATTGTCCTTATTATCTCACTGTACTGTTGTTCCATGCCCTCCAAGCCCTAATTCGTTATTATCTTCCACCTTTTCATTGTCTTCCTGCCTTTGTTCTTACCTGTTTTTCACTGTCCCCACTATCTCACTGTTCTGTTACTCTCTCTCCCTACTATGCCTCCCCGCTCTCACTCCATACCCATACTCTCCCCCCGCCCTACCTCTCCCGTTCCTCCCCGCCATCCCCCGCGCGCTGCTCATCTTGCTAACCTCATCCCCATTTCCCCCCTCTCCTCTCCCCCTTTCTTCTGTGCCCTCTGGAATGCCAGGTCCGTCCGCAACAAGCTGACTGCTATCCACGACCTCTTTCTATCCAACTCCTTTAACCTTCTTGCCGTTACTGAAACCTGGCTCTCCAATTCTGATACTACTTCCCCCGCTGCCCTCTCCTATGGTGGCCTCTCCTTCACCCACTCCGCCAGGCCTGGTGCCCGCCCTGGCGGTGGAGTTGGCCTCCTCCTCTCCTCCACCTGTACTTTTCGTGTCATTCCCCCTGAACCCTCCCTCTCCTTCTCCTCTTTTGAAGCTCACTCCATCCGCCTCTTCTACCCCATCCATCTCCGCGTCACTGTCATTTACCGCCCCCCTGGCCCCACCTCCCTCTTCCTTGACAACTTTGCTAGCTGGCTTCCTCACTACCTCTCCTCCGATCTCCCCTCGATTATTCTCGGTGACTTTAATATCCCCATCGACAACCCCACCTACCCTGCTTCCAGCAAACTGCTCACCCTCTCTTCCTCCCTTGGTCTCACCCAATGGACCTCCTCCTCTACCCACTGCCTTGGTCACTCCCTTGATCTTGTCTTCTCCTACCTATGTAATCTCTCCGACTTCTCCATCTCTCCCTTTCCTCTATCTGACCACCATCTTCTCTCCTTCTCTCTCTCCTCTTCTCCTGCTCCCCTCCCCCTGCCCAAACCTACTCTGTCCATACGCAACCTTGATGCTCTTGACCCTGCCTCTCTGTCCTCTTCTCTCGATACCCTCCTTTCTCCCCTTTCCTCCCAGGCCTGCCCCAACCAGGCGGTCTCCCTCTACAATCACACCCTCACCTCCGCTCTGGACGCGGTCGCCCCTGCCCACTCCGTCCACCCCCGCTGCTCCAAACCCCAACCCTGGCACTCCAAATTTACCCGCTTCCTCCAAAAATGCTCCCGTTCCGCCGAACGTCACTGGAGAAAATCCCGCTCCCTGGCTGACTTCCTCCACTTTAAATTCATCCTTTCATCCTACAGCTCTGCCCTCTCACTCGCTAAACAATCTTTCTTTAAATCCCTCATCTCTTCCCAGTCCTCTAACCCCCGCCGCCTCTTTGCCACCTTCAGCACTCTCTTGGCCCCCTCCCCTCCCCCCACCCCCTCCTCCCTGACTGCCTCTGATTTTGCCTCCTTCTTCTCCTCTAAAATCGAGGCCATCTGACTTGAAATGTCCTCCTCCACTCTCTCTTCCACCCCTCCCACTCTTCTGTCCTCCCCCCCAACCACCTTCCCCTCCACTCCTTCCGTCCCACCACCGGCGAGGAAGTCCACTCTCTCATTTTATCCTCCCCCCCACTACCTGCCACCTGGATCCCATCCCCTCCCACCTTCTTCGCTCCCTTTCCCCCACCACCTGCTCCCACCTCGCTCACCTCTTTAATCTCTCCCTCTCCACTGGCATCTTCCCCTCCTCCTTCAAACATGCTCTTGTATCCCCCATTCTTAAGAAACCTAATCTCGACCCCACTTCTCTCTCGAACTATCGCCCCATATCTCTTCTCCCTTTTGTCTCCAAAATTCTCGAGAGGCTCGTCTGCAGCCGTCTCACCTCCTACCTTTCTGAATACTCCCTCCTTGATCCTCTCCAGTCTGGTTTCCGCCCCCTCCACTCCACTGAAACTGCCCTGGCTAAAGTCACCAATGACCTCCTCTCTGCAAAAGCCAGGGGCCACTTCTCCCTTCTCATCCTCCTTGACCTCTCTGCAGCCTTTGACACTGTTGACCACCCCCTCCTCCTTCACACCCTCCAGTCTTTCGGCCTCTCCGGCCCAGTCCTGTCCTGGTTCACCTCTTACCTTACTCACCGTTCCTTCTCTGTCACCACCTCTGGGTCTCTCTCCCCCCCATCCACCCTTCCAGTCGGGGTCCCTCAGGGCTCTGTTCTGGGACCCTTACTCTTCTCTCTATACACCTCCTCCCTGGGTGAACTCATCAGCTCCTTCGGCTTCAGCTACCACCTTTACGCTGACGACACTCAACTATACCTCTCCTCTCCTGATCTCTCTCCCTCCCTCCTCTCTAGGGTGTCCGCCTGCCTCTCTGCCATCTCCTCCTGGATGTCCTCTCGATTCCTCAAACTTAACCTTGCCAAAACTGAGCTCATAGTTTTTCCTCCCTCTCATACCCCATCCCCTTCTGACCTCTCCATCACTGTCGACAACACCTCTATCTCCCCTGTCCCCCAACTTCGCTGCCTTGGTGTCATCCTCGACTCCTCTCTCTCCTTTGGCCCCCACATCCTCTCTCTTGCTAAATCCTGCCGCTTCCAGCTGCGCAACATCGCTCGCATCCGGCCCTTCCTCTCCCAAGATGCCACCAAATGCCTTATCCACTCTCTGATCATCTCCCGCCTGGACTACTGCAACCTCCTCCTCACTGGCCTCCCCCACTCTCATCTCGATCCCCTTCGATCCGTCCTTAACGCTGCAGCTAGGCTTATTTTCCTCTCTCGCCGCTCCTCTTTTGTCTCCCCCCTCTACCTAGCCCTTCACTGGCTCCCATTCCCCTTCAGAATCCTCTTTAAGCTCCTCACACTCACCTACAAGGCCCTTGCCAACTCCACTGCGCCCTACATCTCCACCCTCCTCTCTATTCATGCTCCATCCCGCCCTCTCCGTTCTGCCTCTGACCGTCGCCTCTCTTCCCCCCTTATAACCTCCTCCCACGCGCGTATCCAAAACTTCGCCCGCGCTGCCCCCCTCCACTGGAACAAGCTCCCTCCCTCCATCAGAACTTCCCCTAATCTGTCCAGCTTCAAACGGGCCCTAAAAACCCACCTTTTTCTTAAAGCCTTTCTGTCTCCCACTTAACTTCCTACCTTATCTTCTGCCTCTGTCCCCCTACTCTCCCTCTCTCCCCTGCGTCTCTCTGTCTGTCCACCTCTCCCCTTAGATTGTACGCTCCTCTGAGCAGGGCCATCTCTCCTCCTGTTTCCACCACTTCTAACTCTGCTCTCCAGCTACTTAGCCCTCCTCCTCGAGGGTCCTCCACCCCACGTCCACTCTCGCTCCCTCCTCCCCCCTGGGGGTCTCCCTGTCTTCCGCGCCCTCCTTCTTGGGCCCCGTCATTTGCGGATCCTCCCTCCCCCTTCCCCGCCCTCTCTAGCTGTGCATTGAGCGAACTGAGTTGCTGTGTTTACTGTACTGTGCTGTCTCCCATTGTATTGTGATTTTGTTTGTCTCTGTACGGCGATGCGGATGCCTTGTGGCGCCTTATAAATAAATATTAATAATATTAATAATAAAATACAATGAAACTGATCAACACATACATTTTTTATTAAAAAAAATTTAATCTTCTCCCAAACTACGCATCAGCAACAGATGAGACATCTATCAAAGTGTTTGGTAAATGTGTGAATTGATGACCATCCCGCTGCTTTGAAGATGTCGTTTGTTGATGCCTTAGCTATGCGTGCCCAGGAGGATAGCCACAGCCCTTGTCAAGCTTGCCTTTAATAATTTAGGCACCTCACGTCCGTTCCCTTTGTAGGGCTGTGTAATAACCTCCTTGAACCATTCCGACAAGGTAGGTTTTGACAGAGCAAACCCTTTGCATGGACCCCCAGGAAGAATGAGAGCTGCTGGTTTTCTGAGATCCCATGTTCTGGAGAGATAAATAGATATCGCTCTGACCAAACCTAAGGTGTGAAGTTTATGTTGCAAGAAACAAAGTTTGCAGCTATGAACCTTGAATCACACAATAGATAAATAAGTGTGCTGCGGGTAATACATTAATAAACTTATTTATTTCTAAAATATATGTAAAGTATAAATTACAAATTATGAAACAAAAAAAATACAATCTCAAAAATGATGTAGCCTGAAAATAGAGACATACACCTATATATCCAATATGACCCCATACGACCATTAAAGTGGATTTGACCATAAATGATCCAGTATTGATAGATCCTTCAAATATGAAGATTCACATATGCCATGTGTTATTATTATTTGGCAAATATGCTATATATCATAATGTCTTGGAGCAATCCGGAGCCAGCTTGTTTTGCATCCAAAATGGAAACTATTATTGGACACCAGTTCATAGACCGCCACACGTGAATCCTAGAGTGTATATAATGTAATGATGTCCTCAGACAATATAGTGGGCTAGTAGAAAGATAATAAGCAGTCGATATGCATTACATATATAGATAGTTAACCGGAATGATGATAAACAGTCTGTCTGAATGCACAGCTGCGTGTGCTTGCAAAAGTGTTACTCATGGACCACCGCAATCCAGGGTCGCTCTGTGACACCGTCTCTCTCTCACATGGGCAATGTATTCCACAGTCTTTCAAGCGGTAAATACAAAGGATACAAAATCCATCCACTCGCACAACTATCTAATCTAGAGTAGAGATGCTCACTGACCCCCGTGTCTTGGTTTTGGTTTTGGATCTGGGTTACCGTTGTGTTTTGGTTTTGCCAAACCGCCCTTGCGTGTTTTGGTTTTGTTTGGTTTTGTTTTGCAATTTGTTAAAAAATTTAAATTTTTTTTGGCCTAAAATAACATAATTTAGGTATTATTTTGTACCTACATTATTATTAACCTCACTAACACTAATTTCCAGTCATTTCCATTCAATTTTGACCACCTCCTAGGTCACAATATGATTTTTATATACTTTCAAAGAAAAATTGCTGCAGTTCTTGCCAGTGATAAGAAAAAGGCAATTGTCATGCCTGGGCATAAGACCAAAAATCCACCTCTTAAGTGTGGAATTATTTTTACACAAATTCTGACAACAGTTGTCTAGCCATTTGTAGCGTTTTTAAAGCCACACTCAGTAGAGATAGGGACCTTAACCATCTGGGATCCTCAGCCATGTTACGTCATTTTTTAGCGAGTCCTTGGAAAGCTGTTGGGAAAATCAGAAACTTAGGTTTAAAAAATAACAACAAGCAGTCCAGCATCATCTGCTTCCCTTCTCTCATCTACATCCCAGCACCTGCAATCTACCCCCCCAACACCTTCATCATCAATATCCCCAGAACCAATAATTTACAGTTAAACAATCCTTTGCAAGAGGAAGCAAGTATGAAATCTGTCACCCAGTCGCAAAGCGGATCACAGATGCCATAAGGACTATGCTAGTATTAGACCAGCGTCCAATGTCCATTATTAATGCAGCTAGTTTTAGACAGTTACTGGAGGTCTTCTGTCCCTATTACCAAATTCCATCACGACACCATTTTACTAGAAAAGCTATTCCTCACCTCTACCAGAAAGTTCATAAAAAATTAATTATTGGGCTACAAAATGCCATTCTACCCACTGTACACTTAACCACAGATATGTGGGCAAGTGGAACTGGGCAAACTAAAGATTATATGACTGTGACAGCCCACTGGGTTGGTCATTCGCCTTCACCAGCAGGGACAACAGCAGCATGTACCCAACTACGTCACATTTTTCAGAAGTAGACTACTCTGTCAATCTGTTCCAAAAACAAAGGGATGTCATTGAAAGATGGCTAATCCTGCTTGGACTCTCCTGAGGATATGTCATTTCTGATTACAACCCCAATATTGTTCAAGCATTACAGCAGGGTTGAATTCCATCACATTTCCTGTTTTGCACACACAATCAACTTGGTGTTACAGAACTTTTAAAAAATGACATGCAGGAGATACTGTTTGTGTCCGGAAAAAGTTAGGGACAATTTCTGTTTTCTGCAACAGCAGGTAGGAAAATGCAGCATCTGCAAGAAGACTAGCATTTGAGGGGAATGTACTTTAGTCCAGCGAAGTAGTCACCTGTGAAGAGAGTGCAGACACGGTTAGCTTGAGTCAAGTGATTGCCTTAATTATACATTTTGACAAGAGCTACAGAAATTTAACGTGTGAAATAAAACAAGGCAAATGTGCTAACTATATTTTATTTGTAGATTAAATACTTAATTTGCTTCGCAAGGATCCAAGAGCTATCAACATCTTGTTTGGACATCTTCTCCTTCAGTTTCTCTGGCAACTGCTTGTTGTACAAAAAAATTGGTTTCCCAAGACACCCAGTGGTGATGCAGATGATTCCGCACACCATTTTGATATTTGCTCTGCTGTAAAAGAATTGTCCAAAAATCGTGACAGCTCTGCCCTAAAATGAACTACTAATTCCATTTGGAAGGCCATTATCGGCAATTACATCATAGTACACAGACTTCTATGATGGTGGGATGAATTTGTATTGCTTGAGGAAGATTAGCACTGAACCCTGCCACCTCTCCTGTTTCTGAGTGAGCTATGGTACAATAAAATGTAACTGCAGATTTAGACCAAGACTGTCAGCCCTTATTATTTCTATTTCAGCAATTACAATTAGCAATGGAGCTCTTCTCTTTGGGTGTTACCTATATAACGCAGTAGAATTTGCTGCAAATTCTATAGACAAGCCTGCTTGATCAATGACTTTTAGCAATTGAGCACTCGTCTTTGGGTGTATATTACACCCAAACCTTATTAGTGCAAATTAGGAAAAATACAGTTTAATCCCTGCTAGGCTCTCCACCATCCTTTGCATGTTAATAGTAGGATTGGTTGGAGTTATGGTCAAGGTCACACATTTTTTTGTCAAATCCTTCAAACCAGCCCAGATGTCACACTGTTGTGGTCTGCTACCTGCGTCATCCCTGCTTGTGTTTGGAAAGTGCAAATTGGTGCCAGAACTACTGCCACTGGTGCCACACTGCTGCAGGACTTACACAATCAACCGCATCCTCATCAGCACCCTCATCGGCTACCCAAATCTCACCCTCATCCTCTTCTAATTCCAAAGTGTCATCCTCACTTGGTGTATCACCGGCTACACTCGGGTTGTTCAGGCACACATCAGCAGAACTGCTGAAAGGGCTCTTCTCTATGGGTACATTATCAGAATGCTCACGATTAGACATACCACTGGTGGATGGACTTTCCACAGGGAAAGGTGTCATTTCTGATTCTGAACATACATTATCCTCTAATGCCTTACTGTTTTCTTGCAACTCGGCTTTGACGCGTAACAGTAGTTGTGCACCACTTTTAGACTCCATATTACTTGGTCTTGCTTGGTCACGAGTGACCGTACAAGAAGAAGGCTTAGTAACATTTTTTGATCTGCCACTAATAGAGAAACGCAAAGGCCTCATTCTTTCTTTGCCACTGCGTGTGTAGAATGGCATGTTACCCATTTTTTTTTTATCTGCAGTTACCTTTTCCTGAGTTATACTTCTTTTTCGCTTCAACACGGTAATTTTTTTTGGGGTGTGTGTTTTTTTCCCTGATTTAAAAAGACTATGTACTTTTACATCGCCTTTACCAGATGATGTACTGGGAACACTACCATCAGGACTGGTGACATAACCTTGTTGCTGATTCTACTCATATGTGGACTGCTTTGAATCCATTTTAATGAGCCCAAAGCACTCGTAGTGCCAAAAATTGTATTAGATAGATACTGCTGACAAATATGACTTTTTTTTTACAGCCAGAAAAATTAGTCTAAAACACTGGGGAATATGGGAGACCCCAAACCACATGGAGTGCAAAAAATTGAAAAATAAGCCTCCTCTATTCTCCTCTCTTCCTGCTCTAACAATTGCTAATAGAATTTGCATTAATATTAGAATTGAATAGATTCAAATGAAAGAATAATAGAAAGAATAAGGTGTACAATTATTGCTCTGTCCCTGCGCTAATACAGCCTGTGACCTAACCCTGCTCTCTCCCTCTGTCAAATGGTGATGGATTGCTGTGGAGGCTGGTATTTATGCTTTTCAAATCTCACAAGAACCGAGCTCAGAAATACGAATATGTCACAATGACGTTTTGCCTCGATTTCGATTCCGAATGGGTGGGAGAGTACCGAGCCTGCTCGGCTCGGTACTCGGATAGGCGAAATTCGGATGGATTCGGATCTCGGGGAACCGAGCCTGCCCATCTCTAATCTAGAGTAACTTGCTCCCGGACAACTACGATCCTAGGTCGCTCAAAGACTCCACCTCTCTCTCACGTGATCGTTTATCCTGCGAATAGTTTGTTCACAAGCACTCGTTTTCCAAATATGATGCCCCTGGTGGTAATCGTCTTAACATTGACGGGAAGCCTGTCGGGGTTCCCACCTACACGAAAATTCCAATTGCAGCAAAAAACAAATCCAATAGAAACAGACTTACCTGAAACCCCATAGTCTAAGGTCTAGATTTACTAAACTGTGGGTTTGAAAAAGTGGAGATGTTGCCTATAGCAACCAATCAGATTCTAGCTGTTTATTTAGTGCATTCTGCAAAATAACAGCTAGAATCTGATTGGTTGCTATAGGCAACATCTCTACTTTTTCAAACCCGGTTTAGTAAATATACCCCTAAGTGTTTAAACACTTAGCCTGCGGGGTCCACACATTGCCACTTTCAATTAACATTAATGTACGACGCACTGAAAGTAAAGTGCCGGACAGCTGCATCATCAGAATGACTGCCTGCCTTCATTCACTGACGTTGGAAAGCTGGATCTTCGGTTTCCAGGTAAGTCTCTTTATATTGGATTCGTTTTTTGCTGCAAACGGAATTTTCATGTAGGTGTGAAGCCTGTCTGGGTTCTTGTCCCTGTTAACACGTACCCAACCCGATGCCCTGGCTGCTTTTGGCATAAAGGATAAAAGCAAGTGGTAAATGGTACCTATGATAATGGCTCGTGGGCTGCAAATAAAATCCAGGCAACAATTCATTGCTATAAGCGATTTCCTCAGAGTCGTCTCTGAGGAAATGGAGGTGGAGTCTTTAAACGACCTAGGATCGCAGTGGTCCAGGAGTGGTAGGACCCCATGCTAAACATTTGAAGATTACATTAGGAAATCAAATATTTGGTATAATATACTCCTATGCCAGCATATTTATAAATTGGTACAACATAAACCCCCATGTTTCCATATTCAGAGGTCCTAACTATCAAAGAGCCCACTGATTCAGTAGACGGGCCAGATGTCTTTTCTGACCTCTGCTCATCCGACAAAGACTCACGCCTTGTTTACATCGTCCATGAAAAAACTATTTTTTAATTTTTTAAAATAAGTCATGCCCACCTTCATGTAAAAATTAACACATGGTAGCTTAAGCTCCTCCCATTTTAAGGTCAACCAGTCAGTACAGGCAGGGGGTATGCCACTGCAGCAAGCAAGGCACTGTGAAGTCTGTAAATGGATTTCAACACTAGCCACAGCCATGGCCTACTATTTTAGTGCTTGGCTATTAGACAACTGAGCCATTTGGGGTTTTTTTGTTTTTTTTAGGGGCACACAACCACACACAGAACTCTTATATACTTAAGCACTGCATCAAAGCGTCACAATGAAGTAGAGTCATGGGTTCACCTGTCTTATTTTTTGTGCAATAACAGGAAACATCAATTGTGATGTTGAAATGGAGGCAAGAAAGCCACTGCTGAGATTCAATTCAGGATCTCCTGTTTACTGGACAGGTGCTTTAACCAACTTAACAACAGCACATCATCACACACAATTATTAACTTTAAAAGCAGCTTGCTACGAAATTTGAAAGTAAGCTGCAGGGATGAACTATGGTCACCTAATCCGTGGTACCGCAATAACGTTGATTTTCGTTCGCAGCCCATAGGGCTGTGTACGAAAATCCGCGTTATTGCGGTACCGTATTACCGGCAGTACTGCGCATTTTCCGCGGTAACGCGCGTTACCGCGGATCGGATCGGAATTGAATATGCCCCACAGAGTCTTGCTTTGCTGAATCTTTTTCCATGTTTAGGCTACACATAGGTACTATTAAAAACAGAAGATTAAATGACTAACTGAAAACGCTAAAAGGAATATAACAAACACAGTTACTAGGGGATAACCTAGGTGGTGTCTTGCAGCTTTTTTGGGGTGGGCTACTGGTCCCTCTGCTGTGAAAGTGTGTGTGCGTGTAGCTAGAACTTGAGCCTTCATTTGTTGGAAGCAGCTGCTTTAGCAATGACATCATAGCTGTGAGTCCAATTGCCTCTGCACCTGAAGGATCTTGCAGCTCATTGCCCAGTTGACTTACTGCAGCTGTGGCCAATTTCCCTTTGCTGGAGCCTGTAGTGGCCAGATCAGCCACAACATGAGGTCTTCACAGAACACTCACCTGAACAAGGAGATTTCAAGTAGTAATATTGTCACTTCTCCAGCCTCTCCACAGGCCCTGCTGCTGATACCCAGTTGTAAACAGGGAGCATCCCAGGAGAAAATCAGACCTGTAGTTTGTAAGCCCGTTCACATAAAATAACAAGCAGCTAGCTACACTACTTCTGACTCAGTTGAGACAGAAAAAAGAAAAAGACACTGGTATGGAGGAAGAGTCACCTTATATACAATCCAGGTGTATTTTCTTGTTTCCTGTCTACACTCAGCTGATTAGGGATTTAACCCATTGTAAAGGTTGACATGGAGTAGGAAAAGGAAATATATAAGTGTTCTGACATTGAATATTATTTGTATAAATATCAATGGAGAAAGTGTACATTTTTATATTTGCCATCTATTATAAAAGCATCTTATACTTTGTAACCATCAGAAACATAATTGTCACTTATAAATTGTATTGATTATGAAGGCCCTTCATGCTACTGTTTACACCAGTCTATTGTCCCAATTGTTTTTAACATGTTGTTACTTTTTAAATTTTACACTGTTTCTCTATAGCCCTATTGGCAAGGAAATCATATCACATGACCAACACCAAAGAGTGGTTTTTTGGACCAGCAAAATTATGTGAAGTTGGAATTTACTTCCACACACCATGCAAATATCATGTTTATGGGTACATTCACCTTGTGCCTTATAATGTGATACATATTTAGAGTGCTGGCGAAGAATTTATTGGAATTATACACATTAACCTGTTATGTGTTTTAAGACAATTTACTATTTGTGTTACACATGCACATGTAGAACAAACTACTTGTACTGTAGATAGAATCAGAAAAGATTAAGATTTAATATATTTTCTCCTTGTCTCTGGCACCGTCACATGCAACTGTATTTTTAATGGATGTTATTCCTTTACATTTTTTCAATGCAAAAAAATGTAATAAAACTTTAAGAATCCATATTTTATTTCCTATTTTAGTGTAATGTATATATTAACTACTTCATGACTGGGCTAATTTCATAGTGAATATATTTTTCTTATTTCTTAGTACATATATGTTACTTTCATAGTGCTCACCCCCCAACCCAGAGTACAGGGATACTAAATGTATGAACTTTATACAAGGTTTGTTTGTGCTATGCAGTGTCTGACGATCTGCTTTTTACTTTTATTTTTTTTACCCTCAAGCTGTAATAATCACCACATTCTGCACAAAAATCCTTATGGCGAGGGGTGAAAGGACAAACATTGGAGGATTGGCACCATTTAGGAAATTTTGGGGTGAACCTCCAATCTGTGTGATGTTTTCTGCATGATGTTTGACCCACATGGAAAAGTTTCATACACAATGACAGAAGTGGTTCTATTGAGCCGTGGAAGGAGTTAGAGAAGATCGTTTTATTTATTTTTTTTACTTTTAGTTTTTATTATTTTTTCTTTTTTAGCTGTCCTTTGAGGGGATGGTCTAATGGATCTCTCTTGTGCAGTAACACTATTAGATCAAGTAACTTTTATTAAACTGCTACTAGATCCAGGTTACACTGGATGTAATAGTATTCGTTTCTGGGGAGACCCCAACTGGTGGACCATACATTAAGCACTGTGTTCAGGTTATTGGAAACCAAATTAATCTGTCTCTGTCTATTCCATGGTCTCTTCGGCTGTAACAGAGGAGAAGTTTGTGGTTTCCATTGACATATTTCTTAAACAATTCTCAAGCAGTTAAGGAACAAATGTATACAAATATTTGTGTTACAGGCCATTACCTAGCTTCCATGATGATGCTAAGAATTCAACTTGCAGTGTTCACCATTCAGTTCATTTTCTATTATTTCTTTTCTATTCCTTGAAATTCCTTACTCTCCTTCCAGAGGAGAATTCCTTGACAATCAGAGTGTATTATGGCCAGAGTATCATCAACCCTATGAGCTTGTATAAACAAACTTTTTGTAGTATTTACATTTCTCTGTATTCCGCACAATTGAAAAAAAGGGTAGATTCAACTGGAGGTAAAAAGTTACGCTTACTTTTGCTCGTACCTCTGTGGGGTGCGAGCAAAAGTAAGCGTTACATTCACTAAAAAAAAAAAAATCAATGGATAATGTCTTGCGCCCATACCGGGACACTACGCTGCAATTTTTTTACTAATTGAATCTAGTCCAAAGTTTTTTTTAAAGGTTACAATCTTCTTCAAGTTAAAAGCGAATATGCTATTTAACAATAAACAACAATGGTGTTCCATCTGTGTATATGTGTAAAGCGATAACTATTTACCATGTATAGATAGTATTTACATGAATTTATACTTTTATTATTGTAGCTTTTATGATATACAATTATATACATAGAAAGAAAAGATAACTTATAAGCAAGCATATTAAGTGAATAAAATGTTTATTTAAACTGTTCTCAAAACATTAACCTTTTTTGGTACAATTTCATGCAGCTAAAATGTAAATAAAATAAATAATGATCTATGTTCAACTTTGAATATACTATAATATTTTAAAACAAGTGTAAGCTTTATACTGCAGAAAAACATATAGTATATTTGGCAATACAAATACATTAGCATTGTGATGAACAGAAGTAAAGGCAACGCAAACAAGCATACAGACATAAGCATTATGCTTATATTTATGAAGAGTACAGTTTTGGCGCAACCTTCCTTTAAAAAACATTGTTTCACACAAAAATATGTTATACAAACTGCTTAATCAATTCAGTTAGTCATAGACACCCTCACAGGAATACTGCACTGACAAAGTACCTACAGTACAGAAGTATCCCTCATAAAACATCTGTCTTGGAAATAATACATTCACCAATGTAAGAAATACGGTAGAACTTATTACGAAGGAAATTATCCTAAATAATATATATGATTTCTAGAATACCGGAAGCATATAGTTCTGGATTATGACAGAACAACATTTATAGTAGGCTTCACATTTAAATAACAACCAAGATTTATAGAACCCTTACTATACAATACAGGATGTGCCCAGGATGCAAGTGTTACTTTTGGCAATAAGTTACAGTCACAATTTATAAGTTTTCATCCCTCTTAATGTTCACCACAAATTATTATTTAGCTTTATGGATTCAGATCAAAAGTTTTGTATAAAGATGTTTGGTTTAATTATGTATGGATTATTAACCTAACATACCATTCCATTAATACCATACCTGTTTCAGAATGGTGTTGCAAAACTGATCTGGACTACCTGGCCTTACATCAAACAGACTGGAAACTAAAACCATCACAGGACCCCCAGATCTGTCCCAACAAGTACTGTACTGTATGGTGTAACAATTCTTCCATATTTATAACCATGTGAAAAACTTCAACGCAAAGATCCTGGGTATAACTAAATATGTCAAGTTCTAAAGTCAACCAACAAGAACAATCCATTTAAAGTGAAAGTCTTATTTCTAAAAGGCGAGGTCAGTGGTGATGTTACACTGTTGGACCAGTTGAAGTAACTTGCCCTCTTGATTTAGTTTTCGTGTTTCAGTTCCACCTCCAATGCAGGTTCCATTAACAAATACTTTTGGCACCTGCAGACAAAAGAGAAAATAAAAGGTGACATAAATACAAGTTGCTAATATTGCTATCATTGTAACTGAATGCAAATTGTTAAATATGAGGTCCTTGAATTCAGATCCCATTGATAGTGAATTCTTTTAATGGATTTAGGAGTAAGAGAGGACCGCATCTTGATGTCATTATCATAACCTGCTGTGATCATCTACTTTATAAGGTATTGTTCGTGACATATTGACTATAATAATTTATTTTTAGTTTTCTTTATATGAACTAATAGTGGACCAGATGTTTTTACTGCAACACTGTGAAGCATTGAAAACCAAACCTGACAAGTTATTTATTACACAAGGTATAGAGCAGTCATGGCCAACCTGTGGCTCTCCAGGTTTTGTGAAACTACAATTGGAAAGCTATCTACAGGCAAAGCATGTTGGGGCTTGTAGTTTCTCAACACCTGGAGAGCCACAGGTTGGCCAGGCTTGTATAGAATCATTAACCTAAAGGTATAATCAGTCAATAACTCTCTGCACCTTTGTATATCAAAATGTAACATCGTGGGAATGGCTCCTTTCACAACTGTTTGAGATGCAAACGGAAACAAATTTTCCAATGTTACCACCAGCATCAGATTATGCTGTGATGACACAATAATCAGCATCATTTTTTCTGATATTTGATAATCCCAATGACTGATCATATCATTTGACGTATTGTAAAAATATGACAGGTTCTAGCTAAGCTTCTTATAAGGTAGGAATGACAAGCGAGTATTTAAAAATGTAAAACACCAGTGATCTTTGTCACTGCCAAATTGCATTCATGGTTATTTTACCTATATGAAATTTTCATTTTGAGAGTAACACTTATAAAGTACCTTACCCTAGCCTTATCATGCACTACAATACCTCCAGTTTGGCAGCTTTGCAAATATGCTAAAAAATATCTTATCTTAATCCACATATTAGCACATATTTGGCAAAATTTCCTGCTGAGAATAAAGGTGTTACATTAATTTTAACTAATGATTTTATTCCAAATCTCTAAAGTAAATTGGATGATGGATACCAAGTAGGCAGAGACTGGTATGTAATTGCTTGGTAGCCAACACCATCCTTGGCCCCCCGCCAAAAAAAATAAGTAGACATTAAGGATGCTTGTTTACAAGATGATAGTCTAAAGTGTCATATGGCTAAGTGGCCTGATTGTATTTTGCAATAATATGAAGAGCCAAGCCACTTTATACAGTAGATTTTCCTAAGGTAGAGCTCTTTAGTCTGTGGGAGCTTTTTTTTACAACACAGATCAATTTACTACAGAATGCTTCTAGTGAGTTCAATACTGGTTCCAGGACCAGTACTGGTAGTCTCTGAAAGAAATATAGAGATTTGGATTAAAAAACATATAATTTTAATGCCACCGATTTCTCCAAACCCAAGAATTATGATTTAACTGGACTTTTCATACTTTGGACAACAGACATGTATACTACTAGGCACTCATTTCCCAAATATCTGGGACTGCAACCGGGCTTGCCAGACCTGATGTTTAGTTGTTTTGTTTTAAAGAAAAAAAAGAGCTCACTAAATACATTTTGAGATACCAAATTTTATATCCTATCCTAGCTCTCTGGGGAACCTTTTCCATTGTAACTAAAAGAACAATGGAGTACACACATTGTGCCAAGGGGGCACTATTGCACATGCACATACACATTATATATATATATATATATATATATATATATATATTAGATATAAAATATAGTAAAATTGGCGCTAGTTATACAATCGAATTCAATCAGTGTACAAAATCAACGTAATATATATTCCAAAACAGTATAAATATAAAAAATATACAAAATAAAAGGAAATACTTCCCAAATGTCCAATACACAGTCCAATTTTCAAGCGGCAGCCAAAAGTGCGTAACACAGGATGGTTGATCCAGAATAATGATCTATAACAACGCTTTTCGTCTCTTAACATAAACGAGACTGTGTTGCAGATGTCTCAGTCTTGTTTATGGTAAGAGACGAAACGCCCCTCGCTGTGCCCTCAGCCTCTGCCCGCTCTGTCCCCTCAGCCTCTGCCCCTTGCTGTGCCCTCAGCCTCTGCCCCCTCAGCCTCTGCCCACTCTGTCCCCTCAGCATCTGCCCGCTCTGTCCCCTCAGCATCTGCCCGCTCTGTCCCCCCAGCCTCTGCCCCTCGCTGTGCCCTCAGCCTCTGCCCGCTCTGTCCCCTCAGCCTCTGCCCCTTGCTGTGCCCTCAGCCTCTGCCCCCGCCGTGGACAGGAAGAAAAAAACAACTACTTACCAATCCGGCGGTGCCCGGGACCCAGCATCCTCTTCCTTCCTCATTTCTCACTGAATGCCGGGCGTGACGTCACGCCCAGCATTCAGTGAGAAATGAGGAAGGAGGAGGATGCTGGGTCCCGGGCGCCGCCAGATTGGTAAGTAGTTGTTTTTCTTTTTCCTTCCTCTTCTTCCTGTCCACGGCACCCCTGTGACAGCGCCGCGACACCCCTGGGAGCCGCGGCGCACAGTTTGGGAACCTAGGGTATATACTGTTTTTTTTCATATATCGAATGGATGAATATTGAGCTAAGTAAGGAAACTGTGCTCATGAGGATCCCTTTGGAGCAGCTACAGATAAGCTTCATTTATTTTCATATTTGGTACGTTTAATACCATTAGGAGTTGGGAAACGCAACCTCTTTGTGGAAATTCTGTGTTGAGTGGTTGTTGGTGGCTATGTGCTGATCTGTTTCACCCACTCTCTTATCTTGTTTTGTCACCGGGTGTGATATTGTTTTCAATCGAACTACTACACTATAATGGCTCTCCAACATATATTCTTGTTTTCTATATGGTGAGACCGGAATAATCTGCAACCAGGAGTATTTTGCCATAAGGATTTATAACCTACACGTCTATTGGCAAGCAAAGATCCAGAACGCATAATCTATATATTATCTATTCCGAATATCACAAATAATACACTATGAGACGCCTTGCTGTTTTATTGATAATATATATATATATATTTATTTTTTTTCAATTTTGGAGTTTAGGGGTCACTTAAATCTCTGTCTTTTTTTAAAATGAAAAACTTGAACTCCTCATGGGTCCTATGATAGGCCCAGCCTGCCCATGATTAGTTGTAATCAGACAAAATATTATACTATTTGGCAATTGACTTATGTCAGCTGGCACCGATATACATAGGAATAGATCAGATGGGTCATACCTTATAGGACTGTAATTTGTAGTTTGCTGTGTATTGAATTCCAATTAAACAAGATTTGGGACAGAATTTAACAACTCAAGATGCAAAAAAAGAAAATTAATTTAACCATCAAGATTAAATTCCGCCTACTTTGTGTGTATTCATGGGACTTTGTATGTCAACTACTCCCACCCCCTTGCCTTCTATGTACAATGCAATGTTAATTCAACTCAATAACTTATATAAAGTCAGAAAACAAAATCTTCCAATGTTGTGAAACCACGGCAGAGTGTCTGATTAATATGAAGCTGCCAGTTTACGGAAAATATTTGATATTTCAACAATTCTGAATTCTGTTTATTGGGCAATAGTACAATAATGATCACTTTACTTCCTAGATTTCTGCTTACCACACCCTATGCATACAGATTTCATGACATACCCAATAGCATACAGTATCACTGTATGAGTACATGCTCTTCCTTATCCCACTAAGAAACAGCAGTCATGTTGTGTATTAAAGGAAAAGCACCAACTTCAGTGCAGTTTCATACTGCCCATTTAAATATGAAAAGAATCCAAATATGAGTGAGAAAATCCATGTGCAATTATTTTGTAAACAACTCGCCTTCCAGTCTGAGGAAAGCAGTTGAAGAATCCAAAGCTATTTTTTCACTCCTTTAAATACTTGTACATTATAGTATGTTGTCATAACCATTTACATCCTTTCTATAACCTCTGGTTTAGTGTGGTGACAAATATAGTGCAACAGGCCTGACTCTGCAGCAAACAGTAATGCCTGAAATTGAAAATGAATATTATTGGGCATGACTTGTATTGGCCTGTGCACGGGGTCTTCATCTGACCCCCAGTAAATCCAGAAAACATCTGGCTGTTCGGCCTAATAGCTGTATCTCTTTCAATTTGATTACCCATATAAATGCTCTAGCCTTAAGCTGCAGATATACAGCATGTGGCCAGCATTACAAGCTCCAGAATCCACTAAATGGCTATTGTGCTTCACAAATCTTATAGTACTACCTCAAAATACTAGTGTGAAAAACATACAATGTAAAGTAATACCAGATGAAAACAGACAAAAAAGCTGTATCAATCATGAATAATGAACACAGTAGTCAAAGTAAATAACCAGATCTAATAGTCCCAGCCCAAGAGACTCCACCTCGGTTTGAATTATTTTCAATCAAATAAATTTTCTTCTATGGTTATATCTCCATATTCTCCAACTTATATGTTTATTACTTATTAAGGACTGTGTGTACCTACTGAGTATTTCAACGGCATCCCAATAAACTACAGTATGTAACAGTCGTAATACTTTACAGTGTACCCCTTTCTTGGCGTGCATAGAAGTAGATATTGGAACAAATATGACACTTACTGTTGTGCCTCCTGTCACTTCATGAAGAGCTTCTTGAAGTTGGCTTCCATTCTCGACTTGATCCAACTCAATTGCCTTATAACTTACATTTATAGTGTTAAATGCCTCTTTAGCCATTTTACAATAAGGGCAGGTGGTCTTGGAGAAAATGACTACACAATTTCTAGAGACAGTCTCCTGTCAGATAAACAAAAAACAAAACAGACACTTGCGTGAAAATAAAAATCTTTATTTATGGTTTCTGTTCTAAAAAAAAAAAAAAGTAAACATTTTTCTTAGAAACAAGATAAGCCATTGCAATGTCAGTACACTCTTGTGTTTCCTTTGCTAAAAAAAAAGTTTGTGCACAAATCAACAATGTAACAGTACCTTAACTAGCTAGGTTTGTATAAAGGTGTGCAATTTTTTTCCTACACATTTACCTACAGACCTGGTTAAGTACTGTAAATTGGACTTACCTCAACAATTTTTCGAGCATCAAACTGCAGCCTATCTGTGGAGTTTGAAAAAAAATTTCCCATTCTGAAAAGAATTGAACAGAAAATGTTATTTAAAAGCCTGAAGAATTGTGATCAAGTACAGTTCTAAAATGTCCTTGATTTTACAAACAAGAAAACAATAGGTGTCATATCTGAGACAGGTCCTTATTTGTGACAAACAGGCTATTCAAAGCCTAAGAAAAAAAACCCTTACCCATTAGGATTGCTCAGGATAAGGCTGTTCAGAATGTGCACCCAGTTAATTTAAAATTGACTATTTAAATCCATCATTAGCCCCTTACTTCTCAGCAGTGCTTCTCACTGGTCTTAAGAGCTTTGATGTAGAGTAAAAGGATGGTAGTGGCTCCCTTACATTTCAGTCATGTAGTCCAAAGAGACCAATAATAAAGCATGTGCCAGTCAACATTCAGGTTGACATATCATAACATATCTTAATCACCATTGTAAAGAGCTGTTCACCATATCTCATCTAACCATTTACATAACCTTCTGGGCCATTAGTCACCCACCCCTCAGTCCTAGCAATTGTTAAAGATGAAGCAGTACAGCTTCCAATATCTTTTTTCAAATATCATCATGAATCTTCCTATTATTGTAGATCATTTTTTTCCCAGACAGGAGGGCATCGTTTATTAATTTTTCCCAAAGTGTCAATGGAGGAGTGGGAATCTCAACCCCTTTAATCTTACCGCCTTTTAAATAAACAATAACTTAATCTGAAGAAAAGGCATTGTTGTGGAGTATTCATCTAATACTCTGACGACAAATATTCTGAAATATAATACAATTATGTATTCACCCAGAAAAAAACACATAAAAGAATTCAACAACTGGGCAACACAGCCATAGAAGAAACAAGAACGCATCTGTGCTCCCACCATGGCATCTACAAGATTCTTCAGTTAATGACTTTCAAGCTAACATCAGCTCCCACTTCTGCTTTCCAAACTAACCTTTGGCTTGAGAAAGTCTCACTCAGAGACGAAACGCGTCGCCTATTGCTGTGGAGCATATTACCGCTTATCACTTGGAGTTTTGAACACATATCCGACACACGGACCCAATTTGAGAGGGACCTGAAAAATTTGGTTCCCTGTTTCTGCCCGGGCAGACTTTCTCAGCGCACACACAACCATGTGCTGACAGCTGCACGCTGTAGAGAGCTGCTACATACGTTTAAGGAGACATCGCTTCTCAGGACACTGTGGACATCTAACAGCTTAAACTGTAACAACATTCAATCCGGAGAACCGTGAACTGAGATTAGAGGATCGTGAGTACCGCTGGTTTTCGCTATCCCTATCTATTGCTGGACACTTGAATTGAACTCTACACTCCGGTATTGACTTTAGTATCCACATCTATTGTTCCACCATGCTCTCTATTTTTATCCATATATATATATATATATATATATATATATATATATATATATATATATATATATGTGATTGTGGCCTTGGTTTGTACATCATTGTGGCCCATTGATTATTATCTTTGTGTTCAATTGACAAGTTGATTGCGGTTTTTTACATACACCTTAGGAGTATTATCTCCTTATTTTATTATATTGCTGGATTTCAATACATGTATGTGCATTATTAAATGTTTGAAGTATTGGTTTATTCTGCCCTGGTTTTTGAGACCATTTTTATCATTCACATTGTTTACCCCCGAGTGTCATTTAGCGCTGTTATCTTTTGTTCTATTGATATTTCCAAACTGCGTCTAGCATGGCACTTCAACTGTCTTATATCACACTATATATTTTACAATGGTTTCTAAAACTTGCCATGTGTGATAGACAAATATCAATATTTAGTTTACCTAACAGCGGTACAGTAAAAAAAAAAAAAACATTTTGTATAAGGCACTTTTTACAAATGTATCAATCTGCGGGTTCTTCAACACCCGCGTGTTCAGCCTCTTCCGCGATTAAATTTCAAGCGGCGCTGCATTGTAGAGGGTTAACTTCCCTTTACAATGCAGCGCCGCTTGAAATTTAATGCAATTTAAAAAACAAAAACAATAAGCAAGCTAATAACAAAGACAAGAAATCTTTAATGGTTGCAACTAGCCCATGGGATGACAGTTTGGACGCCCTGTTACATGGAATAGTATATTTTTTCCGTAGATTATAAAGGATGTCAGCAGCCAGATCAAATCTTATTTCTGCATGCTCTGAGTCATATTACTTTAAGAGAATGGCATGTCTGATATGTATTATCAAGGTGCGCAAAAATCCATTTGGGTTGACCAGCAATTCCAAACCCTGTTGTGTGTATAAATAATATAAAAACACACAGAGAAGGGGCCCCATCCCAGTCCCCACATAGGCTGGATATCTCCGACACAGTGTCTCGTGCCTTGATCTAAGAACTATGTGTTTTTGGGCCTAGGTACAAGGATGGAATGGACTAGTCTCCGTGTTGTAAATTTAAAGTGACTTATGTTTAGAGTGCCAATCTTTAGATTTACTATAATTATATTTAAATACTACAGAGTGATGAATGTCTAGATTGCCAGTGTTTTATGATATATTGCTGTGTTTCGTCCCCACTATGTACCCCTTTCCCCTTTTATGTCCTACCCCTTACCTGTTTCTTTTTTCTGTATCCTTTGCAATTATCTTAGACAATTAAATAAACTTTACTTCAGTTTAAAAAAAAAACCACACAGAGTGCCCATAGGGCATTTTTTACATCACCTATTTGTAAATGAAGCTGTTAATCTCTTAGACAGATGATACGTGTCTTCTCTCAACTGCAAACACAGCACCTGTCTAAAATTAAGACAAATAAAGTATTAGAAATAATTGTTTGCTTGGTATACAAGATATATTTTACTATACATATGTAAAAGCCCTACCACAGTGCACATACAAACCTGTTTTTACATTGTAAGTAAATTTAGATGGATAAAATATACTTCACACACATACTACTATTTTAGCCAGTAGCCAAATTATAAGTTATCTCTAAAACAGAAGACAGTGAATCTTGGTTAGTTTGAATTTCCGTCCAAAGCTTCTCTGAACCACAATGCTTTGTAAGACTTGGAGCCTATTATTGAGAACACCACTTTACACAAAGCTACTTCCTGCATTGTGCAGAAAGAGGAAGAAACCCCCAAGGTGCTGGTATAGAGACAGAGTGAGGCTGAATAAGGAGTACCATACGATCTGGTGTTGCCAGGGGGTGTATTAGAGGAGTGCGTAGAAATTAAAAATTAGTTTTTACACAGGGGATGACAGCAGAGGAAAAGTGAGACAGAATGGCACAGAACAAAAGCTGTATATGTGTGTGTGTGTATATATATATATATATATATATATATATATATATATATATATATATATATATATATATATATATGGCTAACATTTCCTGTAAGTATATACACACTTTTTGTAACACACTGTACACCTATATCTAAATCTCTGTTGCTGTGGTACAAAAGCAGCCCCTCCACCACCTTTCCCAGATTTGGCATTATGAACAACCAACACTCAAATGTCTTAGACTGCTTATTCTTTTAGGTTTAGCGACACAATTGCACAGGTTGACTTATTGATTTTTATATATACCACAAAATTTAGCTTACAAATTTGCTACCCACATTGTGCAGTTTAGGTAATGTTCTGGCCTAATACTATGTCCACATGGCATTTCTCAGGAATTCCTATCTGTACTCTACCTTGAAAGATCACAAAAGAAAGAACATTTTTCACGCTCCCATACACTCCAATGTCTGGTTAAAATGCGGGAGAAAACTCCCCATGTGGACATAGCATTTAAGCAAAAAAGTTATGAGAGGAGGCAAGCAGAAAATAATTAAGGCAAAACAGAACATGTGCAAATTTAGCAATGACATAAGAAATAAGGTGAATAGGAGAGTTGGGGATGTGCTGCTAAGCAGTAGCACATCATAACCAGCAAATTAAATCAGCTAGTGAAGAAAGACAGCCAATAAAGAGCATACTAAGGTGAACACACACACAAAATGGCCAGGCATTACACAGTGTGTCAACCATGTAAAGATCCTTCTGAATAATTAAGTTACAATCCAACAGCGCTGGACAGAATAAATCTGGTAGGCTAATGCTTCATCAGCATAGAGCATGTATGAGATCAATGACCGAACTGGACATTCAATAATACATGGAAACCCTGATTGGCTTACTATAACTCTGACAACAAATTCTGAATTAATGGTCTTCATGTATTCTGTGTTATATTAATAATTCTAAGTCGACTTCTTGTGAAAATATCGCTGCCTCTCTCATATATATATATATATATATATATATATATATATATATATATATATATATATATATATATATATTATACCCACATATATATATATATATATACATACACACATTTATTTGAGTGTTCACTTTCAATCTGGTTCTTTTTTTATTTTATGTTTTTACTATTTTAATAGCCACATGTACAAACACAAAAGTGTACTGAAATTTCGTACAAGGATTTGTATTTTCACATCAGGTGACCTACACTCCACTGGAATTAGAATCGCATCTTAAATGCTGAATTTTATTACCTTAATTGCATCTCCATAAACATTAAATGAAATGCTCTGCAACACAATAAAAGCTAACAAATATGTACAGTCTTCATTTGGTATACTGGATTTTATTTCCACAGCCATTTACATGTACATAAATTTGTCTTTGCATCTAGCTCTAAATTAAAGTTGCAGTGGGAAAAAGGGGGCAGTTAGGGAATGTGAGCAGCTGACGTGGGGAGTGTTTGTAGACACAAAAAAAAAGATGATGGGCAGTGGGGCATATATGCTGGCAAAGTGCATACTGTTTATTGATGTAGGGAATGAATTTCATACTTTGCATGATGAGGATAATATGATTGTTATTTATTCCCCAGGCAATTTTCCCACCATATGCACAACTTGTTACATTTGTGCCACATGCTTAGGAGCAACATACCTAACTAGAGGAGTCACAGCATCATTGAAAGGTTCTTGGATGTCCTTTCATTTTTCTTTTCGTAAATAAGGTTGCCCTGAGTTTAACAGACTTCAGTGTGAAATATAAAATGTAACCTTTATCAATTTTAAATCTAATCTACTATTGTTCTGTTTGTGGAGGGCAGCAGTGGGGATCTGGATTGCGACATGACATTAGGCAGAGAATGTATGAGAATGCACGAGGTCGTATGAACATAGTATGGAAATAGTATTCTTCTGTAGGAGTCGGACTTGTAATGCTGTCAATGAAGGCTAAATGCAAGAGGACTAAATATAAGACGGCCATCTCAAGCAAGGTACTTTTATCTGTTTGTGAAGTTCACTGCACTTGAAAATAAAAGTATAGCAAACATTTTTTAGCTGAAAACAAAAGAAATGTCGTTTAAATGTCTATACTTTACCGTGTATGAACAAGTTGCGGTTCTGTATTTAGGAGTCACTTTCTATTGTACATACCTGAAAATATTACAGTACAGGGCTGATAATTGCCGCATAGCCTTCGATAATCGGTAGATTCCTTTCACTAGAAGGACCTTCCGAAGTCACCAGGTCATGTGACCGCGGTGCTCACGTGGTACACAGGGAAGGACGCTGCTGTCAATCTTCTTGTGTAGTTAATGATAGTAATGGGGAATCTGGTAGATTGCAATATTTCTACTGAATACAGATGGAAATATAGTTTCCTCTGTCAGGCTTATTCACGTGTGAGCTGCTTTTTAGGCAACAATTAATCCCTGAAAAGAGTCTTAAACACAGGGCACATTGAAGTGTATTAGACAAGGCTGAAGATAGCTTCTTATTCACGCTCCAGCTTCTTATTCAGTTAAGCATATTTTTCAAAGATTAAATTAAATTGGATCACTGATTTCACATCAGATTAACACTAAAGGGTGTCCATTATACAAACTGTAATAGTATTTAGTCTGGCCCAACAAGGTTTTGGGCATGAAATCTGGGGGCAAAGTCACCATATTTTATCATTTTGAATAAGAAGCTGTGGTTTTGCAAGGGTTAAATGCAGTTGGGCCACCAATTTGATAGTGGGAATCAACACAGGGTGGTCAGTTTCATATAAAACACTTGTCTTTTGCCTGACCCAACACTGTTTTGGGCATGAAATCAGGTAACAAAGTGCACACTAGGACACATAGCATTTTCATTGTTTTGAATAAGCTGTAGTTTTGCAAGGGTTAAATGCCGTTGGACCACCAATTTGATAATGGGAATCAACACAAGAAAACACTTATGTTTTGCCTGGCCCAACACTGTTTTGGGTATGAAATCAGGTGGCAAAGTGGGCCAGAGGCGTAACTTAGAATTCTAGCGCCTGGGGCGAGAAAGTAAAATGCCGCCCCCCTAGCAGTCAATTTTAACCAAATGATCCTAAAACATTCCTAAATTGCGCCCCCCCCCCCCCCTCCTTCAGGGTTGCGCCCTGGGCAGTCGCCCCTATTGAACGGCCCTAAAGTGGGCACAGATAGCATTTTGATCGTTTTGAATAAGTAGCTGCAGTTTTGCAAGAGTTGATATTTTTATTAAAAATTGCAACAAAAATATCTATTTGTCCAAAATAAAATTGACTATATACAACATCAAAGGGTAAAAAGGATCAATAGGAACAAATCTTCACACACTGACTTCTACTACAATCCCACCGCAAAAAAATAATACATCACTTCACAAATAAAATAGCTATATACAATAAAGAAACATGACAATCCCTAGCACAATACTCTGCATTACCACAACCCAGTCACCAATCTATAATACCAACCACACACCCTTTACTGTTGGAAAATAAAAGCAAACTTTAAATGTATGTAAACCTTACTATAAAAAAAAGGGAATTTCCACCAAATTTTAATAGCGAAAGAGCAGGATAGATAGCCAAGAATCGAGAGACTGCAAGATGTTAGCTACCACTTAGGGAGGTCTTAACCCTGGCCAGAGTCTACCCCAGTTTTCAGCATTTCCCTTATTTTCTAAACCTTGTGTAGAATACTATCTACCACCTCACTACAGGGAAGGATTTTGCCCCTAATGGACACTACACACCGTGCGCTCCACGTGTAAAACCTAACAACTGCGCTAACTAAAAAACGAGTAAATCAAAATCCCCACACATTTTGAGCGCTCCATACACCCACTCAGGGTAACTAAGCCCTGAAATACACGGAAGGCCTAAGGCATGGGAAACTCCCTTATAAACCCCTGTATTAAAAGGACACTGAAGCAAAAAGCGGTCCATTGTCTCCACCTACCCATGACATTCCTCTTGTGGACAACCACAATCATCGACACCCAGCGTCGGACTGGCCCACCGGGATACCGGGAAAATCACCGGTGGGGCCCGCTGTCTTACAGCAACACCACCTTTTCTTCGTAGGAGGAGCCAATCTGGCTCAACTGGGGGCCCGCTGTTGTCTCAGGTGTCCCCGATGCCACCGTTCCTGGCTGTCAGTGACAGCCAGTCATCTTGCAGCTCTGTGGTCATGTGACCCGCCCCTGTCAGCTGATTGTGTGACCTGACGTCACACTGATGTTCCCGCCGCTGCTGTAGGAAGGAGCAGAGAGGCTGCAGCAATCAACATATGGGCAAGTAGATTTTAACCACTTATTTATATTTTTTGTCCTATCTATCTATCTATCTATCTATCTATCTATCTATCTATCTATCTATCTATCTATCTATCTATGTGAATTGAGTGCACTATTGCAAGGTATATGGGAATTGGGGGCACTATTGAGGGCATAATGTGAATTGTGGATTCTATTGTGGGCATAATGTGAATTGGGGACACTACTGCGTGGCGCATGTGAATTTTAGGTACTACTGCGTGGCATAATGTGATTTGTGGGCACTACAATGTGACTTGGGAGCATTACTGTGTGTCATAATGTGAATTGGGGACATAAAACTGGCATATGTGAATTGGGGTACTACTGCGTGGCATAATGTGGGGGTACTACTGCGTGGCATAATGTAAAATGAGGACACAACTGCATGGTATAATGTGAATTGGAGGAATTTCTGTGGCATAATGTGAATTGGGGACATAAATCTGTGGCATAATGCGAATTAGGGGATAATATTGCTTGGCATAATGTGAATTGAGGCACTATTACGTGACATATGTGAATTGGGGACACTACTTCATGGCATAATGTGAATTGGGGGCACTACTGCATGGCATAACATTGGAGTACTACTGCATGGCATAACATTTGGGGCACTACTGTGTGGCATAACATTGTTTGGGGGCACTATCGTGTGGCATAACATTGCTTGGGGACACTACTGTGTGACATAACATTGTTTGGGGCACTACTGTGTGGCATAATATTGTTTTGGGGGCATTACTATGTGGCATAGGGGGGCTGCCAATCTATACTAAACTATAATGGGGCTGCCTATACTAAACTGTTGGGGGCTGCCTTTCTATACTAAACTATAGGAAAGGGGGGCTGCCTATGCTAAACTATAGTGAGGGGGGCTGCCTATGCTAAACTATAGTGAGGGGGGCTGCCTATGCTAAACTATAGGAAGGGGGCCTGCCTATGCTAAACTATAGGGAGGGGGACTGCACAGAGAACACTATAGGGAGGGGGCTGCTATAATATGTGAGGGAATGGGGGGGCTGCCTTAAATGTACATGGGTGGAAGGTAGGCTATTAATTTAATGGTGGAGTTTAGGTGGGGGCTAATTATTTAATGGATGCTATTTTATGTGTGAGGTGATAGTGGGGCAATTTAATTTATTGATGAGGCCTATTAAATTAAGATGGGGTGATGGGACCTTTAATTTAATGCTGGGGTGGTTTGGGTCTATAATTGAATGTGGGGCTGAGTGTGAGAAGGGGTATCTATTAAATGTGAATATTAATTACACAGGTCTGCAAAAAAAATTTTGGACAGCTGTTTTGGTTTAGTTGACTGATTCTTACGTTTTTTGGTGCACTGAATCCAAAAATGACAGCCGTTTTGTCCTGGGAAGTCAGGTTTTCGAACAAACGGGTGGTCATCTTTTAAAAAAATCTCTTAACGCAAATATTTTATTTACATGAAAAATATTAACTCATTTGCACAGGTGTGGACAAAATTAACACCACACTCAAGTAGATTGCTTGTGAAATCGTCTTTTTTTAAACTCAAAACTTCTTTTTGAGCTTTTCCTCTTGTGGGTGGCTTCCGGAAGATCCCTGTACAACATCCAGCAGTAGTCAGCCATCATCGTGACACTCCATTTCCCTTGATACCTTCTTTCCATTTATTTTATATCTTGATGGAAATGCTCTTCACTCACTTCTCCCAAATGTTCAGGAAAATAGTCAAGGTGTGAGTTGAGAAAATGGACTTTTAAGCTCATGGAGCAACCAAGCTTGTGGAACGCTTTCAACATTGTTTCCACCATTTCCTTGTAATTTGGGTCCTTTTGGTTTCCCAAAAAGTTTTTTATGACCACAGTAAAGGCAACCCACGCTTCTTTTTGAGTTTGAGTCATTGAACTGATGAAGTCTTTGTCGGATATGAGTTTTATCTAATATCCGGGCCAACAAAAACCCCCTATTTCAATTTTGCCTCCGTTAAACCTGGAAACTTGGATCCCAGGTACTTGAAACATTCGCTATCTTTGGGAAGTGCCTTAACAAATTACTTCATTAATCCTAATTTTATATGGAGTGGTGGTAATAAAACCTTCCCAGGGGGTACCAATGTATCTCTGAGAACATTCTTTTCACTAACAACTAGACTTCTTGGTGGCCAATTTTTTTGCTTCCAGTGATTTTGTCAGTCTCTACTGTCCCATTAACATAGAAAACAAGGGTATTTGGTGTACCCAGCCTGTTGTCCCAGCAGCATACACACTACTTTTAAATCCCCACATACCAAGCAGTTTTGGTTTTGATAACCCACTTTCTTGAGTACCAACTCCAAGTTCTCATAAGTCTCCTTCAAGTACACTGAATGAGCAATGGGAATGGACGCATAACGGCCACCATCGTGAAGTAAAACTGCTTTTAAGCTTCTTTTGGAAGAGTCACTGAATGTGGAACGGAGCCATCAACCCCTCTAGCAAGCACACTCAACAATGCAGTGATCACCATCAGGACCAATAAACATGTATTTTCATGTTTTTGGGAGCACTGGCAGTGAAAATAAATTTGTTTTTCGATGTTCAGGTTTTTTTCCCCAAGTATGATGAATTTGAAATTTAACGATTTCCAGCTACCTGTTTGACCAAGGCACATTTCAATTGTGAAAAAACCTGATGTCCCAGGAAAAAACAGTGGTCATTTTCGAATTCAGCCACCAAAAAACATAAGAATCAGATAGAATTATGAAAACAGCTTTTTGGTTGCAGACCTGTGTTATTTAATGCCAGGAAAGGCCGTGGGAAATGGATGTATTAAACGTAAATGCTATTAATTTATTGCTGGGGCTGTTTGGAGAGAGGGTTATAGGTTTATTTATTAAATGGGAATACCATTAATTTAATGTTGGGGGCTGGAGAGAGGCCTAATTATTCAATGTGGGTGCTGTTGTTTTATTAGCAGGGATGGTTGGAGTATTTCTAAATTTTATGTACCCATTGTTTTCCTCCAATAGGGCCTCCAAAGATCCAGACAAGCAGCAACTAATTTAAAGACACCAGCAGCCACAGGTGGTGAAAGTGACAAGTCAGATAGAAGAGAGCAAGATAGTCTGCCAACTGTCCTGAATCTGGTGGGGCAGTATGGAATTTGGGTGACTGTCACTCTTAGTCAGGATTTGGTCTGACTACAAGGACAGTTGTGAGGTATGTCCTGCTTCACACTGTACTGCTCGTGAAGGCAGAACTACGTGCATCTAACAGTAGTGCACGCAGTTTTGCCTGTGTATTAGTCTAAAATGATAATAAACGTCTTAAGTGCACCAGGCTCCCCAACACCCCCTTTGCAGCGCTACTTGGTATTAGGTGGGCCCCAGTCATTGGTTTTCCCAGTGGGCCCTTCATGCCCCAGTTCGACACTGTCGACACCCCTATGCTTTAGGTTCCCCTTAACGAAGAGCCTGTCTTGAAACGCTAGCCAAATGAGATCTCTAAACTTCGGAGGAATCCGCTTGGAATTCACCAAAGACATATCATGTAAGCACATATCACCTGGGCAGTCCTTTAGTAACAGGCGCACATCAAAGTGAGTACGCAAAATCCTCCTCTCCAACACCCTTCTAGAGGAGTTTTTGCCTCACCCACCTTGATCTGCCATTTCCTTGTCACTTTCAGACCCTAAACCATATAGGCCGGGAGGTATCCATGCTTAACTCGAAGATTTTTTATGGGACCCCCATCCAACTATGGAGAAAGGGGTGCACCCAAACACGAAAGCCAGCTACCCACTGAGGGGGAGACTCCAAAAAGAGACTCCCGAGATGAAACTTCAAGAAGACAATACTAAAGAACAGCACTGTTTTACCATTCCCAGGCCACATTCATCCTTCAGGTCACACTATTCTTGATGAAGTACAACTTGTTCCCCCATAACAACTGAAAGAACAAGGAACTGACCTTAACCCTTAATGATTCTGGCAGCAGACATGTGTAACTGATGTACAAAAAACTGGGATCATGTAAGTCTTGATCAAATCAATCCATTCTCTGTAGGGCAGCTTCCACTTCTTCCAGGTATCCACCTTAGAGGCGGTATCTGCCATTTTCAATTCCCAATTTCGCTGGGCATAATCACCCAAAATAAATCGAATGACTAAGATTTTAACCTCTCGACTGGCCTGAGGGAGCGCATCCGGAAGGACAAACTGACATCGTTCCTTCCCTAATCAGAGAACTTCACTCTTTTCCTGGTTTAACTCTGAGCCCGAAGCCTCACAATATTCGCAAAACAGATTTTCAATGCCACGCGCCTCGGCGATGTCTGACAAGACGACTATGACATCATCAGCGTAGGCCGCTACCTCAAGGGAACATCCAGAGCCAGCTGCACTCCCCTTACTGTACCTTTCTCAATCCTGATAAAAGGATGAATCGCAAATACATAGAGAACGGGGCTCAAGGGACAATCTTGTCTGACTCCAGATGACACCTCAAAGTAGGGCCCACCCAACCATTCACAAGAGGGAAGCTCTCTGTCTGCCTATAAATGGTAAGTAGTCAATAAACCACCCTCACTGACAGACCATACCTCTCAAGAAGTGCCCACAGTTATTCATTATTGACATGATGAAATGCCTTAGATTGATCCAACGCAAGAAGGTACTTATCCTTCTTCTCAGCTCTGCACTGCTCAGCCGACTCCCGGACGCCAAGGTTTCACCGTATGTAACCGAATGTAACGGGCCTGAATCCTCCATAATCCTGTTAAAAATGACCTTTGCCAGAATCCTTCTATCTGAATTGATAAGAGTGATGGGGCGCCAATTCTCAATCCTGGATGGGTCTTTCCCCTTAGATAGCAAAATAAGGGCGGACTGTCTCTTGGAGGGAGTAAACCTCTACCCAAGCTCTCATTAAAAACCTCCACCAGGTGCGGGGCCAGGAGGTACACAAAGGATTTATAAAACGCAGAGGTTAAACCATCCGGGCCTGGGGATTTCTTATTTGATAAACTATCAATCGCCCTCCTGACCTCGTCCTCCGTTATCTCAGAATCCAAGGGATCAAGAGAAGCTTGATGGCCACCAAGCCTAGACACCCCCCTCAGAAATCGCTTCATCTTCTCTCTGATAAGTACCTTCTCAGACAAAAGGCCAGAGTAGGAGGAGTATACGACTAACAAAATACCTCCTTGGCCTTTCCAGAGGACCCCTGTGTCATCACGCAGTTCCCTCACCTCCTTTGCATCAACCAAACTCTTACAGTTAAGATAGGTATCTGGAGAGTACTACTTACCGTAGTCCCTTTCCAAAAACCAAAGAGGCATATCGGTCATACTAGCACTCTTTTATCTGGGATTTTACCTGGGAGATTTCCCCATTATCCCCACCCTCAGAGATCAGGAAACCTATCTATTCTTGACCTACTTCTGCCTCTAGGGAACCCTGTGGGGTCTGGAGAGTGACAAATATGCACATCTACCAGTCCAGCCTGACTTCTCATACTAACTAAAAAACCTGCTTCGTAGCCCAGCGATGTCCACGAGCCTACCCTATCCTCTGGCCTAACAATGGTGTTAAAATCACCCCAGAAGACAATCTGCTGGCCCGTAAAAAGGTAAGGTTTAATTTCACTGAAAAGGCATTTCCTGCCCCGTTGGGTCTGTGGACCATAGATATTTATCAACTTCAGGACCTGCCCCCTCAGGCTAACATCCATAACCATACATCTGCCCATGCTTATTTCTATAATCCACTGAATGGTTACCATAGCAGTAAAAAGGACTGCCACTCCACTGTATGGCTCAGCCGCAAGAGGCCAATAGGAGGGACCTCGCCTCCACTCCCATTTGCATTTGTGGAGGTCCGCGAGGTGCCCCAACCCTAGTATCTTGCAAAAAACTAAAATAAGACTCAAGCATATTGAAAAAATCAAAGTCCAAATAACGAGCTTGATCGGAACCCACAGATGCCACATTAATGGTGGCAAACCGGATGAGTTGGGGAGCCATCATTAAAGATTATAGGCATGGGCATTGCCTTAATTTCCTCTCAGCATTATATTACTTAACTCCTATAAGACCTTTGACCCTATCTCCGGGTCCTGTACACCAACACTTATGGCCAGAGATTCTTCTGACCAAACCACAACATCAATCCCCGGAATTGTCCCCCATAAGTCCTCCCCTTCTGGATATATTACCTCCTCCTTCCCCCCCGGTTCTGTCCCACCCACCTCCCTCCTATTTCCCTCCCTATTCCCCCGATTCCCTCCACCTGAACCACAAACTACCACAGTGATAGTGTCAGTAATCTCAGAAACCTTTGTAGGCTCCCCACTTACTTGAATTACAGACTTGCAAGGAAATATTACAACCACAATGTTGATCTCCCCACAACTCTCACCCCCTGCAATACCACTAACACGTGTGGTGATACTTATCCATATGCCTTACGACTTCATTCCAGTCCTGTGATGACAGATTATAACCATCACGATTGCAATATACACTTATAATTGTGTTTGGATTAGTGCAGATCTACAACTGGACACTTTTCTGCTATACTATATACCTTTTTTTATGATTTTCTGATACCGCGGCTGTATTTTTATATGGTTCTACTCATATGCGCATTAAGTACCTCAGTACTGAAGGTTTGATGTTTTCATCATGTGTATAAATTAATGATGTTTATGATCTAATGGCAATATACGCAAATTGTTGACATTGCTTTTATCTTTTTATTTACTCTATTAAACATTTATTGTGATTATCATTAGAGATTATTTACTCTCTCTCTCGGCAGGTGCTTTGATCATATTATAGTGATTAAGTTTCCCTACAGCGCAACCTGATTATTTTTTTTTGTTCCTCAGTATTTATCCAGGCACTTAGTAAACGCACTGTTGCTTCTTTATCTTGTTGCACACTCTCCAGTTCTTTTATTTCTTAGGAGAAAACTGCTCTATTTGAGCTATATGCTTTATTTCCTTTTAAGCAACATTATCTGCTCCTTTAACTTCCCCACCTTACGTTTCGCTACTGCTAGTTTACCTTTTACTTCTTCCAATTCCATGGTATCTCCCAAGTCACCAGAAGCACCATTCTCCTCTTTATTATTTTCACAATCAGTGTCCATTACAGAGGCATCCTCTGCTGAAATTGTGGACTCTGTCGTGATGTTATCCTTCTTTTTACACTGCACCGTCTCCCCCAGTATTGCACCAGTACCTTTAGCCACTGCAACATCTTCTGGGGCCTTAACCCTTTTTTTCTTTGCTTGCACAGGCTGAGTTCTTCTTCCAGGTTTTACCTCCCCAGATTTGGGGGCTTCTTGGAAGTCACTGAAACACCTTAAGCTCCCTTTTTCCTACCCCGGGTGGGGTAACCACGATCAGGTTCATCTCCAGGCCTTACTCCCTGGCTGCTGGTACTCAATGGTGTTTCTGTGAGTAGACCTGGACTAAGCCCAACAGCCAGGGGACTATTCCAGGGAGGATCCCCAGGAGGCTCCATCAACTCTGGGTAGACAGCAAACAGTGGTATGACAGTCGAGAACTCACAAGCACACGTCAATGCTGTTGGGCCACCAATTTGATAGTGGGAATCCACACAGGGTGGTCAGTTACTGTCATTTGAATATTGAGGAGCCATTGAACCATACAATATCCACTATACTGATCTGCCACAAAATAAGTTACTGTCAGCTGCATTTATAGAAGACATAATGGCGCTGGGTAAGTAATGACCATCCAAATAAGCTGAGGCTAATAGTAGAATCCAAATACAAAATTGAATATACCACACAAATCATATAAATAGAAAAAAAACATATAAAAACAAATACAGTAATTTAGACAATACAGATCCCCATTAATCTACTCTATTAATCTAAATTCACAAATCTCTAACAGCACCTACTGGTAGACCTATTATTTCGGGTGTGGGTTCCTTAACTTCTAATTTGTCTCTTTTCGTTGATTATTATTTACAGAAACACGTCTCCCGCCTGAAGTCTCATATTAGAGATACTCTTCATATTTTAACTCTACTCGATTCTGTAAAGTGGTGTGATGACTATGGGTTTCTAACACTAGATGTACAAGCTCTATACACAAACATCTCCCATGATGGTGAGAAAGAAGCGGTCAAGTCTTATATTAGGACGAATTTGGATATTTCAGACGGTAGACGTGATTTTATTTTGGAAGCAATTTCGTTTATTTTATCTCACAATTATTTTTTATTTGAGGTGTGTTTTTATTTACAGATTCTAGGAACGGCCATGGAGACCAGGTTCGCCCCGAGTTTTGACAATTTATATATGGGTAAATTTGAAGATCAATACATCTGGAATGGCCCATTTGGGGCGAACTTGGTCCTTGTCCTCTATGGTCGTTTCATTGATGATCTTTTTATTATTTGGAAAGGTGGAATTAGCACTTGAGTTTGTTTCTTTTCTTAATCTCAATGCTTATAATTTGAAGTTTTCACACACCTTTAGTATGTATCAGGTTAACTTCTTGGATGTCACCCTCTACCATTCTGGAGATAAAATAATAAGTTCTAATTTCAACAAACCAGTTGATGCGTGCAATTTTCTACACTATGCGAGTAACCATCATTATCCATGGAAAAAGAATATTCCTAAAAGTCAGGTGGGCAGATTGAGACGTAATTGTTCAGATGATAATGCTTTCCTAAGACAGACGAAGGATATTATGGAGAAATTTAAAGACAGGGGATACCCAGATAAGATTCTTGAAGAAGCAGAGTTATTTGCATCCTCTCTAAACAGAACTTCCCTTCTAAATATTAAGAAATCAAGAACGAGGGACCAGAAACATAGTGATATGTCCTGTTTTGTGTCTACTTTTAATACCAAATCTAGACAAATTAAGAACCTATTGTCTTATAATTTTTGTATTCTAAAACAAGACAGCTGTCACGGAATTGCAGAGATGGTCGCTAACCGGTATTGGCGCAACTGAACAGGGAGGCGCGGAGTCTAACGTACCCCTGGTATTCACCAGGGACCTCCACAAGGGGGTTTGGGCTTAGCTGCTAAGGGTACACAGGTCGCGGTTCTCCAAGACAGTCACCGGTTGTCAGACGCCGTCCCTGTGCTATGTGTGCCGCACAGAGACGGACGTCTGCTTCTGTTGCCGAGCGCCCGGTTGCCAGGCAACCGGGCGTACTTCCGGGTCGGCGGTCACGCGTTCCGTTGCTAGGCAACGGAACGCTTCCCAGTAATTCCGGCGGTGGTGTTTAGCGTCACCACCGCCAATGATTGAACTACAGGTGTATAAGAGCCTTACTCTGGCACATGGTGAGTGCCAGAGTATTAGGTCCTATCCTAGCTCCAGCGTTCCTGTGTACCGTTCTCCAGCGCTTCCTGTGTATTACCCAGCTTGTTACTGAGTACTCCTGTTCTGTGCTCCCTGTGAACTTGACCTCGGCTTGATTGACTACTTCCTCCTGTGCTTCTGACCCCGACCCGGCTACCCTGACTACGGCTTTGGATTTCCCCTGTGGCATCTCCTGATTTCTCGGTTTGGACCCGGTCTGCACGACACCGCTTTCATCTACTGCTTCACTGGTTACTCCCTCTGAGGACCGCGACCTGCGTGTCTCCGGCAGCTAAGACCACACTCCCTTGCGGGGGTCCCTGGTGAAGACCAGGAACACGTTAGACTCCGCGCCTCTTTGGTGAGTAGTGCAAAAACCAGTAAGCAAATACCCTAGTCTGTGACACCGGTGTAGCGACAGTAGTAGACAGGCGTAGTCAGGCAATGCAGGTCAGAGCCAACCGAGCAGTGAAGTACAGAGGGAGGATCCCCAGAGAAGTTAGGTCAAGCCAAATAGTCAAACTAGCTGAGCAGCGCCGTACGAAAACGAAACACAGGACAGTAGTCACAGGAAGCCGAGTCAGAACCGAATAGCAGACTGGATCAGAAGTTCAGGAAACGCTGGAGCAGGAGTAAACCAATACTCTGGCACTAGAGGTGTGTCAGAGGCTGCTTTATATACCCTAAGGTACCTCCTGATTGGGTTAAGGAGATTTTGGTGGTAAGACATGCTGGCTGCCGACAGGTGAGCAGAGATAGCGTCCCACCGCTAGGCAACAGGACGTGGTTGTTGAGAAGGTGCACGCGTCTGTCTCCTGCACCAAGTGTCAGTGCGGAGACGGCGCCTGACAACAGCATTTTGAACAGTTGTCTAGAAGACAGACCATTGGTGGTATTTAAAAAGAATCTGGATTTAAAAAGAATTTTAGCACCAAGTGTTCTCAGACAGAAAAAAGACACAAGAGGCACTTGTTGGCTTACAAAGAAACTGTCACGGGCACTAGGAGTCTTTACCCAGGGATCACCAGGTGATGGGCTTACCAGAGCAGTATAGATGGTAATATGATACTCTGTTAGCGGGGTGATCACGGAACAGGAGACAGCAGATGATAGGGATGCTCGTGAAAAGTCTATGACTAGCAGCACTGGTAAAATAGAGGTCGTAGTACACGAGGAACTGAATGGACAAGGAAACGTGAGGGTAGTCAGTGGTCTGCGGTAGCAAGTTGTACCACTGCTATAGTGAGGAGGAATGTTCAGCAGCAACGAGGAGGTGATGAGAGTCAGCGGTCTGCGTATAGCAAGTTGCACCGCTGTCTAGGTGAAGGAATGGAATCCAGGTGGAGGTATCCGGGAAGTCAGTGGTCTGCGTTAGCAAGTTGTACCACCGCTATGTGTAAGGATACTGGAACAGGTGACTCAGGAAACAGGGATCAGTGGTCCGCCTCTAGCAAGTTGTACCACTGAATATATATGTGAGGAGGAGCACGGGGAGAGACTGCAATACAGGAGATACATGGGCACACTGAACTTGATCCCACGATGATATGCACGATATAGAAATGACTGAACAGCACTGCACAATAATACAAAGTCACAGGAACTATCCGGGCAAAAGATAACACAGTCAATGATGGCAATAGTCTCAGCGGATAGTAAACTCCAGAGGAGAACAACTCAGTCCAGCAAGATATGCAATACACCAGCACAGTCAATGAGAAGTATGCATACCGTGGTTCAGGAGCAGGCTGTCAGACAGGAGTGCAGAGATACCTGAACGGCTGGAGGCCGGCAGGATGCGAAGTCCCAGGAGGGTGGAAGCGGTAATCAAGTAGGTGCAGCGCACAGGTAGGTAGACCAGCAGGGATAGCAACAAATACTCAGGAAGCAGTAGTATGTAGAACTGGACTCCTGGAGAACCCTGAAGAGTAGAGATGGTCTAGACGAGATGAAAGCAGCGAGGCGTAGATCCGATGCAGACTGGCGAGTTGACACCGACAGGAACACTGAGAAGCACGGAGAGCGGATCAGCTGCTGCAGACACGAGTAGAACTAAGGGGTAGCAGCCAGCAGGACTCTGCAGGTACACAGAGGTAGCGGATAGAAATCAGCAGGTGCAGTCACGATGAAACACGGGAGAGTAGAGCTGAGCTGGAACTGTTGAGCACGAAGAGCAGCAAATAGGAGTCAGCTGGTGCAGACTCGATGAAACACGGGAGAGTTGAAGTGAGCTGAAGACTGTAGTGCACGGAGGCAGCGGATAGGAATCAGCTAATACAGTCACGATGAAACACAGGAGAGTTGAAGTGGTCTGGAAACCACAGGAGAGTTAAAGTGGTCTGGAAACCACAGGAATCAGCAGAGCTGAATACACGAGGAAACACAGGAACACCTTCAGAGGCTCATGGGGAATGAGACTCCAAGATCAGGCAACGAGGTATGGAACTCAGGTGCTTTAAATAGGGAGTGTTGCCTGATCAGCCAATTAACTAAAAGGAACAGGTACTGAAGGTTTGAAAGGGCTGCGCATGCGCAGACCTCAGGATGGTGGACGGCCACGGTTCCTAAACACACGGGAGGAAGCACTCACAGTCTGGTGAGTGACAGTACCCCCCCTTTTAAAGGTGGGCACAGAACACCTGGAACCGGGCTTGTCCGGATTTTTGGAATAAAACTTAAGAAGAGCTGGAGCGTTGAGATCTTCAGCTTTGATCCATGAACGCTCCTCAGGACCAAAGCCCTTCCAATGAACGAGGAAACGAAGAACTCCTCGCGAAATTTTTGCGTCCAATACATGAGTAATCTCGAAATCTTCCTCCTGATGAACTTGAACTGGCTGAGGTGCTGAAGGAGGGGCCGAGAAACGGTTGATGATGAGAGGTTTGAGCAAGGACACATGGAAGGCATTAGAAATACGAAGATTCTTAGGAAGTAGAAGTTTGAAACAAACTGGATTTATCACTTGAATGATCCTATATGGACCAATAAAACGGGGAGCGAATTTCATAGATGGGACCTTCAAACGAATATTTTTGGTAGATAACCAGACACGATCTCCAATTTTCAGTGGTGGAATAGCCCGCCTCTTATCTGCGAAAGACTTATATTTGGCAGATGTCTTCTTTAAACAGGTTTTGACCTGAGACCAAATATTTTTGAAGGTCTGACAAACAGTCTCTACAGCAGGAACTTGGGTGGGAGGGAGGGCAGGAAATTCCGGAAAAGACGGATGGTGACCGTAAACCACAAAGAATGGAGTTTTGGAAGAAGACTCATGGTACATGTTGTTATGAGCGAATTCAGCCCAAGGAAGCAATTCTACCCAGTTGTCTTGATTGGCTGATGAGAACATCCTTATAAAGGTCTCAAGATCTTGATTGACCCTTTCAGTTTGTCCGTTTGATTGAGGATGGTAGGAAGATAAGAGTGCTAATCGTATGCCCAAGGTTTTACAAAGGGCCCGCCAGAATCTGGAAACGAATTGTACTCCTCTATCTGACACAATCTCAGACGGACATCCATGAATACGAAAGATTTCCTTGACGAAATGTTCAGCCAGAGTAGACGAGGAAGGCAAACCAGACAAAGGGACAAAATGAGCCATCTTCGAAAATCTGTCTACCACTACCCAAATAGTATTACAATTTTTACTAGGCGGAAGATCTGTAACAAAGTCCACACTAATATGGGTCCAGGGCTTGGACGGAATGGGTAGTGGTTGAAGCAACCCCGCTGGAGTTCTGCGGGAGGATTTAAACTGAGAACACAATTCACAAGCAGCTACAAACTCTTTGACGTCTCTCCTCATCGAGGGCCACCAGTAACTTCGAGAGAGAATCTCAAAGGTCTTGCGTTCACCAGCATGTCCAGAAAAACGAGAAGAGTGGAACCACGAAAGGATTTTCCTCCTAAGAGTAGGAGGCACGAGGGTCTTCCCAAATGGTAGCACTTTAGTGGAAGAGGCAGCCAGCGAGATACATTTGGGGTCTAGTATAGAGTGGTTGGGAACCTCTTCAACGTCAGAGGACGTCACAAAAGCTCGGGATAGAGCGTCAGCTTTCTTGTTCTTGGCAGCTGGTTTGAAGGTTATGATTAATTCGAAACGAGAAAAGAAAAGAGACCATCTTGCTTGACGAGGATTCAAGCATTGAGCAGACTGTAGGTATGACAAGTTCTTATGATCCGTGAAAATCGTCACAGGATGACGAGCTCCTTCCAACAAGTATCTCCACTCCTCTAATGCTACTTTGATAGCCAGCAACTCCTTGTCCCCGATAGTGTAATTTTTCTCCGCAGGCAGGAGACCCCAAAAGTAAAAGGCACAAGGATGGAATTTTTGTTGCTCCGATCGTTGGGAGAGAATGGCTCCTAAGCCAACATTAGAGGCATCTACTTCTAGGAAGAAGGGAAGTGTCACATCAGGCTGTCGAAGAATGGGAGCAGAGGAGAAGGACTCTTTAAGAAATTGAAAGGCTTGGAGAGCATCGGATGACCATTGCTTAGTATTGGCCCCTTTACGAGTCAGGGCCACAATAGGAGATGCAATGGACGAGAAGTCTTGAATGAAGTGTCTATAGTAATTGGCAAAACCTAAAAAACGCTGAATGGCACGAAGAGTAGTTGGCTGGGGCCAATGTAACACAGCATTCACCTTTTCTGGATCCATTTGTAGGCCAACTCCGGAGACAATATAACCCAAAAATGGAATCTGGGGCATCTCGAATGAACATTTTTCTAGTTTGCAGAATAATGAATTTTTCCGGAGTCTGGAAAGGACCTCTGCCACATGTTGGTGATGAGAAGGCAGGTCCTGTGAAAAGATCAATATGTCGTCCAGGTAGACAACGACACATACATATAACAAGTCCCGAAAGATCTCATTAATGAAGCCCTGGAAAACAGCGGGGGCATTACATAACCCGAAAGGCATTACTAAATATTCATAATGCCCATCTCTGGTGTTGAAAGCTGTCTTCCATTCGTCACCGGACCGGATTCTAATTAAATTATAGGCACCACGAAGATCCAACTTGGTAAAGATCCGAGCTCCCTTGATGCGATCAAATAACTCAGTAATCAGAGGAATGGAATACCGATTTTTAATAGTAATGGCATTGAGTCCACGCAAATCTATGCAGGGGCGTAGTGATCCATCCTTCTTTTTTACGAAGAAGAACCCGGCTCCAGCGGGAGAGGTGGAAGGTCGAATAAAACCTCGCTGGAGATTCTCTTGGATGTAATCAGATGTAGCTTGAGTTTCAGGTAACGAAAGTGGATACACCCGACCCCTAGGAGGAGTCTTGCCAGGTAGAAGATCGATCGGACAATCACATGAACGATGAGGAGGAAGACGTTCAGACTGAGCTTTATCAAAAACATCGGCAAATGAGGCATACTGAGGAGGAAGTCCTGGTGAGGAAGATGAGATGGAAGATTGCTGTATTTTAAGAGGAATGACTTGAGAAAGACAACGATGATGACATTCAGCTCCCCAAGACGTAACTTGAGGAGTGCGCCAGTCAATCTGGGGAGAATGACATTGAAGCCATGGAAGGCCTAAGACAATCGGACTTGTCGTTACAGGAAGAATTAAAAACGAAATCTCTTCATGATGTAGCACACCAATCTGAAGCGTTACTGGAGACGTACTCTGGGTGATGAGACCATTGATGAGACGTGATCCATCTATAGCAGTCACAGTAATCGGTGTTTTCAAAGTAATCACTGGTAGGGACCATTGATTCACTAGGATTTAGAAATGAAATTTCCTGCTGCTCCAGAATCAATCAGTGCTTGAGACTCAAAGGATTTGGTAGCAAAGGAAATCGTAACATCAAAAGCGCAGACTTTTAATTTCGTAGAAGATGGAGAGGACTCCAGGGACCCTAACTTCACCTCTCCAGAACTAGTTAGGGCCTGGCATTTCCCGATTTCTTAGGGCAAGAATTGAACATATGTGTGGAATCAGCACAATAGATACAAAGTCTATTCTTTACTCTTCGGCTCCTCTCCTCCGAAGTTAATTTGGAACGTCCTATCTCCATGGGGACCACAGGAGATGAAGCTGGACGAAGTTGAGGGGTTGAGCGAAGAGGTGCTTTAACTGAAGTTGTTTTTTCAGATTCCCTTTCACGAAACCTCATGTCTACACGATGGCAGAGAGAAATCAAATCTTCTAATGACGTAGGAAGCTCTTGGGTAGTCAGTGCATGTTTAATTTTATCGGAGAGCCCCTGCCAGAAGGCGGCAATTAATGCTTCAGTGTTCCACTGAAGTTCAGAGGCTAATATCCTAAATTGAATGACGTACTGGCCTACTGTACGAGAACCTTGACGTAAACGGAGAATGCTGGAAGCAGCAGAGGTCACACGACCTGGTTCATCGAATACACTTCGGAACATAGAAATAAATTTGGCACTATCTTGTAATACAGGATCGTTCCTTTCCCACAGAGGGGAAGCCCAAGCCAGAGCTTGTCCAGAAAACAATGAGATAAGATAGGTCACTCTGGAACGATGGGTAGAAAAATTTTGAGGTTGGAGCTCAAAATGAACTGAGCATTGGTTGAGAAAACCCCTACAAGTTTTGGGGTCTCCATCATATTTTGACGGAGTAGGCAGGTGAAGCGTGGAAGCCGTAGACACCTGGGATGGCACTGGGGAAACGGAGGAAAGCACAGGAGCTTCAACATTAGCTGTAACAGTCTGTCCAGATGTTCCTTGGGAGGCTAACGCCTGGTAACATTGAAGTAACAGCTGTTGGCGAGCATCCTGTTGCTCCACACGGGTAACCAGATGCTGCAGCATCTCTTTAGCTGTAGGTTCCGAATCTGGGTCTGTCATGGCCTGATCTTACTGTCACGGGCACTAGGAGTCTTTACCCAGGGATCACCAGGTGATGGGCTTACCAGAGCAGTATAGATGGTAATATGATACTCTGGTAGCGGGGTGATCACGGAACAGGAGACAGCAGATGATAGGGATGCTCGTGAAAAGTCTATGACTAGCAGCACTGGTAATATAGAGGTAGTAGTACACGAGGAACTGAATGGACAAGGAAACGTGAGGGTAGTCAGTGGTCTGCGGTAGCAAGTTGTACCACTGCTATAGTGAGGAGGAATGTCCAGCAGCAACGAGGAGGTGATGAAAGTCAGCGGTCTGCGTTTAGCAAGTTGTACCGCTGTCTAGGTGAAGGAATGGAATCCAGGTGGAGGTATCCGGGAAGTCAGTGGTCTGCGTTAGCAAGTTGTACCACCGCTATGTGTAAGGATACTGGAACAGGTGACTCAGGAAACAGGGATCAGTGGTCTGCCTCTAGCAAGTTGTACCACTGAATATATATGTGAGGAGGAGCACGGGGAGAGACTGCAATACAGGAGATACACGGGCACACTGAACTTGATCCCACGATGATATGCACGATATAGAAATGACTGAACAGCACTGCACAATAATACAAAGTCACAGGAACTATCCGGGCAAAAGATAACACAGTCAATGATGGCAATAGTCTCAGTGGATAGTAAACTCCAGAGGAGAACAACTCAGTCCAGCAAGATATGCAATACACCAGCACAGTCAATGAGAAGTATGCATACCGTGGTTCAGGAGCAGGCTGTCAGACAGGAGTGCAGAGATACCTGAACGGCTGGAGGCCGGCAGGATGCGAAGTCCCAGGAGGGTGGAAGCGGTAATCAAGTAGGTGCAGCGCACAGGTAGATAGACCAGCAGGGATAGCAACAAATACTCAGGAAGCAGTAGTATGTAGAACTGGACTCCTGGAGAACCCTGAAGAGTAGAGATGGTCTAGACGAGATGAAAGCAGCGAGGCGTAGATCCGATGCAGACTGGCGAGTTGACACCGACAGGAACACTGAGAAGCACGGAGAGCGGATCAGCTGCTGCAGACACGAGTAGAACTGAGGGGTAGCAGCCAGCAGGACTCTGCAGGTACACGGAGGTAGCGGATAGAAATCAGCAGGTGCAGTCACGATGAAACACGGGAGAGTAGAGCTGAGCTGGAACTGTTGAGCACGAAGAGCAGCAGATAGGAATCAGCTGGTGCAGACTCGATGAAACATGGGAGAGTTGAAGTGAGCTGAAGACTGTAGTGCACGGAGGCAGCGGATAGGAATCAGCTAGTACAGTCACGGTGAAACACAGGAGAGTTGAAGTGAGTTGACGACTGTAGTGCACGGAGGCAGCGGATAGGAATCAGCTAATACAGTCACGATGAAACACAGGAGAGTTGAAGTGAGCTGAAGACTGTAGTGCACGGAGGCAGCGGATAGGAATCAGCTAATACAGTCACGATGAAACACAGGAGAGTTGAAGTGGTCTGGAAACCACAGGAGAGTTGAAGTGGTCTGGAAACCACAGGAATCAGCAGAGCTGAATACACGAGGAAACACAGGAACACCTTCAGAGGCTCATGGGGAATGAGACTCCAAGATCAGGCAACGAGGTATGGAACTCAGGTGCTTTAAATAGGGAGTGTTGCCTGATCAGCAAATTAACTAAAAGGAACAGGTACTGAAGGTTTGAAAGGGCTGCGCATGCGCAGACCCTCAGGATGGTGGACGGCCACGGTTCCTAAACACACGGGAGGAAGCACTCACAGTCTGGTGAGTGACAGTCCAGCTAGATATGCAATACACAAGCAAAGTCAATGAGAAGTATGCATACCGCGGTTCAGGAGAGCAGGCTGTCAGAGAGACCTGAACGGCTGAAGGCCGGCAGGAGGAGAGATCACTGGACGGTGGAAGCGGTAATCAGGTTGGTGCAGCGCACGGCAGGTAAACCAGCATGAAAGAGGCAATACTCTGGAAGCAGTAGTAAGAAGAACTGGAACGTGAAGAACAGGGGAGAGTTGAGGCGGTCTGATATCCAGTAGCAGAGATGAGAGCAGCGGAGCGCTGACCCGATGAACACAGGAGAGTAGAAGTGAGCAGGAACTCTGTAGAAGCAACGGTGGCAGCGGATAGGAATCAGCTGGCTGCAGACACGATGAACACGGGAGAGTTGAAGTGAGCAGGAACTCTGTAGAAGCAACGGAGGCAGCGGATAGGAATCAGCTGGCTGCAGACACGATAAACACAGGAGAGTTGAAGTGAGCAGGAACTCTGTAGAAGCACGGAGGCAGCGGATAGGAATCAGCTGGCTGCAGACACGATGAACACAGGAGAGTTGAAGTGAGCAGGAACTCTGTAGAAGCACCGAGGCAGCGGATAAGAATCAGCTGGCTGCAGACACGATGAACACGGGAGAGTTGAAGTGGTCTGGAAACCACAAACGAATAACAGGAATCAGCAGGAGCTGAATACACGAGGAAACACAGGAACACCTTCAGAGGCTCATGGGGAATGAGACTCCAAGATCAGGCAACGAGGTATTGACCACAGGTGCTTTAAATAGGGAGTGTTGCCTGATCAGCCAATTAACTAAAAGCAACAGGTACTGAAGGCTTGAAAGGGCTGCACATGCGCAGACCCTCAGGATGGCGGACGGCCACGATTCCTGAATACACGAGAAGTAGCACTCACAGTCCGGTGAGTGACATATATTTAAATTTGTTTATTGATATTAATTTTATTATTTGATTTCTAATGAGCCAGCATGGCGATTATTATTTTTTAGTAACCTGATTTGAGTGTATCGGACTAGTCTAATCATTGTGTCAGTGAGATCGGATCCCATTTGAAGAGTTAATTGGTATTTGGACACTCCTATTTTCTTTATTCCACCCTTTATAAATACCTATGAGGAGATGATTTTGGAAGCTTTCAAAAAGTCCCGCTAAGGAGACGAAACGCGTCAGTTATATAGTTATATGGTTTGACACTAGTGTCTGCAAATCCCTTTGTTATGAAGCTAGGAACCCGAGATGCAGTAGGAACCTTTCCTATCACACTGATTTCCGACCGGCAGGATTAGCAGGTGCACCTGCTAGAATACACGGCCCGCAAGAAGACTACACGGACGTAAACAGTGAGTGACTCTATTACTTTTCAGCGGTGAAGCCCGCTTACACACGCATACCGTGGATTATTTTTCTTTCTCCCCTTGGAGGGTATTCAGGACATCATTAAACGTGGTAAGGAGCAGCATTAAATTATATCTCTGCCGAAGGATTATTTTGTTCTATTATCATATGCTGCATGGGTAAGCTTCACTTGACTACCAAAACTTCCTCTATAGGAACTGTTTACTTCTATTTACAGCGTTTTCCATTTGTTCATTCCTGGGATCTGATCTGGTTTTGTGGTCCTTAAAACGCTTCTGGACTGTTTTTATCTCATAAGAAAATATCCGGATTTAGTTGAGAAATGGATGTGGAACATCCAATATTTATTATGAGCCACAATTAGTGCGGAGCTTTATTGTCTAAATTACTGTATTTGTTTGTATATATTTTTTTTCTATTTATATGATTTGTGTGGTATATTAAATTTTGTATTTGGATTCTACTATTAGCCTCAGCTTCTTTGGATGGTCATTACTTACCCAGCGCCCTTATTTCTTCTATTTTCTGTATTTTTAGGGTAACAATGGACCCTTAATGAGCGGCAGGGGGGTTGACCACCCAGACTAATAGCACAATTACTATTATTATTTTATTAACACTGCTAATAATGTTTTTGAATCAATTGTAACTTAGTATATATTATATTTATTATAAATAACTTTTTTGATTTCTTCATTATTCTATTTTTTGAAAAATCAATTTTTATAATTATTTGTCATCCCCATTAGCGCTAAACTTAACCCCTTGGTGGGTATTTGGTTGTCAGCTGCATTTATACTCAAATCAGGGCTTATGTAACTGAAACTGTTTCTATCATCTGTCCACCCGTATATATTGTATTAACATCTAAATATTGAAAAGTCTTTGTACTATGTGATATCCACTGAATGCTTTTATATCAATGAGTAACGGTACACAGCCACTTATTTGAGACTCAACACGTTGCGTCAACATTGTCTATTGTGGTAATATTAGTGGATACATTATTTTCTCTATATATACAAGGAGGAGTACACATCTGAGATTGCTCTTTTTCTACTTTATCCAATTTTACAGGCCACTATAAGCTATGGGTTTTTAATATGTATTGAATATCTTGGTTATTTATTGTTTTTTATTAAATTTTATACTTTTTACTGTACTTGAATAAATATTGACAGGCAATTCTAAAAGGAATGTGACTATCATTGTTTTTTTTTACCATATAAGAGCACAGTCACTATTTTCTCCTTTGGTGACATTTTACCCTTGAAGGGCATACAAAAGGTTATCTCCAAGCTCCAGAAGTGTACGGTTTATAGTAAAAGAAGAAGTCGTTTAGAGGATTAAGACTCTCTCTTATGATAACTTGTTTAGATCTACGAACAGCGTGGACATACACCAAGGGGGATTTGTATTACATAACAATGAAACATGGTACTGAGATCCTGCTTTATAACATCTTTAAGGTGATAGTTTATTGTACTATCAAAGGGTAGACTGTTGAAGTCGTATAATTGGATGAACGAAAGTATATTGGTTTAATATTGGTTTGCCGTGCGTATTGCGAAGCGTACGCCACGTGTTACGTGACGTGGTGCGTTCGCACGGTAAAATACGCACGCACACACTCGCATTACAACAGTTAGTTATTTATATAATTTCATATTGGTTCTGTTACACTGTAATTCAGGAGCAGATAGTATTCGGTTCATTATTAGTCTATATATATATATATATATATAGATATATATATATATATATATATATATATATATATATATATGTTGATTATATGTACATTGTAGTGTTATTAAAGGTTTAGGTAATAGGAAAGGTGTCATGCCTGATATCATATTGAAGCCCTAATCATCAGCAGCTGTCCAGTGCAGTCGGCGAAGAGATCGCACATTGCATACTTTAGTTATTGATATTAGAGAGTAAACCTTTGTATGATACTGGCTATGAAAAGGAGCAGACCCCCTGGAGAGAAGACCCCCACCTTTGGATTCCTTAGATTGAATCAACCTATTACCTGTCTGGCCTGGACCCACCCAACGTCTGGACCTATAGAAACAATCTACATCATCTCTATTGTTCACAATGAAACACTGACTGTATATATATTAGCTGCATCTCACTGGGGCCTCAGTCAACTCTGACACAATATTCTATACAGAATATTGTCCATCGGGTCCCGTGGGTGCGCAAGCGAGCGCAAGCGATTGCATTGGTATGTACTTATCTTTTGGTATTGGCTGTGCTGTACTGTATTTTATCATGATATAATAATGTATTGAATTGTTGACTATTTACATCTGTTAAAAAATAAATCACTTTGTGCTTTGGACACACATTCAATTGATTGGGCAATGCTTATTTTAAAACGATAGAATTACTTTAATAATTTGGGGGCTCGTGAGTTAGGAGTTACGTTACCGGCAGGTATGCAATGCTTACGATATTCGGTTCCTCAACAATGGGTGGATGGACGGACGCGTCGCATAAAGCAGGAAAGAACGTAATGCGTCTAATACCTGTGGTTCACTGTGTGTTGCGAAACCGAATGTCCGTTGTTGCATAGACTGAAGGAACGCTAATTAGAATCTAGGGACAAGAAAGAAAAAATGTTTCTTTTTATTGTCGTTTTAATGGTTTAAAGTGTATTGCATTGCTGTGCGTATGTGTACTTCCTGCTGTGCGTACGCAAACTTCCGGTAGATTTGCCACGTGGTTGAACAATTGTTTTGATAGTTATTATATGCATAGTATAATTACTTGTGAAAGCCTCTGAGACATTATTACGGTTGTTGGGAACTTTCAATTTTCTGCGCAGAAAAGGTGTATAGTGTGCGATTTTGTAACGTAGATACACTGTTTATTATTGAGGTGCTCAGTTGCTGTCTGACGAGGCGGATTGCCCAACTGAAGGACGGTATACAGGGCAGGTATACCGTATGCGAAAACCGGGTTTTCGCAAAGCGCTACCAATAGATCGCAAGGTTTGCTAATAATTAGTATTGGTAGGCAGTGCGATTCGATCGCACCATTAGTGCGAATTGGTGAAGCAGCTAGGAGGAATTATACTGGAAAGGCAGGTTGATTGTATTAACTTGCGCTCCCAGCGATAATAAACTCAGCAGATTTTTGTGGTTGAGCCAGGGTATCGAGGAGCTGATAGCCCTTGGGGCCCACAGTGATATTTCTGTATTAGGGATCCTCGCCAGGGGCGAGAAAAGCGAGTGAACGCGGCTAAAGGAAATACGTTCACCGAGCATTATAGATCTCTAGCGGTGAGTATAGCAAGAGAGTTGAAATTATTTAGTGGAAAGAACAGAGCATTGCGGTGTGTCTGTATTTCACATTTGGCCGGAAGGAACAGAGCATTGCGGTGTGTCTGTGTTCCGGGTAGAAAGTATATTGTGCAACATGGGTGCTAGGCATACGCTAGAGATTGCCAATTTACTGCCTAAGGAAGGTCTTATTGAGTCAGCGAGATTTCTCATGTGTGCAAAATATGGTGCATACGCAACTGTGTATTGTGACACGTGGGTCGAAATGACCAAAGATTGTGATAGGCCTTTCCCAACAACAGGGAGTTTTAATGCAGAGGTGCTAAATACCGTAAAAGATAAAGTACGGTTGATTAAGTCAACGAAAGTGAGAAATGCACATAATCATTGTTTAAAATCGTGGCAAATGGAAGGTAACACGTGGCAGAGCAGCGAACGCACAGCGGAAGTGAGTGTAAAGAAAAACACGTGTTCAGCGGAAGTAAGCGTACCGGAAACAAGCATTCCGGAAGTGTGCGTTGCAAAGCGTGGCGAACTGAGCGCAAACACGCCCCCGATAAATTCGGTCGGGGCGGGAAGTACAGCCAATACCAAAAATGTAAAAACTGTAACTAGTAAGTTGTATGTTGTTTTAAATAACGTTAAAAGTAATGTTTCAGGACAAAGAAGAGGAACGGTCCCACCAGCAGGGGCAGCTGCTGAAAGTGGTGAGAATAATGAAAAGGTTAACACAGGGGGAGACATCCATTGTACTGCAGCAGCAATTTCAGCAACTAGTTTTAGTGATTTGGTAGACTTACATCCTGTCTGCACAGCAGCAGTTCCCAATGGGAAAGCAGACAGGAATAGTGATGTTCCCTTAAAACATGTAGCAAAGCATGATCCATGCAGTAGGTCTGAAACATTTTCAATTTTGTCTGATTTCCCTGATCCTAGGAAAGATTTGACCAAATGTCAGCAGTTTATTAGATATTATGGTAATGTGTATGAGCCAACTAATAACGATTGGCGAGTATTATTGAAGACCTGTCTTCCTCTCAATACTGATATACAAAAGTTCATTAAGGATTGTATGTTGGAGGAGGATGAATCCTTAACCGAGGATGATAATCAGGACAATATTAGACATATAATCACACAGTTGGCCACATATTTCCCAGTGATAGTGGACTGGAGTAAAAATTTTAGTATCCAGCAAAAAGATAGTGAAAATGCAGCAGACTATTTTTGCAGAGCTTTGATAGCAATGGGCAAATATACGGGGGTACCAGACATAAAAGATAATCCATATTACAGAGAGGTTGCTGTTAAAGTTCTAATGGATGGCCTCAGGGAAAACTTGAAAAGAAGGATGCAAACTTCATTACCATACTGGAAAGGAACCACTGTAAGTGCTCTCAGGGAGTCAGCTATAGAACACGATAAAAGTATAAACAAACAGAAAGAGACACTAAGTGATAGGGTAATGATGATGAGTATCCCAGCACTAGAGGGACTGCACACACGACCACCAGAATGCAACCCACATAACAGGAAACCCAGAATAGTGAGATGTTACAATTGCAGAGAAGAAGGACACATTAGGAAAGATTGTCAAAAGGAAGAGAAACAACACGAGTTGAGGAAGTGTTTTCAAGGCAATAAAATAGGACACCTAGCAAAACATTGTGCAGACATGACAGGGACGTGCTTCTACTGCCATAAGAAGGGACACATGAGTAGGAACTGTGTAGAGAGAAGAATGAATACCTGGGTTGGAAATCACATAGACATCCACAAAGGAGGCGTACACTTCTCTCAGAGGTTCCCCTTTAATTGATTGCACACTCTGTAACAACTAATATTCTGGGGGAGAAATATAGCCGACTCTAGAGTTAATCTGTGGTGAGCATTAAGGTGCAAAATGTAGAAAGAAACTTATTTTTTTAAAAGTAATCTTTGTTGATTTTGTTTGTTTTATGTTGTCACATGTTTGTTTTCCTAAATCACTAGCCGACGGCAAAGAATAGAAATGTTTGTTTTGTTTGCTGTTTTAAGATAACTATCTTGTTTTTCTTTTCACAGATAAAGGGGACACAAAAGAAGTATAGACAAGTGTTTAAAAGGGGTGAGATAGAGAAATAGAAGAATTACTCTTGAAAGACTAATTAACAAAAGACAATTGGAACACTCTTTTGTTTTAGGCTGCAGTGACTCATGATAATTTGTTTGGCTGAGAATCATTATCCAACAATGAAGTATGTACATACTTTGCTCCAAAATATCGTTTTATGTATTTCAGAGAAAAATATGAGTCACTAAGAGTACATTTTTACATTTCTCTATTATAAGTTAGAAAAGTCCGTTGAAAAGGTATGTAGTCAATGAGATACCGAGTTCTTAATGAACAAATGACGGACGACACTGGATTGCACTGTTAAGAACCCCTAGTCAAGTATGGGTAGGGGTCATAGTTAGCAAATAGCTAAGGGGAACAGTGGAATGAATACAGCCATTTCCCCATAGAGTCAGAGTCCAATCCAGCTGTCATTTTGTTGTAAAAATCTCCCTTTCTACATGTATGTTTGTATTCAAACCTTTGTATTCCCATCATTCATTGCTTTCCTATTTCTCGTTCTTTACACAAACGCTAGTCTCTCTCTCTCTCTCTCTCTCTCTCTCTCTCTCCCGCTCCCTCTCTCTCTCTCTCCCGCTCCCTCTCTCTCTCTCCCTCTCTCTCTCCCCCTCTCTCTCTCTCTCTACCCCTCTCTCTCTCTCTCTCTCCCCCGCTCTCTCTCTCTCTCTCTCTCTCTCTCCACCTCTCTCTCTCTCTCTCCCGCTCCCCCTCTCTCTCTCTCTCTCTCTCCCTCTCTACCTCTCTCTCTCTCTCTCTGCTCTGGTAGAGATAAAATCAGACACAGTCTCAATAATGGGGCTAAAACATATTTTTATGTTTTTACATAAGACAAATTCAGAGATACACACACTAGATTGACATAAGATACAGAAACAGTCAGGGATTTTGTTTTCATGTGTATAGAAACTGCTGATTTTTTTAAGCAGAAGGTTCTGTTGTGGAAATACGATTCATGTGTTATAGATTGCATACCTGTTTTGTTTTTTTTTGTTTTGGCTCGTGCCTCCTGTACAAAAATGTGCCTTTATATGGATGCACAAAGGGTGGGCAGGACAGGAGGATAGAAGATTGCTAGAGGTTAAGCATACAGATATGCATCTCTGTATAGAACATTGGAGTAGGATTTTTACCACAAGATACGACATAATGTGAAACCCTAGAAAATGTAGAATTTTCATGTTTTATATTTTTTCACTGTTAGACAGACATGTACTGGATACTGTTATATTTGAAGAAAGTGTTATAGAAAGAGACCCCTTTGCCTTTCCCACTTAGTCAAGTAGCTGAATATGAGGTACTGAGAATGACATGTGAGTTGGCAGAGGGAAAATCGATTGATATACATTGGTCTTTAGCATTTTTCTAGTCTAGAGAGCGATGTTGAGGTGACTGAGAAATCGTTTTATAGCAATACCAGCACATGATTAGGACACTACATAGAGGACTTTATACAGTGACACAGTTACCAACTGAAGTAGCTGCTAGTAAGGTCCACACTTACACGCACAACCATACATGGCTGTCACACCAGGGAGAACATAGCTGTCAAATAGACAGCAGGGTTTTATGTGACAGCTAACAAATCTATGTTTTGTTTTGTTTTTCGTTGTATTGTTTTAGTTTTAAAAAGGTGAACACACACACACATGCACGCATACACATATTGGTTTGATATAGGAAGATTTGTGTTACCCGAGGGATAAACTGTCTGGAAGGTGAAGAGATGTGGTGAGGAGTCTGGTGGACTCTGGAGAGATGGACAAGGTAGACCAATAGAGCCATCCCATATCCCTCCTGCTGATGGGTTTTCCTCCAGGTAAAACAAATACACGTCATCCAATTACCACCATGCAGGATCCTCAAGTATACACAGGTGTACCAATGAAATATGTCTAGGTAGAGGTGTATTGAAATGTGTCTAATGTATTACTGTTTCATACTCAAAGCTTTTGTTACTTAATGTGATAGTCCTAGAGTTATAATAGATGATAAGGGTATTCTCTTGGAAATCTAATAAGTTCCTTTGGCTTTCAGTATCATCTCTATGCGGATGATACCCAAATCTATCTATCCTCTCCTGATATCTCGACATCTGTGTTGTCCCGTGTAACTGACTGTCTTTCTGCCATTTCATCTTGGATGTCCTCTCGTCAACTCAAACTTAATCTTTCTAAAACAGAGTTAATAATATTCCCACCCGCCAACAAGAGCATACCTGACATTTCTATCTCTGTTGATAACATGACCATAAATCCCACCCCACAAGCTCGCTGCCTAGGTGTAATCCTTGATTCACGCCTATCCTTTGTTCCCCACATTGACTCTATATCTAAATCATGTTACATACATCTAAAGAACATTTCCAGAATCCGCACATATCTCACACAAGACACTGCTAAAACCTTAATTCATGCACTAATCATCTCCCGCATTGACTATTGCAATTCCCTCCTTACTGGTCTTCCCAAAAACAGACTCAAACCCCTAAAATCTATTTTGCATGCTTCGGCAAGACTGATTTTCCTTGCAAATAGCTATTCCTCTGTTGAATCACTCTGTATGTCTCTACACTGGCTGCCTGTCTTCTACCGAATCCAATATAAAATACTTTTACTAACCTACAAGGCCATCAACAAAGCTGCACCAACATACATCTCCTCTCTTGTCTCAAAATATCTCCCAACTCGGCAACTCCGTTCTGCAAAAGATCTGCGTCTCTCATCCACCCTCATTACATCCTCCCATTCCCGGTTACAGGACTTTTTTCGGGCTGCACCCACTCTATGGAACTCTCTCCCTCGCACAATAAGACTCTCCTCTGTTCTACAAACTTTCAAGCGTTCTCTGAAAACCTACCTATTCAGACAAGCTTATAATATTCCTCAACCACCATCTTAACCTCACTACCTTTAGCCTGTTACACAATTTCACACAAGACAACTACCCCCGGACCAACATTGTTGTGTGACAGGATCATTTAGCTTATGAGTCACCCTACCTTTGCAGTCTGGCTGGGCCAAGATGCAAAATGTATACTTAACCTCATGTGTCAATCTCCCATTGTCCCATAGATTGTAAGCTTGCGAGCAGGGCCTTCTCACCTCTTTGTCTGTTTTACCCAGTTTGTTTATTAGTTTATTACGTTTGTCCCCAATTGTAAAGCGCTACGGAATATGTTGGCGCTATATAAATAAATGATGATGATGATGATGATTCATGTTATTGATAATAGATGTATAATGTATGAGTAGTGGTAACAAATCACATACTTTCAGTTAGCCATAAACCAGTGTGAACATAAAGTAGTGGTACTCGGTAGAATGAATTGAATAGAATAAGAGTTGGAACTTGATTGAAGTGCCACTAGTCCTTTCCCGCTACCAAAAGATCACTCCTGGGCAGACTCCTAACCTGTCGGTTTTTGAAATGTTCTTGACCCCTCGTGAGATGAGATTGTAACTGGGAGGCTAGGTTAGACCTTGAGAGAAGGTAAATAGTGAGACAGTAACCGAGAACGTCCAAAACACTGTTTCCTGAAAGGCCACACTAACTGTCAGGATGTTGGATCGGGAGAGTAAGTTGTGGAGCAGAAATCTCTTAAGGTTAGGTTATTTGCCAGACAGGTACCAGGTGTAGGCTGCCAGCCTCACGGCTTCAAGGGTAGCAGAGACACACTGGTGCCCATACCACCCACTGCAGAGGGGCCAACACTCAGAGAAGGGTCCAAGGGCACTCATGAGTCTGTACTGGAAGGCCTCGAATGCAGTTAGTAGCACCTGAGCCAAAGGCTAAGACTGTTGTCCAGCATGAAGTTGTAGTTTTTCCTGTTTTGTGTTCTCTCATTTTATTCTCTTCTCAGGGCGGTTAATTCTTTTAATTATTAGCAGGTGACAGAGACTGGTTCAGGTAATGATAAGGAGGTATTGGGGAGGAAGAAGTTAGTAGCATAATCAGTCCAGCCAATTACTCTATTCAATTCAGGGGTAAAGGAAAATTTGGAAACCTTGGAGCTTGGAGAAAGTGCGAGGGGCTATTGTCTGAATAGCATTACGTCCGTGAGTACGGCGACCCCATGGTTAGAAAAGAGACACACCCAGCGATGCCAGTCCAGTAATATTCGGACTTGAGCAGGCATCCTTGAGAATGATTATCATTCTTGGGAGGGTAAGGTTTTAGACCAAACAAAGGGCTGGGCGTGCTCACACGTGCCTCAGTGATTATGTCAAGTAGGATTAGTTCTCTTTCCACTAAATATTCTTGAGGTACCTGAACTATGGGTGGGAGGTCACTAGGGGAAAAAGTAGGACACCTAGGTCCCTTAGTCTGAAGTCTCCCAATGCTTTGCAAGCCGATCACTGTTAAATCTGAGTATTGAGAGACTGGGAAGAACGAACAGACAATAGCCCGCCCACAAGTGTTGATGAAAAGAACTGGTGACATTATTAGATGTGTGTATATTAACGCAAGCTGAAGGAGATTGCATATGACATTATTGATAGACATAGGATGATGCTATTGATGAACATGAAGTGTTTAAATGTATTCTGAGCTTAAAGACATGCGTTGGACAGAAGAACCTGTTAAACTTGAAGAACTGTTGTAGAGAATTCTGTATAGCTGATACACGTTCTACTGTACCATGTACCTTTCCAAATAATGTATTAAGTATTTTATTGCACCCTTGAAGGGCATACAAAAGGTTATCTCCAAGCTCCAGAAGTGTACGGTTTATAGTAAAAGAAGAAGTCGTTTAGAGGATTAAGACTCTCTCTTATGATAACTTGTTTAGATCTACGAACAGCGTGGACATACACCAAGGGGGATTTGTATTACATAACAATGAAACATGGTACTGAGATCCTGCTTTATAACATCTTTAAGGTGATAGTTTATTGTACTATCAAAGGGTAGACTGTTGAAGTCGTATAATTGGATGAACGAAAGTATATTGGTTTAATATTGGTTTGCCGTGCGTATTGCGAAGCGTACGCCACGTGTTACGTGACGTGGTGCGTTCGCACGGTAAAATACGCACGCACACACTCGCATTACAACAGTTAGTTATTTATATAATTTCATATTGGTTCTGTTACACTGTAATTCAGGAGCAGATAGTATTCGGTTCATTATTAGTCTATATATATATATATATATATAGATATATATATATATATATATATATATATATATATATATATGTTGATTATATGTACATTGTAGTGTTATTAAAGGTTTAGGTAATAGGAAAGGTGTCATGCCTGATATCATATTGAAGCCCTAATCATCAGCAGCTGTCCAGTGCAGTCGGCGAAGAGATCGCACATTGCATACTTTAGTTATTGATATTAGAGAGTAAACCTTTGTATGATACTGGCTATGAAAAGGAGCAGACCCCCTGGAGAGAAGACCCCCACCTTTGGATTCCTTAGATTGAATCAACCTATTACCTGTCTGGCCTGGACCCACCCAACGTCTGGACCTATAGAAACAATCTACATCATCTCTATTGTTCACAATGAAACACTGACTGTATATATATTAGCTGCATCTCACTGGGGCCTCAGTCAACTCTGACACAATATTCTATACAGAATATTGTCCATCGGGTCCCGTGGGTGCGCAAGCGAGCGCAAGCGATTGCATTGGTATGTACTTATCTTTTGGTATTGGCTGTGCTGTACTGTATTTTATCATGATATAATAATGTATTGAATTGTTGACTATTTACATCTGTTAAAAAATAAATCACTTTGTGCTTTGGACACACATTCAATTGATTGGGCAATGCTTATTTTAAAACGATAGAATTACTTTAATACATCTTACCTTTAAAAGGCGTTCCCTGCAGATGCTCTGTAACCCCTCTTGAATGCAGACACATTATCAGCTTTCTGTTGTTGCTGTGGAAGTCAACTCAAAGCATGTATGTTAAATTACATTTCTTCTACTTTGTAACACATATGTCTCAGACCTGTATGTAACTAAACCTATGTGCAGTGCGACACCTGTATGTAACTTGGTCTGTAGCCTTTTACCTGCAGACTGTCAACCAAATAGCTTATTCCTTCCTTAGAGACCTATGGCACGCCATCTCATTTGCCACAATACATATATACTGCACCTCACCACTGCCTGCCTGAACATGCATGCTGCACACCACCACTGCCTGCCTGATCATAAATACAAACATGCTGCACCCCACCACTGCCTACCAGAGTATACATATTGCACCCCACTACTGCCTTCCTGAACATGCAAGCTGCATGCCTCCACTGCCTCCCTGAACATATATACTGCACACCACCACTGCCTGCCTGAACATACACGCTGCACCCACCACTGCCTGCCAGAACATACATACATGCTGCACCTCACCATTGCCTGCCAGAGCATACATACATGCTGTGTCCCACCACTGCCTGCCAGAACATACACCCATACATGCTGCACTCCACCACTGCCTGCCTGAGTATACATGCTGCCCGTCACCTTTGCCTGCCAGGACCTAAATACATACATGCTGCATCCAACCACTGGCTGCCAGAATATAGGTACATACTGCACCACTCAGTGTAGCACATAAGATATGGTTGTGGGCATACAAGCTAGCATATCAGAGAAAAGCTTGTGGGCATATAGGATTGCACATGATAGCAAATCTGTTGGGCATATTTGGGGACATGTATAGAAAAGCTGGTAAGAATGGGGTACCATGTGAGAGAGACTGGTACACAGCAGGTAATGTGAGAAAAAAAAACTGGTGCACTTGTTGGTGGCATGTCTGCATGCCATCACAAAGCTGGTGGACAGCGGAGTATGAGAAAAAGACATGCACATGCTAGGTTTAGAGGAAATATGAGCAAAAACTACTTTACCAAAATGGTAGTAGATTGGTGGGATAGGCATCTAACAGAGTTGGTACATGTTAATATAATAGAGCAATTTAAAAACTCTTGTTTATTAGGGATTAAATAATAAAAAAAAGAAACTAGATGGGCCAAGTGATTCTGATCTGCCAATAAATTTTTGTGTTCATGTTGCTGAATTTGATATCATACTTATTTTAACCTTACAAAAAGCTATGCAATTCAATAGATAAAAAACCTTATGGTTTAACATGTCCGATTATGATGTCACCATTTGAAATGTGAGAAAACTATTGAAACTATTTCACTCAAACTCCAAAAAGCAGTGAAATTACGACTATTAAGGCAGAAGCCTTAATGGACGTGTTACTTGTGCAATAGAGACATGGTAAGCCATCACATCCAGTGGTTAGGGGCCTCAATCACTGTAGTGAGCTGCAATCTTATTGATCCTGCAGCATATAATAGAGCAATTTAAAATTTAATTGATCCTGCAGCAGTTTTGTAGGGTTGCACTGTAGCAGATGGACTGGAAAAGGAAGTGCCTGTAGCAAATTTGGATCTGGACTGGGGAGATGGCCAAGAGTTGCAAGACATTACCGATATGGAAGGCCTCCCAACTGATGTGATCTTGGGCAGAGATGTTGATGGTAGAATTGTGACTGCATTTTTCGTCTCCCTTACGTGGAGCCAAGCTGCCAGACTACAGTCTTCAGGATCTACATCTACACATCCCAGCCCACAGGGAAAGACTCTAGCTGCCAGATCTTCAGGAACCAGCCAGCTCTTTGACTCTGGAAAGACTACATCCCCTAGCAATGCAAAGGATGTTGTCTCTAGCCAATCTGATCTTGTGGAGGTGCCTGGTGATGCTCCTGCCCTAGCAGTACGCCAGCTCCGGCGGTGAGTATAACTGACCACAGTGTTCTCCCTTTTACTGACCCAATGTTGACTGACCCTAGTAACCCCAATATAGACCCTCCAGTAGAGTGTCCCGACTTAGTGAGACAATAGTGAGGGCCGCAGGAAAGAGTTCAGGGCAGCTCAGCTCTCTGATCTCTCACTGGAAGGCATGAGGTGCCAAACTGGCAGCGGCCTTTCAGAGAGGGAGGTGGGGGAGTGTGACCTGGCATAAAGGGTTGCTGTACCACGTAGCTAGGAAGGTAGTTGGGGTTAGACCAGTCCAAGAACAAGTTCAACCAGGGGTCCCATGGAACTTTTGCATGCAACTGATGTCAGCTACCCATGAAATCCCTGTGGGCTGGGCACCAGGTGAGAGACTGAACACTGAGGCACCTGACACAGACCTTTTTCTGGCTTGGAATATCGGATGATGTCCAGGCCTACTGTAAGTCCTGTGCTGTGTGTCAGCAGCTTGGACGCCCCAGTGCTCGTGCTACCCTCAGGTCATTGCCAATAGGTGGGGAACCTTTCCAGCGAGTGGCTGTGGACATCGTAGGTTCCTTGGCTGTGTCCAGTGGATTGGGGAAGGGATACATTCTCACTGTGGTGGATTACGCAACAAGGTACCCTGAATCTCTAGCTCTGTCCTCCTTAACTGTGGAAAATTTAGCGGATGCGCTGCTACCAGTATTTAGTAGAGTAGGGTTCCCTAATAAGATCCTAACCAATCAAGGAACATAGTTCATGAGTGAAGTGGTCTCTGGGCAAAATGCGTAGTAAGACAACTCCGTACCACCCCTACCATCCCTAGCCTAATGAACTGTGCCAGCGGTTCACTGGCACACTGAAGAATATGCTACAAGCATTTGTGACTTTACTTCAGAGGAAGGGGCTGCTAGTGCTACCTGCAGCACTTCCTGTTTGCTTATTGGGAGGTGCTACAGGAGTCTACTGTTTCTCCCCCTTAGAGTTACTATATATACACAATCTTGAGAAGGAGAGATACCCACCCAAGATGTCTCTGTGGTGGAGTATGTAATCAAGCTCAGAGATTAGTTAGAAAATCTCTTGGGCTCGCGCAAGCTAACCTAGCGGAAGCACAGACCAAGCAGAAGACTTGTTACAATCAGGGCACGTGCACCAGAGTATTTGAGGTAGGGCAGACTGTCCTTGTTCTGATGCCCACGCATCAGTCTAAGCTCCAGGCTGCTGGGGCTGGACCGTACACATTCTCAAAATGTCTGAGTGACATCACCTACGTGGTGTCATTTGATAGCGATGGTAGGCGGACCTACCCTGTGAATATGTTGAAGCCATACCACGAGCGTGTGGAGTCGATAGCTACGGTTTGCTGCTTACCGACTGAGCAACCAGGAAGCGATCTACTACTTGACCCCCTCGCGGATGCCAGAGGTGAAGGTGGTATAGAGGAAGTGGGCTGAAATGAGCAGTTGAGTGCCCGCTAGGGAGAGCAGCTAGAGGCAGTGTTGCGGCCCTTTGCAACTCAGTTTAGTACAGTGTTCGAAGTAAGCCGATATATGGCGGTATGTCGTACCGCCACTTCTCCCACTGCTGTGATTGACAATTCTGTGTGCCTGTGTGCTAGAAATATCCCCAATTCCCCCTCCCTTTCCTACATAACCATGCCGTTAGTTGATACAATCCCTCCTCAGTGACATCTGTTAGCGAGTGCCATGGACACTCCTCTGGTGTCCATCGGGCTTACCTCTCCCTCCACAGATGCAATGCAGAGAGGCTCAGCTGCTCTGGTGCTCCAGATATGCAGGCAGGCAGAGGACCACAAGTTGCTAACGCAAATCCCAGCTATCGAAGCCGAAGTGCAAGAGCATCACTAAGGGTGAGCCTCTCTGTGAAGTATTGGAAGTGACTCCGGGAAGTCGCTAAGGACTCCAGTCCTTGAGGTTGTATAACATCACTAATGGGAACTGACTGATCCTGTTCAATAAATGTGAGGTTGCTGTTCATCAGTGATCATGTTATTCTTTCAAGCTGACAGCTCTCTGCGTGTGGACTTTTGGAGTCTAGCCAAATTCAGTCCTATATGTATCTGCATAAATGTTATTGTTCTGTTCTACTGGCATAACCTAAAAATAAATGTTACTTTTGTTTTATTAATAATATACATCATATGCAGACAACTATGAAATGCATTATTAGCTAAAGCTTGAAGCGTGGGACATGAAGCAAACTTATTCTGGGTGGCTGCTAGGTGAAAAATGTCTGGACCGCACTATCTCCTCCCAAATATCAGTTTCAGTAATGTGGTTTGGTAGTAAGTTATCAGCCCTTTACCCTGTATCATATCTGTCCACACCGTCTTCCTTGTAGTTCTAGTCATGTTTGTATGTTATGCAATTTGTTCTGTTAATTTTAGCCAATCATATATTATTCTGCCTAACTGTACCCTTTTATTAACTTTGCTTTTTCGTGTATGTGATGGTGATGATAATGTTATGTGGGAGGAGGCAGGATTCCAAAGTTCATTTCAAGCTATCAAATTCAATTCATAATTTTCACACCATCACTTCTAAATTTCCACTTTGACCACTGGTTTAGAAGGAAACCTGGCCGGACTTCGTTGGTGATGCACCATGTGGACACGGGTGAGCATAGGCCAATTAGGCAACCCGCTTATCGGCTCTCACCAGATGCCAAGAAGTGCATATACAAGAAGGTGCTGGAGATGCTTGAGTTTGGTGTGATCCAGTCTTCGCGTAATCCTGGGGCATCCCCCGTTGTAATGGTTCCAAAGACAATGCTGTTTTGCGTGGACTACCACTGGTTGAAGGAGGTGACCCTGTCTGATGCCTATCCCCTGCCCCGGATTGACGCTCTGTTAGACGAGTTAACTGGAGCAAAGTATATTTCGACATTTGACTTGAGCAAGGGGTATTGGCAGATACCACTGACCCCAGAGGCTCAAGAACGATTGGCGTTCATCATCCATTTGGCCTGTTAGAGTTTAAGTTCATGACATTTGAGATGAAGAACATGCCAGCCACCTTCTAGCGTTTGGTTAATTACCTACAGGAAGGGTGTAAAGGCATTGCTCAGGCTTACTTGGACAACATTGCCATTTTTAAGAAGTGCTGAGAGGACCATCTGAAACATGTAGGGCAGGTGTTGGAGAAGATTCAGTGGGTAGGTCTGACCATCAGAGAAGGCAAATGTCAAATGGGGATGTCAGAGGTACAGTACCTGGGGCATTGTGTGGGGGGAGGTAGGGTTAAGCCAGAACCAGCTGAGGTAGAGGCAAGCCAAGACTGGATCCAGCCCTCTACCCAAAAACAAGTACTGGCCTTCCTAGCGACCGCAAGGTACTACAGACGTTTTTTTCCCAGACTGCAGTACAGTAGCGAAGCCCCTGACAGATCTCACTAAGAAGAAACTTCCCAAAGTAGTTGACTGAACACCTGCTTGTGAGCTGGCATTTCGGTCATTAAAGGAAGCACCGGCTCGTGCTCCAGTACTGTTGGCGCTCAATTATGACAAGGACTTTATTGTGAAAACTGATGCAGTTACAGTACAGACTGGGAGCAGTACTTAGCCAGGTGGGCCCAGATGGGCAGGAGCACCCTGTGGCCTATTTGAGCAGGAAACTACTAAACCAGGAGGTGGGGTATGCCACAATTGAATAGAACATAAATTTAAAGTACTGGGTATAAACTATAACCTACCCTTTGTCAGTGATAATGAAGGTAGGTATTAAATGGTCATTATGATATTAGCATTATTAGTACATTTGCCTTATCATTGGACCCTCGTTCTTTCAGATAGCAATAGCAGATTCTCAGGGGGTTATACAACACTAGAAGCACCTTTTTACAGCTCCCCCCAAAAAAGAAAATTGGTGACTTTTTGCAAAATAGGAAATGGAAAATAACAATGAGTTGGTTTTTTTTATTCTTTTTTTTTGAAATTTGGCATGCGGCACAAATGGTCAGTTCTCCATTGACATGTCAAATGTCAACTTAATAGCTATAATCCTTTTTAAATTGTAGTCCCTCAAACACCATGCCCCCTCCCCTCCCAAAATTAACATGGCGGAATGCTGTTTATTAGGCTCAACCATATAAGGGCACAACTGTGTCCTTATAATATATAACAATCACATGTTGTAAACTTAGGTAGAGAAATGGAGACATCTCCTGTATGTTTTCATTCCTATATATATATTATATATAAAGCGTGCTAGACAGAAGTTTTCACTTAACCTTGAGCAATTGCCCTGTACTATTCTACTATAGTCTGGTGAATGTTTGGGCGCATCTTCTTGTGGTTGGACTGTGATTTCATGCACTGGTTTTAGATATGTTACCTACATACCAACAGTTTATTTGAGGCTAAGAGAAAAATATTGTAATTATACCTTTGTGTCTATTGTTGTTCATTCTTAGTAACAATACTTCATAGTTATAAAGGTGTAGCCTAAATCCAACTTAAGCAAAGGATAATATGGAGAAAATCACTGATAATATATTATAGGTATACCTGTGTTAATCATCTTTACATCATTTGTTTTCATCAATAGTTTTTATTGAGTTTTTTTCAAAGATTCTGGGTACAGAGCAAAAAATAAGATAAGGGGGCTAAGGGAGGTAACAACAAGCTTAACAGAGGGTGTCGAAGTCAGCAAATTGGATAAAGTCATTTTCAATTAAAGTCTAGCGAACTTGGTTGTCTTTGTCTGAATAGATGCGTACGGTACGCTACGGTGTACAAGGGCACGCTACGGCGTGAAAGGGCGTACGCATCCACTACACGTGGCAGCAACAGTAATTGGTCTTTTACCATACATTCGCACAAACACGCATACTTATAAAATAGTACACATTAATGGTAGTTGCAACACATAGTCAGTTATGTCGAAATATAGTAGCATTTATATGTCATATCAGAGTTACATGCATATTAGTGAAATACACGGAACAGGTTGAAGGAATTACATCATGAGTGGTATCATAATGAACCTCGTTACATATTCTACTGTTTGGTTCACTCTGCGAGGGAATCGCAGAGTGCATACACAAGTTATGAATGATAGGGAATTATGAACTACTTAAGACTAAAGAATCTTGGCGGGAAGAGCAGAGCATACCCCCTGCAGAGATGACCCCCTCCTTTGGATTCTTTTATATGAACTAGCCAATGATGACGACCCCTGAGACCTTCCTGAAACCTGGACCAATAGATGCAAGCTATACCACCTTCATTGTATTACTGTATTTCTGTGTGTATATAAGCAGCAGCTTGTGATCCAGTGTTCAGACATCTTGTCCCCAGACTTCAGGATTGAATGACTGCACTGGATCCAGAGCGCCTGCGATAAGTAACGGCTGTATTTACTATTACTTTGCTTGAGCATATTATTCTACTTATTGCGAATAAATCTTTGTGCGTTGGAAACACAAATCGAGGTTCGACAATCGTTATTGGTTAGCGACAATACGCACATAACAGAGGGCATCATGAAAGTGAAGAGGACCCACAGTTGAAGTAACTCGATTTACATATAATGTAAAAGCCATTCCAACATGCATATCAAAATTATAAATACCAATCATATCTTTCATCATCTCTTTATATAGCACCACTAATTCTGCAGAGCTGAACTTAGTCAGATCAGTCCCTATCCTAGTGAAGCTTACAGTCTAAATTCCCTAACATACCCACAAATTGAGAGAGACTAAGGTAATAGTATGTTTTTGAAGTGTGGGAAAAAAACAGTGCATCTGGAGGAAACCCATGCAAACACGGGAAGTACATACAAACTCCACACAGATAAGGCCATGCTTAGGAATTTAACTCATGACCGGAATGCTGTGAGGTAGAAGTGCTAACCACTAAGCCACCGTGCTGCCCCATCTTTACATAGTTTTAGCTATGGCTATTTGATGCTTCTAAACTAAAGCTAAATCCTAAGTGCAAACTATCTGAAACGTGAATTTGTTCTTGTAAGTAAACCACCACATTGAATAAGAAAGCAAAGTATATATTTACATGGTGGTAGACATTAGAGCGACAATGGAAAATCTGACAAGACTTACCCACGACATGGATTGAGCGAAGGTGTCATTCCCGATTGAGTGGTAATATTGGCAGTTTGAAAAACAGATCTTTTTTTGTTTGTTTGCTATTCACTAATGAAGGTTTCTAAAGCACATGTCAGCTTTGGAAAAAAAAAGGGGTTTAAAAAAAACAACAAAAACATTTTTTTTTCCTGGTAATTGTAGTGCCACAACTTGTGGGTCACTAAGTTGTGAATTAGGTGTGATCCACACAGTTTTGTTATTTGCCTGTGAATGTTGAGAGAAGCTAGGTTGCACTTCCTAGCACAAACTGCTGTGACAATGGAAGACATTTTAAGAATCCTAGTGAATGTTGCAGCAGTGCAGGAGGAAAATACCCGTCTTCTCCATGAGGAGATCGCTCAGGGAAGACAGGACAGGGAGATTCCAGCTACCCCCACGCTACAGAAATTAACTTCTGATGATGACGTGAAGGCATATCTCGCAGCCTTTGAGCGTGCCGCCACCCGAGCCAAGTGGCCACCTGGGACTTGGTCCGAACACCTGGCTCCCTATCTTTCAGGAGACGTACAGCGCACCTATAAAGACCTAGATGAGGACCAGGCTGGCGATTATCAGTGGCTGAAAACTGTCATCTTGGTGAGGGTTGGAGTCATCAGAGCAGGGGAGACCCAACGATATCATGGAGACTCTCCAAAGATTTACTGGTTCGGGCTCAGCTTGCTGAACTTGGTAGAACACTAAAGAAGTGGTTGCAGCCAGAAAAGAACATTGCGAGCAGAATGATTGAAATTCTGCCCATTGACCATTGTATCCGGGGTATGGACAGTGGGCTTCAAAGGTGGGCACTGCAGGCGGACACTCAGTCGTATGAGGAATTCGCTGCTGTAGTGGAGATATACAGCACCTTGCAGCATATGCCCAACCTCCGTTGGCCGCTCCAACGTTTGTTCCTCGGTCAAAATCCGGCATATGGAACAGTGGACCAGATGTTGGTGAGGAGAGATTTCCTGATAAAAAGGCAGCCAAACGTGCATTAAGTCCAATCTGCTTCGAGTGCAAAGAGCCTGGACATATGAGGGCTTAGTGCCCAACGTTAGTAGAACCTATGTTCACTAGTGCACACACAACCAACCTATTTTAGCTGCTGTACAATGAGTCCAGTTACCGGGAATTCCTGCTTGTGACTGTGTTTGTGAATCACCATCTGGTGCTGGCTCTTGTAGATTCAGGTAGTGAACTATCCTTGGTTTTCAGCTCCATATTACCAGAGAAGCTGACGCATAATCTGCCCAAAACTACTGTGTCCATGGGCCGGCCGAGGAATATGACAGGACTCTTTTGCCTGTGAATGTACAGACAGTAACGGGTAGCGACTATTGCCCCAAAAGTGCCATAACCTTTAATCCCGGGCAGAGACTTTCAGCTGCTCAAGCAGATCCTCCAGAAGCAAATCCAGCCGGACACGTCGGCAATTAAAGCACCGGACGAAAGTCCAGCCTTGATGGAGGAGCTTGAGGGAACAGAAAATGTAAAGTGCCATGATCTACCATGAAACCTGAACCAGACAGTTCAGGATAATACACCTCCTAAGAGGTTGGAGCATAGACAAAGCAGAGCTGCACAAGTGTCAATGCAGAACTGGTTCCTGGCATCGTTGGCGAGACCTCGGGTAAAGCTTCTACGTGTTAGGAACTCCCAAGTCAGTACAGTGAAACTCGGGAACTACTCAGAAGGCCAGGTGTTCGCTGGAGCCCCTAGTGGTGGGGACAGACTGGGCTGCGGGCCGACCGAGGGTCGAGTAATGTATACTGACTTAAAGGAGTTCCCAGGAGTGGAGTGATTGGTGGACTGCAGTATAAGAAGAATCCTAGGTCAAAAGGTCACAGGCACAGATGCAATATCCAAGGGAAAGCGAAGGGTCAAACTCACAGGCAGAGAAGCAAAATCCGAATTCCAGGCAAAAGGTCAAGGTCAGAAGAGAAGGGTCACAAGTCCAATAACAAGCAGGGGTCAAAACACGGGTAGTCAAATCCAAGGTAGGAACAAAAATGGATAGCACAAGCAGGCAGCAGAACTGAGGACAGAACGCTATAACCGGCAATGAGGCTCAGTCCTCATTGCCTTAAATAGTTCAAGCAGCCAATCCGAGAGGAGCCCACACAGGAGAAGCCTAATAGATAGAAGTGCTGGTGGCCAATCGTAATGCAGTGCTCAGCTGCACACTAATACCTGACTCCTCTACAAGCTGCCTCCTAGGCACCTGGACAGCCATGATTGGCTCTCACCTAACTAGCCCTGTGCGCGCGCGCCCGCCTATTAACCAGCTGGCCGGGCGCGGTGTCAGGGAATCTGTAGCGTCCCATTTGTTGCCCAGGCAACCGGGACGTGGAAACCGGAAGTGACGTCCCGGTTACCGTAGCAATGGCTGGGACGTCATTGGAGGATCCTGGAGAGTCGCGGCGGTGCCCGCGGCCGCCGCGATCTCTAACAGTACCCCCCCTTGAGGAGGGGTCAAGGAACCCCGACATCCAGGCTTAGCAGGAAATTTCTTGAAGAATTCCTTCACTTACCTCTGAGCATGGAGACGCCTCTGTGGTATCCAACATCTCTCTTCAGGGCCGTAACCCTTCCAGTGTACTAGGAATTGCACTTGGCCTTGAACTCTCCTTGAGTCAAGGATTCTTTCAACAATGTATTCGTGGTCTCCATTGATAATCAAAGGCTGAGGCCTATTATATGAAGACTGACTGAGTTTGCTGGGAGCCACAACTTTCTTAAGAAGAGAACAATGGAAAGTAGATGGTATTTTTAAAGACGGTGGGAGTTTCAGCCTGAAAGCCACTAGATTTACCTTTTTCTCAATTGAAAATGGTCCAATGTATCGGGGCCCCAGTTTCTTGCAAGGTTGCCTCAACTTGATGTTCCGTGTGGACAACCAAACCCGATCTCCCACCTTCAGAGAACATGGCACACGATGGCGGTCAGCGAAAGCCTTGGATTTTTGAGAGGCTTGACCCAGTGCAGAGTGCACTTTTTTCCAGATAGATCTCAACCTGGCCGTAAAAGCAGGTGTTCCAGAATCCCCACTGGGAACAGCAGTAGAGAAAGAGTTGGACTTCGGATGAAATCCGAGGTTGCAGAAGAACGGAGATGTGTGTATTGTGGAATGACAGGAATTGTTGTAAGCGAATTCCGCCCAGGGCAAGAGAGAGGACCAGTTATCGTGAAATTTTGAAACATAGATGCGTAAAAACTGCTCCAAGGACTGGTTGGTTCTTTCTGTCTGTCCATTCGACTGCGGGTGATAAGCTGAGGACAGACTGATACTGATCCCAATGGACTTACAAAAAGATCTCCAAAATTGTGCAATAAACTGAGATCCTCGGTCCGAAACGATGTCTTCTGGAAGACCATGGAGACGAAAGATATGGGTCAGAAACAAGGTAGCCAAGGTCCTGGCATCCGGTAATTTGGGTAAGGATGTAAAATGTGCCATCTTACTGAATCGATCCACGACTACCCAAATGGTGTTATGGCCTGCAGATACTGGAAGGTCAACAATAAAATCCATCGAAAGATGGGACCAAGGTCTGCTTGGAGCAGGCAAGGGTAGCAGTAGACCAGAAGGGCGGTTTCTAGCAGGTTTGTTTCTGGCACACTCAGGACAGGCACGAACGTAAGCCTCCACATCATCCGATAAGGTGGGCCACCAAAGCCAGCGAGAAAGGATTTCGATAGTCCTACGAATTCCCGGATGACCAGCAGAGCGGTTGTTGTGACCCTCTATGAGGACAGGTTTTCTTAGATGAACCGGGACAAATAACTTGTTGAGAGGTGTCTGAACGGGAGCAATTTTCTGGAAGTGTTGGATAGTGGCTCCCAGATCCTGAGTGAATCCGAGATGAATTGAAGTTGAAGGAATAATAGACTGCGAATCAGGAGACTGAGGATGATGGGCCAAAAAACTTCGGGACAAATAATCAGCCTTAATATTTTTTGAACCTGGACGAAATGTGATGATGAACCTAAATCTGGTGAAGAATAGGGCCCAGCGAGCCTGCCTGGGATTCAGAGTTTTTGCAGTCTGAATATATTGGAGGTTTTTATGGTCTGTGAAGATGGTAATGGTGTGTGCAGCTCCCTCCAACCAATGTCGCCATTCCTCCAATGCCAACTTAATGGCCAATAATTCACGGTTTCCGACGTCATAATTACATTCTGCTTGCAGAAGTTTTCTCGAGAAAAATGCACAAGGATGTAGCTTTTTACTCTGTGGGTCCTTCTGAGAGAGAATGGCACCAGCACCGACATCCGAAGCGTCCACCTCCACAATAAAAGGAAGTCCTGGGTCAGGGTGTCTAAGGACTGGAGCGGAAATGAAGGCAGCTTTGAGAGCTGAAAAACTCGCCAGTGCTTCTGCAGACCACTCCGTTGGGTTTGCTCCTTTTCGAGTGAGGGCAGTGATAGGAGCCACTAACGAGGAGAATGAGCCAATAAACCTTCGGTAATAATTGGCGAAGCCAAGGAATCTTTGGATCGCCTTCAAGTTAGTAGGTAGGACCCAGTCTTGAATTGCCTGTACCTTGGCGGGATCCATAGCGAATCCTGATGAGGAGATGATATAACCCAGGAATGCCACTGTGGACACCTCAAATTCGCATTTCTCCCGTTTTGCGTACAGATGATGTTCTCGTAATCTCAATAACACTTGGCGGACGTGCTGACGATGCTGAGATAAGGATTCAGAATAAATTAAGATGTCATCCAAATAAACAACAACTGTTTTTCCCAAGAACTCACGTAATACATCGTTAATCAGGTCCTGAAAGACTGCCGGAGTGTTGCACAAACCGAATGGCATTACGAGATATTCGTAATGTCCCGAGTGGGTATTAAAGGCAGTCTTCCACTCATCCCCCTTCTTGATTCGGATAAGATTGTAGGCCCCTCGGAGGTCAATCTTAGAGAATACAGTAGCTGTTTTTAGTTGATCAAACAGGACAGAGATCAAGGGTAAAGGATACATGTTCTTAATCGTGATGCTATTTAGTCCACGAAAATCGATGCAAGGCCTCAGGCTGCCATCTTTTTTGGAAACGAAAAAACAACCTGCGCCTACCGGGGACTTAGAAGGGCGGATGAACCCTTTCTCCAGGTTTTCTTTTACGTATAATTCCATGGCCTGTGTTTCAGGAAGGGATAGAGAATATAAAGGCCCTTTGGGCAACTTAGAACCGGGTACCAATTCAATTGCGCAATCGTATTCCCGGTGCGGTGGAAGTGAATCAGCTTTCTTCTTGCAAAAGACATCACTGAAGTCCTGGTAGGGTACCGGCAACAATTCTGGACTAGGCTGTATAATTCTAAGAGGCAAGGTCATGCAGGACGTAGAGCACCCGGGACTCCAACGGACAATCTCCCCTGTTTTCCAATCAATAAGGGGGTTATGACTGCGAAGCCATGGATACCCCAATATCAAAGGAGCAGAGGGACAAGAGATAAGATAGAACGAGAGCTTCTCCGTATGGAGGACTCCTACAGACAACCGAACCATTGGAGTCCTGGCGAGAATCCTTCCCCCAGGCAAGGGGTTACCATCCAAACCACATGTGGTGATGCTTGATCCTAACCTGATATGTGGAATATCAAGTGTCTGAGCCAAATGTATATCCAGAAAATTACCAACCGCACCACTGTCAAGAAAAGCTTTCAGGTCCATGGATCTCTCACGGAAGGTTAGATGTCCAGGGACTAATAAAGAATTGTCTGAAGAGGTAATCTGAAGACCCAAGCGCACCTCTTCACCTGCACTTAGGTTTTGGAGTTTCCCGGCTTGCTGGGACATGAACGGACTAAGTGGCCTGGTTGACCACAATACATACACAAGCCTAGTGAGCGTCTTCTGGAGCGTTCCTCCGGAGGCAAACGATAAGCGCCCAACTGCATGGGTTCAGAGGAATCAGGCAAAGTATTATCAAGTTTAGCAAAAACGTCCATAGGAGCAGAGGACTCCCATTCGGCCTTCCTCTCTCTGATCCGCCGATCAATTTTTATAACGAGTTGCATCAAATTTTCCAACGTGTCGGATATCGGATACTGGACCAAAGAATCCTTTATCTGCTCAGTGAGTCCTAAGCGAAATTGACTTCGCAATGCTGGATCGTTCCAGGCGCTATCAGTGGACCATCGTCGAAATTCCGCACAGTACTCTTCCGCTGAGCGACGTCCTTGCCTCAGCGTACGGAGATGAGCCTCAGCTGAGGCTACCCTGTCCGGGTCATCGTACAATAACCCCAGAGCTTGAAAGAAGGCATCCACAGACTGTAAGGCTGGACTTGTGGAAGGCAAGGAGAAGGCCCAAGACTGCGGGTCGTCCTGGAGTAATGAGATGATGATCCCTACCCTCTGCTGTTCGGAACCAGAGGAATGTGGTTTCAGACGGAAGTACAATTTGCAGCTCTCTTTGAAATTACGGAAGGCTGGCCTGCTTCCAGAGAATCGGTCAGGCAAATTCATCTTAGACTCCGGTGTGTCACCAGCGGGAACTTGCTGGAGCTGCCGGTCTCTGGAAACCTCTTCTTGGACTGCCAGACGCTGGGATAAAGTCTGCACCACTTGGGAAATCGCCTGTATCTGGTTGGCCAGAATCTGGGCTGGGGACAGATTCGATTCTTCTCCATCCATGGCCGTATGATACCAATCTTCCTGGCCGGTTATAATGTTAGGAACTCCCAAGTCAGTACAGTGAAACTCGGGAACTACTCAGAAGGCCAGGTGTTCGCTGGAGCCCCTAGTGGTGGGGACAGACTGGGCTGCGGGCCGACCGAGGGTCGAGTAACGTATACTGACTTAAAGGAGTTCCCAGGAGTGGAGTGATTGGTGGACTGCAGTATAAGAAGAATCCTAGGTCAAAAGGTCACAGGCACAGATGCAATATCCAAGGGCAAGCGAAGGGTCAAACTCACAGGCAGAGAAGCAAAATCCGAATTCCAGGCAAAAGGTCAATGTCAGAAGAGAAGGGTCACAGGTCCAATAACAAGCAGGGGTCAAAACACGGGTAGTCAAATCCAAGGTAGCAGGAACAAAAATGGATAGCACAAGCAGGCAGCAGAACTGAGGACAGAACGCTATAACCGGCAATGATGCTCAGTCCTCATTGCCTTAAATAGTTCAAGCAGCCAATCCGAGAGGAGCCCACACAGGAGAAGCCTAATAGATAGAAGTGCTGGTGGCCAATCGTAATGCAGTGCTCAGCTGCACACTAATACCTGACTCCTCTACAAGCTGCCTCCTAGGCACCTGGACAGCCATGATTGGCTCTCACCTAACTAGCCCTGTGTGCGCGCGCCCGCCTATTAACCAGCTGGCCGGGCGCGGCGTCAGGGAATCTGTAGCGTCCCGGGTGTTGCCCAGGCAACCGGGACGTGGAAACCGGAAGTGATGTCCCGGTTACCGTAGGAATGACCGGGACGTCATTGGAGGATCCTGGAGAGTCGCGGCGGTGCCCGCAGCCGCCGCGATCTCTAACACTACGCCTCCCAATGAGGACTCAGACTGGGCAGGATTGTCTAACTTGTTTAAACTAACAGTCTTTGGCCGAGACCAACTTGGAGATGTTGCCTTAGCTAATGTCTATAAGAATGTAGTTGAGATTAATGGGGTAAAGAAGGCTAACAAGCCTGCAGAAGGTATTGCCTATTTGTCACACGGCACTTATTCGGCTTCCATAAACAAAGACTAAGACACTCACATGTGCCTCATTAGCAAACCTGTCTGTTGCTGACAAGATTTCTATTGGTTCCTGGTTCTGGCTCTAAACTTGAAAAGGCACTTCCTCCCTTTCCTCTGGGTCTGTTGATCAAGTTACCTGTCTTGAGTAGGTTCCTACCTATTCTGTGAGCCTCAATCTGGATTGTCAGTGCCTCTGCTGTGTGTTGCTGTTCCACGGGCTATACTGCTCAAGCTGCATCTGTCTCCACTGTGTTGCTGTTCCACGGGCTATACCGCTCAAGCTGCACCTGTCTCCGCTGTGTTGCTGTTCCACGGGCTATACCGCTCAAGCTGCACCTGTCTCCGCTGTGTTGCTGTTCCACAGTCTATACCGCTCAAGCTGCACCTGTCTCCACTGTGTTGCTGTTCCACGGGCTATACTGCTCAAGCTGCACCTGTCTCCGCTGTGTTACTGTTCCATGGGTCACACTACTCAAGCGGCACCTGCCTCTGTTGTATTGCTGTTCCACGGGCTGGATCGCTTAAGCTACACTTATCTTCATTGTGCTGCTACTACACGGGCCATGCTGCTCAAGTTACATCTAACTCTACTGTGTTACCTCTCCACGGACTGCACCACTCAAGATCATCTACTCCGCATTTGTCTCGGTGGCTCAGTGGTATTACAGGTCGTATCATCTAAGCTGCTTGTTCTTATCTCATCCTGCTGGCTGAACTAATCCTATCTCATCTATGCATATAATGGCATAAAAGTGTATTCCATTCTGGCTGCATCTACTGTGATTACCTTGCTGGCTGGACTGTTACTTGTACTTCCTGCATCGTGCTGCCTCATTGTGGTCTCATATACCTGCTGCATTACCATCCCCACTTTGTTGCTGGACTGTTCATGCTATTGCTATATTTCAATACACTGATTATACCGTTATATTGTATTCACTCATACTACATTGCCGGTGGTACTGCTCACCCTGTTCCTATGTTCCTTGTGCCAATATACCAAGACTGTTCTGTGATTACCCAATCATCATTAAATCGCTGATTGTACCTTTATCCTGCATCTGTTGTCTATTCGCTGTCTGGGTATAGAACTGACATTACCAGTGTGCCTATCACTCCCCCAGGACTCTGCCCAACACCCTGGTAGGGACCACGACCTGCAGGCAAATGCCGCTAAACCCAAGTCACCTTGCGGTGACCGCTGGTGAAAACCATTCACCCGTTAGACTCCGCGCCCTGCTAGGGGTAACATCTGTTGGGTGGATCCAAGAGTCCAGAATACCAAACCGTGACAGTATCAACAGGCTACTATGGATTCTGCTGGATAGCCTTCGGCTAAAGATATGTTACAACATTTACTTACCCAGGTAGAACAACAGGATGCGGGCCAACGACAACTATTACAGTGCTTCCAGACACTGGCCACAAGAGTAGATGCTATCCAAGCTGCTGCTTCTACTTCTCCTCCGGTTGTTCCTGCACCAGAACCCCCTGTTCCTGAGTTATCCATTAATTCTAATTCCACCCTCCGGATTATGATCCCCTGCTAAATTTGATGGCGATCCTAAAGTCTGTAGAGGTTTCCTCAATCAGTGTTCGATCCAATTCGAATTACAACCTCAGAATATCCCCACTCAAAGGGCGAAAGTTGCTTATTTAATATCTTTATTGTCTCGCCAGGCCTTGGCCTGGGCCTCTCCTCTCTGGGAGCGTGATGATCCTTTCCTTTCTGATAGTACTGCCTTCATAGCCACATTCCGGAAAATTTTAAATGAACCCGGTCATATTACCTATGCATGCCTTAAGTGTCCTTAGGCTCCGCCAGGGGTCACGTTCGGTGGCTCAATATGTTATTTCCTTTCGCACTTTGTCATCTGAATTGCGTTGGAATAATGATGCCTTGGTGGCTACCTTTTGGCACAGCTTGTCAGATAAGATTAAGGACGCTCTTGCCTCCCATGAACTACCCGCTACTTTAGATGCTTTAATTTCTTTGTGTAACAGAGTGGATCTACATTTCAGAGAAAGAGCTGCTGAAAAGGATAATCCTCGTTGTCCTTTACCTAGGACATTGGCTCGCTTTCCTTCCCCAACTCTTGAGGCAGAACCGATGCAATTGGGACGGTCACGTTTGACTCCGGAGGAGCGCGACCGAAGATTTAAAAATAAGTTGTGTATATACTGTGCTGACCCAGGGCATATGCTTAACAAGTGTCCCAAGAAATCGGTAAATGCCAAAGCCTAATTTGTTCTGGGGAAGTCAAATTAGGCAATATTAAATCTTCTCCTCAATCTACACTACCCACAGTATGTTCTTTTCCAATTATATTATATGGCCCTTCAGGCCCTATTCACTCTAATGCCTTATTGGATTCACGAGCTGCTGGGAATTTCATTGCCTCTTCTCTCGTGACCTTAGGGGAGCTTATAATCTCATCAGAATTAAAGCCGGCGATGAATGGAAAACTGCTTTTAACACTCGTGACGGCCACTACGAATACCTAGTGATGCCCTTCGGTTTATGTAATGCCCCTTCAGTGTTCCAAAGCTTTGTTAACAAGATTTTCAGAGACCTCCTCTATAATTGTGTTGTGGTATATCTGGATGACATCTTGATCTTCTCCCAGGACCTTCACTCACATTGCCTTCATGTGGCAGAAGTCCTCTCATGACTCCGTAAGAACCAACTTTTTTGCAAGTTAGAGAAATGCTTGTTTGGACAATATCAAATGTCATTCCTTGGCTATATAGTCTCAGGCACAGGATTAGAGATGGATCCAGAGAAGGTACGAGCTATACTTGAGTGGCCTCTCCCTTTGGGGTTGAAGCCTGTACAACGCTTCCTAGGATTCTCTAATTATTACAGACGTTTTATTACAGGATATTCCACCATTGTGGCACCCATTGTGTCTCTCACCCGGAAGGGTGCCAACCCCAAATCTTGGCCGCCAGAGGCCTTAAAGGCTTTCGATTTCATCAAAGAAGCATTCTCTTCGGCACCAATTCTTCAACAATCTGATACGTCTCAGCCATTCTTCCTCAAAATTGATGCCTCAAGTGTAGGAGTAGGGGCTGTCCTTTCTCAAAAGTCTCATCTTAATCAGTTCCATCTTTGTGCATTTTTCTCCAGGAAGTTTTTGCCAGTAGAGAAGAATTACGCCATTGGCGATAAAGAGTTACTTGCCATTAAAATAGCTTTGGAAGAATGGCGTTATCTTCTAGAAGGAGCTAGATACCCTGTCACAATCTTCACGGATCACAAGAACTTTTTGTATTTACAATCTGCTCAATGCCTAAATCCTAGGCAAGCTAGGTGGTCTCTCTTCTTCTCTCGCTTTGACATTCGAATTACATTTAAACCTGGAGAGAAGAACAAATGTGCAGATGCTCTATCTCTAGCCTTTTCCTGTGAAACCAATACTGAAGAGGTAAAACCTCATCCTATATTAGATCCCAAGTGTATATTAACATCTACTCTTTCTCCGGCCAGTACACCACCACCAGGGAAGACTTTTGTGCCATCTGATTTACGAAAGAAGCTTCTGACCTGGTTCCATTCTACTCGTTTTGCTGGTCATACTGGTGTACGTAAGACCATTGATCTGGTCTCCTGCAATTATTGGTGGCCAAAACTTCATTGTGATGTTAAAAACTTTGTTGCTTCTTGTGAGATCTGTAACCAACATAAGTCATCTCGTCAATCTCCTACTGGACAATTAATCCCGCTGCCCATTCCCGGACAAACCATGGACCCATCTGAGCATGGACTTTATTACCGACCTACCCCCTAGTAAAAAGTATAATACCATCTGGGTAGTGGTAGATCGTTTTTCGAAAATGGTACATTTCGTTCCACTTATTGGCCTTCCATCTTCATCTGTCCTTGCCATACACTTCATCAAAGAGATATTCCGGTTGCATGGTTGCCCCGCAGAGATCGTCTCAGATCGTGGTATTCAGTTTGTGTCTAAATTTTGGTGAACCTTATGTAAAGTTCTTGGTATCCAGTTAAATTTTTCCTCATCCTACCATTCTCAGTCTAATGGACAGACGGAACGTGTAAATCAAGACTTGGAAACTTTCCTCAGAATGCTCTCTAATGCCAATCAAGACGACTGGGTAGATCTTCTACCTTGGGCAGAATTTGTGCATAATAATGCCCTTCATGAGTCAACTTCTGCATCACCTTTTTCTACTGTGTATGGGACTCATCCATCATTTCCCAGGTTTACTTCCCTCCAACCCACCCAGATTCCTGCAGTTAATCTCATTCAACGGAGATTCGTGTCAATCTGGAATCAAGTGTGGAGTTGTCTTAAGAAATCTTCCAAACGTTACAAGTTTGCGGCGGACAGAAAAGTCGGGTCTGCACCTGCTTTCAAGATAGGTGATAGTATGGCTCTCTACAAATAATATTCGTCTCAAAACCCTTGTATGAAGTTTGCTCCTCGCTTTATTGGACCTTATACTATTTCCAAAATTATTAATCCAGCTTCTGTGAAATTATCGTTACCAGCTGCTCTTCGGATTTCCAATTCTTTTCATGTCTCTTTGTTGAAACCGCTGGTCATTAACCGCTTCTCCTCTACCCATACTTCCTCTACAGTAACTAAAGTTCATCTGGATCAAGAAATCGCGGTTAAATAAATATTAGATTCAAGAGTCTGTAAAGGAGGTTTGAAGTACTTAGTAGACTGGAAAGGGTTTGAGGAACGCTCCTGGATCCGCGTTGCGGATGTCCATGCTCCAGTCCTGGTTAAGAACTTTCATAAGAAGTTTCCATCGAAGCCGAATCCTAAGTGTGCAGTGCCCACCTTTAAAAGGGGGGGTACTGTCAAATGGCGCTTATTCGGCTTACATAAACAAAGACTAAGACACTCACCTGTGCCTCATTAGCAGACCTTAAACCCTTAGTCCTGATCTGCACATGTGCAGACTGAGAACATGTCTGTTGCTGACAAGATTCCTATTGGTTCCTGGTTCTGGCTCTAAACTTGAAAAGGCACTTCCTCCCTTTCCTCTGGGCCTGTTGATCAAGTTACCTGTCTTGAGTAGGTTCCTACCTATTCTGTGAGCCTCCACCTGGATCGTCAGTGCCTCTGCTGTGTGTTGCTGTTCCACAGGCTATACTGCTCAAGCTGCACCTGTCTCCGCTGTGTTGCTGTTCCACGGGCTATACCGCTCAAGCTGCACCTGTCTCCGCTGTGTTGCTGTTCCACGGGCTATACTGCTCAAGCTGCACCTGTCTCCGCTGTGTTGCTGTTCCACGGGCTATACCGCTCAAGCTGCACCTGTCTTCGCTGTGCTGCTGTTCCACAGGCTATACTGTTCAAGCTGCACCTGTCTCCGCTGTGTTGCTGTTCCACAGGCTATACCGCTCAAGCTGCACCTGTCTCCGCTGTGTTGCTGTTACACAAGCTATACTGCTCAAGCTGCACCTGTCTCCGCTGTGTTGCTGTTCCACGGCTATACCGCTCAAGCTGCACCTGTCTCCACTGTGTTGCTGTTCCACGGGCTATACTGCTCAAGCTGCACCTGTCTCCGCTGTGTTGCTGTTCCACGGGTCACACTACTCAAGCGGCACCTGCCTCTGTTGTATTGCTGTTCCACAGGCTGGATCGCTTAAGCTACACTTATCTTCATTGTTCTGCTACTACACGGGCCGTGCTGCTCAAGTTACATCTAACTCTACTGTGTTACCTCTCCACGGACTGCACCACTCAAGATCATCTACTCAGCATTTGTCTCGGTGGCTCAGTGATATTACAGGTCGTATCATCTAATCTGCTTGTTCTTATCTCATCCTCCTGGCTGAACTGTTCCTATCTCATCTATGCATATAATGGCATAACAGGGTATTCCACTCTGGCTGCATCTACTGTGATTACCTTGCTGTCTGGACTGTTACTTGTACCTCCTGTATCATGCTGACTCATTGTGGTCTCATATACCTGCTGCATTACCATCCCCACTTTGTTGCTGGACTGTTCATGCTATTGCTATATTTGAATACACTGATTATACCGCTATATTGTATTCACTCATACTACATTGCCGGTGGCACTGCTCACCCTGTTCCTAGTGCCAATATACCAAGACTGTTCTGTGATCATCCAATCATCATTAAATCGCTGATTGTAATTTTATCCTGCATCTGTTATCTATTCGCTGTCTGGGTATAGAACTGACATTACCAGTGTGCCTATCACTCCCCCAGGACTCTGCCCAACACCCTGGTAGGGACTGCAACCTGCGGGCAAACGCCACTAAACCCAAGTCACCTTGCGGTGACCGCTGGTGAAAACCATTCACCCGTTAGACTCCATGCCCTGCTAGGGGTAACATCTGTTGGGTGGATCCAAGAGTCCAGAATACCAAACTGTGACACTATTATATGTTAAAGAATGATCTGTTGTATAGAGTTGTTAATGTACAGAGTAGAACTGTAAAGCAATTGTTAGTGCCACAAATCCATACACCTTACACTTGTTCTCAAAGCTGCACATACACATCTGTGTGGGGACGCTTGGGGAAGAAAAAATGCGGGAGTGGATATTGCTCAGGTTCTACTGGCCAGGAGTATATGAGGCAATAAAAAGTTTTGAAAGGATGTGTCCAGTATGTTGGAGAACATGTCCGAAGCCAGATACCGGGCCCCGCTAGTTTCCATCCCTGTGTTGCAGACCCCGTTTAAGCGTATTGGTATGGAGTTGGTAGGCCCATTCGAAAGTCGGCCCGCGGCCATCAGTAAGTTTTGGTCATAGTGGACTATGCCACCAGGTATCCCGAGGCTATACCTTTGCACAATATAAAGTCCAGTACAATAGCAAAATAACTCCTTCTGCATTGTACCAGGTTGGGTATCCCCAAAGAAATTTTGACTGATCAGGGTACTAGCTTTATGTCCCATCTAATGAGAGAGCTATGCCGATTGTTAAGAGTACAAGCGTTACACACATCATTATATCACCCGCATGGAGTTAGTGAAAGTTTTAATAGGACCCTCAAACACATGGTGAGAAAGGCAGTGGCGCAGGAAAAACAGGACTGGGGTGTGTTATTACCCTATTTAATGTTCGCAGTGAGGGAGGTGCCTCAAGAATCTACACGGTTCAGCCCCTTTGAATTGTTGTATGGCAGGCAGCCAAGGGGCATTTTGGATGTTCAAAAGGAGGGCTGGGAGCAACAGGTCCAAAAGGTTGGCGAAGATCACCCTGTTGGTACAACAACATATGCATGAGGCACAAGCAAGGCAAAAAAGAAACTACGATAAGTCAGCTGTAATTAGGGTTTTCCAACCAAAGGTGGCAAAGTTCTGGTCCTGCTACCCACACAAGAGAGTAAGCTCTTCACCCATTGGCAGGGGCCATATGAGGTAATTGAGGCTATGGGACCTGTTAATGATAAAGTCAGGCAGGAAGGCAGGAGACAACCTATTCAGACATATCATGTAAACTTGCTGAAACCTTGGCATGATAGGGAGGAGCCACAAGCTGCGTTGGTAAATGCAGTTGTGCAGGAAAACAAAGTTCCCGTTAGGGACAATCTGTCGCCAGTGTGGAGACGATAGACTAAGGAAATGGCTCAGAGTAACCATGTTTTGTTTACTGAGGTGGCAGGCTGTACCTCGCTCATAGAACACAACATAGTTACACCTCCAGGGGTGATGGGGAGAGTAGGACCATACCGCATTAATGAAGCTAGACGTGTAGCTGTGAAATAGCAGATTAAAAAAATGTTGGACCTCGATGTCATTGAGGAATCCAATAGCAACTGGAATAGCCCCATTGTATTAGTGGCCAAGCCAAACGGGAGTATACGTTTTTGCAACGATTTTAGGAAAGTAAATGAAGTCTCTGATTTTGACTCATAGCCGATGCCCCGAACTGATGAATTAGTGGAAACCTTAGCCACGGGCTATCATATATGCTATCCATAATATTGATGTACAAGACATGCATATAATGGAACTATCCCCATAAAACAGATCACAGTGCACTGTGATATAATAAGCAAAAAACAATGCCTATAGACTAATTGTGCAACTCAGCAATGCTACATGTTGATTAAGACAGCTGTCTAAATTGTAGCTAATGTTGATATGGCAATAGAGCATTTTGGCATAGTCCCGAAAGTTGGTGAGAAAGTTCTAGTAGATGCCACAAATATCGATGTATGGTAGAACACATAAAAAATAGAATGTTAGTATCGATGTACAGCTCTGTATGATTTTGAGATTATACTCAGAAACAGCGTATGGCTGTCGCTCAGACTCTAAATGATCAGTGTTCAAAAGATGAAATAGTGAATACACCGATTACGTCTGTCATACCTTTAGGGAATCTTAATGATGATAGAAGGTTTGATGTGACTTGTACTCACTGTCTTTGATCGTATAGAAGTATACACATGGCGCAAGGAGGTAGCAAGATATCTCCCGGGATATCTTACTTTTATTTATTATATTGTTTCAAACAGTTTTATTTCCAGTTTATTAACAGTTTTATCATGTGGATGCATAGAAACAAGGAAGTGAATGCCTGTGTAACTAGGTGGTTCCTAGCGCTGCAGCCCTACCACTTCACAGTGGGGCATAAGTCAGAGAGTCTGCACAAAAATGCAAACGCCTTTTCTCGCTCGCCAAGATGCGCTCTCCGCAGTGTCAGCATCACCGAGGTTGGTGACACTAAGGGAAGGGGTATGTGGCAAAGAGGCATATTTGTCAGTTCTGTAAGAAAATAGGTAAAAACACAGCTTGTCTGCAGCAGGTTACATTTTTCCTGGGATCTTTATAGCACAGGGGTGGGCAAACCAGTCCTCAAGGGCCATAAACAGTTCATGTTTTTAGGATTTCTTTAATCATGCACAGCTGAGTTAATCTATTTGGCTGGGTCAGTAATTATCCCAGCTGTTTCTACAGACAGAAATCCTAAAAACATGAACTGTTTATGGCCCTTGCGGACTGGTTTGCCCACCCCTGTTATAGCACACACACAGGTGTTGGGTGCAATTGGTTTGTTTTGGTGATTTGTTTATAGTGCTTGGGTGGAGGATAAAGACACTGCATTTGTGGGTGGGACCACCGATGCCAGTAAGTGGCCAGCTAGTAGTCATGGAACTATTGTTTAACCCGATGTAGGTGGTGGGAGAGTTTGTGATACTTTTGCTGGATATGACTGCTGCACCATCGCTGAAACTGTTTAGCCATCCTGGCGTCTAATAAACAGTGAAATGGTTCAGCAAACCTGTGTGAGATTCCAGTAAATGCCATATATATATATATATATAGATATATATAGATAGAGTGGCAATTGGGGCACTTTGCTACCTTCTACTAGAGGAAAGAGTGGTGGTTTCCATGGGAAAACCACAGCCTAAAGGTGCAGAGAGGGTTAAATCTGTACACAAACACACAGAGCATGAGACCAGGTGGAGCACCTGGTCTAATCAATTAAGGAGTCAGCCAGAGCAAGGCCTGAAAGGAAGCTTAAAGATCTGGGGTTGATCTGTTGTGTGGGAGACTGGTGTCAACAGGTGGCCAGTGAGGGACCTAACTGTTATAGCCACTGGATTATGTTTAGTGCTGTGAATGTTTCATTTGTTTGCTGAAGACACTGCCAAGACTGTTTATGGATCCTGACAAGTAAAATAAACGTTAAATAAAATAAAAAAGAATTTTATATATCTTTGTATGTATATTTTTAAAGTATTTTCATCTTTTATCAATAAGCATTGTTATTTGTTTCCAAAGCACAAGCAAATTATTTAGCAAAAGCAAGGTTTAGCAGTTAAATAAACAAATACATACGCTGCGCTCCACTGGTACCAGTTACAGTCTTTCAGTCCAGAAGAATGTGGTCAGAGATGACTGTTTTAGCTGGTCCCAGGTAGCTGTATATATACACTCGGTGATACAGAGAAAACAATACAGATGATGTGGCTTGCTTCTATAGGTCCAGGCGTCAGGAGAGTCCAGTGTAATGCAGGTCATAGACTAGTTGAAACAACCCCCTCCAAAGGTGGGGGTCAACATTTCAAGGGTGGGGGTCTGCTCTCCAGATGAGGACTCTGATTTTCCCGCCCAGAATCCAGTTTAAACTAGTCTATTTACATTACAGACAGTATAATTTTAAACATTTATTCCCCAACATCGCTAAATAGAGTATGCAATGTGCGATCCCTTGGGCGAATGAACTGGACAACTGCAGATAACTAGGGATTAAAATGATACTAAACATGACATATTTCCTGTAACCTGAACCTTAAATATCACTTAAGTGTACATATAACCTTATAATATATATAACTATAAACCAAATACCATCTGCTCATAAACAACTGTGGAAAGGGCCCATTATGAATATGAAATATATAAATAAATGAATGAGAGTGCAAGTGTATGCATGCGTATTTTATCGTGCGATCGCGCCATGACACGTAACACGTGGCGTACTGATAGCAATCGCACGGTAAAACAATATTAATCAATATACTTTCTTTCATCCAATTATACGACTTTGACAGCTCCACCCTTTGATAGTATAATAAACTATCACCTTAAAGATTTTATATGCAGGATCTCAGTACGTTTCATTGCTCTGTAATGTAAGTCCCCCTTGGTGTATGACCACACTGTCTGTAGATCTCTGACAGGTTACCATAAAAGAGTCATAATCTTAGAAATGATTTTCTTTTACTATAGAACATATACCTATCGAGCTTGGAGATAACCTTTTGTATGTCCTTCAAGGGTGCAATAGAACATTTATCAATATAGAATATCCTACAACACTTCTTTTTTTATGCCTAACAGGTTCATCTGTCCAACGCATGTCTTTAAGCTCAGACAACATTTAAACACTGCATATTCACCAATAACATCATCAACCTGAGTTAAAATATACATTCCTGATGAAGAGTACATAAATAATCTATTATTTATGTTTAATTTAATAATATATGAACAGATTCAGCCACAATGGAATTAGATAAGTGACAGTACACATAAAAATCCTTCCCCCACTGGGAAACATACTTGATAAACAGGTTTTTGGAGCATTTGGTCTGTAATTAACATATGAATGCTGTGAGCAGTTTCTGTGGAAGGTAGTCTAAGCCCACAAGAGGTTTTTTTTACTTTACACAGAGGAAGAAGGGTCTCATGTCTGGTGCCCAGACTGAAGGCATACTGTTTTTGCTCCTAGGTGAACATGCAGGGAAGTAAGTAACCGCATGGGCTGCAAAGGCCCTGACTAGTAGGAAGAATGGAGTCTAAATACATAAATGTTCATATGTGGTAAAGTACATGAGAATGAATGATCATGTGTCGTAAGTGATATGAAAGTTTGAATACAGATGGTAAATGTGATTGGAAAGATTTTGGTTCGGTATGGACAGTGTTACATAAATGCATGCCTTGTTGGGATAGATTGTTGGTTTAAATGAAAGCATTTATATTATACATAGTTTTGTGGTTCAGTGTTGGTTTAATGCTGTCATGGAAGCATTGGTGTTTATGCAGTTTCGTGTAAATGCATAGAAAATGATAAATATAACTTTTTGTTGGTTGAAAAGGTAGTTTGTGAATCTGAACCTGAGTATGTGGTTGAAATACCATGTTTTAAAAATGGCCATTGGACTTTGATTGAGATGAATGGAGTGTGTGTGTGGTTATGTATTGATAAGCTGGGTGTAATTAAGTGGACCAGATCACTGCAGATAAAATATGAGTATTTATATTAAATCAAGATGTCACAGATATAGTATGTCTAAATCAAGTTTTTTTTTTTTTTTTAGTAAAGCAGGCCACAGGTAGGTATGTATAGAATACATGGCTGCAAAAGACTTGATTTTAGATGGTAAAATATAGAACATTATCAATTCTGAGAAATAAGGTAACCTATGTACTCAGAGCATTGAACACTTAATTGCCTGTGTAACATTAATAGGGAATAACAAGTAAAATTTAGGTTTTGATGAAATCACCCTAATAACTGAAGAATGTGGTGATGTGCGTTGGAATTGTGTATTAACACTTATAGCAGAACTTTTATAGTGTACTTTTTTGATTGAGATGGGAGTTATTATTTAGAGTGTCATTTTCTGTACAGTGGCTACCTATATTAAGAAGTCTAGAAAGCATGCTGAATTGATGTACTGTCCACCCATATAAGAAAGATCCTACGTTATACTTTGTCAAGTCTGTATAAAGTAATTATAGAGTACTGTATTGACTCAGATTATAAAAATGTATTTATCTGATATGAATTCATATCCATTAAGGGCTGTTGATAGTCCATCTATAGAGAAAATAAGATTTATGCAAGTAGTAGTTTTATGCTCAAATGAGTTAGGTGGAGATTATGTATAAGGAAATTTATCTGAGATATTTTAATAACTTGCCTAGATGAATGTTTAGAACTAACCTAATTTCATACAATCGCTCAGATAAAGAGTGATTAGAATTTTGAGATACAAAATGAATACAACTATTACTAGCAGTATTAAAATAATGAAGTTGACAAATTAGTTAAAATAGAAACTGCTAAAGTGTATAATTTTGATACATTGTATCTTTATGACAGGAAATGTCATGAGATAGAGATAGAGATAGAGATATATATATATCTCTATATATATATATATCTATTACACATATATACATACACACACACATCCACTGAATAGCCCTAATATTGTGTAGATCCCACTTGTGCAGATGCCATGAGACTTTTGAAGGTGTTCTGTGGTATCTGGCACCAAGAGCTTCCATGACTCTTGTTTTTCTTGGGGGAGTGACTTTGTACTTTATTGAAAGTCCATATAATTATAATTTTACATCAAGAGAATTTTCAGGTAAAAGTGAAAAATAATAACTGTAGGCATAATCAAGACGACAAGCTTCACTAGTAAAGCTGACTGCTTGTATGGCAACATTCATGGCAAAATAAAAGCAGAAGGAACAAAAAACAGAAACACACACCTATATACTTTCGCTCCCTACGGCTACACAAACATCCCAAGAGAGAAAAATAAAATAACCCTGAAAATGTGCAATGGTCTATTTTTGGAGACACCTCATGTTTATTTATTTTTAAACTGCCACCGCTGCAAAGTTAACCCAATACATGTCACAGACAGGGTCATTAGAGATATTTGTAAAAACATATTGTATACTAAAACTCTATAATGAAAACATTTTGACATCTCCTAAAATGTTCACAACACACATTCAAAAGTAAACAAATGATTTATCCATGAACATACAAATCAGACAGAGCAGCTTTATAAAAAAAACAAACAAAAAAATAAAACGCGAAGTTTTGTTAATTGTCCAATTTATTTAAGAATTGTTTACTTTAGCAGCAATAGAAAAGTTATTAATGTTGCAGAACACATAGTAAAGGTTTTGCTCAAGTCACTTTAAAATGAATATTGGCATATAAACCATTTTTCAAATACTTGATTTCACACAATTCAAGACATTTCCAAGGTAGATAAATAAACCTTACAAAAGTTGCCAAAGAATAAATAGGCTACTACGTTCTAAAATAGTGGGAAAATATTCTTAACAGAAAATAGAATCACCTTACAAATGTTCCAGAATCAATTTTACTTAAATTGAATTAAATACACAGTATCTAATGTATTGATTGTAAAAGCAATTTGAAGAAAATGTTTTAGAGCAAAAAAAACATCAAAAACAGTGTCAATGCAATTCTGCCTCCCATTTTAAGTTTACAAAACAGTTATAAAAAGGCAATCTGAAAATTTACCGTTTGGCATTTCTGCACTTTAAATGAAAACATCAGTCTTATTTGAACTTTAATAAGGCTCTTAATTACAGTTTATATTGTGAAAAAATACCCCCCCCCCCCCAAAAAAAAAAAAAGACAAAAATCACTTAAAAATATGTAATGCTTAGAAATTACCATCAGTTACTGGAATTCTACTCTCCAGTGCAGGAATAAATGTAACATAAATACACATGAACTAATTGCAGAAGTATGTGGAAAATAAAGGAGTTCTCAATTTTTCCATTGAGTTTATCACATACTAAGGACACACATTTAATAAGATCCCAAGACAAACAAAAGTATTTACAACATAAATAGACAGTCTGCCAACTGATGGTGTAAAAAAACCACAAAGATATTTGATATAAAGGGGATGTCCGGCAGAAAGCCAATCTACATAGTCTATGATCTGCACATTTTGGTATATGGGCTCCATTCATTTAAACTGGTGTTATAAACTTCAATGGTATTCAAAAATTCATTTCCATCAAATCCACCAGCAACAAATATTTTATTTCCTGCAGCTACTACACCAGCATTGCTTCTTGGAGAGGTCATGCTTCCCACCATTTTCCACTCGTTTTTTGTAGGGTCATAGGATTCCACACAGCTAAGTGCACGAGAGCCATCGAAACCACCTCCTACAAAAAGCTTTCCTGTTGAAAGACATCATACATTACATCACAATTGTAACATAGAAAAGTTTACTTTGACAGTTGCCTGTTGTGCTTTAAATGAAGATACTCCAATGCATACCAAAATGAATGTTCATTTTGCATGTCATTTCCCCTCACAAAAATCAGTGAACTTCTAATGCAATGCTACAGAACAGGTTTTTTTTAAATTCATAACCAATTGAGAAAATGATGTGCACATAAGCTTCTGTTGAATTCTGTTAAAAAAAAGCTATATCTAAATGTATTAAGCAACTCTTAAAACATAGTATCGCTCCAAGCAGGTGACCACAACTGCTGTTAAGTTTTTGAAAGGGCTTTTTTTTTTTTCATTTTCCTTTAAATAAATCAAGATCACACCTGCTTTCATATATTCCCAGGTAGTATAACATACAAGCCAAAAGATTATCAGAAAGGACACAGCTAAAGTGTGTGTGTGTGTGTGTGTGTTCACTAAAGCTTATGTTCGTGAGGTCAAAGCTACATATGACCATGTCATGTGAGGAGAGGTTAGCTGTAAACCACATGGTCACGATGGAAGGAACAGGTCCCTACATCAGCACAGTATAATGTCATGTTTCTGTACATAGAACATTCTTTTTATACTTTGTTGAAACACTGTTCCTGATACTCTGAAAAAGACAGATGTGATTCACCACCAGTGTAGAGTCACATTGTTAGGTCACCATATCAGGACGCGCAGGAAAAGGCTCTCAAATTAAAAAAGTTGAAATTGTGCAATTGGGGACATTCTGATTTAACTTTTCACTGAACATAAAAATATTCAGCTAAGATTTGTTTTTATTACAAATTTTTGATTTTGATTTAGTTTCTTGCAATGTTTGGCGAGGTACATAAAATGGTAGGCATGTCAGAATATAAAAAAAAGTTGGGAATTTTTAACGAAAAGCAGCTACAAAGTTTTCAAAAACTAACAAAATAATTAAGTGTTTACATATAATTTTGTCAAACGGATGTAAATATTGAAAAAAAATTAATAAAACAATAGCATTAAAAGTAGTAAAATTATGTATTTAAATTTGTTAAAATGGAATGAACACAGAGTCCTGATAAAGGGCAAAGTAGGTCCATTAGGTGGGCTTCAGTTTAAATTTATAGCTGGTGACAAATAGTTTGTGTTGTGCTTTTAAATATTAAACTTTTACTGCATGTGCACTAACAATCCATGATGCAAATAGTTTTCCAAGCTCAACTAAGCCATCTCAAGGTAAATAGAAAGAAAGCACATTTTACTATGAGTAGACTACTGCAAATGTAATTTGCAAGTATTAAGCTACAAATGATTAAGTAGTTCTGATCACTTGCCTGTATCTTGAAATACATAGAAACAAATAATTATCTTAAAAAGTAAAGCCATATTTGGATATTTAACAATGTCAAAGCTTGTATATTAACTTAGCCAATCAATAGAATTGAAGATAAATGGTGTTTCTGCTAAAGTAAATCTGTCCAGCATGCTGCTCTATCCTTTACAGAAAGCAGACATTGATAAAAAGGTTTACTTTATTTTATCACCTTTACTAGTCATTGTGCAGCACTGTACAGAGAATAATTGTCGTTCACATCATTCCCTTCCTTATTGGAACGAACATTGTAATTTACCTGCCACACACACTCGCACAGACGGACCAATTTTTGTCATAATCCAAGATTTTCAGGGAACTGTTATATATGCTGTGACGATTATGCAGCAGTATATCTAATGACTGATAGTTATTTTCTGTTGAATTCATGTATGATAATGTGAATATTTTATGTAACCTCTCAAAGTATGCTTTGCTGGCTGACCTAAGTGACTTGTGTGATTGACCAAGTGTATTTTGAAACTAGCCAGGCCCAGAAAAGATAAGCATCTTGGAGGAGTTTGAAGCCCCAAAGTTGCAAGCCATCTAGCCACTCAAGCAGAGTAGAGGTGAGAGAATATCTGAGGTGCCAACATATATCTTAGTTATAGATAATTTACTTTGAAAGCTCGGTGTCATTTTGGGAATCAATTTGACTTAACTGAAACTGTAATTCCTAAGGTGGAGGTGAAGGGCCTATAAGAAGGGTTTAAAATCTTCTGCTTTAGACATTACAGTGTGCATTTTGATGAGGGGGGGGGGGGGGGGGGGAAATCTATCAAAACTGAAATGTCCCATATTTCTCATTGTGTTCCCTCACACACTCCAAGTCTTAACTAGTAAGTAGTGAATCTGGTTTTATTTCATGAAACTTATTTGTGCAACTTATTGTCTATTAACTTTTTTGTAACTAAGCCTTGGAAACATTTTTCAGATTAAAAATAATTTAATCTAGCATATTCTGTGATTCTTTGTGAATTTACGAAGCCCAGGGAGGCTCATGCTACAAGTGTATGTGATTTAAGTGTGAAACATTAATAAGTGGTTTTGGTGAACATAAGGATACCATAGTAAATCTTTTGTGGTGGCAGAAAAGGCGTATTCATTTCTAAGTGACTAAGGTGACACCAGTCACGGCCAGCTGTTCAGATTGCTGTATCTGAGACAGGCTGGGCGTTCTTGACATATGCATATAAAGAGGAAGTGATTAGAAGCACCTTAGCAAAGTGACTGACAGTGACACCCACATATTATACTCCGGGTCCGAGGGCAATAAGCTTTGTGTCATTTGATACTCAGGACAATTATTGTCTGGCACTTCATAATAGCACCTATGGATGTATAATATGGCATTTAATTCCTGTAGATTTACCCATGCTTTTTAGCTAGTAAATTAAGGTTTAGGAAGTGCATACTGGTTTTCACATCTTTATGAAACAGAGCTGTGGCAATATATTATCTATATTATATACCAATCATACAACCACTCCAATCCCTTCCAATTCATACTCATTCATCACTTTCTATCTCTACCACTCCATAGCTTTGCGTCCCTACCCATCTCTAATCAATCTAATGGATGTTCTTTTTTTAAAGTGTAGTGTTACAAAAGAAATCCCCCCCCCCGCCCCAAAAAAAAAAATCAAAAACCACAGGCTACTTACTCCAGAGGCTGCTATAAAAATTAACCATCAACTGCACAAATATGTACTGACCATGTCACTTTAGTCTAGGATATTTATAGATTTGTCTTTAGTTATCTTCACGTAATGAAAACTGAAGTTTTACCATCATAAACTGCAACCCCAGCGCCACGACGTGCTACATTCATAGGTGCCACTAGAGTCCATGTGTCATTTTCAGGATTGTAACGCTCTACTGAATTTAGACAATTCCATGATTCTGCTCCCCCGATGATGTACATTCGATTGTCAAGTTCACAAACAGCAGACTGATGCCTTCCTGCAGGATTTTGAATAAATTGGGTCAAAACATAATTGTAACTATAGCAGAAGTAAGAAGATGTAAACAAGACACTTACGAATATTTAGAGGAGCACAGCTCGTCCACGTCCTTGTTAAGGGCTCAAACACATCACAATTTTTAAGACCTTTCTGACCATAAGGATCAGAGCCTCCGACAATATACAACTTTCCATTGAGGGCGCAAACACCTAAGTGAAAAAAGTATAAAGGAAGTTTTTTTTTTTTTTTTTTATGTACACCAGTTATTTTTTTGTTTTATGGCACCCTACCAAGCTTGAGCTTTATTTACATACAAGTAGATTATATGTGAATATGCCTTATTACATCATGCACTGCATCCCTCCTAAATAAAATAAAACCTGTGTCCTCATACCGGCATTGCAACGGTTTGTTCTTAGCTCAGGAACAGGTGTCCATGTGTTAGCTTTAGGGTCATATTTTTCTCCACAGCTTAGGTCATCAGAATGACCATTTGATCCTCCGACAACATACAACTCACCCTGAAGAGCCGGAGAAAGACAATTAACTGCTTTTAGAACAAACTCCAGATACCGTGTTTGATTTTAAGAAAGAACTATGAACCGTGAAAAGTGCACTCTCTCCCCATCCCCCTTCCTAAATTAGACATTTACTTCACTATGGCACAAAAGAGAAAGTCCCTAAAGATGCTCCAGAATAAACCAATGCAGTGCGAAGTTAACAAAAAACATCACATGGCAAGCAGAAGTGTAAGGCTGACATAGCCCTGTGTGCTAAAGAGTTAATGTGGAGGAGACTATACCCCACTAATAATTTGAAATCTACTCATACAACTAAAGTAACCACAGATACTATAAATTGTTTTATATTGCATACATTGTGGTTAATTAGCAAAATTGTTAGTTTTCAGACGGGGGGTGGGTAGATTCAATTGGGCGCGTTACTGTAAAGTTCGGCCTGCACACTAATACCGTTACTACGGTAATGGTATGCTTAATTATTATAGTAATTTCAACGCTGGATCATTCCATGTCAGTTCAACCAGGGTTGTCCACCACCCATCTCAGATTTCTACGAAACTATTTTAGTTAAAAAGAAGATGTCAAAACAACTATTTCTGCCAAATATCTCGACTGTATCGACATTTAACATTACTTAAGTCCTTAACTGAAGTTGAGTCAACAATCTCATTTTTCCCTTGTTTGAACTTGTTGTAACTGTCTGTAATTTTCCTTAAAGTGTCAGCAGAAAGTGTATACTGCCTTCCAGTACTTCCTTGGATAGTAGGCACTTCCGTTACACAGAGGACGTGAATAAAAGGAACAAAACACTTATCTCTTGAAGACCAGGACAGCACATTTGTTGATTAGTTTGGTTTCATTAAGTGTATCAGCACATTTTGTTCCTCCTCATTACATTGAATGATATACCCAATGTACCAGATGTTATCATACGCTGCCGCTATGTATGTTCCAGGTTGCAGATCACTTTTGTCCACATTTTTTGTGACTGTGGACATAGTGACACTAACTTTGGTTCCTCCTGTCTTTATGTCGTCTGATGACAATCGATATATGTGTAGCTCATCATTACTAATAAGCCGAAATCTGTGATGAGAACGTGTTCCTGCCACAGTCTTTGCTGTTTCTAGACTGCTATGCAGCTTGGTTTTGCAGTCTTGTATTTCGATTTGTGACACGTAAAAAAAACTTTATGCAATGTACATTTTCATTTGCCCAGGTCCAAAGGCGTCAAGATGTGATCGATTTCCACTGCTTGCAGACTGGTGTGTGTGGCTAGACGTTTAACTGTCCCTCCAATGCCATCACATGGACTCTTACCATAAGATGTGGCAAAAAATGTCATTCTGCTTGAATGTTGAAGTCATCTTCATTGAAGCATAAATTAAAAAAGTTTTTGCAGTTCCTGTATTGTGCACTAGCACCATCACTAAAGTAGTAAACATACTTCAATTTTGACAATAGTATCGCGAAGTGTTTCATAACTACCGTAATGAAGGCATGCACAGTTATGGCTACGTGGTCACGGGTATCGCTAGTAACGCACAGGCTTACACAGTTTGAAGTGTCACAATCATCTTGCCTAAAATATACAACACGCTGTCAGTGTCATGTTCTTTGGCCCACTTCAGTGACATAACTTTTAAGCATTTTCTGCCTCCTTTTTTGTGAGACAAGAAAGGATTACAGCATGTTTTCTGAAATTCTTCATATCTTAGCAGCAGAAGCTTTTCATGATGTTAGCAGACTGAGGTTTCAGGATCATTGGTTACTGCATTTGAAACTTCAGTTCTCAGAATCAAAAGTTATTTTTCTTTATCTGTAAAGTGGTCCCAGCTATGTAATCCAATGGTTTTTGAGTAAATAGTAATATGGCAGTCCGTATTTAAAAGACTACCAAATGAGCAGCTGCCATGATTGACTCTTTCTGTGTCTCCCTCTCTCTCTGTCTCTAGAGAGACCAAAACTGAAACTTTCCAAAAAGAATCCCCTTCCCATCAGTTTGTTTGTTTCATTTCCTGTTTTATCCCATTGCCTCAGTTTAGTTCACTTTTTTGGTATGGTTTTTAACAATGTGTAAATTATGTATGCTGTACAGCAGTAATCGAGCATCAACTTCATTATTTTTTTTTTCTTCACTATGAAATAGTACCTGGCTGATTTTTTGTGTCGTAATAATTTACACCTTTTTTTAAACACCCCCCTCCCCAAAAAAAATAAATTGGGATCCCTAATGTCAATTGAATCTAGCGTTTTCAATTATATTCAAAAAATGTGCTTTTGCCGTAATGCAATATATGAGGCAAATAAAGCAATTTGGTTTGGATTTTTAGATTCGGGAGGAAGCGTTACCTTTGGAGTCCAAATTTTGTGTCAATTCCTTAATAAACACCCGTAATACTTCAATTAAACTGGATAAAGAAGCCGTAATTATTTAATAAATTGAAAAATCAATATTTAATCAACTAATTGTCAGAAACAAGATATTTGACAGAAATAGTTGTTTTGACATCCTCTTAACTAAAAAATAAAAAATCTCAGATGGGTGGTGGACAATTCATGTTTTTTTTCGGTGATCTGATGTGGAATGACCCCGCTGGATTTTTGCTCCAGCTCCCTGAGCAGCGAGCAGAAAGTGGGGATAAAATTACTGTAGTAACGGTAATACTTTTATCACGGCGTTATTCTGGGGTAGACTGAATTCCCCTCCTAGGATAGTACACAGATAAATGCACATCATTTTAATTGGTTCATACCATCAAAACAGACATTTGAAACCGAGCTCTAGGAGTCTTCATAGGAGATAAAAATGTCCAAGTGTCAGTCTCTGGATCATAACATTCAACTGTTCGCAGGCATTCTTCTCTATTGTAGCCACCTGTACAGAAGAAAAATAAAATTGTTGGGACACACACACACAAAAATCACTTGCAAAATTTTGGAAACAAAAACACACAACTTTCACAGTCACTTACCTGCTGCTATGAGCTTGCCATTTAATTCAGCGGTACCCAGTCCAGAACGTGCATAATGCATAGGTGACATTACTTTGTCGTTTGAGTCATCGGGTTTTATCTCAAGGCTCAAGCTTTTTAATAAACGTGGAGTACTTAATGGTGAGCTCAATGGAGTGTTCCGTCCATGTAGGAAAATAACACAGAGTGTACTGTTGAGAACAGCAAGACACAAGTAGGTTTTTTCTGCAGAGAAAATAAAAACAAAAACAGACATCACTTTCATATTCTTTTTTACTGTATCAGACCAGTATCAATTTGAACTAATTTCTTAAGTGGAGTTTGGAAAATAATGGTGATTGACCACCAAATAAGTCTATTCTTTCTACTTCTGCATGTGTTAGTTACAATAATTTGGAACCATTGTTTGTCCCAGGGCACTGCTAATTCTGCAATACAGAACAAGCAAATTGTAGCGAGTCCTTGTTCTTATACATGCCGACTCCCTACCCTCATGATATGGAGGGGGACCATAGTTGGCACTAAGAAAGCTCCTACAAGATTTTGGTGTACAGGCTGCACAGGGTAGGTGCAAATTCAGTACATGTGCAGGGCTGCATACACCAGACCAGCGTATAAGCAGTGCTACAGAATCTACACATGCTCTGATGGTACATGCGTAGCTCCATTGTGTATGCTGGTTTAAGCTAGCACAAACACAATGGAGATACCTGGCCAGGTGTGATTAGGTCATCACACCTGGTTGATGTACAGAGTGGTCATGTGTGTGAAATGAGGTCATTGCATATATGTGGGCACAAAGCACTTTGAGTGCAAGTCTCTGTTTTAGAAGTCCAGACTCAGCAATCTACAGGTTCTTAGATGGTGCAAGGAAACAGTAATGATCACTCCCCTCTTTCCTTACAGCCCCAATCAACTCTTCTTCCCCACTTAGATTATAGAAGCAGCGATATAAGAGCAAGCGCAGATTACGGAAACTATACACATGGCAATAGGAGTAAAATATTCTACCTACACTGAGATATTCTATCAGCTATCTTGTACTGTTAAAGTACTGTGTGTAAGATTGTTAAGATAAAGATGCAGCAAAATTTAAGAAAAACATTTTACACATGTATACCTGCACTGAGAGTGTGGGTTATACACAGCTTTGTTATAGTAACTATGAGCTCAAGAAATCTGAGTATTTTATTTGGTTTAATGAAGGACTAGACTTACTCCACACTTTCCCTTGCATTATTTAAGCAATGTATCCTAAAGAGATCACAGAGATTGTGAGTTTATTGTAATATCTTTAATATTAAAATGTACTGGACACTTTTTACACAAATCAATTAAGAAAAAAAATTCACATATCTGCATGGGAAAGGAAGTGTGGGCATTATGGACACAAGGACTAGTCGCAAACTGCACAAATTCCAATTTTTATTCTGGACTATATATAAAAAGAGCCAAGGAGCCCCAGGAATAACTGCTGCACTGAAAAGCCAACATTTTTTTTTTGTAGAATATGAAAGAAGAATGAGCTGTCCTGATATGTGTTAAGACTATGTGTAGCCATCCCAACTCTATGGTAGAATTAAAGGGACTAACTAAAATATTTATCTAAATTACTGAATAAAGTATACATTTTAAATATTATGGGTGAAACAATTAAAAGTAGATATAATCTTATAGTTTACTGTACATTGTTGTATTACTACCAGAAGGCAATAATCTGCACTTAAGGATGAAATGACAACAAAAAAAAATAAAATAAAAAACATTCCCCTCTTAATGCACTTAAAAACAAAGCATGCTAAATGAAAAACCAAAAATAGTTCTCCAATCCGGGACATCAGAGTCTACAGCTAAGCTTGAGAAGTACCATTACAGATAGCCAGGCCAACCTATGGCTCTCCAGGTGTTGTGAAACTACAAGCCCCAGCATGCTTTGCTAGTAGATACCCAGCCGACATCTTGCAGAGTATACTGGGATTTGTAGCTTTAAAAACATGGAGAGCCACAAGCTGTCCAGGCATGACAGAAGTTCTAGCAGCGACTGACAAAATGTGACAACACTGACTAACAAACCTCTAAAATAGAAGTGGTCAGAACAGGATATCTATTCTAAACTCTGAGAACATGTGGCAAACATGGAGCACCGCATTTGAGATAGAGTTGCCATTAGTGAATGAAAACTGGGGTTCTGGAATCCAGAAAACACTTTGGTCTTGCATGCGCCAAGGATTATGAAAATTGGTTCAGGAACAGAAATTTTAGGGTTATCAATTGACCTGAAAAAAACAAAAACGAGGGCAATGCCTCCAAGGCCTTTATGTGGCATTGGCTTCCTAAAGCTCTGGGCATCCCATCAATACAAGCTCACATGGTGGTTGAGTAGGCACACAGATTACAAACTCACTCACACTCTTCCCCTGGAGTACAAGCCAAGCCACTATTTGCTCAGATCCTAAATTTTCGAGGCAGAGCACTATTTTGAGGGCAACACAGGTAGGAGGGGGATTTTCTTTAATGAGCTCTGACCAACAAAATTTACATAAACAGATGCTTCAGATGCCGTGCAGGTGGCCTACCATTATGAAGCCCCAAACTTGTAATTTGCATTGCAAGGAACGGATTATATATACGTTCCCCTTTGATCAAGGCGAGCTTGTCAGTGGCATGTTGGTGTTCAGGCAAGAACAGATGCAAGAACAGTTCCACTCTGAGCAAGTACAGCTGGCAGTAAATGAGGGAGAGGTGTTAATGATCGCCTCTTCAAGGTAAACATGGTAAGTTATTCATTTACAAACAACACACATTTGCTAAACAGTTTAAAGCTGGGCAGACATGTATGTGCTTAAAGGGTCTCCTCCCGTTCAACAAAACTCTTCTAGCACTAGCTAGTTCTGATGGGGTATAACTTAGGTAAATGATTTATTTGAAAATGGAGCACTGCTGTACTTTCAGCAAACACATAGATAACACTTCTTTCGACGCCTACAATTACACCATGCTGCTTTGACACAGTGGGACACTAAAAGGGATCCATAGGTCCAAACTACTCTACTCAAGAGACATGTAATGCTTGTCCAACATCTGAACCCCTAAATTATCAGCCCTCCAACAAAAATGTAAGTATGATATAGTAGAGACTGAAGATGAAAACTGGCTTGAGGCTCCCAGTCCTGCATCAACACTGGGAATAACATCATCCAAGTGTAACCATTTTCACTGGGCCTATGTCGCCCCAATTGCAAGCTACACAAAGTATCATCATTCTTTTTCCATTTAGTCTGGAAGTGCCACTACGTTCAACCCTTCGGGGTGTAGGTTCTAGACACACAATGCCATGCAGGGAATTTACAACCTCCACTACCCTTTGTCATGTAACCTGGGCATAGTTGAGGACCCAACAACCCCTTTTACTAAGAATTTATCCAGGGAGTCAGGCAAAACTATTACAATGTTCTGGTCATCACCAAATCCCCTCTGCATTATAGGTTTGGAAAATGTTAAACGGTAACATGTATCCACACATTAACTATACACATGCCCTCAGGGGGACTATAGCTACATTTTATATGGGGTAGCTGGATTGCATTTAACTGGTGTACACATTCTTCACACTAAACTACCTAAGCCATGCACTGTACCTTTAGATATGTTGCGTTACATTACAGCAATACCTAGACTTATTATATAATGCACTAACCCATTTTTTATTGCTCTTTTGCCACTCAGCCTGTTTTAGGGCTTGTTAGTAATTTTAGACCATGCAAAAAATGCATTAAAAAAATTTAAAAATAAATAAAATTAGAATATGCAAGCCAATCATCAACATTTATATAGCGTCAGCAAATTCCGTAGTGCTTTACAATTGGGAACAAACATTAATAAAACAATACTGAGTAATACATACAGACAGATGTAAGAGGGCCCCTGCTCACAAGCTTACAATCTAGGTAATAATGACAGGGTTTGAAATAACAAACATTTATAATGCACACTCCTCATTAGTTGATTATGACCATTAGCCGTGAAGGCAATACTCACTAGATTTCTTTTCTGATGCAACTATTTTCCATTCATGTTTAGGGCCTTGTGCCGAAAAACCTGAAGGTGAAAGGTTCCCAGAAGAGCTGCTGCTCAAGTGCCTATTGTCACTTTCACGAGGAGATTTCTTCTGCAAAGTTAAATAAATATAAGCAAAAGAAGATGGGGAAACCGCTGGAAAAAAAAAGAATCCTTACAGTAGGGCAGAGGGGTTTTTTTTTTTTTTTTGAAGTGGGAAGTGCAGTTTTGCCATACTAAGAAGAAAAAACAAAATACTGCACAATAAAGTGTTTTGCCTTTTTGCACATGACATTCAATCATTTTAGCATATACAACAATAAAAGCATAAAATGTGATAAAGTCCCACTTGCATTTAAAAATTTCACAGAAGTTCGTAGTAGGTAAAACTGTCACAGTTTTACCCACTATACTGTATCACAAGTTTACTATAAAATTCTATACAATATCATATGCTTGCAATGTAATTATATGTAGTTACGCTGTATATGTATATATGGTGCATGTGATGATGGAACAAACAGAATTATTAAAGGCAGTTTGAGATGTAGCAAAAACAACCCAAATACTAATAAAAAAAAAATAATAATAATAAAAAAAAAAGCCACCACTTCTTTCTTGTACCTGAATCAATTGTATACCATCTTCATCATCAGCAAATATGCCATTATGGTCACCAAGAACATGCCCATCAAGCAATTTGTGATCAGCAGAGTAGTACAATGTTTGTACCTGCAAAACAATAAAAATATAGCCATATGGATACTAGTCCCATGGGAAATGTATTTTATACTGTAGATATTCCACCTCGGGTCAATTTTCATTGTTTAGTCTCCATTTAGATGAAAATACTGTATATCTGTTCTTCTATAGACTACGAGGAGCTTTCACTTCTAAAATCTTCATTTTCCAAAATGTAACAAATGGGTGCAGAAGGAACATTGGGAAAAAACAAAAATACATATATATATCCTAATGCAAGATAACAGATGCACATATGAATGCAAGGTAACATTCAAAAACATACAAATTAATGAAGCCTTAAGCTTCAGAAAATGGGAAAAAAAATATCCATGCATATTTATGCACTAGAACATCTACAATTAAACTGAGGAAAAAGTCAGGAACAATACATTTTTTCTTAAAAATAAATCCAAAATCAAAACCCTCACCCCACCAAAAGATACAACCAGTGTAATGGGGTGAAAAGAACAAACAATTAAATGGATCACTGAAATATATAAAATGTACACAGGCTTAGCAAGTATGGATACATACAAATAACCAAAAATGTTGTCTATTACAATTTGTTGTAAAATGGTAACTTTACAACATCTTTTAAAGATAATCTTATGACAATCTCTGAATGAAGGAGAGGCCATACACTAACCTAAGTGTTAACACACTGGAATTTGTACTTTAAACAGCTTTTTCCTGCAGGAATATAGCTGTAAAAAAAACTTGCACAAATATTAAATGCAGTTAAAAGACTTTAACCACTAACAAGCCTAGAAACTGCTAGAGGTAGACTATAAAAGAAAAGAAAAAACAGAAGATGAAAATGGCTGGGCTGAAACAGGTTTCAACAACTTCATCAAAGCTGATATTTTTGGTAATGCTAAACTGCACAAAATACTTTTTAGTGGAGTAATGGGAGATTATCATACTTAAAATTTGCTACTTTGACAGTTGTGCAAATGTGCTTCAACTATTTAACATATTTAATGTATTTTAAACTTTATTGATGACCTCTAGCAGGCTGAGTAATTAACAGTAGCTTGTACTTTCAAAAAGTATATATAATTAATTTAAGATGTAGTAGGTGCATTGTTGCTCCATCATTGCCCAGCAATGATACAAAACAAAAGTCAACCATTCCACAAATCCAATCCGGCCGAAAATGAGAATTTTAATTTTACAAATTGATTGTTAAAGTAATGAAATGTTTAAGGCAACTCTGCATCTGAAATGCTTGTGTACTGTCCTTTCTAAAAATATGACTGTAGTGCTACTACACATACAAAAAATACCCTTGAAAAATTCTAATTAGACCTATCTCAAGGACAACGGATTACCACCAAAACTTTAGTGATGTTAGAAGACGTTGATTACAAAAATAAAATAAAAGATTCAGGCATTTTCAATTAGAAAGTTTAGATGGTACAATGCATTCAGATCCTGTAAAAGGAGTAAACACTGTTAAATCATCATCATGGTTCTCTGCCCACAGCGGATTTTCTTAGAAGGGCTAGGGCAGACTGGTGCTTCATTACGATTCAATTAACCTTGAAGTATCTTCATTGTTCTTCAGTCTTGGGTATCCTACTTTTGTTAAATAACCTATGGAAAGATAATCAATGGGGAGGAAAATCTGTTAGAAGGTTTCATCATAATGGGGTCATTTCAAGTAAACCTGTAAGAAAACATTAGAAAACATTGAAAGACTACAGTGATTTAAGACAAAACAAAATCCTTAGCACTTATACACAAACTGGGAAAAAAAAAAGACAAAAATTAAATATTTTGGGAAAATAAGAATTAATCTCACCTTTAAACCTACCAGTTTTCAACTGAAAACAGAGTCTCTTTATTTTGGGCTCTGATTATCATAAAAGGACAATTTGAATTAGTTTTAAAAGGTTCTGCTAGCATCCTACATGACCACAATTACTCCTTTGTAAGACTAACCTCATCCATTAGGGATTCCAAACTTTCTCCATGTTCCCATATGCTGCGTTGAACCCAGTTGATTACCTTTGTATACAATTTCCCATTGCTTGGGAGCAAGCAGTTTTCCTCAAGCATTATTTCAAGCTATGTAAAAAGAAATCAATTTATCAGTTTATCAACTATGCAACATGTTTTCAGTCTTATTAGGCAGCATAATAATGTTCATGCAAGATTCAATTAAGATCTCTTAGAAACGCAGGTTAAGAATTTGAACAACATACAGAATTATCACATCAACTTGAGATAACAGCAAGTATAGTCACTTTATTGGGGTAATGTCCTATCTAACCTACAAGAACTGAAAGTAGACCAACACCACCAATGGAAATGTAGTGTTGCCGACTGAGCAAAACAAGGGAGCTTCTCACAGCCATGTTGGATCTTAATTATTGGCCAATAATGAACCAAATATGCCCATATTAAAACTATAATATGCATGGATAAATCTGCCACTAAGCAAGCGGGCGGGCAGAAATTAAAATCTATGGTTACTTTTAAGCTAAATGCATGACTAAAAGGTCCACCCAGACAGCAGTATGTTTAGTCTACAGTAGACCGTGCCAACATGGTGATCTTGATCCTAGGGCAGTGATCCTGAAGAAAGTTACAAAAACAGACAGCCAACCATGGCACATTACCATACATTTAAAAGACAGCAATTGCCCTTGTCGCATGACTTTCTTTCAAAGCAATGATACAAAATCATACTGATGTGTGATAACTCACAATTCAACAGCTTGCACATGATCGATAGAGATGGGTACACCGACTGGTGTTAATTTAAAACCATGACCTTATTTGGGGGCATTATTGGACAAATGATAAGCAAAGGAGAGGAAGACACTTTACATCCATTAATAAAAATATCTAATTTTGAAACCTGAACAAAATGAAGGGATACCCATCTCTATGTAAAAAGTCCACTCCTTCGCAAAATCAGTTAGAACATGCTATATTTCCTAATCTGTGGTTTTTTTTGTTTTTTTTTTAAGAAGCACAGGTAGGTTTTTCAGTCTTTAAACATTAAGCTGCTCTACTTCATCAGTAAAAAACTAAGCATTAGTGTGGTTCAATGAAAGAAGCTCTTGTGCACAAATACTCCCTTGTTTGTAACTTCTACAGAAATTAGAACAAAACTTTAGTCGGGAAAAAGACTTCTGTAAAAAGCACATATGTTCAGTTGGAGCCATCAAGACAAAGCTAGACGTACAAGCTGTATATTTACTTCACATAATAGCTTAGATTGGACTTAAAAATATTAACAGTAAATGCCAAGGCCACCTTCTGCTATGTGTACACAACAGCATTGCAGATAATTACCATCTTTGCACCAGCCTTCCAACATTTCCAAGATACATGCCTCCTAAAAGGCCTATTTATGCTTCTGCTACAACAAATTGTCGCACAATTATGTAAGCTTGGCATTACTGTGCCTATGCTTGCCTGTCCCTCATTCAGCCTGTCCAGGTTTAAGGAGATACATTTCAATGATACTCACCTTAAGCCGTGGAAGTTTAAGAAAATCATCTTGTTCAGAAATTTCAATAAGATTCTCCTGGATGTAACTGTCTATTTTACTTAGCAGGCGCCAATCTCCCATGTCGTTCACAAAATTACGATAAGAGATACAGCTATGTGCATCCATTTTGGATAATAAATAATCTCCACACACCTATAGTGAGAAAATGATTACTTTCATGCATAAGAAACTAGCAAATGTTTATGTTTTATTGATAAGAGTTGTTTAGAAACAAGCAGTCCAGTCCTTAAAAAAAATCGAGTAGAGCAGCTGTTCCCTACACCTCTTTGGCAAGCAATTCACACATACATTTTTTATATATTATTAGGTTGAGCTGGTAAACCAGAGCAAATTTACCAATGTGCAGAGACTGCAAAAGGTTAACCGTTGTGCTCTGTGTGCGCATGGTAACAAATATGATGATCTGTAGACGCACATTTTCATCTTTCTGGCCCTATACACTATGTGGTGCTACATTTGATTGCATATTATAATAAGCTCTGTAGATAACACATTACAGTGTATTAGGCAGGTATGAGAGTGCATGGAAATGGGAATCTAGAGTCTACAAAGCTACCAGATGAGTTATTTGTCACACAGAGTAGGGAGATTAGAGTTGGGTAGTCTCTGCACACTACTCAATTGAGGGCTAGGTTAGTAACATTAGTAAATTGATTATTTCACATTAAACTCTCTTCAAGCCAATGGCAGGTGCATAGGCAAACCAGATAACATAGCATTTGAGACTGGTGAATGGGTACTCTCCTAATTACAGCAGGTCAGTATTGTCCAATGGTTATAATGTATACTTTGTCCCTACTTTAATTTTTTTTAAAGTAAAATGGAAAGCCTCCCTCTAGAAGTGGATTCTGAAAGTTATATATCTACATAGCAGCCAGTTGTCCCAATCAACTTCTAGAAAAATCAGGCAATTGTTGGACAGTCTGCAAATGTTTGTGATGAATCATTTACATTCATAAGCAACTGTGAAACACATTAGTAAACAGGCTAAGAAAACAAAGACAGAAATGCAGCCACACTATAATACCATCTTCCAGGTTAAGCTACATGATCAATTTTCATTAAGCTTCAAATTGCAAGTGTTCTGAACATGGGATCATACCCAGTTTTTAGCAACCTTCCCTCAATATATTCAATTATAAGAAAACATTACCTGTCTTACACGATCAATTTTAAGTTTTTTTGCTGCAGAGTAAACGTCTTTTACTAGCTCCGTCTCAGCTTTAAGTCTACAAAAAAAAAAAAAAAAAAAAAAAAAAAAAAAAAAAGATAAATAAAATTACTTGCAGACTTTACATAGGTACACTAGAAGTCTTCATTTTAGCCAGGTTGTTAAAAGCTGCCTATGTATATGGATATTAGAGCTACCCGTTTATAGACTCAAGAATTCAAGATTCTATTTTCAGCTATTTAAAAGCTTTAAGCAGACATTAAACCAAACATTGCGACATTGTTCACACAGTCATCCCTGATGTATTTTGTTATCTATTTTAACACTCAAACCAGACTTGTTTTCAGACATAGCCGTCTGTGTAAGAACACGCACACATGGGATAAGAGCAAATAAGAGTGCATATTCAATGTTACCATGCATAACGTACACAATTTGTTTTTAAAAGTGCAAAAAAACAAACATAGCACTAAACATAGCACTCTTTATTACATTTTCCAGCCACATTTAATAATATTTCATACTCACTGTGATGTATATGCATAATTTAACAAGACTTCCATTGCCTCTGGGTTCAAATCATCAAATTTAACATGGGAAATTCCATGTGACTCATTGTCATTATTGAAAATTTCAAACAAGAAAGGACTGCAGCACGCAAGAACTGCTCTATGTGCTAGCATCTCATGGCCGCAAACCTTAAAAGTAGAAAAACACCTATGATGAAGTCATTGCAAATAAAGTAGTTTACAGATGGCTTCCTTAAGTACAGTTTACAGGGACATTAAAAATAATTTTATTTCATAATTTTTTATCACTGTAAAATCCATTTCTCAGAGTCCATTGGGGGACACTTGTAACAATAGGGTATAGTAGGTGGACAGCAAGGGAACTTTAATCTGAAAGTGTTGAGAAAACAGCTCCTCCCCTTCTATGCCCCCTCCTAGATTCTGTTTGTTTCTTCTGGGCTTTATTATTAAAAAACGAAGAGGGCATAACAAGGCAAATCAAGAAACACCAAAATAATAAACAGGCGACAAGCAATCAGAGCAAGATAATAACCACAATGTCCTCCAAGAAATGGATTTTACGATGAGTAAAAAAAAAACCATAAAAAAAACCACCTCTTTTCTCTGTCATGTCATTGGGGGACACTGCGACAAGCCCAAGGCAGAGATTGCTTTGAACTAGCTGCATGTAAAACCATGTACCCAATCCTAGCATCCCGAGATGCAAAGCCCTGTAACTTGTAGAATTTTGCAAAGTTGTGGACAGATGACGATGTAGCAGCCCGGCACAACTGTTCAGCCAAAGCACCGACAGTCCTGGTTAAATGAGCTTTCAAGCCCATCAGCACTGGCCTAGAATGCAAGCCAACCGAAAAGTTGAAGTGATCCAACAAGTAAGAAACTGCTTAGAGGCCTGCCAACAATGCTTGTGTGCATCATACAGAACAAAGAAGTTGTTAGTCTTACGAACCGAACAGTCCACATAGCACCAAAGGGCCCTCACCACATCCAGAAGCTGCAAAGACACATCAGAAGACTCATTCCAACATTTTCTCCTAGGTCTCAATCTCCTGGTTTAAGCGAAAAACACAAGACCACTTTTGTTACAAAAGAGGGCTTAGTTTGCAGAACTGCCCAGTCCGAATAAAACACTAGAAGAGGGGGTAAGTTACAGCACCCCCAACTTGGACACCATACGAGCAGGAGATAGTGAGCAAGAACCCCATATTCAAGGTGACATAACGTAGATCCACAGATCCCAACAGCTCGAAAGGTTCTCTAGTCAGAGCCCAGAGCACTAAATTAAGATCCCATGGCACAACAAGGTGCACAAAGGGGGGTTGAATATGTACAACTCCCTAACATCCGTCATAACTGCCAACTTCCGCTGGAGATAGAGAGCAGAAACCACATCAGTTCCTTGAAGGGTGTGCCCACGGCCTTGCAGAGAATGTTGGAATGCCAAGCCCTACGCTGCCAATCAGGAGCCACTAGAATGGCAGCCACTCCTCTTTAGTTTCTTAAACACCCGCAGGAGCATGTGGATCAAAGGAAATAAGTACACCAGACGAAATCAGCACAGATTTGTCACGGCATCCATGTACCTCACGGCAGGATCCCTGGACTTTGTGCAGAAAAAGAGGGACCACAACAACTGTACTCTCCGATTCAACGGAGATCTCCTGTGGCTGTGATCTCCTGGCCGAGGAGTTTTCTGCACTAGTAGAACTGTTCGTTCCCAAGGGGGACCCGACTGCAAAACCACTGCTCTCCTGTCTCAGAGGAGAGGTCCTTTATAATTTAACATTAATAGAAGGATTAAAAAGGAGTTTAATTTACAATATGCAGCCTCAAAATGTGGTCTAGTACCATGAGATAATCCACAAGAGAACAGTTGTAGGCGGTGCTTTTTGTAACTAGATTCTCTACATTATGAATGATAGCACACAGGATTACTACCTCACTATTTATCACAAGAGAATGGACAACAATTTTGTGATTGTAAATATATCTATGCAAACAAGTTATTTTATCCTTCTGAATACAAAGTTATACATTTTAGACTTCCATTAACATGAATAAAAGAATATACTCACTTGCCTTACATAAACAAATAAAATATTTTTTAGTATGAATTATATAAATTCTAATTTTCCCAGGAACACAGAAAACCGACTAACCCCCCAAAAAAATTAAGGCAGACACGCTCCCTGTACCTCAAACATATCTTTATTAGGACCATCATTATAAAGAACTATAAAATTTAAAGTGGCACCCAGAGAATTTTTATTTCAACAATATCACAACGCAGAGCACGAAGCTACTTTAATGTTTTGCTATCTCCTTATCTTTAAAGAATTTTAATGAACAATAAAGTTTTACCTTTTAGATTTAGGAGATTAACTGTACTTAACAGACTCAAAACTACTGGCTGACAGAGTACTAGTCTAGAAAAACTTTGCTTTCTGTTACTACTTCACAGTGCCACAGCTGTCGGCTCAAACCGCTTGCACAGCATATCTGTGCAGCCGCCGGTAATCTCCTGCATGCTGGGAGTAGTAGATGATTGGAGCACACTGGAGGTGAGGGAAGCCCAAGGGCTACTTACCTAGGCTCAATGACAGAGTGGAAAAAGCCAGTGGGCAATCCCACTCCCTTGGAGGCATTCTTGGGTCCAACAAAGAAATAAAATGAATGCAAAAGTGTAAAAAAAACAACAAAAAAACAAAAACACACGAATAGTTCCATCTAGGAGGGGAGGAGCTGTCCTCTCAACACTTTCAGATTAACGCGCCCTTGCCCCAAGCCCACCTATTACACCCCATTTTCGGTGTCCCCAATGACATGACAGAGAAAAGGGAGCATTCAAACCTACAGTGTTTTGCATTTCCAAAATGATTGTTAAATTTTTTTTTAAACATATGTGCCCTTCGTCTATGCTGGTTAAACGTTACAATAATCTTAATAAACTACCTATTCCTAGCTTTTCACAAAGTATCTCCTATCTTAGAACTTTCCTTTTTTCAAATGGTGTGGTTTGCCAGGCAAAAGAAACAACCCATATACAAACCTCAACACATTTTTTTAATACCATGCTATAAAAACTGTATTCATCACCATAAAGTTAGTCAAGCCAAATTATGAGAAGACATGCAAATCACCTGCCTCATTTTGCTAACTATGCATCCAGATCTGTTGGCTTAAAAATCATCTACCAGTCAGCTACACAGTGCTTATTTGTAAGACTTTTATTGAATTGTGTTGACATTGAATGATTTCGGGCCTCACCCAATGGGATATTCTCTAGTTCGATGAGGAAGGGGGCATTTACTAACCATTCTACTCTAAATTTGTTACATCCACTGGGATGGGTTCCGCTGCGCCCAATAGTACCGTTCAAGCCTGAACTCTTCTCTTCCCCATTCCAGTAAACATCCCAATCAGGGGTGAACTGGAAACTCATCGAGAAGAGGAAAGTGTACTGCTGAAGTGTACTGGCCAAACTAAGCTTAAAAGTTAAGTAAAAAAAAATATTTAAGTAAAACCAAAACTGTTTTTTTGAATTTGGTTGATTAAGCACATATTGGTTGCTCTATGTGGCATGTACAAATAGTACATGTGTAAACAAAATACCTGAAGCTTGACATCACAAAATTGGCCACTTTTCCGCAAGGCGTTTAATTTGGCCACAGATGATTCTATAAACTGTTCATCCTCAAAACTGAGATAACCGTTTGGAACCATTTTTCAGTATGTAGCTGTAAAACAAGAACAAATTATGATTATCTTTCAACGAAAAATAAAAATAAAAAAGTGAATTAATAATACTTGCAAACAATTTCTGAACATGAAGCGACTGAATATGTAGGCATTTCAGAAACCCTTAAATAAAACTTGGCACAAACCAGCTTGGCAAACATGTTGATATAGTTTAAGTAGCATTGCTTTTCCTTACAAGAAATATATTTTTGGCACTTTCAACAAAGTGACAGGGATCTATAATACAAGAAAGTTTAAAATGATATTTTCATTAAACATGAAAAATATTAATCACAACCCCCCCCCCCCCCCCCCCCAAAAAACCCCAAAGCCCATACTCAAAAAGAACACCAAAATCTTTCCAGAATATTGGCACAGACATATGCAATTCCCCACATTGTTCTTTAGAACAACAAGGGTCGCGCACTATTTCCGTAGTAATAGTGCGTGCCCCTGTAGTGTTCAAAAGAACATCGCGGGGAATTGCATGTATCTCAGTGTCAATATTCTGAAAAGATCTTGCTTGGACTTTGTGAAAAGTGTTGCGGCTTAATTTCCTTTCAATAGAGTATGGTTTACAGCATCTGGAAAGTTGTGAGGGAATTTTCACTTTCCTGGTGTGGTTAGATATTCTAATAGGAAATGACTAACTTATATTGTGTGTGTGTATATATATATATATATATATATATATATATATATATATATATATATATATATATATATATATATATATATATATATATATATATATATTAAATACAAAAAGCCACAAACTAATCAATTACCTATAAAAATCAGGCTATACACAGAATGTACTTACCGATTATTTAATGACGAAAGATTACTTGTAGATCAAATGCGATTGGGACACATTAAAACACAATGGATTTGTTTATTTCAAGTTATCCAATCCAGAGGAACTCAAATATCTTAATGTACCACGGACTTATTTAAGTCTACAAATAAGAGAAACCAATAATAAGAACACGTTTAGCTTAGGCAAGTCGAAGATTGTTGCACCACAAATACTCAATAGATAACAATACGCAAGACTTGTATTTTATGTTTAGTGGTCATTTAAGACATTAGGAAAGCACCTCAACTCAAAATAAAAGTAAAATAAAAAAATATTCTGTAATTCTCTCTAAACAATTGCTTGTGTCTGATTTTAGAAAAACAAACAGAATTGTGATTAACAACTTCCCATCAGTAAAGACATGTACCGTTTGCTAGCACTATCAGATGAATATACAGTGGATCATATAGAAGCATATGAAGCATCTACATTTGAAACGTACATATATACTAGGGTCTCCACAAATTAAGAATAGATTAATAAAAAAAAGTGTAGCATTTGCAACAATATCATTCCTTCAAAATTTAAACCACCACTTATTTGGAATCTCTATGCAGTGGAGAGCCAGATGATATCTAGGTAGATTAAAGTTCTAGGACAAAAAAAAAAAAACCAAAAAAACACAAGATCCTTAAAATGCGAATATTTCCCTAATTTTGCTTTAAGTTTCCCGGTTTTCAACAGATTTGAAATAAAGATTCTCATTCCAACATACAATCCACAGAAAGAAAGAGTGAGAAAAATGCAAAATTAAGGCTGATAAACCAAAGAAAACATTTACTATTAAAACAAAACCAAAATTGGCTTGGTCATGAAAAACCTCTACTAAAGTACACAATATCCTAAAAACATTAGGCATTGCAAAACAAATTTAAATGGCCACCTAATGAGCACCAGCACACACCTCAGGCAACAGAGGGCTCAAATCTATTATTATATAACAGCAAATGGGCCTGTTTTAGATATCAACATAGGATGCGTCAATCAGTGCACCACAGATGACAGATAAAGGTTAAATCTAAGTTAATATAAATTTCCAGTGTAAGGCAGAAAATACAGGTTCATGCAACTGTACCTTGCCTAAAGCACAACTCAAGTTAGTGGATTAGAAGTGACAATTGTAACTAGCTAATGCCAGGAACTAAATGTTTTGTTTGCACTGATAATCAGGTCTGAGGCTGTTCAGAGCCGGTACTTAGAGAAGGAATGGGTCCCCAGTGTGACCTTGAGACTGTTTGTATTTGTTATGACCAGATTAATAAAAATTTACAAAATAAACCCTTTAGTCATATTTCAATTTTAGCACCTGATGCCTTTTCAGCCAGACATTCTAAAACTGGAACAATAAAAGCAAATGGAAAATTTGTTTCTCAGCTTCACAAAAACCCTAGCAACCACCTCCCACATAAACAGTTTTCCATGCACTGTAGCATGTCACTAGAACGTAAATATGAAGCGCTCATGTTATTTAACACTACATTCTTAATCATCTGTTGTAGTCCACTTGAGGGTCTTTTTTAGGCTGAGTCTTGAAAAACAAATTCCCTATGATTACTTATGTTATATCATTAATGTAACCCTGCTGTAAAACAAAAATATTGGAAGTCACCTTGGAGCTCTGATCTGTGTAAAAAACTATGTGCTTTTATATGCCGAGGGATATCCTATGTAGCTTCTAATTCCACAGTATTACAACAAATAAATTGTAATATACTTTGAATTGTACCGTACAAAATTTCACATTGGCTGATCAAATAATTTTAAAGCTGCTTATGTTGCAACACTGTAATGGTGTAGACAGGCATGTCTGTATGTAGAATGCAGGCTGCTAGTCTCCTTTACTTTTGGATACATGTTAGATACACCCTTTTAGAAAATCTAAAACAAACCATGATGGGTAGAGGATTGGAATAGGAAAACAGACCCTATTCAGGCTCTCAATTTAAAGGACATGTCTACTTTTTTAAGTAAGTGCAGTGGAATTATACCACCACTAGGACAGACACATTCAATAGTATTGAGAAAAAAAAAACTGACAGGAGGGTCTGGGAGGCGATAAATAATTATGTAATATATTAAAAATAAGAACAGACCACATAAATGTAACATTTATTTCTAATTTTTTACATTGAAGAAATGCAAAGAGAAAGCAAAGTGTTTTTAGAGACTAAAAACAACCACAAAAACAAAAATAAAACACACATACCTTTTTAGTACCAACACTAGTTTAGAGCAGTAGTTAAAATCAGGATGGAATGGACATAAATTATACTTATCTACAGAGCTGTTAGTGCAGTCTTAAGAAGTGTATTTAGTGCTATGCTACATTTCCAAATCAGTGCAAATTTTAAATGTTCTTTTCCATTCTGTCAGTGTATTTATGTTTACATTGCACAATTTACATTTGGATAGAGGCCATCCTATTTAGTTTTAGAAATATAAAATTACTGTACCTATACTAATAGCAGGATTCTCACAAAGTAACAAATTATATAATACAAATAAATCTGGTAATTGCAATTTTGTTTCACTCTATTTAAATACTTGGTGCTTCAAATCATTGGGTTTTTTTTTACCCAGCAACAACTCCAGATTTATTATAGTTGATCCCATATACATGTCACGGATTTCTCCACACCATCAGTGGGTACAGTGCTCCTTTTATACTAATGTTGGCAGTGGTAGGTTTGCCAGCTCAGCTGCCCCGGTCTCAGCCCATTAGTTTAGCTCCAGAGCCAAGGAAAACTCATCTCGAGAGAAGCTTCAAGTATTTTTCACATACATAGTTTTTTAGCTTTTTTTTTTAGGTTTAGTGCTCATGTATTAATGCAATTAATTGCACAGTAAAACCTACAGAAAACACTTCTTAAAAAGCAAATAAGCCACTGTTTGTCACTGATATATAGCAAAGGCTGTGTATCCAAGAGCTGAATAATATACATGTTATAATGACTTAACTAAATATGTCCTTGGCAGCTGGCAAGACTTGCAGAAAACCAAAATGTGGATTGCTTGTCCAAGCTGTTAGAACTATATAAACAATAGAGCTTTGCTCCATTCGGATTTCAACTGTGCTAGGGAGTCCCAGTTTCATTCCAGAACAGTATTTATTACTTGTATAGTGTCTAAATAATCTGCAGCGCTTTACAAAAATGTGCCATCATTCACATCAGTCGCTGCCCCAGTGGCAGCGACTGAATTACTTACTATTCCTTACCACACATACACTAGGGTTCATATTGTTATAAGCCAATTAATCTACCAGTAGGCCTTTGGAGTGGGAGGAAGCATGAGTTTTAAAAAACCCCCAAAAAAACCAATAAAAACTGGTCAACCAATCTCTAGCATCCTCTTTATAATGCCAAGGGAGTCCGTCTCAGGTCTCCTTCATTTGACAGCATGGATTCAGTATAACTTTACCGTTAAATCAATTTCACTACACCCGAGACCTGAACTCGCTTCACCTGGGGAAATCACCGATTCCTTACTGTGATATCACAATTTCCTGTGATGAATGTAAAAGCTGTGCTTTGGGCTCCCATTGGCGCTGTGTTTAGCGATTAGGTGACCAAAAACTAAATTACAAAACACCCTCCTGCTCTCCTGAAGTTGCTATAACTAGAAAATTATTGCTGCTGTAATATAAAGCATACTGTCATAAATATTCTTACACTTCCCATCATTACTATGGTTTCTATGCTTCAGGCAAATGAAGGAAGAAATGATGCATTGCAGCTAGAAGTGTGACTAGTAATTTACCAGGAACGTGTGAAATTTCCATGGCATCATTCAGTTTTATACAAACATGGGTCTAAAGCAGGCCTGTCTAACCTGCGGACCCCCAGATGTTGTGAAACTACAAGCCCCAGCATGCTTTGCCAGTAGACAACCAGTTGATAGCTGGAAGGGCATGCTGGGACTTGTAGTTTCACAACATCTGGGGGTCCGCAGGTTGGACAGGCCTGGTCTAAAGCATTGGCAGTACTAACATGGGGAACCATATAAGCACAGTGCATTATATTAGCAACGCTACTTAACAAAACCACTCCTAGGCACATGTATGTATGTATGTATGTATGTATGTATGTATGTATGAAGGGTCATGTAAAAACTATACTAAATTTTAAGTTGATGAAGACCTCATGTCACAAAGGCAATACATCTTTGTTAAATGCAATTCGTGTGAAAGATCCATCCTTAAAAAATATATATATTTTTTTATTTCTCATCAATAAATTTTATTAGACATTTTTAAGTCGAAAAATTACTAAGTACAGGTGATGCCACTTTCCTCAATTACTTCCACAAAAATGTGCAGTAAAATATCTAAAGTCCTAGAGAAGTCAAAGTACTGTTAATTGACAAAGAAAGCGCATGGGAGATTCTGAATAAATATCCACACATTATTGCAAAAATAATCTGCATTCAAGGGCAAAACCTGCTACTTAATAAATAATGACGTTGTACACTCTGGAATAAAAAAAAAAAAAAAAAAAAAAGTCTCCTGGATTCATAGGAAGAAATTTTAATGATTTGACTTCAATTAAAAAACAAAAACTTAGAACTTTATTTTGCAAAGGTACATTCAAATACAAAACATCTTCAGGAGTTTGGTGCAGGAATGCAGTTGGGAATTCTGCCTGGCATATCCATCCTGCAAAATGGTGGCAATGCATTTTCTTACTAACTTCATATTCATCCATCTGCTGCATAATGTAAAATGAACGTATCTGTGTTTGGAAATACCCACACCAAATCAAAAAAAGTCCAACGTGTGAAAGAGTAGACCAGCTCATCTAAAATCCAAGCCAACTTTCAGATTATCAAGAAGGTGAAACAGAAGCAGAAACTGCCGATAGAGATAGCTCAGAAAGCTAGACTAATGATGGTTTCTAGATGAAGAAATAATTTTATTCGAAATGTAATTTCTAAATCCTATTTACTTAAGGAACTCTATTTAACAACATTGACAGTGGCTTATTGAGCAATTTGTAGCTCAATATGTAACGTAAGATGAAAAACTGTTTAGCGTAAGTTAGTAAATATGTAAAACACTGTTCAAATAAACTACACTTAATGAACTACAATTTTTATGAGCAACCAAGTTGTATATAATATTACAGGTTCTTAAAGTAGCAATGTGAAACTAGGGCTGTAAAGGACGCTGAGAAAATGAGTATTGAATACATTTAATGTTTTCCTAAAACCTCTTTTTTTTTTTCGGTAAAAATAACCAGGAAAAAAACAAACAAACAACATTCTTTAGGTTATAATAATTTTGGAAATGTTACATCACTACTCCTAACACTTCTTTTTTGCCTTACCTCCAGACAAAGACGGCGACAGACTATAGCTGGGGAAGAAAGCAGCTGTGGTATTATAATTATGCAGCACTGCTCATACCTTCAATCCATTTCTGAGATTGGGAACATAGTAGACAGGGAAATCTCACCCCTCCTGTGTATCTTACAAACTCAGCAGCATGGTGGATGTTACAAGATGCAGAACCACGGCTGATACTAGCTTGTAATATCACCATGGTGCAAGGAGCAGATGCTCTTTAGACAAGGAGAAGTGATGTCACTGAATCACACAATTTTGGTGGCAGCAGGGTACTATTACAAACAGCCCTGCATAGTTTATTTAGAAGGGCTGTAGTAGAAAAAGGTGGCAAAACGACTCTAATATGCAAGTTTGAAACACAGGACAAAAACAACAGAGTAACAAAACTAAGAAACATAGGGTAAAAAACAGCAGAGGGATTCATTTGTACATAGTATGTACCAGTATAATTATGTATACATTTATATGTATGGTAATGTGAGCCAGGGCATGTATTTAAGACTTGTGTAAACAGTCTATTTTCCCTGAATTTTTTGCTCATCTAAAACAGTGCCATAAGACTCACAAAATATGCAGAGATGTGCTGTACAGAAAGACTAATTTATTAACGTTTTTATACAGCTAGAGGGACCATATTGATCTGAATGAAGGCAAATAGCATTATAACAGTGTTCCTAATGGTGAAACCATCAGGAAAGTGGTAAAATTGTGCTTCGAGATCTACAAAATAGAGCAAACAAATAATGTAGTATAAAAGGGAAACTCACTTTCAGTAAGCTTATATCCCAGGCAAACTTGTTTATTTTGTTACCCATAGGACTTTGTTTTCCACAAAAAAATCTTGCCAGTCGGGTGCCATTAAGAATTCTATTATAATAGGACTCTGTTGGGCTCCAAGAGCTGGGTGCAAAAAGTAAAAACAGCCTGGTGAGCACCCGGAAAATAAGTGCTGGGCACTGCTTAGAAGACAATACATAACCTCAGATTTGTGCATTTGTGCTCTAGTATCTACACAACAAATTTATTGCATCTAAGAGCAATGAAAACCATCTGCCTGGACAACATTTCTAGCAATTTACCAGCAATTCCAGTATTGAGCAAGTGCATACTGCTCAACTTCCAGGCTGCATGGTACGGACTTACCAGGACTCAAGGCCCACAAAGATTTCTTACATTCCTTATACACCAACATGCTGTATACGACAGTGAATTAATTAGCAAGAACCCATTATGATGTACTAAGGCACGTAGAGCACTATAGTGTAGTAGAGCTGAAAAGGTGCAGTCTGTCCATAAAACCAGAGGTGCAAAAACCATGTCTGGAGTCCATGTAGGGGTCTTAACTCTATTGAAAACCAACTTTAATTGTCTCACATGAAAAAATAGAAGTTATAATTACGAACCACTGCATTACACAAATAACAGATATTTTCTATATAAAATATCTGGGTAAATATGGCAGCCCAAGCCAAGTGCACCACAGTAGCAGTCTTGGCATAAACAGACACTGATATAAATGGGCCTATTTATCAATCACATTCTTTACTAAACTCCCCCGAAAACAGCAGTTTTCAGGGATAGCCGCATGATAAAGTATCATGTTAATTTATGACTATGGCATTGCAGTAGAGTGCTGTCCCTTTGAATGTCAAAGCAGACCCCATAGGTTTCTATGGAGACTGCTATTTTGCACCATTTAACGAGATTCAAAAATCAAAGTTTTTAGGAAATTGTGCCCAATGGCTAGCCATTGAAGCCTATTGGGAGAGCATTGTGGTAGAGGGATCTGAAGATCCCTCACTGCAACTTAGCTGCTCTCCCTCCACTCAATATCGCAATGGTGGCCACTTTGCCACCATTGCAGGACCATAGAGGACATAGGTGACAGGTCTTCGCAGGAACAAACGATTTTGAAACTCCAGTTCCTAATGCATTTTAATCTTTTGCAATAAGGATTGAAATTAATCATATTTAAAATGCAGTAAACAAATATGCCCCAACATATTTTAAGATTATTAACAACAATGCAGAGGTCACATTTACAGGTCTATACATTACACTGATAAGGATCCATGTTGTTGTAAATGTTTTCTGTTATAATTTGTCTTTTTTCGGGAAGGGGGATGCACATTTAAAACATTCCTTGCCATTAACACAGTTTTTATAGAATCAAACTTTACATTTAAATCTTCTAAAATGTACCAACCAAAATGTGTTTTTATGAAACACTATTATTCACATGGGAGATGACAGAAGTTATTCTCACTATTTGCAGGTTCTAGTTTCCTATTCTATCTGAACAGCTAGTTATATTTCCCAGGAAAACTGAATTCTGGGCATAAACTGCTGTATTTTGCAATATGCAGTTTGGTCAAGAAAGACACGTTACTAACAGAACACAAGATATAACATGAAAGCCTATAAGAAGTAACTGGTGAGAAAGAGGATATCTTTCTGATTAGCTACACATGGCTGCATAGAAACACAACAGCGTCCCCAAAAAAGGATTACTTTGAATGCTAACTGTATGATCAGACAGCCTAGCACATTTTCCTCCCACAAAGGGAACCTAGCAAACAAACTTGGTGCCATTGCATCAGAGAACTAGATAGTGATAGGAATAACAGTTTAGCAACAGACACTAAAATTAAGCTATAACACTGGCCCGCAATCCCAAACACTCGGAACAAAGATCATCAGTACTGGGATAGTAGGGTGGTGTGCAATTGTGACATTACAGCTACAAATGTAAAGTACAGAAACCACTCCAACCCCCACCCCAAGCGAACCTCGTTATAAAGTGAGAGTGCGCCATAAAGCACAAAGCACTGGCACAATGATCAATTCTTACCAAACTGCGTGCTTACCTCAAATGCATTGGCCTTGGCTGTGCGTCAGAAGATACTAGGCGACAGGAATTATAGCGATCAAATTCCACTTCATGATAATCTGGACTAATAAACGAGATAGATATGGCGCCAACAACCTCACTCACCAACTATCACCAGCACGATTGCTGCCCAGCAACGAATGACGTCCCTGGCGCGCCCCATGTCAGGTGTAATGATTGGTAGATGTGGGCGGAGATAAAACTGAAAAAGAGACCGAAATGTTGATTCACTTTAGTGTCTCCACTAATGGTATAGCTTTCTTTGAGCCGTTACGCTCACTTTTCAATCAGATGCTCCGAAAAAATGACTGAAACACAGACGTGTACTGGAGTCTTATTCTGGAGAAATCGTCATACACTAGCTCGCTCTAGTGTACATAAATCTATGTAGGGTTTGGTTATATGGTGTGTCGGTTTTGTGTCGTCTCACATAACTAGCGGTGTGGTTGGTGGCAGGAATGACGCATATGTCTACTCCGATACTGCCAATGAATGAAAGCCAACCTACTCGGATCACTAATTCCATTGGGTAATGAGAACCATGACTGCGATAAAGATGGCTAGTGGAAAATTACAAGTAAAATCGTCAAGTAATCATAGACATTTGAAGTATTACGACATTTGTTTTCTAACTAGAGCACTTATTTAATACAAGTAACGCAAGTATTTGGTGTATGTTTCCAGATGTTTAGTCCTGGAGAAGTTTATTCTTGTGCGACACATTCAGAGCACTACCCTTTCCCATACTTGCCAACATTTTTTTTTTTCTTCCAGGAGATGCCGGCTGGGACGTGGGCGTGCAGGGGGCGGGGCTGCGAAATCGCGTCATTTTGGCCCCGCCCCCGTGACGGAATGACGCAAATCGCGTCATTTTACAGTGGGGGCGGGGCTAAACGCCGCGATTCCGGGTGAATCGCGGCGTTTAAACTAAATTTTTCCCCCTTCCTATCAGGGAGATTGCCACACTCGTCCGGGAGACTCTCGCAAAATGCGGGAGTCTCCCGGACAATGCGGGAGAGTTGGCAAGTATGCCCTTTCCTCTATACACCATCTACAATGAGCACTGCTATGTCATCCCGATATATTTTACACATATGTCGCAGTACCTAAGTGGAAACAGAAAATGCCCATAATGTATTGGCTTTTAGATCATTGTGCTTATGTTACAAATGTTCATAGTATGAGTTTTGTATACTAATCTAATATAGTGAGTCAGGTGATTTTAATTATGATTTTGGGATTATTGTATAACCTTAACCACATTGTTTGTGTAGGTTACTTGTTCTCCAACCTCCTGTCATCTCGGGGACAATTTGGTTACCTTGAGGTGATTGAGCTGCTCGAGATAGCCAAATAACTGATTGTACATGGGTAGCCTCTATTAATGATTAATTTCCCAGCACCTGTAACCAGCTTTGGAATACTTTTTCATTTTAGAATGTTGTTAAGGTGTCTGCTGTACTGGGCCCACATTTACCCTCCCTCCCATTTCAACCCCCGTCACTGAAAGGTGTACTGGCATGGTACAGGAGAACTTGTACGTCTGGCCATGGTCTCCTTGTTTCTGTCCTGCTTCCCAGGGCCAAAAAAGACTACCTGCGTATTCCTCACTAAGGTTTCCTCTGGGTGCTCTGGTTTCCTCCCACACTCCACAAACATACTAGTAGATTAATTGGGTGCTATCAAAATGACCATTGTCTGTCTCTCTCTCTCTTGGAAGTTAGACTGTATGCTCCAATGGGGTTTGTTTTCTCCCACCAGAATGTAACCCCTTATTTCCCAGAGACCATCCTGCACTATAGAAACTCTACTGTATAACGCAGGAGTCATTGCCTGTTGCAGGGCAAATTGCTGTATGTTATCATAATAATTATTGTTGATAAATCAGGGCACTCTTACTAGCTCATACCTCCCAATCGTCCTGATTTAGGCAGTACAGTCCCGATTTAAGGGTTTTGCCTGCTGTCCCGGAAAGTTGGGAGAGATCTGTCCACTACTGCTCTGCATGGCAGAGCTTCGGTTAACGAGTATGCTCAGCTTGCTGCTTTGTATTGTCAGCTCCTGCCTCCAGGACTATTAGACTTTATTATTTGTGTTTCTTTTTATGTGTTGCAGCAGTACCTCTATTCACCAGAGGTGCTGCTATTGTGCATGCTTCTAGTCCCTTAGGAGTTAACCTGCTGCACTAATTATCCCGGGCACCTGGGTGTTCCCTATGTATACCTGTCTCTCCCAACATTCATTGCTGGTTATTGATGTTACACTCTGTGGTCACATCCTGCTATTCATTGTTGTTACTGCCTCCTGCTGTGCTCCTGGGTTTATGCTGCTTGGGATCTCACCATACATTCTGCTGACCTGTATCATCTGTGAACCTGGTATTTACCTCTGCATTTCCCTGCACTTGCTGCCTGGAATCTTTCCATACTTCCTGTTTACCTGCAACTGCCGTATACCTGGTAATTACTGCAAAGTTCATTATTACATCGTCTGTTCATACTAAAATCCCTAATTCTCGTTCATTGCATGCATTTTGGAGATTTATGTTTAATAGTTTACTGATGACCACTCAGCCCTTTTTTTTATTATTCACACAAATTGTTATAGTCACTTTTAAGGGGTGTCCTGAATTAAGTTTATCCAATTCTTTTCAAACACAGTCAAGTCCATTCTGCATATTTAATAAATTGCTTTTTTATCTAACCCTGTTCTACCAAAGTGAACAGTGATTCCGGATGGCCAACCAGGTTTAGTTTGGGAATGGTAGGTGTCGTGAACATAGAAAACTTAGTTATTTATAAGGGTTAACCCATCACATAATTGTGGGGAATAAGACCTAAATCATAACTGTAGTTTAAATATGGTATATTAATTTAATCCATTGATAAGTTGAACTACTAAAGTGTAAAATGTGAAGGAGAAAGTCTGTTGTATGTGTATTTGAAGGCTCTGCACATTCCAGTGTGAGAAGATAGGAGTGTCACCTGTGACAGCTTCAAAGAGCCCTTGCTGTGAGATATATCCTGGCCTGGGATGGAGTTTTGACATATGAATAGACTTTTAGGAACCGCTCAGCATGGTGTCTGGCTGAAAGAGCCCATGTGCTGACTTGGCTATATGTGATATAGACAAAAATAATTCAGTTTTAAAATATGCCACTTAAAATCAATAAAAGTAGTGAGCAGCCACATATTCCTCACTAGCATGATTGACAGCTCATATGTCAAATTAAGAATTCTACCCCACAGAGAAGTTAAGGAAATGAGTGTAAGCTCTACAAATACACTGTATTTAGGCATGTTTGGTATCAAAAGATGGACAAATTCATAGGGGATTTATTAATAATAAAATTGGGTCTCTGTGATGCTCCACAGAAAAGTTAGGTCACATTGTAGAATTAGGTGGTAAATCAGACAACATGCAAATGGTGATTGAATAAGTATCACAGACCACAACCCCCCAGGAGGTGGGAAGGTGTAAAGGTGTCTTTAAAAAGCTGGGACCAGTTACAACAAATTGTTAGTCTTTTGGGAAAATCAATCCACATTAATAAGCTGTCCATCTTCCTAGCCAATTTCCCATGGCACAGATTATACAACTCATGTAAGTTATACTCTGAATGTAACGCTTTTTATTTTAAACTGTTTTGCTTGTGTATGTTATATCAATTGTTTATTAATTGTTTTTTTTTGTATCTGAATGCCCTGTACCTTTTGTATATTAAATCTATAAATTAAGTAAGTTGCGTCCTTGATACTCCAACGAATCCATTAGCCTGTTAAGAAGAATATAGCTCAACCAAGTTAACCCTTTGAATGCTGATGTGTGATTTGTTGATGCATTTTATTAACAAGCTTGTGTGTGCTTGCATTTACATTTGTGTAAGTCTGGAGGTGTGACGAGTTAACACTTTGTTTGCTGGTGTGGAGGTTTAGGAGGCTTACAAGGCAGAATGGTGGTAATAATATAGAAAAAACACTTTGAGTTGTAAAACCTTAACAGACAAATCAGTTGATGTTCTAAGAACCAATTTACAGCTGTGGCCTTGCTAGTATCAGTGTGGTTGTCTTCCCCCCCCCCCCCCCTTCCCAACAGCATTGCAGGCTGGAAGCTGAAGAATAGAGATAAAGAAATTCAACTCATGATTGTCATGTGGGAAAGAAAACTACTGATATCCAAATAAGGACTGGGGGTGTTGTTGATTATGTTATGTTGTACCTAGCAGCAACGTATGTTATATTCTTAAAAGACTTGGGACGAATAATTCATGTAGTGGCGCAATAAGCTCTATAAAAAGGTTATGCCAAATAAATGACCTCAACTCAGAATCTTAGATACATATGTGTCTTGATTACTGGACTCCCAGTAAACTGGTTTATAATAAATCACAGGCAAGCTGAAGGACGTTGATAATTGAAAAAGAAGTACCTTAACACTGGTGTGAGACTTGCTAGCCGGTGGGTAGCCAGAAGCCGTGTGGGACAGTATATTGGGGTCCTATTGCCTGTATTCAATAGGTGGTGGCAAATCCTGAAGTGTGTGTGCGGGTGTGAGAGCGCTGTTGTGGTCGATTCAGCAGGTCTATAACCTGTGTGATAGGTAGAGAGAGACTTGAGTGCTGGAAACGTGTGTAACCTCATACAGCAAACATCCAAAATCACAGCAGGTGGGAGCATATTCATGACAGTAGGACTGTAGTAACATATAATCTAACTAGTGAGAGGTATCTCATAGTTAGCAAGGTTATTGATAATTTGCATAATTACTGTGATTGAGAGTAAAAAATGAACTGAAGATGGAAGGTGCTGGGCTACTGGTGAGGCAGCATTAGCCGCTGGTATTGAGGGGACCTGTTGTACTGGAGAACCATTAGTAGAGATGGCAAGGTCCAGTTGCAGCTTGAGCTGCCTGAAACGCATCGTGGAATGGTCCTGAAGGCTTTGCAGGATAATCATAAGGGGTTGAGAAGACTGACCTAGGTAGTGGACTACTTCAATTGGCTCAAAATGCATAGTAATATGGAGAATTATTGCAGATTGTTTGGGACCTATATACTGAGAGAGAGTCTGCTTTAGCAACAGAGCTCTGGAGCTAGTGTGTATTGATTTCCACGCCATTGAACCTGATGATAGCAACTTGAGCAAGGTGTTGGTGGTGTCCACTACACAAGATATGCCCAAGCGTACACCACCCCAGATCAGCAGGCATCTACAGTGGCCAAGACTTTGTGTCAAATTCTTTGACCATTATGGTTTTCCTGTCAGACTACACTCCAACTAGGGTAGAGGCTTTGAGATCAGGCTCAACAGACAATTATGTGATGTCTTCAGGATCAGGAAGTCTAGGACAGCCCCCCAAAGGTAACCACAGCCGTGACGTTTCAGTTATACCCTTTCCAACATGTTGGACACCCAGGACAACTAAGAAAAAGCCATAGTTTAGCAGGCACATCAGTCATTTCGTACATGCATACACATGTACAAAAAAATCAAGTTACCAGTTACTCTGTCACAATCTGGCTCTGTCTGCAATACAGCATCTCTCCTGTGGATGCTGTTGCCTATTCCAGATCCTGCCTGCAAGGGGTTATGTTCTCATCATTGCATCTGGGTCATGATCACCTGTGTCTGACCTTTTCCAGCAAACTGGGCCAGTTCATCAACTGTTACTGCTGCTGGACTCTCTTAGAAATTCCTGTGATCTGGTTCTGATGTGTCTCTTGGCATTTGACTCATGTTCTCCTGTTTGTCACCTCGTATACCACCCTTTCCACTGACCCTGACTCCAGCTTCATTTGACTTTGCTCGTGTTTACTCCCTGGTACTGTTGTGGATATTATGGCTTCTGATCCTGGCTTGCCTGACTCTTCCGTGGATCACCCATTGTCTCCTGCTTCCACAGCTAAACCTGGTAATACTGCTATCCTATAAGAGCACTTCTCCCATTGTGCATGGTGTCCAGTGTCTCCTCCTCCTCAGCTAAGTCTGGTAATACTGTGATCCTGTTCTAGCTGTTTTGTCATTTACTGCATTTAGTTTATATCGTGTCACCTGTGTTCAAAATAAAGACACACTGTTTCATTCATACTACTCTCTGTGGTCTTCATACTGGGAATTCTGACACTCTTCATATGCTTTGATGTTTGAAGGGATGCACATCTACCGTTTGACCTATGATTCAGGATTTCAACAAACTTTTGACAGATTTGAAATATGGGACCCAGCTAAGGAGAGAACTGAAGGAGGTATACAGGCTTGCTGAAGATATAGAACAAAATACTAAAATTCCCAGGCACAAATGAGATGAATATGTAATAAAATAGGGGTAAGTAATAAAGTATATATTTTATAAACCTACCCGATGTACATGGTACCTTAAAAACAAATATATTAGTTCCGGACCTAGATAAACAATCAAGTCTAATGGATGCTGAGAGTTTGTAAATGCTTTTAAATGTGGGTAGATCCAAAGCATTTACAAACTCTCAGAATCCAATAGACTTTGCATGGGTTTTATGTCAATCACGAGTTACCCGGACTATGTTTAGTACACCTTTCTGTGCTTACGGTGATAGACTGTGTCCTCTGTGTGACATACAATTAGTGCCTCAGTTTTACGAGACCTTGACTCATTATCGATTGTGTATCCCATCTAGTTGCCTATTTTATCAGTTTATTTGCATTTTAGAGATGTAAGGCTATTTTCCTGATGTTGTATTACATTCACATGGGGTCTTGATAAATTCATGTGGATGCTATTATATGATTGGTCATCTAGGTCCGGACCTAATATATTTGTTTTTAAGGTACCATGTACTTCGGGTAGGTTTATAAAATATATACTTTATTACTTACCCCTATTTTTATTACATATTCATCTCATTTGCGCCTGGGAATTTTAGTATTTTGTTCTTTATCTCTTGGAGGTCGGGGTCCCGCCTCTATACACATTCCCTGTTAGGCTGCATTTAAATTTTACATATTTTTAGGCAAGCGTGGTATTTTACCTGTTTATTTTCAGGCTTGCTGAAGATGCCTATGAAGAGGGGGGCAATGCAACAAAGTAAGATGATGAGCAGGTTAGGGACCATGATCTACACCAAGGAGAAATAGTCCTGCTTTGTTATTTAGGATCCTTGGCAAACACAAATGAGCAAATAGATGGTGTTATAATCCTCAATTAGTTATGATCAAAGGATTTGCCATTGAGATTTGTGATTCAGAAGAAGAGCTGCAGGGGAGGATGAAGGGAGCCCCCAAGATTTCATAAGGACCTCCCCATGATGCTCACTTATGAGCAGCTAGAATGGGCATCCCAGGTACCCAGTATTGTATAGCCTAGTTGTTATGTTACTGGCTATTTAGATAAACTTTTACAAACAAGTCTGGTTAGAGGTCTTCACCTATAGCAGCTGCCTTTCTCATAGAACAAATTATGTTCAGAGGTGCCCAGATGCCCCCAGGACTTCACTCTAGAGTAGTAAAAGTTTATCAAGAGTTACTGTAGTACAGGAAGGAGGAAAGCATGAATACAGAGTGCAGGTACCAGATACAGTCCAATGTTCGTGGGTCAGTAGCAAGCAGGGTAACCAGGGAACAGACCAGAGGTCAGGCAAGGTTGCAAATTGGTAATCCAGTAAACAGGCAAAAGTCAAGGGCAATTAGCTTTCAAGCAAAGTCAATTTACTAGAACCATTGGATAATGATTTAAGAACAGGAATTTTGAATAGAAGAGTTTGATTACTTGAAAACACCACATTCAATTATCCCTGTCTTTTACTACCTGCCAAAGGTCCAAAAAAATACCTAGAAAGGAAGGCCTTGTCGAAGTCAGCATATTGGATAAAGTCCTTTCAATTAAAATCGAGCAAACTTGGTTGTCTTTGTCTGAAAAGATGCGTACGGTACACTACGGCGTGAAAGGGCATGCTACGGCGGGGAAGGGCGTACGCAGCTGCAACACGTGGCAACAACAGTATTTAGTCTTTTACATACATTCGCACAAACACTCACACTTGTAAAATAGTACACATTAAAGGTAGTTGCAACACATAGTCATTTATGTGTTAATATAGCAGTATTTATATTTAATATAAGTTATATGCATATCAGCAAAACATATGGTACACGTTGAAGGAATCTAGTCATGTGGGGTATCATACTAATCCTCTTTACATTTGCGACTGTCCGGTTCACTCTGCGAAGGAATCGCAGAGTGCATACGCAAGTAATTAATATTATGGACTATTATGACTGAGTAATCTTGGCGGGAAGATCAGAGATCCTCCCCTGGAGAGATGACCCCCTCTTTTGGATTCCTGAGCTTAAACTAGCCAATGATTGACAACCCCTTGGACCTTCCTGAAACCTGGACCAATAGAAGCAAGCTATACCATCTGCATTGTTTTACTGTATTTCTGTGTGCATATAAACAGCAGCTCCTCATCTAGTGTTCAGACATCTTGTCCACAGACTTCAGGATTGAATGACTGTACACTGGAACCAGAGCGCCTGCGATAAGTAACGGCTGTACTTATTATTACTTTGCTTGAATATATTCTGCTACCTTAAGAGAATAAATCTTTGTGCGTTGGAAACACAAATCGAGATTCGACAATCGTTATTGGTTAGCGACAATACGCACTTAACAATTTGGGGGCTTGTGAGCTTTTGAGGTTTCGTTGCTGGACGATACGCAAGACCAACGGATTTTGGTTCCGCAACAAAGGGTGGAGACACGTCATATACGGGTAAGAACGCAATGTGTTCAAAACCTGAATTTTACTCTGTGTTGTGAAACCGAATGTCCGTTTTGCATTGTCTAGGGCACGCCAACTAGAACCTAGGGACAAAATAGAAAACTGTTTCTTTTTACTGTCATTGTGCGTTTTAACTGTATTGCATTGCTTAGCGTATGTGTATTTCCTGCTGTGCATACGCGAACTTCCGGTAGATTTGCCACGTGGTTAAACAATCGTTTTGATAGTTATTATATGTGCATAGTATAATTACTTGTGAAAACCTCTGGGACATTATTACTATTGTTGGGAACTTTGATTTTCTGCGCAGAAAAGGTGTATGTCGTGTGATTTGTTGACTTTAAATACACTAAGGTTTTATCTATTGTAAAATAGAGTGTCAGTTGCTGTTTGACGAGGCAGGTGCCCAACTGGTGTACGGTATACAAGGCAGGTATACCGAGGGCGGAAACTAAGCTAGTTTTCGCGACGTACACCCAAGGGTAATCGCATCATTTACTGATAACCTTTAAGCGTTGCGATTGCACCGCACGGCAAGGAAAGCCGTGATTGTGACTTGGGAGTAACGTAAGGCTGGTAATTGACTTTACCGGATGCTACCAGTTGTAATAAACTCAACAGATTTTGTTGGAGAGTCAGGGGTGATCAGGGAGCTGATAACCCTTTAGTCCGCATTGATATTTCTGTATTAGGGGTCCTCGTTTAATACGAGAGGAAGCGAGTGGACGCGGCTTGTAGTAAATATGTCCACGGGCTGGTAAAATATCTCTAGCGGTAGTGTTGAAATTAGTGGCAGGATAATGTGATATTTGTCACGACTAGTATAGCGTACCTGCTATCGTTGGCACTACTCGGAGGAAGGCGCGGAGTCTAACGTGCCCCTGGTGTTCACCAGGGACCCCCGCAAGGAGGTATGGGCTTAGCTGCAGGAAACACGCAGGTCGCGGTCCTTCCACGAGTCAGATAGCGAAGCACGAGAGGAATGTCAGACAGGCAGGTTCGGCAACGGTGCGGGCAATGCAGGTACACAAGGAGAATCCGAGCGGGGTGTGAATAAAGCCGGGTCGATAACGTTCTGACAGCGAGGTACAAAAGGGAGATCCAAAAGGGGTAGTCAAGGCAATCCGGGTCACAATGGTCACAGGCAAACGGCAATAAACTGGAGGAAAGCAAGGGTCAGGAAACAGATAAACACAGGAACACTGGAACGCTGGAGGACAGGAAAGGACCTGAAACTCTGGCACAGGAGGTGAGGTCAGAGGGCCTTAAATAGTGCTGCTAGCCAATGCCCTCAGCACTAGTAGTGCTGTCATAGCTGTAGCGCCGTAGCGCTCTCTTCAAGCAGCGTCCCGTTGCCTAGCAACGGGGACGCTTCTGGGTCTGAGCTGGCCGACCGGGCGGAAGGGGAAGTGATGCGTCTGGTTGCTAGGCAACCAGACGTTCTGTGTGGACGGGCGGGCGGCCGCCGAGCGGCGCCTGACAGTATGCCCTCCTCCTTCTCCCCTTGTTTGGAGGAATCTCTTGAGTAACTGAGGAGCGTGAAGGTCCGGTTTATCCACCCAAGATCTTTCTTCCGGGCCAAATCCCTTCCAGTGCACAAGGAACTGTTGTTGCCCGTAGCGAATGCGGACATCCAGAATCCGGCTGATCTCAAACTCTGTTCCAGAGGAGGTTTGAACAGGAGGAGGTCGAGATGGAGGTACAAAGAACCTGTTAAGCACCAATGGCCGGGGTAGGGACACATGAAAAGTATTATGACATCGTAAAGAAGCCGGTAGTTTTAGTTTAACACTCACTGGATTAATAACTTGTGAGATGATGTAAGGACCAATAAAACGTGGAGCCATTTTCATAGATGGTACTTTGAGTTTTAAATCTTTAGTGGAAAGCCATACTTGATCCCCTACCTTTAATAGGGGAGTAGCTCTTCGGTGGCGATCTGCAAAGATCTTATGGTGCTGTGATGCCTTTTGCAGAGCTGCTTTGGTGGTGGCCCAAGTGATAGAGAATTCTCGATAAAGTGAGTCCACCGCTGGAACAGAGGAGGAAGAATTGGGAAATGGCTCTGGGATAATAGGATGCATCCCGGTCACAATAAAGAATGGAGAAAACCCGGTAGATTCATGGACATGGTGATTGTGTGAGAATTCTGCCCAGGGAAGGAATTGTGACCATCTGCTTTGATTATCAGCGGTAAAGCAACGGAGAAAAGTCTCTAAATCCTGGTTGATCCGCTCGGTTTGACCATTGGTCTGGGGGTGATATCCCGATGAGAATTTTAACTCCGTACCCAGTTTTTTACAGAAAGCCCTCCAGAACCGGGAGATGAATTGCACTCCCCTGTCAGAGATAATTTCCTTGGGGCAACCATGAAGTCTGAAGATCTCCTTGATAAATGTGTCGGCTAAGTGACTGGCTGAAGGTAGACCTGAAAGAGGAATAAAATGCACCATTTTAGAAAATCGGTCAATGACAACCCAGATGGTATTGAATCCAGAACTGCAGGGAAGGTCAGTAATAAAATCCATGGCTATACTCTCCCAGGGAGCATCAGGCGTGGGTAGGGGCTGGAGCAACCCAGCAGGAACCTTCCTGGAAGTTTTGTGTTGGGCACAAATGGTACATGCTGCAATAAAGTCCCGTATATCAGCGCGTATGGTAGGCCACCAGAAACGACGGCAGAGAAGGAATGTGGTCTTCTTTTTGCCGGCGTGACCCGCAATACAGGACGAATGGGCCCAACGCAATACCTTGAGTCGTAATTGTGGTTCCACAAATGATCGTCCTGTGGGCGGAGCATCCTTCACAGTATTGGTAATAGCAATGATGTTCGAAGGGTCAATAATGCAATGAGGAATCGATGGATTCAGGCGGTCTGTATCATCAAAAGAACGAGATAGAGCGTCTGCCCGCCCATTCTTAGCACCTGGACAGAAGGTAAGAATCATGTTGAAGCGAGCAAAGAATGATGCCCAGCGGGCCTGCCGAGGATTCAGACAGCGAGCTTCCCGAATGAATGTCAAATTTCGGTGGTCTGTAAAGATGGTAACCGGATATAGGGCTCCCTCTAATAGGTGCCGCCATTCCTCCAAAGCTGCTTTAATAGCGAGAAGCTCCTTGTCTCCGATTCCGTAATTAATCTCGTTGGGAAGAAATCGTCTGGAGAAGAACCCACATGGAGAATGGGTACCTGAAGGTGTCTTTTGGAATAACACGGTTCCAATGCCTATTGAAGAGGCGTCTACCTCCACAAAGAAAGGTCGCTGTTGATCCGGCTGAGAGAGAACAGAGGCTGAGGAAAAGGCTTTCTTCAGAGTAGTAAAGGCAGAAACAGCTTCTGGAGACCATATATTTGGATTGGCAGATCTCCTAGTTAATGCTGTAATTGGAGCAATGATGGAAGAGAAATCTTGGATGAACTGTCGATAATAATTGGCGAATCCAATGAATCTTTGGGTACTTTTAAGACCCTGCGGTTGAGGCCAATTCAAGATGGATGACACCTTGGTGGGATCCATCTGTAACCCGGAGCCGGACACAATGAACCCAAGGAAGGACACTTGGAGAACTTCAAAAACACATTTTTCCAATTTGCAATAAAGATGATATTTGCGCAGTCTTCGTAAGACCTCCCTCACTTGTTCTTGATGAGAACTCAAGTCTTTAGAAAACACTAGGATGTCGTCTAGATAAACGACTACGGAGGTGTACAACAGATCTTGAAAGATGTCATTAACGAAATTCTGGAAGATGGCAGGGGCATTGCAAAGACCGAAGGGCATTACCAGGTATTCAAAATGACCATCCCTCGTATTGAAGGCGGTCTTCCACTCGTCACCCTTCTTTATACGAATGAGGTTGTAGGCCCCTCGTAGGTCTAATTTAGTAAACACTTGAGCCCCGCTGATTCTGTCAAATAGGTCAGAGATAAGAGGTAACGGGTACCGATTCTTGATGGTAATACGATTCAGGGGTCTATAGTCAATGCATGGGCGCAGAGACCCATCTTTTTTCTTGACAAAGAAGAATCCAGCCCCAGCAGGAGAGGTAGACTTGCGAATAAAACCACGTTCCAGATTCTCCTTGATATATTGGGACATTGCCAGGGTCTCTGGGCGAGAAAGGGGATACGTTCGCCCCTTGGGTATAGGTTGATCGGGAAGCAAAGTGATGGAACAATCCCAGGGCCGATGGGGAGGTAATAACTCGGCCTCAGTTTTACTGAAAACATCTTGGAAGTCAGTGTATGCAGCTGGAAGGCTAACTTCCGTAACCGTGGACTGAGCAACAACTTGGGAACCAGGAGGCAGAACACTAGGTAGACATCTATGATGACATTCTGTACCCCAACGAGTAACCTGAGCTCGATCCCAATCCATCTGCGGAGAGTGTCTTCGTAGCCATGGAAGCCCCAAGATAATGGGATTGATGGATTTTGGCAACACCAACAACTGAATCATCTCGCTATGGAGGGCTCCAACCATTAACCGAATAGGTGAAGTGATGAAGGAGATGGAGCCACTGCTGACACGGTTCCCATCCACTGCTGTTAATGATAATGATTGAGGCAAGGCGAGAGTTGGAATTTGAAGCCCAGCAATGAGAGTGGCAGAAATGAAGTTCCCGGAGGAGCCGGAATCCACAAAGGCCGTGGTGGAGAAGGGACCTCTAGGGGTGCTCAGGGTGACTGCCATAAGAAGCTCAGGGGTGTTTTTTTGAGTAGGGAGCAACTGTGGATACTCCTAAACCGGCCTCCCTGCTACCGTTTAGGAGGACGGGTTTCCCGGTCTCTTAGGACAGACCTTGAGAACATGTCCGGAATCGCCGCAGTAAAGGCAGAGACGCTGCCTGAAGCGCCTCTCTCTTTCTTCTGGGGATAAACGGGAACGTCCTACTTGCATGGGTTCATCCATAGGCAAAACTGGGTTTTGAAATTGAGGAGCCAGACGAGGAACCACCCGCTTAGAGACAGGACGTTCCTGGGTGCGTTCCTGATAACGTAGATCTACTTTGATACATAGCGCAATTAGAGTATCAAGATCAGAGGGAAGATCCCGAGAAATTAGTTCGTCCTTAATACGGTCGATTAGACCTTGCCAAAAAGTTGCGACCAGCGCCTCGTTGTTCCATTTCAGCTCTGACGCTAAGGTCCGGAACTGGATGGCATATTGCCCAACCGATAAGTTGCCTTGACGCAGGTTCAGCAAGCTGGTGGCAGCAGAGGCTACTCTCCCAGGGTCATCGAAGACTCTCCTGAAAGCTTCAATAAAGGAGCCGGTGTTATTAAGAAGAGGGTCTCCATTTTCCCACAAAGGCGAAGCCCAGGCTAGTGCTTGACCACTCAGGAGGGAGATCATAAACGCCACCTTCGTTCGCTCTGAAGGAAATGCTCCTGCATTGCACTCAAACTGGATGGAGCACTGGTTCAAGAAACCCCTGCATTTCTTGGGATCTCCATCGTATTTTTCAGGCGTGGGGATACGCATGCCAGAAGTTGCAGTGGATACAGTAACCACACTAGAGGATGCCCCTGGGGCGGTGGTAATGGCAGGAGCAGCAGGCAGGGAGCCTTGTAAGGCAACGAAGCGTGTAGCGATACCTTGAACACATTGTAGGAGGTGTGCTTGGGCTGCTTCTTGCTGTTCTACTCGCTGAGCCAAATGAATGAGAAGGTCCCGGGCTGAGGGTTCCCCCGTTCCTTCGGTAGTCATCGCCAGAGTTTACTGTCACGACTAGTATAGCGTACCTGCTATCGTTGGCACTACTCGGAGGAAGGCGCGGAGTCTAACGTGCCCCTGGTGTTCACCAGGGACCCCCGCAAGGAGGTATGGGCTTAGCTGCAGGAAACACGCAGGTCGCGGTCCTTCCACGAGTCAGATAGCGAAGCACGAGAGGAATGTCAGACAGGCAGGTTCGGCAACGGTGCGGGCAGTGCAGGTACACAAGGAGAATCCGAGCGGGGTGTGAATAAAGCCGGGTCGATAACGTTCTGACAGCGAGGTACAAAAGGGTGATTCAAAAGGGGTAGTCAAGGCAATCCGGGTCACAATGGTCACAGGCAAACGGCAATAAACTGGAGGAAAGCAAGGGTCAGGAAACGGATAAACACTGGAACGCTGGAGGACAGGAAAGGACCTGAAACTCTGGCACAGGAGGTGAGGTCAGAGGGCCTTAAATAGTGCTGCTAGCCAATGCCCTCAGCACTAGTAGTGCTGTCATAGCTGTAGCGCCGTAGCGCTAGTCATACTGTAGCGCCGTAGCGCTCTCTTCAAGCAGCGTCCCGTTGCCTAGCAACGGGGACGCTTCTGGGTCTGAGCTGGCCGACCGGGCGGAAGGGGAAGTGATGCGTCTGGTTGCTAGGCAACCAGACGTTCTGTGTGGACGGGCGGGCGGCCGCCGAGCGGCGCCTGACAATATTTCTGGGACCCTATTGTTCAACATGGGTGCTGAGCAAACGCTAGAGAAGGCCAGTGTACTGCCTAAGGAAGGGCCTATTGGTTCAGCGAGATTTCTCGTGTAAGAAATATGGTCCATACGCAACTGCGTATTGCGACACGTGGGTCAAGATGACCAAAGATTGTGATAGGCCTTTCCCAACAATAGGAAGTTTTAATGCAGAGGTACCAAATACTGTACAAGATAAAGTATGGTTGATTAAGTCAACGAAAAAGAGAAATAGACATAATCATTGTTTAAAATTGTGGCAAATGGAAAGTAACACGTGGCAGAGCAGCGAATGCACAGCGGAAGTAGGCGTGGTGAAAAGCGCACGACGGAAGTAGCCGTTGAGAAGCGTGGCGAACTCAGCGCAAGCGCGCCCCCGCCACCTTATGTGGCGGGAGGGGTAAGTACAGCCATTATTAAAACTGAAAAAAGAGAAATTGCTAAGTTATATCCTGTGTATAGTCAGTTTAAAACAAGTGTATCAGAAGATGAAGATGAACCCACTGTGATTTTGGCCATTGCTCATGCTGTTAATATGCTAGAGGTTCAACGTAAGTATGGGAAAGGAGCAATGGCTGCGATAGGTGAGAGTAGTGTGATCACTAGGAGTGATAGCGTTCTAAGTCTTGAAACAGCAGATCCGGTAGTGACTTCTGGAGCCAGTGAACCAGTGGGTGTGTACCCAGTCCGCACAATATCAGTTCCCAATCGGAAAGCGGATAAGGATGGTGTAGTCCCTTTAAAGAATGTTACAATGCATTGTCCCTGGGCTAGATCAGAATTACGTTCCATTATGACTGAATTCCCAGACCCTAGAAAGGAGTTGGCTAAGTGTCAGAAATTTGTTAAAGACTTAGGAAATGCACACGAACCAACCAATAAGGATTGGTGTGTAGTGTTGAGGGCGTGTCTTCCTCCCAATACTGACATACAAAAATGTATTAAAGATTGTTTGTTGGACGAAGATGACACCTTGACTGATGAGATTAACCAAGAGAATATAGAACAAATTGTCAAACATTTAGCCATCTATTTTCCAGTAGTGGTAAATTGGAGTAAGATTTTCACCATAAAACAAAAAGATAGTGAAACTGCAGCGGACTATTTTGGCAGAGCTCTTGCATCAATGACACAGTTTACTGGGGTATCAGATATAAGGGAGAACCCACATCATAGAGAAGTAGCGGTAACAGTACTGATGGATGGTTTAAAGGAAAATCTAAAAACAAGAGTACAAACCTCAAACCCTGGTTGGAGAGGCAGCACGGTAGATTCTCTTAGAGAAATTGCTGTGGAACATGACAAAAATATTTTTAGGAAAAGGGAAGAAAAGAGTGACAAGTTGATGACGGTGAGTATACAAGCATTAGAGGGAATGCATACACGACCACCAGCATATAACCCACATAACAGGAAACGCATAATGTGGAGATGTTATAATTGCAAAGAAGAAGGACATATGAGAAAAGATTGTACAAAGGAAAGGTATAATTCTAATGAAGGGTCACATAGATATCCTCCAAGGAGGGATTCACATAGACTAGAAGACTCACACCTGCCCGCCCATGTTACAGCAGCAAATGCTGCGCGGGAAAGCAATAGTCAGCGCTAGGGGTCAGGTCATACCTGTAGTCTACAGCCAGTGAGGTTAACTGAGAATGATAGTTGACATAGCTGGTAGGAAACAAACTTTTCTTGTAGATACAGGGGCGGCCAGATCTGTGATAACCTCTCCTTTTAATCTACAGGTGACAAGTAAAACTATTCCAGCTATGGGGGTAACGGGAAGAGTGTTACATTATCCTATAACTAAACCCGCGGAAGTTACTATCGGGCCTCTGCATACTAAGCATTCATTTCTCTTAGCTGCAGCGGCTCCTACTAACTTTCTAGGGAGAGACTTGTTATGTAAAATGGGATGTGTCATATACTGTACTTCAGATGGTGTGTTCCTAGATATACCCGAGAAGGTCGCTCATGAGGTACAGGACATATTGGACACCCCTCAAAGGTTAATGTTACACTCTACTGTTATAGAACCAAGTCCATCTCAAGTAAAGGGGAAGTTGCTGGAAATACCAGGTTCACTATGGACCAGAGATGGACAGGACACTGGACTGATGGCAAACGTAGCCCCTGTCATGGTAAATCTAAAAAGTGGTAGAATAGCTCCAAAAAATCCCACAGTATCCATTAAAACCAGAGGTGGAACTAGGGATATATCCTATTATTGAAACGCTGTTACAACAAGGGATTTTAATTCGTACATCGAGCACAGCAAATAGTTCCATTTTCCCTGTGAAGAAGAGCGGGGGGGAGGGGCTATAGATTAGTCCAGGACTTAAGGGGAATTAATAAAGTTGTTGAGAGCCAATTCCCTGTAGTGCCGAATCCAGCTGTCATCCTCATGCAGATTCCACCGTCTGCTAGTCATTTTACTGTCATTGACCTATGTTCTGCTTTCTTCTCAGTCCCCCTTCACTCTGACTGTCAATACCTATTTGCATTCTCCTACAGGGATTTGCAATACACATGGACCAGACTTCCCCAGGGGTTCATTGACAGTCCCAGTATTTTCTCCCAAGCCTTACATGACTGTTTGCAGTCCTTTCAACCCCGCAATGGGTCTGTTTTAATTCAATATGTGGACGATTTGTTGCTGTGCTCTGATTCTTTTATGTCATGTTTACATGATACTAAATTGTTGTTGCTTCATCTCTCACAAACAGGGCACAAGGTGGCAAAGGATAAATTACAGCCATGTCAGACTAAGGTCAAATACTTAGGACACTGCCTCACTAAGGGGCTAAGACACCTGACAACCGACAGGATTGAGGCCATACAACACATGACCCTGCCGCAGAGCCAGAAGCAGATTCGTACTTTCCTGGGGATGTGTGGATACTGTAGATCCTGGATCCCAGGTTTTTCTATTCTGGCATTACCATTGCAGGAGCTAGTCTCTTCCTCAAAACCAGAACGTGTTGTACACACAGAAGAGTCAGAGCAAGCGTTCTTCAATCTTAAAGATAGTCTGACTAGAGCACCTGCATTGGGAATACCTGATTATGAAAAGCCTTTTGAGCTATACTGTATGGAAGCTGATGGTTGTGCAGCAGGTGTCCTTACACAGAAACATGGTGATGCTAGCAGACCGGTAGCATACTACAGTGCACAATTGGACACTGTGGCAAGATCACTCCCAACATGTCTCAGAAGCATAGCAGCAACTGCTCTTCTGGTAAGTAAGAGCGAGGATGTAGTATTAGGACATAATTCAACTGTCTATACACCCCATGCTGTATCAGCTCTGTTAAATTCAGCCCAAACCAGACATGTTTCTTCAGCTAGATTCACAAAGTGGGAACTAGCCCTGATGGCACCCTCAAACATCACCATCAAACGATGTAGCACCTTAAATCCAGCTACATACCTTCCATATGTGTCTCTAGAAGACACAAAGGGTGGGAGGTGAGGAGACCCTGGTCGATGATGAGTTAGGCAAGAGTACTGACACGCATGATTGTATGGAACACCTGAACCAGACCTTTACTGCAAGGCCCGACATACGTGACACCCCCTTAGAAAAATGTAGATTTTACGTTTTATACAGACGGAAGTTGTCCTAGACAGACAGAGACGGGAGAGCTATGTACTGGTTACGCTGTTGTAGACGACCAGAATGTGGTAGAAGCTGAACCCCTTGGCTGAGTGGCGGAACTAGTAGCATTAAGGAGAGCTTGTGAGTTGGCAAAAGGTAAATCAGCTAATATATATATACTGACTCCAGGTACGCCTTCGGGGTAGTGCATGATTTTGGGGCCCTTTGGCGTCTTAGAAACTTCACGACAGCAGCAGGTACGCCAGTGGCACACTCACAACACATAAAAGGACTTCTGACAGCGATACAGTTACCCAGAACAGTAGCCGTCATAAAGTGCAAAGCCCATACCTTTGAAGAAGACCCAGTGTCATTGGGCAACAACAGGGCAGACGAAGCTGCTAAATGGGCAGCAGGGCAACCTATGACTGTATCGACCAAGCCTATGATGGTTTTTCAGACATTAGACATGCAGAAATTAATTGAAATGCAAGATTTGTGTTCCCTGCAGGAAAAGGCGGTCTGGAAGGCGAAGGGATGTGGTCAAGAGTCCTCAGGACTCTGAAGGGATGGACAAGGTAAGCCTGTAGATCCCCGAACATACTATCCAAGCCTGGCTGAAGCAGCACACGGTCTGACTCACCTGGGTAAAGAAGGTATGTGCAAACTGGTGAGAGCATACTGGTGTGTTTCTGGATTTTCCTCTCAGGCTGGTAAGAAAGCAATGTCATGTCTTACTTGTTTGAGGAAAAATGTCGGGAAAACTATTCCAACTGAGCCATCCCACATCCCTCCTACAGACGGACCTTTTCAGGTAATACAAATTGACTATATCCAATTACCACCGTGCAGGAATCTAAAGTATGTGTTAGTGTGTATTGATGTGTTTTCCGGTTGGGTAGAAGCATATCCAGCAGCCACTAATACTGCTGTGTTCACTGCAAAGAAAATTGTACAAGACTTTGTGTGTAGGTTCGGTATCCCTAGAATCATTGAAAGTGATAGGGGTACCCACTTTACTGGTGATATCTTCCAGAATATATGTAAACTCATGGGAATCTGTAGCAGACTTCACACCCCTTACCGACCACAAGCCAGTGGTAAAGTGGAAAGAGTAAATGGTACCATTAAGAACAAGCTTGGTAAGGTAATGGCTGAAACTGGGTTAGCATGGCCTGAAGCTTTGCCACTAGTCCTCCACAGCATTCGAACCACTCCTAGACCTCTTAATCTGTCCCCCTTTGAGATACTGTTCGGCAGACAACCTCATTTGATCGTGAGTCCACAAGACGACTTGAAGTGTAATAATGAAGTGACTGTACAATATCTTATAAGAATGAGTAGACAGCTAAAGCAACAACAACAAAAACTAAAAATGCTGTCACCTGGTATACCAGAAACGAACTGTCATGATGTTGAACCTGGAGACTATGTTATGATCCGCAATTTCTTACGTTCAGGTTGTTTAACAGACCGTTGGGAAGGCCCGTACCAAGTGCTGCTGACCAGTACTACATCACTGAAGGTTGCGGAGAGAGACACTTGGGTTCATTCCACTTACTGCAGGAGAGTCAGTAACCCGGAGAAGGTGCGAGATAAAACTGAGACCGACAACACAGACCTGTCACTCGTAAATCTGTTCCGGGAGACCTAAAGCCTGCAGTCGAGACACTTGAACCAGAGACGTTGCATCAGAACTATCTTTTAGTGATGGAGTGGCGGTTTTTGTTTTTCTTTTGTTCCAGGATCTTCCTTGTTTTTACTTTTTTCAGGACATTCTATTTTTGTGAAGGAGGATGGAGGACAGAGGAAGGTTCTGGCAGTGATACGGATGAAACGGAGGTCGAGGAAAAGTTACTAGAATACTCAGAACAGCCCATTATCAAGCTTGGTCCAGGGGTTATGAAAAGGTCTGCTAGCTCGGGAACTCTGAAGCAGTGTGAGGGGCTATTGTCTGATGAGTATTGTATCTGCAAGTTCTGCGACTCCCTCGTTGAAGAGAGATGCATCCAACGATGTCAGTCCACCGGTAATCTGAATGTGGGCGGGCATCCTATGGAGGATTATCACTCCCTGGTGGGTAAGGTGCTAAACCAAACCGAGTGCTGGGTATGCTCTCATGTGCCGCAGGGGCAGCATAACATAGGACTAGTGCCATTCCCATTAAACATCTCCGAAATACTCGAATTGAGGGGTGGGAGTCCCATAGAGGGGAGGTACAATAACACTAGGTCCCCTAGTCTAACGCTTCGACAATACTCTGTAGACAGATCTTTGCTGTGCCTGAATATCTCTCATGCAAAACGTCTGAAGAATTGGGAAGCTGACCCATCAGATCAGACAATGGCTCACCACACTCATTTTAGAGGGAGACTCACAAGGTCACCAATAGGCAGGAATGTTGATGAAAGTCTCAAATTAGGGCGTATAACCAAACATAAGAAGGTATACATTGGAAAAGTCCCTATAGATAATTGTGAGAATGTCATCCATGCTGACATGTGTCTTGAGCAAATGAAGACTCTAGCCATGGGTAGTTTCGTCAAAACTCTGTGCGATATAATTAATGGGCATACTGTTCCTTATGTACTCCCTGATGTGTACTTTGTTTGTGGAAGAAAAGCTTATTCCTGGGTGACTCCGAGTTCCAAGAGCTTGTGTTTCCTAGCTAAACTGGTTCCTGAAATCATGACTATTACTCATGAAGAAATGGTTGATATTCACAAGACTACATCACCACCATACATACACACACACACACAGTATGAACACCGTGGCAAGAGAAATATGATTCCTGGTGAGGAGCCCATAGCTACAAAATTAATTAGTGAAACCGCTGGGTTTCAAGTTATGGTTGCTCTAGATCACACCAGGACCGCTCGGGGAACATTAAACTTTAAATATATCCAAGACCTAGCCAAATTAATAGATAATATCACCGAGATGTATGATGACACTTTCAGGTATACTGGAAGGGAGCTACAAGCGTACAAGAAGGAGTTAGTGCAACATAGACTGGTTCTAAATTATCTCACCTCTATTACTGGTGGGTACTGTGTGACACTGGCCACCCAGTTCGGTGTCAAATGTTGCACGTACATCACCAATAATACGGATGACCATAAAGAGGTTATAGACCCGAAGATGGATGAAATTTTGCAACTGAAATGGGAATTTCGAAATAACCATAATTCTTCGTTATATGAGGTTGGGGAAAAGGTGGCAGGTTAGTTCTCATGATTGAACCCTGTGAAATGGTTCTCTGGTCTGGGGGAGTGGGTACAGGTTGCTAGTGTAGGTAAGCTCCTTCTCCTTATACTGGGTGTCATCGTAGCAATTGGTTTATTTGTCAAATGTGTTCCTACTGTGTTGAAGTGTGGGAAACAGTCTTCTAGGAGAAACAATGAGAACGAGACAGAAAGGGTAGTGCAAGACACCGAGATCATGGTATGTGAAGAAGTGTTGTATAACCCTGAACTTGAAACGGTGATTAGGTGATAGTTTATTATACTATCAAAGGTTGGAGCTGTCGAAGTCAGCATATTGGATAAAGTCCTTTCAATTAAAATCGAGCAAACTTGGTTGTCTTTGTCTGAAAAGATGCATACGGTACGCTATGGCGTGAAAGGGCACGCTACGGCGTGGAAGGGCGTACACAGCTGCAACACGTGGCAACAACAGTATTTAGTCTTTTACATTCGCACAAACACTCACACATTTGTAAAATAGTACACATTAAAGGTAGTTGCAACACATAGTCATTTATGTGTTAATATAGTAGTATTTATATTTAATATTATAAGTTATATGCATATCAGCAAAACATATGGTACACGTTGAAGGAATCTAGTCATGTGTGGTATCATACTAATCCTCTTGGCATTTGCGACTGTCCGGTTCACTCTGCGAAGGAATCGCAGAGTGCATACGCAAGTTATTAATGTTAAGGAATTATGGACTATTATGACTAAGAAATCTTGGCGGGAAGATCAGAGCTCATCCCCTGGAGAGATGACCCCCTCCTTTGGATTCCTGAGCTTAAACTAGCCAATAAATGACAACCCCTTGGACCTTCCTGAAACCTGGACCAATAGAAGCAAGCTATACCATCTGCATTGTTCTACTGTATTTCTGTGTGCATATAAGCAGCAGCTCCTCATCTAGTGTTCAGACATCTTGTTCCCAGACTTCAGGATTGAATGACTGTACACTGGATCCAGAGCGCCTGCGATAAGTAACGGCTGTACTTATTACTACTTTGCTTGAATATATTCTGCTACCTTAAGAGAATGAATCCTTGTGCGTTGGAAACACAAATCGAGATTCGACAATCGTTATTGGTTAGCGACAATACGCACTTAACAGCCAGTGTCAGGAATAGTTTCCTTGACCTCAATCCTATCTGAATAAGTGGAGTCTTTGCTACCAGACAATGTCAAAATACAAAAATCACACTTCCAAGACACAAATAAAGTACTTCACACATTAAAAGACATCGGATCTCTGAATGGCATCAAGTTACATAAAGGGGTATATTTCCTATGGAATCGCCGATTTCTGGCACTTTAAAGTCCATTTCCTCAAATGGCAATTTTATTGAAGACAAAACCCGATGGTGCATCCTTCTGGAAGAGAAATGTGGAAAGAAAGGTGATATCCTTAGCCTGTCCACTACTGGACTTATGTTTCCGTTGATTAAGTACAGACCAATGTACCTAGGCTGCAGTTTGAACTAGGGCATCTTCAGGGCAAAGTTCATGTGCATAGTCACACTTTATTGCCCACTGAGAAAATCTTCACATCCCGTCTCCTCTGGTCTGCAAATCGTTTTTTTATTAGCTACCACCGTCTTCAGTTGCTTCTGCAGCCGTCTCCACAGATCATGGAGATCCTGCATATGTTTGTCTGCCTGATTAGGCCCAGATATAAATATGGAATGACCATCAGATGGCTCTTATGGGTGACATAGGAGGGAGACACCCCCATGGAGTCCTGCACCTGTTGTTTCCGTGAGAACTGGATGAGGGATAGGTTGGCAGTCTGTCCATTTGACTGTGGGTGGTAACCAGATGAGATGCGGAGTGAAATTCCCAGCCCCTTGCAGAAAGCCCTCCAAAACCTCACCATAAAGTGAACTCCCTCTGTCAGATACTATCTCCAAGGGAAGTCTGTGTAGCAAGAAGACCTCCTTGGTGAAGATCTGAGATAATTGGAGTGCTGGCGGTAGATTCATCAGAACTGTAAAGTGGACTTGTTGAAGCAGTGATCCACTACCAACAGGAGGATGATGTTGCCTTGAGAGCAGGGTAGGTCAGTGATAAAATCCAAGGCCTATGTGGAATGGATAGGGGTATTAAGAGCCTTGAGGATTTTCTCCATGGTACCTAGGTGTGTGCACAAGTATTGAGCCACCAGAGCTCTCGGAGGACCAAATCAATAGTCTTTCTGATAACGGGAAGCCCTGCAAATGTTGAGTTATGTCCCTAATGCAGAGCCTGCAGTTGGGTGGAGCAAACATTTTTCCTTACGGTGCCTCAGGTACCTTGGTGAGTGCTGCCATTAAGACCTGGATCATGTCCAGCAGCTCCAAAGAAATGGCCACTCCTAAAATAAAATACTGTTTTCTCCCTCCATGATAGATTGATCAAGAGAGAACTGCTGGGAGAGTGCATTTCGCCTTAATTTTCCTGGACCCTGGTTGGTATTTTATAATGAAGTTGAATCAGGTTAGAAATGGCACCCATAATGCCTGTCGAGAGTTCAACATTTTGGCCCCCTGAATTTACTGCTTTTTTTTGTAGTCAGTGAGAATAGAGAGAGGGACTCTGGCCCCCTGTAGAAGCTGCCTCCACTCAATAAGAACCAGGATGGTGGTCAGCAGTTCATGGTTTCCCACATCCTATTCATTATTAAACCTAGTTCTGCCAGACTATTTCTGGTTCTGTGAAAATTGGAGAAAAGAATTTGCGTGGGGTCCCCCCGATTTTCACTGGACCAGCACTAGGCAAACCAGCCGGGGGTTGGTGGCACTATAGCAGGGGGACACCCGGCAGGGGTCCCCCAGCCATAATGACAAACCAACCCCAGGCTGTTCAGCGCTGTGCTGGATTCTCTAGGAAGTGGGGTCTGTCGAAAAAAAACGAGCGCCCCCTATCCCCCTCTAGGGACACCCAGCCCAGTGCTGAAAGCACTAGGGCTCTTCCTACACCCCTGGGCGGTGCGGTGGGTGTAGGGTAATAAACGGCGATAAAAATGAATAAACAGACGCCATTTTGTTTTGTGGAACTACAAGTCTCAGTCAGCCAGGGTGCCATAAACAGTGTGGGCATGCTGTTACTTGTATAACTACAAGCACCAGCATACCCATGGCAGCCAGGGCATGTTGGCACTTGGAGAACCACAAGTCCTGACACCCACATATTTTTGGCATACCACATATTTTTATTAAAAATAATAAATGCCCATATACTCACCACTGATGTTTTCCACTGTTGTCAGCAGCTTTTAATCCTAAAATGGCTGTAAACCAAGTCCCAAAGAAATTTGTATCCAATAGTCCGGCTTAAACAAGTCCAAGAATTATTTGTATCCAAAAGTCCCTGCTTATAATTTACACTTTTATCGCAGTTTATTGCCCTACACCCACCGACCAAGGGTATAGGAAGAGCCCTAGTGCTTTCAACACTGGGCTGGTTGTCCATAGAGGGGAAGGGCACTCATTTTTTTCAGGGGACCACACTCCCTAGGGAATTCAGACCAGCGCTGAACAGCCTGGGGTTGGTTAGTCATTATAGCAGGGGGACCCCTGCTATAGTGCCACCAACCCCGGCTGGTTTGCCTAGTGCTGGTTCAATGACAATCAGGAGGACCCCACGCAAATTTTTTCCCGATTTTCACTGAACCAGCAGTAGTCTGGCAGCACTAGGGTTAATAGTGAATAGAGGGGGGACCCCACATTTTTTTTTTTTTTATTCGATCTATTTTTTACAGTTTTGATAGCTGCCAGACCTCCGGCTGTATAGCAAAACAGTGTAACAGTGATGTGTTTACAGAAGACGCTGCTAGGATGCAGCGTGTTGTATCTGGCGTGTTTTCAAGCAAACTCAGGAGAGTTTGCTAAATCGCAGCTTCATACATTTGAGACTTGTATAGCTAAAGTGGCAAACAGTTGGGAGTTTGATCTCTATTGATTTTGTAAATAGCGATTTTGACAGAAACACAACTGGCGATTTTACATGAAATCTCAGGTTTATACATCTGCGAGTTTCAACTCTCCCGAGAAAATCGCTGGATTTGCAAAATTGCACCTTGATACATTTACTCCGTGGTCTTTTCAAAACTTCCTGCATTCACTTGATAGGCTAATTGCCTGTCAGTGCTGTCTATTTAGAGCACCGGCCTCCTTACCTGGGTGCCAGATCTTCAGGTCTCCTCACCTGTCTAGTCATGTTGTAGTCTGGCTCCAGTTCTCTTGCTGCTGCAGAGTGTTACTACCAGTCTCTGCTTCCTGCTCTCTGGAGCTACAGTTCATTATCCTGCTGCAAAGTGTTATTACCTGTGTCACACCAACCAGCAGATTATCGCACCTCGTCATGATCCTGACTTCAGGGGCTTCTCAACTCCCCAGGACCTCTGTGACTTATCCAGCTGCAGATGATCACACCTTGTGATCCTGACTCCAGGGGATTTCAGCCCCACAAGACCTCTGTACCATATCTTCCTGCAGATCATCGCTCCTCCAGATGCTCTCGCATCACTTCCCCATTTATCCTATCAGCGTCTGTCCTGCTCCAATTACCTGGGCCTCCTTTCGGTCTCACTTGTAGCCCTCCTGAGAACAGTGACCTGCAGTTAGGGCGGCCGCAAAGTCCAAACTCCGTTGCGGGGGTCTTTGGCGAATACCTCCCTCTCTGTTAGACTCTACGCCTCTAGGAGGGTAGGGTCAACCCAAAAAGACCAGACGAGTCCTCCCAGACCCTCAATTGTGACACTTTTGTGTTTCTGTCCAGTCTTCAGCATACAGATCCTCACCAAAATCTCTGTTTTTTTTTTCATGTGGAGATATTTGAGAATCTCTCAAAGTAGGCATAGAATGAGAAGCTGTTAAGACAATATACCTTAAAGGAGGAAAGAGGTTTCATAGAGATTCTGTTCAAAGAAATTTGTTGAAGGCACATTTGGGAGTTCATAGGATTATTGAAGATCGGTGGGAAATATTCCTTCTATGGCCAACTCATTGAGAAATCTAAGACCGGTCAATGACCATAAAATTAATGCATTGGGAGTGAAGTCAGGGGGGGCAATGCATAGATTTGTTTACATCAAGCCCATATTGTAATGAACAAAATTATAACTGGATAGCCAATGTTGATAGTGAGCAGATAGTGCTTCATACTCATTGTCGACCCAAACTTTAGAACTGGGGGGGAAATTCTATTGATTGCATTGCTTCTAATTGCACTGCGTAGAAATATTTTATGAGGCTGGGAACACACAAGCCACTGTCCAGCCCAGGGCGCTGGAAAACATGTAATCTTATTGGTTTTTTTTATCAGACCAAATAAACGCTGTAAACATCTGCTCAACGGAGGCAAATATTTATAGGCATTATCTAAAATATATAATCTTGGAAGTAATTCATTTTAATAGAAATGATGCATCCATTCCAAGAAATTAATCATTTGTTCCAAGTAGCCAAGTCATTTTTCATAATAGTGATGATGGGTAAATGGTTTTCCTTGAAGAGGGAGCCTAGATTTTTGTAACAAATTTGCCTAAGTATGTAAATTTTATTTGCTTGCCACTGAAATTGAAAGTTAATTTCCAAAAGCTTTTTAACTGTGGGAGGCAAAATGGAGTCTAGTGGTTTGTTTGCATTTACTTTAAATTTAGAGAGAGATCCGAATTGATGCAATTTGCTGAAGACGTTAGGAAGAGTGGTTAAATGCTAAGAGATGGAGAGTAATATGTTGTCTGCACACAAGTCTTGTTTGCAGCGGCCACATTTAATGCTGCATATGTCAGGGATTTTTCGGATTCTGAAAGCATTATAAGAGAGAAGATGAGTTGGGAAAGGGGACACCTTTGGTGGGTGCCATTTATTATATTGAGTGGAGTTGAGAGAACATCATTAAATGAAACGGAAAGGTTGCGGTATAATGCCGAAATGCTAACCAGAAATTCTTTCCAGGCCAGGAATCTCATCATAAAGGACCACCCAATGCAATCAAAGGCTTTTTTGGCATCTAAGGTTATTAACAGAGTGGGATTCTTGGTAGTATTAATCTGAAGAACTAGGTTGACTGCTTTCTTGGTGCTATCTAGGGCTTCACACCCAGGATTAAACCCAACTTGGTCAGGGTGAATCAAGTTGGGAAGCCATACATTAAGACTATTTGCTAAAAATTTTGGCAAAACTGTTTTGATAAACATAAATTGCCCTGTAGTGTCTGCAGGTTGCTGGATCTTTGTCCTCTTTATGAATCACTGAAGTTGCAACAATGGTAGTGGCTGAGCCAAAAGATGCCTGGTATTTGATAGACTAAAATAGGTGTGTAAGGATACCGTTAACTTTATTTTATGTTATTTTTATTTTATAGTAGATGGCTGGAAAACCATCAGGACCTGGAACAGAGGCAGATTTCATTGATCGATAAAGGTTCTTACCTTGTCATTAGAACATTAAGAAAAACAGTTGCTGCAGCTGACAATTTAGGAAGCTAACAAGTGGATAAGTTATCAGCAATTTTGCTTTGCACGGGGGAACTTGGGATAATTTATAAAGGTTATTATAGAAAGTAAGTGGGGAGTAGTAAAACTTTTGGTACAGCCACTTGAGGGTTTTAGCTTTTTTTTTTTTTTTTTAGAGATACTCAATATATTATTCACAACCTAAGCTAATTTTGGTCTATATATTAGACAAACCTTATATAATACATTTGAGGAGTGAAATGTGTCGTTCAGTACAAGTGTGTTGTATGTACAGATATAGGTTCAAAGTGCTTGGACTATGTAGATATTGTCAATGTTTATTTGAGGCATGATAATATGTATATAGTTGTGCAGCTTTCTATGCCTACCAGCTTTAAGAAATTATCTCCTTCTAATTTTCAGTGTTTGCAGTGTCAATAGCTGCCATTTACAGTGCTACAAAAAGCACAATGGTTTTCCCTTTGTGCCTGTATATTTAACAAATTATATAATTATTACACTACACCATGGAAAGTGAAATAAATTAGATCAAACTTTTTACATCTTTGTTTACACATTTAGCCTTACCGAAAAAAAGGTAACAGTTCTGAAAATTAATAAAAAACGAAAACCTAGAATAATAGAGTTGGACATTGAATCAGTTCCCTGAATTAATACTTTGTAGAGCCACCTGTTGCTGTAATTACAGCCATTTGTCTGTTTGGATGTGTCTCTACCAGCTTTGTGCACCTAGACTCATCGGCAGCAGCAGCAGCTATTTATATAGCGCCACTAATTCTGCAGCGCTGTACAGAGAACTCATTCACATCAGTCCGTGCCCCATTGGAGCTTACAGTCTAAATTCCCTGACATACACACACAGACAGAGGGAGAGACTAGCGTCAATTTGATAGCAGCCAATTAACCTACCAGTATGTTTTTGGAGTGTGGGAGGAAACCGGAGCACCCGGAGGAAACCCACGCAAACAAAGTGAGAACATACAAACTCCACACAGATAAGGCCATGGTCTGGAATCGAATTCATGACCCCAGTGCTGTGAGGCAGAAGTGCTAAACACTACGCCACTGGGCTGCTAGACTGATAATTATTTGTGTAATGCCCTCTAGTGGCGTTTTATTAACCCTGCACCCCAGTGAATACAGGACTGGTCACCTCGAGTTAGGTGTTTGTGTAAAGTGATACAAACTGGCAGTGCCGTAACCAATATTTTTTTATTTTATTTTTTTTATATTTTATTTTTTTTACTTTGTGCCACAGAGGGGAAGGTAGTGGGGCGGCTGCTGCGCCCCCTCGGGCTTGCGCTCGGGGCGACGGCACCGCCTGCACCACCCTAGTTACGGCTCTGCAAACTGGTTGCTATGGTGATAACCCAGCCCAGCCTGCGAGAGACTGAGTGAGAAGAAGGAGGGGCTGTCAGCAAGGGGGGAGAGAGACCCAGGGAGAGAGAGAGAGATAGGAACAGGACCAGCAGGGCTGATGTGACAGCTGGGGTCCTTAGACAGAGGAAGTGGATGTTCCAGGGTCCTCTGGCATTGCCCATGTGCAGGTGAGTGACGACTGCCATCTAGAAACAAACAATATTGTCCCCTAAGCAAGAGTGGGGGAGCCCATAAGGGGAAGGACCCCAAATGAGAGATGGGGATTGCTGCATACAGTAGTATTGCTGCATATACAGAGCTGAGGAATCTCTAATTTCAAAGAGGGGGAGAACCCCATGTCACTAAAGAGAACCCCAAGAGACAGAGGGGAACATTTTGCATGGAAGAGAACAGAGCCGGATTTAAACCTCATAGAGCCCTAGGCAAGATCCTGGTTTGGGGCACCCCTCTGTAAAACAATCCATAGCACTATTTACATTTACATTATTACAAAATAGATAATTATATTTAAATAATGGGAGTTTTTTCAATAATCTTTTATGATTACTTTTCATTACTCACGTTTGCTGATGAAAAGAAATGTTATTTCACTCCCTGCTGGATGCTATTATTGGTCCAACTCTGCGCAGTCTACCTCGATCATCCGTAATATATGTCACTTCATTCCCTGCACGCCCAGTCCAAGCACACTGAGCCTGCGCAAGCTTTCACAGCTCTCTCCTAAAAAAATTTATTTTGGCAAGTTAGTTGGAGAAGTATAGAAGAGAAAACTTCACACTGTTTCCCCTTTAGTACACTGTACCCCCTTCATCATCACACTGTTCCCTCCATCAAGCTTTTGCCCTTTTATCATCACACTGTGCACCCTTCAGCATCACACTGTGCCCTCCATATTTTTGCTCCCCTTCTTTTTTTCCCCTTACAATGCCCACCATGTTTTTGTTCCACATGTCTCTTATTTCCCTTACCCTATGTGCCCTCCCTTCTTGTTCCACAATTCTCTCATGCTCCTGTGCTCTTCTTGCTTGTTCCACATTTCTCTCATGCCCCTCTGTGCTCTCCTTGCTTGTTTCACATTTCTCTCATGCCACTCTGTGCCCTCCTTGCTTGTTGCACATTTCACTCATGCCCCTCTGTGCCCTCCTTGTTTGTTGCACAATTCACTCTTGTCCCTCTGTGCTCTCCATGCTTGTTCCGCATTCCTCTCATGCCTCTCTGTGCTCTCCTTGCTTGTTGTGCATTTCACTCATGCCCCTCTGTGCCCTCCATGCTTGTTCCACATTCCTCTCATGCCTCTCTGTGCCCTCCTTGCTTGTTCAACATTTCTCTCATGCCCCTCACCATATGTGCCTTCGTTATTTAACTTACCCTTCTATTGCCTTTTTCTCTTTTCTGTTCTGTTCTTCTTGTCTTGCTTTCTTGTATGTCACGTTGCCGCTGCTCCTCTCTGCTCCGGCAGTGCTCCTTGACGAATCCTCACTGAAAATAACGCTGGGCATGATGACGTCACGCCCGACATTCAGTGGGAGAGGAGAGGAGACAGCCGAGAGCCGCTGCTTGGTCAGGTGACTTAGTTGTTTTTTTTTTTTTTTCTTATTAAATCCATTTTCAGCCCCAATTCTTCTTTACTATGCCGATAGAGGGGGGATGGCAGGCGGAGGAGCTCTCCCCTCCACCTACCCCACTCACCGTCTGCTCTGGGAGAGCCCTTTGGGGATCGCTTGGCTCTAGGCAGTTGCCTAAGTTGCCTAGCGGTAAATCCGGCCCTGGAAAAGACACTGGTAGAGAGATTTGCTACAAGAGGCATGGTAGCTGAAGTGTCAGAGCCAGGGGCTATGCGTACACAAAGAGAAGTGTCTGAGCCCAAAGGAGAAATCATTCCTGCAGAGGAGGGGTGAGCTGCAGTTGAGAGTTACACAGCGTGTGTCAGAACTGCATTGAGAAGCTACCTGCCTGTTAGCATCCATGTGAATGCCCCTTTAGAGAAGGGGGAACTGCAGTGAAGTATGGAGTACTGGACTGTGAGAGACATGTGAACTATGTTATATAAAATCTAGATAACATTAAGAACTGTGAAGGAGCAGTAAGAAGCTGTGTATATATATTTCTTTATTGCTGCAACCATTATGATTATCGTGCTGGAGGAAGAGGAGTGTAAGTAAAGAGTTCAGTTTTTATTAGAGATGGTCTGGCGCCCAAATTATTCTGATGGTTATTGCACTGCACCACAAAGTGCCATCACCTGTGTCCCACAACTTACAAAGAAACACTTGCATGTGCAGGGACCCCCTGGTCATTTACACCAATGCCCATCAGCTATCCAGAGCTTGAGAAGGACGTGCACTGTAACCTTTGCACCCCACACCACACACAGTGACAGCGGGTTACATTTGCATTACAGAATTGTTCAAGTTCAGTCAAATTTTGTGGTGAATGGTGATGGACTGCTATCTTCAAGTTCATCCACAGATTTTCTATCGAATTTAGGTCTGGGCTCTGACTTGTCCATTCAAGGACATTCACCTTCCTTTGCTTAAGCCACTGCATTTTCTTGGCGGTATCTAGATTTGTGTTGTGTTTGGTTTGCACTAAATATAACGCTTGGAGTTCAGTCCAAAAAGTTCTATCTTGGTCTCATCTGGCTAGACAACCTTTTTCCACATGGCATTAGCATCTTCAAAGTTTTTTTTGCAAAGTGCAAATGAGACAAGTGTGGCACTTTTTCAGATGAGGCTTCTTTCTTGCCACAATGCCATACAGGGCAGCTTTTTGTAAAGCTTGTGAGATAGTTGTCACTTGCACAGACCGACCAACCTCGGCCATAAAGACTTGTATGTTGTAACAGAACTCACAGGGACAATTAGGACTCTTTCCAGTCTGCTTGCTTTGACTCTGTCACGGTTCCAAACAGGAGTACAGCTAGGAGTCACGAATATGGTGAAAACACTCTGTTTATTTGCAGAAAAGTATAAATAGCAGGTAATCGAGAGCAGTAGTAAATACCAGGTGCAAGCTGATGCAGGAAATAATACGAATGTTCAGAAACCAGCAGGTAAACAGCTAATGCAGGGAAGCAGGAGGTATGAACAGATGCCAAGCAGGCATGAACCAGAGGAGCAAGGCAGGAGGAAGAATCCACAGGTTGCAACAAGGATATGACATCACAGGATGGGACAACAATAACCAGCAATGTGTGCTGGGAGTGACAGGTATATAAAGGGAAAACCACACCCAGGTGCATGGGATAATTGGTGAACATGAAGGTTAACCCCTAATGCACACAATAAGGCACAATAGCAGCACCTCTGGTGAATGGAGGTACTGCCAATACAAATACAATAATAAGGACAAAAAGGCAGGAGCTGCCATGCAAGGCAGCATGTAATGCATAAGCTGTAGGCAGATCGTGACAGTACCCCCTCCCTTAAGGGCGGATTCCAGACGCCCAATTACCAAAAATGTCTGAATTCATCAGAATCATAGTCCAGAATTGGGGACCCGGCAGAAAAGTCCTCGTCCATGGGTGGACGGGCAAAGGAGACTATGCCAGCTGCCAGTTCAAGCTCCGTAGACCCCTCTCTCTTCTTTCGCTTTTTCTTCTTGCGAGAATTCCCTGGAACAGCAGTTTGAACCAATTGGGTGGAGCACAAAGGAATCTCTAGGCCAGGTGAGATGGGTGGAACTGCTGACAATACGTAGGCCCCGTAAGATGGCATAGCGGGAGGTGTTGGTGAAAACTTGTTGATCACTGCCTCGACAAATAGTGGTAAGTCAGATAGGGTGGGGTGATTAGTCTCAATCAAAGGGTTCGCCCATTCCATAGCCTCTCCTCTAAAGTTTGTTAACAAAAACAAAACTTGCCTCTTTGGGTCACTGACAAGGCTAGGTACTGAGGGGAAATAAGAAGCACAAAACCTCAGTAGAGCACTAAATTGAGAAAGGTGCCCCTCAAAGGTAGGTGGCAGCTCAGACTTTGCACCCTCGGCAACAGATGGTTCGGACTTGGCAGCAGGCTTGACAGGAGACCCGGACTTGGCGGCAGGCTTGGCAGCAGGCTTGGCAGCAGGCCCGGACTGGGCGGCTGGCTTGGCAGCAGGCCCGGACTGGGCGGAAGACTTGGCAGCAGGCCCGGACTGGGCGGAAGGCTTGGGAGCAGGCCCGGACTGGGCGGAAGGCTTGGGAGCAGGCCCGGACTGGGCGGCAGACTTGGGAGCAGGCCCGGACTGGGCGGCAGACTTGGGAGCAGGCCCGGACTGGGCGGCAGACTTGGGAGCAGGCCCGGACTGGGCGGCAGACTTGGGAGCAGGCCCGGACTGGGCGGCAGACTTGGGAGCAGGCCCGGACTGGGCGGCAGACTTGGGAGCAGGCCCGGACTGGGCGGCAGACTTGGGAGCAGGCCCGGACTGGGCGGCAGACTTGGGAGCAGGCCCGGACTGGGCGGCAGACTTGGGAGCAGGCCCGGACTGGGCGGCAGGCCTGGCAGGGACAGCACTTTGAGAAGCCTGAGGGCAGACAGCACTTTGAGAAGCCTGAGGGCAGACAGCACTTTGAGAAGCCTGAGGGCAGACAGCACCAAGTGGTAACTCGGGCTGAACTGCATGGACTGGCAATTCGGGCTGGACCGCATGGACTGGCAACTCGGGCTGGACCGCATGGACTGGCAACTCGGGCTGGACCGCATGGACTGGCAACTCGGGCTGGACCGCATGGACTGGCAACTCTGGAGTGGCCTGGAGGGACAGGACCCCCTCTGGAGCGGACTGTAAGGGCAGCGCCCCCTCTGGAGCGGACTGTAAGGGCAGCGCCCCCTCTGGAGCAGACTTTAATGGCAGCGCCCCCTCTGGAGCAGGCTGAAGCTCAGGAACAGAGACAGCGGCTAAAGACTCGGAACCGGAGACAGCGGCTGAAGACTCGGAACCAGAGACAGAGGCTGAAGACTCGGAACCGGAGACAGAGGCTGAAGACTCGGAACCGGAGACAGAGGTTGAAGACTCGGAACCGGAGACAGAGGCTGAAGACTCGGAACCGGAGACAGAGGCTGAAGACTCGGAACCGGAGACAGAGGCTGAAGACTCGGAACCGGAGACAGAGGCTGAAGACTCGGAACCGGAGACAGAGGCTGAAGACTCGGAACCGGAGACAGAGGCTGAAGACTCGGAACCGGAGACAGAGGCTGAAGACTCGGAACCGGAGACAGAGGCTGAAGACTCGGAACCGAAGACAGAGGCTGAAGACTCGGAACCGGAGACAGAGGCAGGAGACTCGGGACCGGAGACAGTGGCAGGAGACTCGGGACCGAACACAGTGGCAGGAGACTCGGGACCGAACACAGTGGCAGGAGACTCGGGACCGGACAGAGTGGCAGGAGACTCGGGACCGGACAGAGTGGCAGGAGACTCGGGACCGGACAGAGTGGCAGGAGACTCGGGACCGGACACAGTGGCAGGAGACTCGGGACCGGACACAGTGGCAGGAGACTCGGGACCGGACACAGTGGCAGGAGACTCGGCACCGGACACAGTGGCAGGAGACTCGGCACCGGACACAGTGGCAGGAGACTCGGCACCGGACACAGTGGCAGGAGACTCGGCACCGGACACAGTGGCAGGAGACTCGGCACCGGACACAGTGGCAGGAGACTCGGGACCGGACACAGTGGCAGGAGACTCGGGACCGGACACAGTGGCAGGAGACTCGGGACCGGACACAGTGGCAGGAGACTCGGGACCGGACACAGTGGCAGGAGACTCGGGACCGGACACAGTGGCAGCAGGCTCCAAGCTGGAGGCAGATGATGTGACCTCAGAGCTGGAGGCAGATGCTGTGACCTCAGAGCTGGAGGCAGATGCTGTGACCTCAGAGCTGGAGGCAGATGCTGGCACCTCGGCACAGGAGGCAGAGGCTGGCACCTTGGCACAGGAGACAGAGGCTGGCACCTTGGCACAGGAGACAGAGGCTGGCACCTTGGCACAGGAGACAGATGCTGGCACCTCGGCACAGAAGAGACAGATGCTGGCACCTCGGCACAGGAGGCAGAGGCTGGCACCTCGGCACAGAAGAGACAGAGGCTGGCACCTCGGCACAGAAGAGACAGAGGCTGGCACCTCGGCACAGAAGAGACAGAGGCTGGCACCTCGGCACAGAAGAGACAGAGGCTGGCACCTCGGCACAGAAGAGACAGAGGCTGGCACCTCGGCACAGAAGAGACAGAGGCTGGCACCTCGGCACAGAAGAGACAGAGGCTGGCACCTCGGCACAGAAGAGACAGAGGCTGGCACCTCGGCACAGAAGAGACAGAGGCTGGCACCTCGGCACAGGAGACAGAGACTGGGACCTCGGCACAGGCGACTGGTGCTGGCGCCTCGGCACAGGCGGCTGGAGCTGGCGCCTCAGGACAGGCGGCTGGAGCTGGCGCCTCAGGACAGGCGGCTGGAGCTGGCGCCTCAGGACAGGCGGCTGGAAATAGCGCCTCAGGACAGGCGGCTGGAGCTGGCAGATTGGGTCTCTTCCCAGAGAACAGAAATGGTGGAGCATAAACAATTTTGGAATGCGGAGAGGAAATAACAGGAGATGGTTCAGTAAGCTGACGTGGTCTACGGACAGGACAGTCCTGCAAGAAATGTGCATTGCTGGCACGTTAGAGACACAACTTGTATGTTATCCTGCGCCGCCGTTGCTCTTCGGTCAGATGGGGGTGTGGACCACCTGTGTACTGGGAATTTGTTACCCCATAGTTCATAGAAAACAGCAAATTTGTAGAAGTGCTTTTAAGAGGTGCTGTTTGCACAGGTTCATCAGCAGAGAAGGTGGATTGAGACAGCTCAGCAGCTTCTGAATTAAGAGAGACAGAATCTGACAGTCTCCTGAGTGGGTCCACAAGTAAAGAGGAAAATCTAGCAAGCTGAGAACGTAGCAATATAATGTCCATCTGTAAAGTTTGAAGCAGTGGCAATTCCATGATTGGTGAAACAGACATGTTGCAAAAAACAAATGAAAACTTGATTGCAGAAAAAAGGTCCCAGAATAAAACAAAACTTTCACCTGACTCCAAAGCTGTCTTGTGGGCTGGTTATACTGTCACGGTTCCAAACAGGAGTACAGCTAGGAGTCACGAATATGGTGAAAACACTCTGTTTATTTGCAGAAAAGTATAACTGACAGGAGAAGATGTTCTAGCCGACAAGGAGAGAATAGACACAGATGCAGGATACCAAGATTAGCTGAGAAGCATATGATGCTGGATGCCTGGACCTGAAGAACAAATACAGTATACCAGGATTTCATTAGACATGGATTCAGGATAGCGGGATTCAAAAGGAGCCAAATAATACAGGACTTGAAGATCTGGCCGCATCTTGATAGAACAGGTACCTTAAATAGAGTAAGGAAAGAGAGTGCCAATCAATCAGCCAATGCATATAGCAAATTATAAAAGATGGGTCTGCGCATGCAACCATCATCGCAAGAGCCGTGGTGGCATCCGCTCCTGGAAGAGGCCTGATGGAGAAGGCTTACTTTGCACACCTGATCTCATAAGTGAGCTGGAGGGTTCGTTGCGTGACATAAGTTCTTCATAGTAGGCCTCTTGGAATCTTCCCTGATCAATTTCCTCCTAGCTTTGTCATCCAGTTTGAAGGAACAGCCTGAGCTATGCAAGATGGTGGGGCAATACACTTTCCACTTCTTAATATTGTTTTGAACGGTATTCAGAGGGAAATCATTTGTAATCTTTTTGTATCCTTCTCATAACTTGTGTCTTTCCACACCTTTATCCCACAGCAGCTATAAAAAAAAGTTTTGATTTAGTTTATTTCAATTTTCATGGTGTAATGTGACAAAAGGTAATGTTTTTTAAAAGGGTATCATGGTTTTGAGATGAGTGCTTGCAAAGTCAATAAGAATATGCAGCGATTAAGGTTCCCAAAAATTCAGCCATGGTGTTCCCTCTGTGTCTATTCAGTTTTAACAAATTATATCTTTTTATGCGTTACGGTGTCAGTAAGCAAATACACTAATTGCAGTACCCCAAAAAGCACCATAGAGTTCCCTTTATGCCTATACTTTTTCAGTAATTATCTATTTTTCATGGTGAGTGTTTGCAGTAGCAGTAAAAAAAAAAGTGTACGAATTTGACTACCCAAAAACTACTTCCATGGTGTTCCCTATGTGCATATATGCTCTCATTCTTATTGTGAGTGTGCGCAGTGTTAGCAAGCCAATGCGCCAATTGCAGTACCCCAAAAAGCACATTGTGTTTCCTTTGTACCTATAAATTTAAGAAATGATCTCATTATTATTGTGTGTTTGCAGTGTCAGTAAGAAACGTGGGGCAATTGCAGTGTCCAAAAAGCACCCTGTTTAGTTAGCATTAGAATTAGAGAATTTCTTAAAGTAAGTGCTTGCAGGGACTCTGTAGGGTGTTTCTATGCCTTGCTTTCAGCATGACCATGACCAACATGCAATGCTGGACCACACTACACCCCCTTTCCAATACACAGTCAATGCTGCATGTGCTACTGTTAAGTGGACTGAGTACTTTGGGGCCATTCCCCCCCCCCCCTACAGGATTCATATTATCAGACAGTGACCTCTTTCTTCCCTCCTTCTGTACTTCCCCTTCTTTTCTTTTTTCCTCATAATGCGTTACTCCACTGTGCCTTATTCTTTTGCTTTTGAATATTACTTACCTGCATTCAGGGCCGGACTGGCTATCTGGCACTTCTGGCAAATGCCAGAAGGGCCAATGGCTGGATGGGCTGGCCCGACTCCTCCCGTCTTCTTGGTGGCTGGTTCCTCCCCAGGAACCAGGAACCAGCCATCTCTGCTGCGTGCTCCTCAGGTCCCTCCCCCAATATGCTGTGCACTGGTGCACTGTTACACTGGTGAGTTTCCTGGTTTTTTTTTTACTGAAGAGGAAGGGGGGGTGCCGCGATTTTCGGGGGGGTGCTGGGAAAGGGGGTGAGATAACCAGGGGGTGCTGGAAGAGGGGGTGAGAGCCAGGATGTGCTGGGAGAGGGGGTGAGAGCCATGGGGTGCTGGGAAAGGGGGTGAGATAGCCAGAGGGTGCTGGGAGAGGGGGTGAGAGCCAGGGGGTTCTAGGAGAGGGGGTGAGAGAGCCAAAGGGGAAGGGGGTGCTGGGAGAGGGGGGTGAGAGAGCCGAAGGGGGTACTGGGAGAGGGGTGAGAGAGCCAAAGGGGAAGGGGGTGCTGGGAGAGGGGGTGAGAGAGCCAAAGGGGAAGGGGGTTCTATGAGAGGGGTTGAGAGAGCCAAAGGGGAAGGGGGCGCTGGGAGAGGGGGTGAGAGAGCCAGAGGGGAAGGGGGCGCTGGGAGAGGGGGTGAGAGCCAGGGGGAAGGGGGCGGTGGGAGAGGGGGTGAGAGAGCCAGGGTGGTAGGGGGTGCAGGAAGAGGAGTGAGAGAACCAGGGGGGTAGAGGGTGCAGGAAGACGTGTGAGAGAACCAGGGGAGTAGGTGGTGCAGGAAGATGTGTGAGAGCCAGCGGAGAAAGGAGAGAGGGACAAAGGAGAAGATGGTGCAGGGGCATAGGTAAAAGAAAGTGTAAAGGGAGAGACATCTTAAGAATTCAAATGTCAGGGATGCAGCTATCATAAAACACAAGTAGTAATGAAGAATGGAAATGCACAGGGGGGACAAGTGTTAAAAAAAAATAAAAAAAAATCAAGCCTTCATACTCCATTCACTTATATTTTCTATACCCCCACTCCTAAATTTCTGCTTCGACCACTGCCCTCTGTTCCTGCTCCCGACTGCCTGTGTGAGCTGACAGCTGCTGATCCCTCCTCGCCCAGCGCCCAGTAGGAGAACAGAAAACAGGATGCCATAATCAGATAAGTTCATATATTTTCTCATGTGCAATGTGTTTTTAACCATCCTTTCTTGAACTGGGGACACTACAGCGTATCCAATAATGTTTAACACTATGTATTGCTCATTATTGCGCTGTAATGTTTTTTGCATATTTATCTGTACAGAGATTTTTATTTAAGAGGAAAAAACATTGCTTGCCATAAATTTTATCTGTAATTGTGTCAATATATCTATTTTTGTTTGCATTGTAAATGATGTATTAAGCTGCTCTTGGGACTCACACTCAGTATCTGATATGCTGTACCAATTTTTATTTGTGAATGAGTTTTTGTCTGGGCTTTACTAATGATTTGGGGGCACTACTATGGCATAATGTTATTTGGGGTCACTATTGTGGCATAATATGATTTGGAGGCACTCTTGTGACATAATATGATTTGTGGGCACTACTGTATGGTATATGTTTTGGGGGCACTACTATGCCATAATATGATTTGTGGGCACTTATGCATGACCAAATATGAATTGAGGGTAATACTATGTGGCATAATATGACCTTGGGGCACTATTCTGCCATTACTATTTAATTGAGGGAAAAGGGTACCTGTTACCTATATGTGTGTAAGTACTCTGTTCGTTGTTGCTATTTTGTGGGAGATTTGAAAAAAGCAAAACATTGTTTCCTACAGTGGCGTCTGTATAATTGGTGGTATTGCTGTAGTATGGGGTGGCGTGGTGGTGGCAATGTTGTAGTGTGTTTGGGGCTTAGTATTGCTAATAAGTATGATAGGGTATTGCTGTAATGTGGGAGGTGACGCTGGACGCTGTAATGTGGGGGGTGATGCCGGTTGCTGTAATGTGGGGGTGATTGATGTAGTATGAGTGTGTGTGTGGGGTTATTTATTGCTGTAATTTGGGTACTAATAATGTATTGTCATGGTATTTATTGATGTAATTGGGGTGCTAACAATGTAATGTTGAGGGTCATTAGGAGAAATAAATACCCCCCCCACACACACACTCATACTACATCATGTTGTACTGCACCAGCAACGTGCACTGCGCCAGCATCAGTGTGCAACAATATAGTGCATGGGGCCAACAACACGTGGGCCTGTGTGATTTAAATGCCAGGGCTGATTTTTAGTCCCAGTCTGGCCCTGCCTGCATTGTATCCTGTTTAAATACATTTGTCTGTTATCTATACAATGTTGAGGTGCACTGTGTTGCTCTTCGAACCCATGCTGTCTTTTTATTGTCAGCCCCCTGTTTCTCTCTCTCTTTTTTTTTTTTTTTCCTTAACTGCATATATACCTTTGAAAGCCAATAAAAGTTATTTAAAAAAATATATAAAACAAATTGTGCAATGGAGAGTAATGCTCCACGCGTGGTGTTTAATTGTAACCATACAATGAAAGGTAAATGGGTGCAGCAAAATCAATTTTAAAAGATACTAATATTCATTAAAATCTCTCTTGTTCTCTGTATTTAAGAGGGAGAATATTTCTTTACCATAATAATGTGTAACATTTTTTTTTCTAACAGAACGTGGCCATAGCCACAGACAAAAGAAGGCCTAGGAGGAGAATCATGAGCAGGCTGGGAGCTCATACCAGGCTCCTGAAGAAGAATTTAAGTATCTTAATTTATAATACCGTAGAATATTTTAGTGTTTACTGAAGAAAAGTATAGGCCTCCAAAAGAAATATTTTTGATTATTCTGTAATAGCCTAGAAAAATGCTGCAATTATACAAGTATATGAATTAATGGGCATAAACAACTGTCTTCCCTTAAGTAAAACAACCCCACCACAACTCTATCTGCATGTGCCTCCTGTCACTGCTGAGCATTGGTCTGTACCTGGGCTGGGTTGTGACTCTGGAATAGAGCTGGAGGCTACGTGCAAGAAGCCTGATTAGTTTCCTGTGTATGCGATAGAACAAACTGGTACAGATGGTAATTGCTGAGAGTTCAGTAGGCTACTAGCTATAAATAACACTGGAGACTGGCAAGAAATCAGGAAGAGCAAGACAGTGATCAGATTTAGCAGTGGAGACCAGGCTGAAACTGGACTAGCACCAGAATGCAGGCTGTGCTGTATGGGCAGAAACAACTTAATAGAATGTAGACTGCTAGAAACCAGGTTGGCATCTAGGGAATCAACATTATGCGCTAAAAACGATTAGGGCTCCAGGAAATCCTTTTATTGTAACTGCTATCCCCTGATGGGAGGCTGAGCTGAGGTAGCACTCTGACTGGCTGAGAGAGAGCAGATGACTGAATCCAAGATGGTGGCACCCAGGCACTGATTTTAGAGGAAACTATGGAGTGGAGACAGATTAGGTAGCACTGAGACCAGCAGAGCCTGTGGACCCAGGGACAGGTGAGCAATAAGCAACAGGTCCTGAGAGTCTGCTGCGTGACACCTCCAAAATGCAGTTCTCTGGCTAGTTCTGTATTAACAATAAGCCAATTTTTTTATGAGAGTTTTTAGTAATGTAGAACCTCTCAACCCTGTGGAGCTAAAAAAATGTGGGACCAAATTATACCCATTGAGCACAGATACTTTCTAACATGAAATGGGTGTGGTGTGAATTTACAGCACTTATAATGCCAACACAGTTTAGAACGACCAAAAAATCACGATGACTATAACTGCGACAAGCTGAAAATATCCACTTACTATATCATAGACAGGCAGTATATCCTGCAGTTTAAATCACCTCCAGAAGTAAACCGAGACTTTCCCAAATATGTACAGTGACAAATCCAGTCACTACTAATGGTCACACTGAAAATGGCGCTTTTAAAGCCTCAATGGGCGGACCCACCACCTGATTTACATTATACAGGAGATAGGTTCAATGACCAGCCTGAGACTGGTTTGTCATTCTGGCAGGGGTTCTACTGCTGCAGTGCCTACAGCCCCGCCTGGCTAAGCCTAGTGCTGCTTATAGTAAAATCGGGGGTACCCCGCACTTTTTGTCCCCCTGATTTTGCTACTACCAGCAGTAGGCTGGCAGCACAAGGGTTAATCTGGCTGGTAGGGGGAACCCATGTTTTGTTTTTTGTTTTTTAAATAAAACTCTTTAAACACTTTTATCAGAGGATAAGCTGACAGTTACGTTTCCTGCAGTCTTCTGTGTATTAGAACAGAGCAGCCCTACATTCCTTAATTATCTCCACACTATATCCTGAGATACATGCCTTCATGAATTTGGGAGTGTGCAAAGCTGAAATACATCTCTACAATACTAAATGCAGGTTGCGCTCAGAATGTGTGCCTTATATTAGGCCATCTGTGTGAGCCAGCTATATCCCCTTCACCTTTTTGCCCCCTTCTGGTCAGGTAATAAATTGGAAGGGTATTGAGCAGCTGTGAGAAAAATTACTAGATTCTCTTCTCTTAAATGTATCTTAGAGTGCTGAGGTCATTTTGAGTAATGGGATATAGCCAGTTTTTAGCCACCCTTTTACTGTCTTATATTACCAGGGGCAGGCTGGGCTGGGGGACAGGGGGCATCTGCCCCCCATGCCAGTCCCATAGTGGGCTACCTTGGGCTGGGCCACCTGCATTTTTTTTCCCTTTAAAATATGCTGCTGAGTCAAGTCTTGCCACCCGGGCTGAAATTTGTCAGCCCTCCCCTGTATATTGCTGAGTTTGTTTGGAATAATGGTAGAATCAGTACAAAATAACATGAAATGGATAGCACAATATGTGCAATGTGTCTTGAATTTGGTTCCAATGCACTGTAAAAAATATTTACCCATTTATTTTTTATTTTGATAAAATGTACATATTTTACAGCCTTTTAAGAGTTTTCTCTTGTGGTTACTCATTAATAATTCATAAGGCTGTGCACACATCTAAAAACAGATAATCTTAACCTGGGTACACACTATAGAAAATTACTTTAGAAGATGCAGTTTCTGTAATGATTTTATCAATGATTGAAAGTCCTGATGAGCATGTAGATTCATGCATACACACCTACACAATTTAGCTTCAGATCTGTGATCTTCATCTCTCATAACCATCTGCTGAAAAGATTGTGACTCTGTAAACTCTATAGAGATCTGCCTAAACTGCTGGTCATAAGTGCATACACACTTCCACATTTGCCCGAAATTGTTCCATTGTTGATTGTGATAGCTACGAAGTTTATAAAACCAAATCAACAGATGCAATGTTTTTTGGTACGATAAAGCATGATTGTGGGTGAGAACACACTAATTCAGTATCTGACCAAACGGACATTTATCGTGTGATCTGCACGATAATTGCATGAAATTACAAGACAATGTGGAGTAAGGAATAAACGATTTACTTTTGGGAGATCAAGGTTAAGAGAAGAGGATACCACAAATAGTGGTGTCTTATTTGTGACTTACCCTTATTGATCTCATTCTTCTCCCCCAGAATCTTAAATAATCACATTGAGTCAGGGCATGTGTTACACCTATTACAGTGTGCTAAAACATGACTCTTTGCAATGCACCACCCACAGGGCACCCAAATCCTGCTGACAATTATCATGGGTAGGCATGACTGTTGTGATTGCTCTTTCCACACATGACCCTTACTTCATTTTTCCACAGTAACAGACCAAACGGGGGAAGCCAGTAGGTCATGCCATCCATTTCCCTATGAAATGGGTCTCTATTTCAGTGAATATACTTTGTTTTCAACACAATACTTCAACAAATATTTTATTTGTAATGCTGATAAAACCAAACATTTAAATTCATAATAATGTTTTGTGTTAAAGAAGTGTCACACCAAAATGTATATGTGCCACTTGTGTGATCAACTATTTTCAATCTAGTCCTCATCCCCACTAACAACAACCAAATTGACACTACAATGAAATAATAATTTATTTTTTTCTTGATTTAGAAGCAAAAAAAAATGAAAAGTAACTACAATATTCACATATACAGCATAACACAATATTATAGGTGTTGTGAAACTACAAGCCCCAGCGTGCTTTGCCAATAGATAACTAGCTGATAGCTGGCAAAGCATGCGGGGCTTGTAGTTTCACAACACCTGGAGTGTCACAGGTTAGCCATCATTGTTATAGATCAATATACTAGCAAATGTTTAAAAATGTTTTAGGGGTAAATGTATCAAGCTGTGAGTTTCCAGCGGGCTTGAAAAGTGGAGATGTTGCCTATAGCAACCAATCAGATTCTAGTTATCATTTATTTAGTACATTCTACAAAATGATAGCTAGAATCTGGTTGCCATAGGCAACATGTCCACTTTTCAAACCTGCCAAAAAAGTGCAGCTTGATACATTTACCCTTTAATGTTAAACAGTATTATTTGTTTAATTTACATATATAAATGTTGTCATACATTATTGAGATTTTGGTTACCATTGAAATTCAGAACAGATGTATAGCTTTACTGATAAAGCAGTGGGCAAGGTTCACCAAAAAGCATAGCTAGCGTAAAGAAATAAATATAGGAACAGACGCATTAACTGCAATTGATGGCTTTCTTTCAATGCCACAGATTTTGTCTCTTAGGACTTCTTCTTGTGGTGAGCGCACCGTGCAATGATAGTGGTAAAAGTAACAGTGCGTCACATTGTGTACAACAAATTTAGAATCCGACACACACCTACTCTAAATTTCCTGTTCTCAAAGATGTAGTTAGCGGCACACTATACAAATAAGCACCCATGGGTGATGGGATTTATGGATCAATACGCATGTGTGGTACCCCAAAGCCCTGTTGAACAGCACAGAGGAGTGCATAAACGCTTTTAAAACGCAGAGCTACAAGGGGTTAATTGTTCTCCTGAAAACTTGTGCCCAGGAGTGATTGACAGGAGGAGGATGAAGGCCCTGATTGGCTGGGGAGTAACAGGAAGAGGATGTGCAGGAAGGAAAAAAGAGAGAGAGCAGCATGGTAGAAGGAACAAGGGTGAGGACGTGCAGCCGAGCAGAGAGAAGATAAGCTGCTGCCAGAACTGTGACATTGCCAGCAAAGCGGATGGAGAACAGCTGGGGACACGCAGCGGGGTGCCAAAGACAGTCTCCACTAACTGCAGAACCGTCTCAAGGTAAAACCCTAGCCTGCAGTGTACTGCACACACCCCAGTGTCAGAGGGAAGAGTGATGAGAGAATCTATCCAAAACTGACATTGCATTCTTGTACAAGGAAAGATTGTGAGAGCTTTTCCCCCAGATCATACCTTTACACAGGCTGCAGGGAACAATTAAGACGGTCGTTTCAGCTATATCCTGTGTGTGCTGATATCTGGATACCATACCCTGTTGCAGAGCACATGTGCTGATAGAGATTCATTGACTGTTGAGAGAACAGCGCCATCTTGTGGCTGAAATGAGCAACAGCCCTGCTTTCTACTATAATACTTAACCCTTGATGGAAACCTCTGCAGGACATTGGAACACTACCCAAATTCCTGTGCACAGGTCAGCCCAGGACTGAGTGGAAAATATGGTAACGTTACCGGGGATAATATTGGTGCACCAAATGTTTTAGATGATGTTAATGTTATGTGATTTACCTAAGAATTGATTTATTAATATTGAAGGTGTGACATTCAGTGTTAGTGGTACCGCTGCAATTCAAGTTAACTCAGCAGTAGATCTTAAAAGGGGGCCGCCTGACCCATAGGGAATAGCACGGTACCCCAAACACCTGAATAAGAAGGAGCCCTCTAGTGGGCGCGGTAGTGACCATAAGAGTCTTGATGGGTTATTACTGATGGTTCTTGCATCATCACCAGTCAGATATTGCTAACTTGAAAGTAGTAACTGTGATTACCAGTGTGCCTTATTAGACAATGTGTATGTTATATGTTAAATGTTTTTGTGCTCTATGCTGATCAGACACATTATTTTGTCATTACTATTGAGCTGAAGGGGTCACTGGCGCGGTGTCTTACTGAAACTATCCTTACCGCATTCTCAATAAACCCAAGTTGTTTGACCAATCCTTGTCCCTTTCATTGAAGTATTTATCTCCTGACCACCGGATATCCGAACAGAAAATAACCTGACTCGTGTCTGGAGGACAAGGTAAGGAAAGGATTCCCATCAGTACTCGACCACCACACATGGACCCTTCTTGTAATTAGCTATGTGTAATAATTTTTTTTAATCACAACAGCTGTGAATATGTAATTATTTTCAAGCTAAAGCAATGTAGGCATTCAATAAAAGAATCCTAATGTGGCACATGGTACTCATAATATATTGGCAAATTATGTTTTCACTTTTTAAAAATATAATTAACAGAATAGATGTATATTCTTTGTTTTACAATGCTTAGTTGTGCTACTATACTTTCTGTATTTATTAAAAGATTTTTTAGACGCTTTTAGGACAGAAGAAGAAAGTGTGAAGGTCTCTTTCACATGGGTCACAGATAGAAATTTAATGAATGCCTAATATACATGGGAAAGTGGGATGTGGGGGGGGGGGGGCGGGGGGCTGAGTTGAGACTCCTCTTCCAGGTCTGGTGGCTTGTAACCAAAAGAAAATATGCTAGTCGTACATTAGTCAGTTATTTGTACATTGTGAATTATTGTGCACCATTTTCACAGAGAGGCTTATAGCATGATAAATACAAAAGTGGAAGTTGCTCAAACAATTTATAGGCCATAACAGGTGCTGAAAGGGTGGGGTTATCCTGCAAGGAACATACACACAACATTTTTTCCCCCAGCACACTGCTATAGCCAGCAACAGATCTGCCATTTCTACTGTAGATAAAAATGCAAAAGTCTTTGTTGCACACATTTGCAAATGTATGTTTAAGCCATCCTGCCACGCCAAGGCGCTTTTGCTAATAGGATGGTCCTACTCTAAACAATGAGAGTCCCTATATTTGGGCCATACATATGTGTATACAGTAGAAATGGCAGATCTGTTGCTGGCTATAGCAGTGTGCTGGGGAAAAAATGTTGTGTGTATGTTCCTTGCAGGATAACCCCACCCTTTCAGCACCTGTTATGGCCTATAAATTGTTTGAGCAACTTCCACTTTTGTATTTGTCTGAGAGGCATGTTGGTGTCAGTAGCTGAGGGGGAGTGCTGACATTGGATTGCTATTTGGAGGCTTCTGGGGTACCTCTTTGGTAAGTTAGCTCTCAATTTAAAAACACATATGTATGGCCCAAATATAGGGACTCTCATTGTTTAGAGTAGGACCATCCTATTAGCAAAAGCGCCTTGGCGTGGCAGGATGGCTTAAACATACATTTGCAAATGTGTGCAACAAAGACTTTTGCATTTTTATCTACAGTAGAAATGGCAGATCTGTTGCTGGCTATAGCAGTGTGCTGGGGGAAAAAATGTTGTGTGCTTATAGCATGATACCAGCACTGCAGTGGAAGACAACAATTGACTTGGTCCAGACACTTGCCTGGATCAGCCACCCCTTCCTGGTTCCTCCATTATTTAGAGAAAAAAACCTTGGTTGGTGTGGCAATTACAGATGAAGTACTGACTTGATATACTAAACATTTTTGTAAAAGTGTAGCAGTCAAAATAAAAATAAAGATGTAGTAATTTAATGGTGAAAAAAATAACCCCTCAACTGCTCCCAAAAACAAAGCTGCTTTAAGTCTGTTATGTTTATATTGCATATTAAATTATGTACTTGTTACAAAATATTAAGATATATGTAACAAACTTCAACTGTCTTTAGTATGAAACAGCACACAGAAATGTCTGATAACGTCCATTTACAATGTCAGATAATATATTCTACTTGCTGGCCCTTGTCATACCAGCGACAACATAGCTATCACTCTACATGTTAAATTCATCTGCCATTTTCAATTGGGATAATAACATGAAGTTCAGGAGTAGAAATAAAATAATGAATAAACTGTTTTATTATGTTTATGGCTTTCTCAAACTTTCATTAATACCGCTTCATGAATGGACGCTTTAAAAAATAAAAGCCACAATAGTCCACTCCAGAATGCATCTTTTTACCCTCTGGAGCATTACTCAGGGAGAAGCAAGTCACATTCACTATTTGAACTCTTCCTTAAACAGGTGAGCTTTCAGTAGGGTCGTGCAGTTAGAGACGATACTTGGGAGACAGACATTCTGTTTGAGAGATATAGGGGCAGCATTGAAGAAAAGTTGTAGTTTTGAGAGCGGAGGTAACCTGGAAAGAAAAAAGGGTTAGCATAAGCAGAGTGTTCATATGTGCATAGATTGTGATAAAAGATATAGCAAGTAGAAATAGATCGGAGACCACTAAATACTTTTGTATTGAAAATATAATGAAAATGGAAGACAAGGTGATTTCAGTATGAGAATGGTAGATAATGATGAAAGTAGAGCGCTTATTCCTGCAGCAGAATTAGATTAGATTGCAGGGACCAAGATATCAATGCATGATGGTGGTTGCAGCAGTCTGAATGGTATGTAGCAAAAATTGCTTTTGAGTCCAAGAAAAAATGTTTTATTTCTGGAACAGTAATCAGGGAAAGAAAACACAGCAGAAATAATATGATTTTTATACTTCCGGTAAATGCTTTTAGTCCATTGGTGTATAGAGAAGGGACCAGTTGTGCAGGCACTTTAAGACATCTTTGAAGTTCATCATAGCTCCTCCACCTCTATACCACTCTCCAGTATGGTCTTCAATATATGTTTAACCTAACCCCACAGAAAGGGAGAAAATAGAGGAACAAACAGAAAGATGATGTCGCACATCAGGGTCTTTGTTGCCACTTACCATGTCCATTGCTGTTATCTCGCAGCTTTTCGGGTCCCTCCTGGTCACCTGCAGCATTCCTGACCACCACATCTTCATTTGTAGACAAACACATACTGTTTGTTCTGCTGCATGGGTGTCGCCATCTTAGATTCAGTCAGGTGATCTTCACAGAACAACCAGATACAGCAGCTATGATCATATGATCTGTACAACCAATAGCTATTAGAAACACCCTATTTAAACCTACTGCTGAGATCTGCTCACTGCGAGCAACACACTTTCTCCTGAGGATAGTTCTTGGCTCTAGGTTCCAGTTGTTTCCTGTACTGTTCCTGATTACCCTCCATTTCCAAGCGAATATCTTTCTGCAAGTACCCTGCATTTCCAAGCAAACATCTTTCTGCAAGTACTCTGCATTTCCAAGCGAACATCTTTCTGCAAGTACTCTGCATTTTCAAGCGAACATTTTTCTGCAAAATATCCTGCACTTTCCAAACTGCTTAACTTTCTGTAAATACCTTGCATTTTCCAAACTTCTCATTTTCCTGCAAGAATTCTGCATTCCTGAAGAGTGCTCATACCTCAGCAAGAAGTTTGCATTATCTAGTACTATTCTGCAGTGCACAGGGCTTTTGCCGGTATCATCAGTCCTGTAGTTGGTTTCCAGGTCTCTAGGGCTCAGTTCTAGTTCTGTGTATCTGAGTGTGGGTTCCAGGTCTGTTGCTGTTTCCTCCATTCCTAATCACAGTTTTGAGTTCCTGTCTCCAGTTCCAGGTCATTCTCTTCTCAGTTTCTGTGTGCTGCCCATTCTGAATATTTAGTAGTAAGTTCCAGATTCTGTGTGCCTGGTTACAGGTACCAGAGTTGAGTTCTCGCGAACAGTTCCAGAGTGTTGATATAGCAGATTCTACTTCCGTACGCTGGCGCAGACTCTGGTACTAAACTCCCATGCTGCTAGTGCTACTTAGTGCATTCCAGATGAACATAGGTTTATCAAGGCCTCCAGTTTTTGTCACACTCTTTCAGCAAGACCCAAGGGTGACGAATCAGATCAAGAAATACAGACGTCAGTGACCGTTTGTTCTGGCCCAATGGACCTGGTAGACGAACATACCATGAGCGAGGACGCTGTTCAAATCTTAGCTGAACTCACTGAGAGGCAAGAAACTAATCGGGCAGATTTTGAGATTCCTGCAGGATTTGTCCGTGCGTATGGTTACATTGCAGATATCCTTCAATCTCCCACTTTCTCACATCCGACATGTCAGTAAAACCTGCTTCACCACCTGGACCATTCAGATTCCTCCTTCCCCCTGCGGTTTTTCAAATTTTTGTAAATGAAGTCTTTCGGGACTTACTGTACCATACTGTTGTGGTATATTTGAATGATATCCTCATTTCCTCCTCTGACATCCAGTCCCATCGCAGACATGTGAAAGAGGTTCTCTGCCATCTCAGAAAAAATCAGCGATACTGTAAATTAGAAAAATGTACCTTGGAAGCAGAGTCCATTCACTTCTTAGGGTAAATCATTTTTGGGACTGGACTCCGTATGGATCCAGAGAAGGCACAGGTTACTCTTAATTGGCCTCAACCATCTACACTAAAGACGGTATAGCGATTCCCGGGTTTCGCTAGCTATTACAGAAAATGTATTTGTGGCTTTTCTACTCTGGTAGCACCAATCAAGCCCCCACCAGAAAAGGGGAAATCCTGCTAAATGGTCTGAAGAATCCAAAACTGCTTTTCAGCTTCTGAAACAAGCATTTATTTCTGATCTCATCCTTAGGCAACTGGATTTAACCTGTCCATTCTACTTGGAAGTTGATGCTTTATCTGTTGAGTAGGGGCAGTTCTTTCTCAAAAATCAACCGATGAGCAATGGCACCCCTGCGGATGCCTCACCTAAAAAATGTTACCAGCTGAATGTAAATATGCCATAAGGGGCAAAACAGTTGGCCATCAAGTTGTTGCTCAAAGAGTGGAGGCATTTACTTGAGGGAGCTCCTTATCCTGTCACAATATACACAGATCACAAGAAATTGCTCTTCCTTAAAACTGCACAGTGCATAAATCTATGTCAGGACCGGTGAGCACTGTTCTTTTTTAGGTTTAATAACCATGTTACCTTCCATCCTAGTTCCAAAAATTGCAAGGCTTATGCTCTGAACCTTGTGAAGGTTCCATCACAATGGATCTGCAGCCTATCATCAGCCCACTAAGCATCGCAGCTGATAAGCCTGACAAAGCCTCTCCCCAGGGGAGGACTTTTGTTCTTGAGAATCTGCTAAAAAAATTACTCCAATAGGCACACTGTTTCCAGGTATAGAGGTCACGCGGGTGTCTGCAAAACTTCTTGAGAAGCTATTCTTTCTTAGGATGTCCAGCAATTCATCTCTGCATGTGCCAACTGTGCCCAGCATAAAAGTTCCAGGCAATCTTCAGCTGGTCAACTTTAGCCTCTGCCTATTTCCACCAAACCCTAGACCAGTGGTTCCCAAACTGCGCCTAGGTTCCCTGCTGTGCCTCGGTGATCTCACAAGGGTGCCTCGGCCAGGGCCAATGGTAAGCAAGGCAGGGAACTACTTGGTAATTATTTTGGATTAGGGGTGCCTTGAAAAAATTATGGAAACCCCAAGTGTGACGAAACGAGTGTGATACGCTAACCATTTTGTGTCTCGTTTCTCACATAGTGTGGATTATAGTACTTTTTATAGCCCTTGCTTTAGTTCCCCAGCTCACCAGACTACAACTGCATTGTCGAATTACATGTGGTTAAGGGGACATTGTAGTTCAATGTAAATATGTATATTGTGTATTATTTATTGATGACTGGCAGTAATGTTATTCATTGTCCTTAAACTGAAGCAAGGAGGGTTATGGGTAAAGATCAGGTGGTGTCCACAATACAGGTGAGAGGGCTGGAGCTGCATTCATTCTCCCCCCTCCTTCCTCTACGGGGAGCATGGAACAGCTGGGGACCCTGTGACATTACAAAGTAGTGTAAGGGGTTAATTTTAGGAGGGACTCACTGCTACCTTATCCTTGGAAGTAGGGGAAGCCAATTAGCATCAATTGTTCTCCTTTGGACTAGTCCAGACGTTCTGTCTGCATCCCAGCAGGGGGCTTCTGTGAAAGGACAGCTCATCTTCACTGCCCTGTCCAAACCCCCTAGTCCTGCACTGACCAGTGGTTAAGAAGAATAGACCCAGGGGTTTCCCCAGGGAGGAGAAAGACTGTGGAAATTAGACCTGAGATATAAGGAACGACTCCAGGGGGGAAAGATGTTCATTCTGGAATTTCATTCATGAAGCGTGCAAGATCTAGTTTTTGAGTTGTCGTTCTCTACTAGAGTCTATATATGCAGCTGAGAGAGATCCATGGGTTGTGAAGTCTGGACAGTCAGGTGACTATAACTCCTTAAGCTAGTGGGGTAAGGGACATATGATGTGGTAAACCTGCCTGGCATTTATTTACTGTGTGTACATAATATTCTAGTGTTGTTTGTATGACAATAAATATACTGTTGTACTTTTGTAACAAACAAGTTGCAGTAGGACCTCAAATCATAAAAAACACTGGTACCGTAATGTGGATAAAAATAATAATTTATTAAAACAGATACATAAACATTTATGTTAATCGATATAGTTTACACCATCTCATACAAGGATTGACAATATATAGGTGCACCTATGTTAATATCATATAAAACTTAAATGGCATCCTCAGTGACCTATTTGGATGGTGTAGACTTCATCAGGCTCATAAACCTTTCTTGCCAGAATTTCTTTTTATAGTGTAGCTCAAAAGCATATCAGTTTCTTGTGAAACTCAGTGTAATAAACACTATGAAATGATGAGGATATGAAATCACTTCTAATCCCGAACACCTAACTCAGCGTTTTATTGCAACAAGCAACTTCTGAGGCTACAGATCCCGTGCAGTTGGTCCTTCATATCATTCCCATAATCTTGTGCCAATCTATTTGTTGTTGTTGTACTTTTGTAACTGCATTTGCCTGAGTGACTATACGAATCCTAGAAGGTACTGGGTAGACTTCCCTGGCATAAGAAGGCACCCGTGGGTGGGCAGCCAACGTGAAGTGGGTAGCATTGGGCCAGATAAACCCGGTATCTTCACACCAAGGGTGCCTTGAACTTAAAAATTTGGGATCCATTGCCCTAGACCCATATTTCTATGGACTTTATTTCTGATTTACCTAACTCTAACAACTTCACTACCAACTGAGTTATCATTGATAGATTCTCCAAAATGGCACCCTTCATTCCCCTCTGTGGTCTCCCATCAGCACTTACACTAGTTCAGCTATTCATCAAAGAAATTTTCCATTTACATGGTTGTCCTGAAGAGATTGTCTCTGATTGGAGAGCTCAGTTTGTGGCAAAACTCTGAACATCCTTGTGCCAAGCACTACAGATCAAACTTAGCTTCTCTTCAGTCTACCTTCCCTTGTCCAACAGGTAAACAGAGGGAGAGTCAATCAAGACCTAGAAACATTCCTCTGTTTGTACATCTCTTCTTCTCAGGATGACTGGGTAAATCTGCTTCCCTAGGCAGAATTTGCACATAATAACCATTATCATGAATCCTCTGCTTTCACTGCATTTCACATAATTTCTGTTCTACACCCCAGGGTACCATTGTTCAGTCCACTACCAATAGCCTCAGTACCTGCTTCTGTGGTCTTAATGAAAATTGCAAGCCACTGACACCAAGTACAGGAGTCTCTACTTAAAGCATCTCAATGCTAAAAAATTCAGGCCGACAAAAAGCATTTAGCCATTCTAAGCTTCAAACCTGGAGGCAGTCTATGCCTTAAAGTTCCTTCTATGAAATTCGCTCCTCACTTAATTGGACCATTTAACATCTCCCGGGTCATCAATCCAGTGTCTTTCAAATTATTTACCATTGTATCTCAAGGTACTGAACTCCTTCCATATTTCTCTCTTGAAACCACTAGTGTTAAATGGGTTTCTCTCGAAATGCAGATCGTTCACAGAGAAAAATGCAAAATTAAAGATATCCTGGACTCTCGGTTTTGACATAATTCATTACGATATTTAATTGACTGGAAGGGCTATGGTCTAGAAGAGTGGGCCTGGATCAAAGCGTCTGATGTTCATGCTCTAATCAAAAAATATCATCCCTTTCCATTCCTTATTACACAGCCGCAGTGATTCAAAGTCATTTTTTTCAACAATCGAAATTCACAACATGTCGGGGTCCCCAGCTTCGCACTCAATATGTCAGGGTAAGTGTTGTCGCGGTAGTCATGTTTGGGAACATGACTACCACTGCATTCTCCTGAGGATAGTTCTTTGCTCTAGTTTCCAGTTATTTCCTGCACTGTTCCTGATTTCCATGCATTTCCAAGCGCATATCTTTCTGCAAGTACTCGGCATTTCTGAGCTAACATCTTTCTGCAAGTACTCAGCATTTCCAAACTAACATCTTTCTGCAAGTACTCTGCTTTTCTCAAGAGTGCTCAAACCTCAGCAAGAACTTTGCATCATCTAGTGCTATTCTGCATTGCTCAATGTGTTTGCTGGTATCATCAGTCCAGTAGCTGGGGCGGGTTCTGAATATCTAGGGATCCGTTCCAGTTCTGTGTATCTCAGTGTGGGTTCCAGGTTTTTGGCTGTCTCAGTCTTGAGTACTCCACTTCCTAGTCACAGGTCTGAGTTCCTGTCTCCAGTTCCGCACATTCTGTTCTGAGTTTCCATGTACTGCAGATTCTGAATTCTTAGTAGTGGTTTCCAGTTCTGTGTTCTTGGTTGCAGGTCACAAGATTGATTTCCCACAAACAGTTCCAGTCTTGTTGAAAAAGGAGCAAGACTCTGGAACTGTTCCGTACTCAGGCGCAGGTACTAAACTCACATCCTGCTAGTGCTACTTGATGTATTCCAGTGAAGAGAGGTTTATCAAGGCTTCCAGTTTTTGTCACACTCCTTCTTCAGCAAGACCCAAGGGTCGCAAATCTGATCAAGAAATACAGATGACTGTGACAGATGGGAGCATCAACATCTTTCTGAACTAAGTAGTCTAATGGGTAGATGCTGTGCCAGCCTAATCTTGCATGCCCAAACATTGCCAGAGCCTCTGATTTATTGAAACTGATAGTGAATCCTATGAATGACGTAAAATTATTTATAGTTTTCTGTTATCTTTGGCATGGATTGTGTTAAGAAATAGAAGTTTGTTTTATCTATCATCTGTGCAATTACTGCTACTACTACTATGTGTAGGATCATTCCTGTGGTTCACTGAATCAGCTGGTTGCTGGACAAATAGTTACAAGCTTCATTCATCTATTAGTCTGGCAGCCTCAGGTGTGCAATCGCCTACCTCACTAATGCAGCTAATCATCCTGCAGTTCCGATTGGTGCTGTTGCCTTTAGTAATCTCTTCCTGGCAGTATACTAATGTTGGTGATGGCTCCAGCTTGACCTAGTGTGCCTTTTATTCTGACCTGTTCTGCTCTAAGTGTTTGACCCGGATTGTTTATAGGAATTACTGTCCTCTCCACTCCTAACTCTTGGCTTTGTTAAATGGATGTGCTCTTCTATCTATACCTGTCCTATCCCCTGACTTGTTTAAAGGATTCTACTGTCTTCTCTACTCATGATCCCTGCATAAGTCCTGGGGGCAACTGAGTACTGTGACACGTAACATGTTCTGCGGAAAAGGGGCTGCTAAAGGTAGTCATCTTACAAAGCGGTTCTAGCAGTTGAGGATCTCATGCTACCCTGCCCTCAACATATTGTCTAGGGTTCAAAGTGAGAATTAGGTCATCAGCAAATGCTGTAAGTTTGACTTTTCTGTTTCCCTCCTCGATACCCCAAAAATCCTTTAGTAATATTAGGTGTCTTATCAAGGGATCTATGGCTAAATTGAGAGAGGGGAGAGGGAGGGCATCCCTATCTGATACCTCTCTGCAGATTGAAAGTATTTTAATTGATGTTATTTACAGTAACGTGCTAAGAGGTTAGAGTAAATAGTATGGACAAGATTTTTAAATTGGTCCAAAGTGTTGAAATTTTAACACTCTGGTAAGACGGTGTCATGCAATTTTGTCAAAAGCTTTTTTGGCTCTAAATTAATAGCAATGGGCCTAATTCATTAGCGTACTTATCTGACGATTTTGTGTGGATTGTATGGAAATCCACTCTGCGCATGTCCAGGACTGGGAGATAAGTAAGAAAATCAATCACTTAAGAAATAAATCTTACGTAGAATAAGACCACATTTGTGCGGAAGCGCACTTAAGAATCTCTCCAACCTCTTAAGTAAAAAAGGTGGGGAAAGGGTTGGGAATGGGCGGAGATTGTAGTGACTTAAGGAATGTAGGTGTTTACCTACGGATCCATCGGATAGATAAGAAGTAGTACTTACCGTTTTCATTAAATTCATGTTTAACACTTAAGGAAGCTAAGGGTCATGTCTAACTCCAAAAGCTTTAGCGGCAGCGCCGAGTAAGCTATTAAAGTAATTTTATCGCTTACCAATAAAACATTGTCCAATGTGATTGTTGTGGTTCCAACGCACAAAAATATTTAATTGCAAAATATAGCAGGATTTTACAGCAAGCCACTGTTACACATTAAATATGTTAAAATAAAGCAGGAAACTATAAAAACACTGAATACATTTCATCTTCCTTATAGCATTCATCCAGGTTCAATGAATACAGCCATGCTCTCACATTGCCAGGATCAAATAGCCAGAACAAAAGCCAGCATGCTTGTATATAGTGTACAGATAACACTTAGTGAGGTCTTCATTGGTCCAGGGTTAATGATATTCCAGTTCCTTGTAAGTTATAGGTCAGTTCAGGTCAGGTGAGGGGCAACTTTCCCCAACCCATTGCTCACATGTTTTCACTCTGAATGACCAGTTCAAACTTACCCACACAAAAGTACTTTTGAGTATTGTCGTGAAGATAGAGAGCTTGCAGTTAGTTATAAGGGATAAAATCATAACTGCAATGTAAATATGTTATATTATAGGAATCCATTGATAAGTTCAGTTAAAGTGTAAGATTTGAAGTCAGAGAGCCTGATGTAAATTTGTTGGATGGCTTTGCACATCCCAGTGTGAGAAGATAGAATTGTCACCTTGGGGCAGCGTCAAAGAGCCCCCGGGGTGAGATCTAGCCTATTTGTGACACTTGAATAGACTTTGTGGGGCCGATCACAGCTGGAGATCCTGGTAGGCAGCATGTGGAAGCCTATACAGGTATATAGAAATATAACCTTCAAAGGAAAATGTTGTCATTGTTCATATTTTGGGAAATCTTGGTGGGACTCCATACTGAGGAGCAGAAATCACACCAGGGTTGTGAATGACCGGTACGGGTGGTATCTGGGAACAGCTAAAATCACATATCTTTTGAAAAGGTATGGCACATTGTCATAATTCCATCATGTTTGGTACTTAAATGTACGGGATATTATGACCGGTTTATTGAAGGAGGAGTTATGTTGCTGGGATATATATGTGAACAATTTCCCACAGGTCAAAACTTTGGGAATATTTGTGAGCCAACTACAGTGACAACCAGGGGACATCCCTGCCTCCCTATTAGCTTTAAACACTGCCCCTTTGAAAACCATCCCATTTGAGTTTGCTTATAAACCTGTGTTTTGAAGGGGCAAGTTGTCAGACTTTTTGGGGAAATCAAGTTACATTGATAAGCTGTCCATTTTTCTAGCCAATTCCCCATGGTACAGATTATGCAACTCACGTAAGTGCTATTCTGAATGTAACCCTTTTTATGTTAAACTGTTTTAGCTTGTATGTCAATCTATTAATTGTTATTCGTTATTTTATATATTAAATCTATAATTTAATAAGTTGCGTCCTTGATACTCTAATGAATCCATTAGCCTGTTTAGAAGAGGCAGATTGCTCGACCAAGTTAACCCTTGGAATGCCAGTGTGTGATTTGTTGATACCTTTTGATTAACAAGCTGTGTGTGCTTGCATTTACATTTGTATAACAGTCTGGATGTGTGAAGAGTTAACCCTGTGTGTGCTGGTGTGGGTCTTGCTAGTTTGTGGAACTAGAAGCCTGTGTGTCAGTGTGGGACAGTATATTGGGGTCCTATTGCCTGTACTCAATAGATGGTGGCAAAACCTGAAGTGTCTGGGGGTGTGAGAGCGCTGTGTTTGGGGGCAATTCCGTAGGTCTATAACCTGTGTGATAGGTAGAGAGAGACTGCGGGCTGAAATCGTGTGTGACCTCATACAGCGAACATCCCAAAGTCACGGCAGCTGGGAGCGTGTTTGTGACAGGTATTAATCTCATATTGCTTGTATCTTGCGATCGCTAGATACGATCGCTACTCTATCCACACCGGGTTAATACTTGTGAAATAAGCTTTAATATAAGAACAAACTCTTTACCTTTTAAAACACCTGAACCATAAATACTACAGTAATATATATGCATAAATAAACCATCTAATACATTTTACTAATAAATAAATGTGGATTGGAACCTTAATAAATATGAACTATATATAAGTGAATGTGTAAGCGTAAGTGTATGTGTGCGTTATTTATCGTGCAATTGCGTCATGACACGTGGCGTACTGAATGCAATCGCACAGTAAAACAATATTAATTAATATACTTTCATCCAATTATTCGACTTTGACAGCACCACCCTTTGATAGTACACAAAACTATCAGCTTAAAGATTTTTTTTATTGCAGGATCTCAGTAGTACGTTTCATTATTCAGTAATGTATGTCCCCCTTTGCGTATGACAGCACTGTCTGTAGATATCAGTCAGGTTACCATGAAAGAGAGTCACAAACCTTTGAACAATTTTTCTTTTACTATGGAACATTTACCTCTGGAGTTTGGAGATAACCTTTTATATGCCCTTCAAGGGTGCGATAGAACATGTATCAACAATATAGAATATTCTACTATAGTTCTTTATGCCTAACATGTTCATCTGTCCAAAACATGTCTTTTAGCTCAGACAACATTTAAATAATGCATGTTCAGCAATAACATCATCCTATGTCTATCAACAATGTCATTTACGATTTCCTTAAGCCTGAGTATATACACTCTAATAATATCAACATTTCTTTTCATCAACACTTGTGGGGCAGGCTATTGTCTGTTCGTTCTTCCCAGTCTCCCAATACTCAAGTTTTTTTGCACGTGAAACAGTGATCGGCCTGCCGAATATTGGCAGACTCCAAACTAAGGGACCTATCTGTCTTACCTTTCCCCTAGTGACCTCCCACCCCATAATTCAGGTACCTCAGGAATATTTAGTGGAAAGAGAACTAGTCCTACTTGATATAATCTCTGAGACACGTGAGAGCACACCCAGCACTCAGTTTGGTCTAAAACCTTAACCACCCAAGAATGAATCATTCTCAAGGATGCCTGCTCAAGTCCGAATATTACTAGACTGGCATCGCTGGATGTACCTCTCTTCAACTATGGGGTCAACGTACTTACAGAAGTAATACTCCTCAGACAATAGCCCCTCACACTGTCTCCAAGCTCACCAAATTTTCCTTTACCCCTGAATGGAATAGAGTAATTGGCTGGTCCGATTGTGCTAACACCTTCATCCCCAACTCTTCAATATCACTACCTGAACCAGCTTCTGTCACTTGTTCACAATTGAAAGAATTGACTGTCCTGAAAAGAGAATGAGATGAGAGAAACACAGAACAGGAAAAACTACTATTTCATGCTGGACAACTGTCATTGCAAAGTCCTTGGCTCAGGTGTTGTTAACTGCAATGGGGGTCTCCCAGAACAGATTCACGAGTGTATTTGGTACCTTCTCCAAGTGTTGACTCCTCTGCAGTGGATGGAAAGGGTACAGGTGTCTCTCTGTTACCCCTAAGGACGTGGTGCTGGTCGTCAACACTTGGTACCTGTCTGTCAAACAACCTGAGTGTAGGAAATCACAGTTCCACAACTTACTCTCCCAGTCCAACATCATAACAGTAAGTGTAACACCTCAGGAGACAGTGTTTTGAAAGTTCTTGGTTGCTGTCTCACTATTTGCTCTTCCTCTCAATGTCTAGAACAGTCTCTCCGTTACAAACTGATCACAAGAAAAGTCAAAAACATTTCAAAAGATGACCGGTTAAGAGGCAGTTTAGGAGTGATTTTGATAGTGGGGAGGACTAGTGCCAAAACTACCAGCCACTCCACTCAAGTTTCAACCCTCGTTACTTTCAATTCGTTCTAGCTAGTATCGTTACTTTATTTTCCCACTGGTTTGTGGCTGATCAAAAGTATGTAACTTACTATCACTGCTCATACATTATAAAGTTATTACCAATAAAATGAATACCCTTATCACCTTCTATAACCCTAGGGATACCACATCTACTAACAGAAACCCTGAGTATGACACAGCAATACATTAGAAACATTTCAAGACACCTTTACCCAGATATATTTCATCGGTGCACCAGTACATACTTGAGGATCTTGCAAGGTGGTAATTGGATGACGTGGATTTGTTTTATCTGGAGAAACTCCATCTGTAGGAGAGGTATGGGATGACTCTATTGGTTTTGACTTTCTAACATTTTCTCTCAATCAAATAAAACAGGGTATTGCCTTCCTATCAGCTTGAGAAGAAACATCTGATGCACACCAATATGCTCTTACCAGCCTGCACATACCTTCTTACCCAGCTGAGCCAGACCATGTGCTGCCTTCACTAGGCTGGAAGATACACTCTGGGAACTACTGGCCTACCTTGTCCATTTCTCCAGGGTCTAGCAGACTCCTGACCACATCCCTTCGCCTTCCAGACAGTTTATTCTTCAGGCAACACAAATCTCATATATTAACTAATTTATGTGTGTGTATAATTTAAAACAATACAAAGAAAAACAAAACATTGATTTGTCGACTGTCACGTAAAACCCTGCTGTTTATTTGACAGCCATATCCGCCCTATTGTGAAAGCCATGTATGTAAGTGTTAACTTAAGTAACAGCTACTTCAGTTGGAAACTGTGTCACTGTCACAAGTCCTACTTGTAGTGTTCTACTTATGTACTGCCATTGCTATAAAGGTTCTTCAGTCGCCCCCTATACTTGAAAAACACTGAAGACCAATGTATATTAATTGATTTACCCTCTGCCAATGCTCATGCCATTTTCAATCCCACATGTCCGGCTACTTGGTTAAGTGAGGAGGGCAAAGAGGTCCACTTCTATAACACTTTTGTCAATTATAACAGTATCCAGTACATGTCTGTCTAATGGTGAAAAATATAAAAACAAGAAAGTTTTACATTTTCTAGGGTTTCACTCATGTCAAGTCTTGTGAAAAAATCCTACTCCAGTGTTCTACACAGAGATGCATATTATATCTACCTAATTTACCTTCAGTGAGTCTCCTGTCTCCTACCACCCTTTGTACATATATAGAGGCACACTTTGCACAGGAGACAAAAAGGCAGATACCACATGCAATCTATAAAACATGATTCATATTTCCACAACAAAAACTTCTGCTTAAAAATCAGCAGCTTCTATATACTTAAAAACTAACCCCTAGCTACTTCTGTGACTATGTCAATGTAATGTGTGTACCGCTGATTCTGTCAGATTTCACAAATGTCTTAGCCCCATGAATGAGACCATGTCTACGTGTTTTTGCATATCTTTACAAGAAAAGAGTAAGATACTGACAGAGATGTAAAGACAGAGAAATAGGAAAGTAACGAATAATAAAAAAAAAGATTTGCAGACAAACAGAAAACAGCAAAGCAAAGTATAAGATTTTACAGCAAAAGGACAGCTTGATTGGACACTATGGGAAAATGGTTCTACTTTTCCACTAATCCCCTTAGCTATTCACTAAACTATGACCCCTCCCCATTCTTCTCAAGTTTAACTGGGGGTTACGTCACCCATCCAATCCAGTGTCATCCATCGTTAGCTCGTATGGAACTCGGTATCTCATGATCATGCTAACTATATACCTTTGCGATAGACTCATGACTATAATGGAGAAGTGCATACTTTGTATCTCGCATGTGTTTCTACCTGAAATACATAAAAACAACATTAGAGCAAAATGTGTACATACTTCATTTTAAATAATGAATCTCAACCAAATAAATTATCATGAACCACTGCAATTAGAAGAATGTTTCAATGACCCATTGTTAATCTGTCTTTCAAGGAAAGCTTTGTACTCCTCCAGCAATCCCCTTAATCAATAAGTATATATATTTTCTTTGTTTGTCCTTATCTACAAAAAAGTGAAACAAAATAAAGTTAGTTTCAAATAACAAAAAAACAAACATGATATTTATTTTGCTTTCAATCCTTATCATTGACCAGTGACAGGAAACTAAACACAAGACAATATAAAACAAACAACAAAAACAAAAAAACAAAACAAACAATAAAAGAAATATAAAAAAAAATTCTCAGTTTGCTTTCATTCCTTGGTGACCAGGAAAAATTCACTAGTGTGAGGATACCACCCTTAGCTGGGATGGAAGTTACCCTCTGTGGGATTTAACTCACTCGGGTAGACCAGGATATATCCAAAATAAGACTTTATTTCGACAGCACAACACCACACGACGTTCACAAGTTACAGGGTAAATGGTAGCACGTATCCTCCAGCAGCCTCCTGCAGTCAGCACTCCAAAGTCATAATCTCTGTCCCTTTCAGGGTCTTATCCTCCCGCAATATTACCACTACCGTTTAGCAAAACAGTTATGGTGTCTCCTAGCCTGGGTTACTAGCTCACACCAACCCTGTCCTGGTAGGGTTCCCTCCAGCGGCACCACAGTGCCTGGTCCAGAGTCCTTTTCACTGATAACTTCTACACCAGGATCCTCCAAACTAGCATAGCTCTCCTGGCATTCTCCCCGCCCTATATTATTTTCCCTGTACCCAGGAAGTAGGGTCAAATGTCTCAAACCTCCCCTTTACAGAAGGGGCCTCCCAGTCAACAATTTAGCTGCTAGACATACTGTCCCTGTTACCTTGATTAGACAATAGAATGGCTTGACTCAATTAGCTGTTTTGGCTGGATACACTACACATGGGGTTACAATAGTACATCAAGGAATGACACTGCACGCTTACATGGAACAATAAGACTTTTGACACATTATATCAGCAGGGTTACACAATATAAGTCTGTGATAACTTTTGATATAATTACATTTATATTGATACATATTGATACATTTCCCCATGCTATTTCAACCAATATATTACTGTGGAGGCACATTGCATATGAGTAGAAGTTCTAACCTCATTACCTCTCAGGTTATCTGTTGACCTAGCTAATTAACATGGGCTGCCAGCTAGTTAACTCAGACATTGTTCTGATAACAAACCTCATCTCAGCTGCACCCCATACAATAGACATTTGAGACAAATGGTAATTACATTAGCTAGCACAAGCAAAATGACTGCTGTTGTTCTGATATTTTCACACAGTATGGCAATATTGTTTATATTTATACTACATACAATATCACAGGTAATAGTATGGGCAAAATGTATCTAATAACATGAAATAATAATACACATAATACACCAATGCTCTGGTGTATATACTTAGACTGGGCCAAGGATTAAAAAGTACAATAAACCGTGAGAAACGGGTAATGATTACATAGTTCTCAGTCCAGTAGCACCCCGTTTCCTCACAACTAGCAACAGTTATCTACAATCCTTCTATTGTTCTAAGGCTATATAGCTTCATTGCAGTCAGGGTCAATTAACTAAGACCATTTGTCTGGACACAATGGATATAATTTAAGCCATTGCATAGACACAACACATTTCTTTTGTTATACTTCTTTTGCCTAGTTGTACTTTATGCATGGAATAAAAACAAAAGTTTCTTACACTGTTTGAAAAAACGGTCTTTTTTTTTTTCTATTGCTAAATTCAATTACACACACACAATACACAAACACACCAAAAAATATACATTTAAGTTACTCAGCTTTAAACCTGAATAGTTACACACTTAATACAGATTATCAGTTACATTTGCTATTTTTATATGTTTTTATTTTATTCAGCTTTATACCTTCCTGCTTTGCGCTTGCTTCTCTTCGATTGGCAACGCTATTTTCCGCTATGCACGCTACACTGCTACCTGCTCCCTTTACTATTGCCACAGTTTTAAACAGTCAGCTTAATTCTAAATTTTCACAAATATTTTTATCACTAACCTTATTCAGTACCTCTGAATAAATATTACAAACCATTATGGGAAAATGGTTTCACACATTCATCGGTCATCTTGACCCACTGATCACAGTATACCAATGTATACTTACCTTTACTGTATGCCAATACATACATAACTTGACTGTATACTTAACCTTACTGGATACTTACCTTACAATCTCTACTCACAAACACAGACCCTATAGGGCCTACATTGACCTGTACGTCGGTCATATCGGCGATCTCACACATTTGTTCAGCACCCATATGGAAACAGAATTTTCCAACGCTTTGCAGTGCAAAACTCCTGTGTGAGATTTGTGGTGGCTGTGAACAAATTACACAAGCTGCGTCAACTCACTTCTTCTCCACTGTGTATCACTAAGCAATACAAGCGACTGCCAGCGTACGCAGCGAGGTCCCTAACACAGGCACCTTCTGCTGGACTGACGGAAATAACAATACTGCAATATCGTGTCTTTCCTGCACACCTGTTTAATACTCTAGAACTGGGAGAACTAAGTATTGAAAAATATCAGCCTTTCCAGTGAATTTCCTCTCACCGTCTGCAATTGGCACAATCGTGCGGTCCGATTGCACAGCCTACAGATACTAAGCTATCTGCAGGCTTTACGAATGCAATTGGGAATACCTGTTTTCACAAGATACCTTGTATACTACCTATTTTCACTGTATACTACCTATTTTCACCGTATACTACCTATATTCACAGTATACTACCTTAATTCACGGTATACTACCTTTATTCACCGTTTACTACCTTTATTCACCGTATACTACCTTAATTCACCGTATACTACCTTTTCACACCCTATACTACTTCAATTCACTGTATACTACTTATACACACCGTATAATAATACCTATCCACCATATACTACTTATTCACCGTATACTACCTCAATATCCTGTTCTCTTTTAGAACAGAATGCCACAAAGGTTTCTTTAACTGTTCTCTCTTCAAACAGAGCCTTTGTCTTTGTTTCCAGTATACCTGCCCTGTATACCAATCCTGGAATGTTCAGCCTGCCTCGTCAGGCAGCAACCGATATCCCTGTCTTTTCTACAGTTAATCAACTTTCACTTCAAAATCATTCAATTCACAAACACATACACATTCGTTTTCTGCGCAGAAAATTAATTTCCCAAACAATAGTAATATCTTTTCAGAGGCTTTAAAAGTGATTATACTATAGATATATAACTGACTATCAAAACGACTGTTTAAACATGTGGCAACACAGAAACACATATGCGTATGCTAAGCAGACAAACCACGTTTAAATCGCAAAATGACATGAAAAAGAAACAGTTTTTCTCTCTTGTCCCTAAGTTCTCACTAGCACCCCATAGATTACGCAAAGCGGATATTCGATTTAGCAACACTAGATGATATAAAGGCAAAGAAATATTTGCAGCCTCACCCGTATATCACGTCCCTCTTTTTTCTGGTAAACTGAAATCCGTAGGTTTTGCGAATCCTTGAGCAATATAGCGCCTTTTTGAGCCCCCAAATTATTAAAGTCATTTTATCAGGTCAGTTCATTTGATCCTTACAAAGGGTGAGGGGCAACTTCCCCCAACCCATTGCTCACATGTTTTGACTCTGAATGACCAGTTCAAACTGACCCACACAAAAGTACTTTTGAGTATTAATCTCATATTGCTTGTATCTTGTGATCACTACTCTGTACACACTGGGTTGGGTTAATGCTTGTGAAATAAGCTTTAATATAAGACCAAACTCTTTCCTCCTCCCAACCACCCATCCCACCATGACCTCTCCATTGTCGTTAACAACACTACCATCTCCTCTGTCACCCAACTCCGCTGCTTGGGTGTCACCCTTGACTCCTCTCTCTCTTTTGCCCCCCACATTCATTCCCTTGCCCAAGCCTGTCGCTTCCAACTATGCAACATCGCCCGCATCCGTCCCTTTCTCTCTCAGGAGGCCACCAAAACCATCATACACGCACTCATCATCTCCCGCCTGGATTACTGCAACCTCCTCCTCACCGGTCTCCCCCACTCTCGTCTCTCCCCCCTCCGCTCTATACTCAACGCGCCCGCAAGACTCATCTACCTCTCACGCCGCTCCTCCTCTGCCTCCCCTCTCTGCCTTGCCCTTCACTGGCTCCCCTTCCCCTACAGAATTCTTTTCAAACTCCTCACCACCACTTACAAGGCTCTCTCCCACTCTACTGCCCCTTATATCTCCAACCTCCTCTCCATTCACACTCCCGCCCGCTCCCTGCGCTCGGCCAATGACCGTCGCCTCTCCTCCACTCTGATCACCTCTTCCCATTCCAGAATCCAGGACTTTTCCCGTGCAGCCCCCCTTCACTGGAATGACCTCCCTCGCTCCATCCGCCTCTCTCCCACTCTGTGCTCCTTCAAACGTGCACTCAAAACTCACCTCTTTCTCAAAGCCTACCACCCATCCACTTAACCCCTATCTCCTCCGCTCATTCTCCCCTCTCTCCCATTGCCTCAACCGGCTCCTCTTGTGCCTGGTCTGTCAACCCTCCCTTAGGATGTAAGCTCGAATGAGCAGGGCCCTCTTCTCTCCTGTCTCCTTACCCGTTCTTCTGCTCCGTGTCTATTGCATCTGCCTGCCTGGAGTTTCTGAAGTATTGGTACTTTTTGTTTATTGTTCTGTACTGTTATACCCTGTATAGTCTACTGTTTGTACTATGTGCGGCGCTGCGGAAACCTTGTGGCGCTTAACAAATAAATGATAATAATAATAATAATAATAATAATAATAATCTTTTAAAATACCTGAACCATAAATACGTTTACTACTGTAATATATATGCATAAATAAACAATCTAATACAATTTACTATTAAATAAATGTGGATTGGAACCTTAATAAATATGAACTATATATAAGTGAATGTGTAAGTGTATGCGTGCGTTATTTATCGTGCGATTGTGTCATGACACGTGGCGTACTGAATGCAATCGCACAGTAAAACAATATTAATCAATATACTTTCATCCAATTATTCGACTTTGACAGAGCTACAAGACTAACCTGTGAAAAACTATTGTTTGTTTTAAATCCCCATAATCACAACTAAATATGCACACCATACACCTGCATACACTTCTTTCATAACAAACCACTATGAATTTAGTTTTTTTTGTATTAATGTCAATAAATATGCAAAGTACAATTTTACACAAAAATCCATGGTAGATTGACAGTTTTAATAAATTGCAATGTAAAGTGGATGATGTATAATATCTAAGAGTTAGACAATAATTTTGATTTTGGGTTCTGCAGAGGTTTTTTGTGACTCAGGTATTTTTTGCTTTTAGCTTGATGTTTATACTGTATGCAATCTGTTATGAGCCATAATAATGTTTCTCTACCTTAAAATGTGGTTTTATTCAGCTGTGGCATATTTTTTCACATGCTTTATTGCATGCCATTTTTGCCTTGACTTGGTTTAGTATCACGTATCTGTGTATATTTTCTAATTGTTTGGATCAACTTCATTTTGATCAGCTGCTTGTCTCTGTTGTAGCACCACATACAAAAAAAAGATTTTTAGGGATATTCCCTGCAATGGCTCAGGAATCAAACTCATGACACCACTGTTGGAAGGTGGAATGGCTCAGCACTAAGACAATGGAAAAATAGAAGTGAGAAACAGAGACACCATTTTAGTAAAGAGCTAAAGTGTCTAATTTATTTCACCAGACTGTATGACCCAGCTGGAGCACCAAGGAGGTGCTGCCATGGAGGAGGAGGAGGAGGATGATCAGGCCATGGAGAATGAGGCTTTTGAAGAATGTAAGTATCTTGAGTTAAGAATGTTAGTCATTTTAGGTTATTTGTGCACCTGCATTAAAGTTCGGGCATCATAAATTGTGGATTTGACACCTGGAAAGTACAGGTGTGTACAAAGTACACACAGTAAAGTAATATTTTCATTTAAAAGGTTGATTCCTTTTTTAAATATTTTAAAAAGATAAAGAAAACAGCCAGATTGGGTTCCAGCATGACCTGCATTCCAACACCTCTACTCATGCAAATAAACCAACATCCATGGCTTTGTATTTTAATGTTAAATGTTTTGAATATTTTTTTTGTGTACTAATGAAATTTTATATGAAGTTTGGTTTTAAGTTATTTCATGTTTTACTTTCTTTTTAAAAATGTGTTAATTTATGAATAAATATTAATATAATTCTTCTGTACCTTTCTGCTGCTTTTCATACTGTTGATCACCCTCTTCACCTACACACCCTTAACTCCATTGTCCTTTGTGACACATTTATGTCCTGGTTCACTTCCTACCTATCTTACACATCCTTTATTGTTGATACCTTGGACACATACATCACGCCTCCGAAGACCAATTAGCTGGGTCTGCGCCCTTCCAGGTGAGGGCAGTAATAGGAGCCACCAAGGAGAAAAAGGAACGTACAAACCTCCGGTAATAGTTGGAACCTTTGGATCGCCTTGAGGTTAGTAGGAAGAACCCAGACTTGAATTGCTTGGACTTTACTGGGATCCATAGAGAAGCCAGATGAAGAAATGATGTACCCTAAGAAGGCCACCCTAGGGACTTCGAACTCGCACTTCTCCAATTTTGCGTAGAGGTGGTGTTGACGTAACTTCTCCAAAACTTCCCGGACATGTTGACGGTGCTAGGACAAGGACTGAGAGTAAATTAAAATATCATCTAAATAAACCACCACGGTCTTACCCACAAATTCTTGCAAGATGTCATTGATTAGATCTCGGAAGACTGCCGGGGCATTACACAATCCAAATGGCATCACCAAATATTCATAATGCCCAGAGAGGGTATTAAAGGCCGTCTTCCATTCATCTCCCTGTCTGATGCGGATGAGATTATAAGCACCCCGTAGGTCAATCTTAGAGAAGAGGGTGGCAGACTTGAGCTGATCAAACAGAACAGAAATCAAGGGCAGCAGATAAGTATTTTTAATTATGATCTTATTCAGCTCACGATAGTCGATGCAGGGTCTCAGACTGCCATCTTTCTTGGCCACGAAGAAGCACCCAGCACCTACAGGAGATTTGGAGGGGCGGATGAACCCTTTCTTCAGGTTCTTCTCCACGTACTGTTCCATGGCTTCTGTTTCAGGGGCAGACAAAGAATACAGACGCTCTTTGGGCAATTTTGAACCTGGCACAAGCTTGATAGCACAGTCATAGTCCCGATGAGGCGGGAGAGAGTCAGCCTTCTGTTTACAGAACACATCACTGAAGTCCTGGTAGGGTGCAGGCAACAATTCCGGACTAGGCTGCAGAATTCTGAGAGGCAGGATCAAACAAGAAGTAGAGCACTCTGGACTCCAATGGATGATCCCCCCTCTTTTCCAATCAATAAGGGGATTATGGCTGCGAAGCCAAGGATACCCCAGAATCAACAGAGCAGAGGGTAATTAGGTAGAATGAGAGTTCCTCCGTATGGAGGGCTCCCACAGACAATTGAACCATTGGAGTCTTCGCGAGAATTCTACCCCCAGGCAAGGGGTTACCATCCAACCCACAGATGGCAATGCTTGATCCTAACTTGATATCCGGAATGTCAAGCGTCTGAGCCAAGTGAATATCCAGGAAGTTACCTGCCGCACCACTATCAAGGAAAGCTGTCATATCCACGAATTTGTCACGGAAGGCTAGACATCCAGGAACTAACAAAGAATTTTCTGACGAGATAATTTGAAGACCTAGGCGCACCTCTTCGCCAGCGCTTAGGCTTTGGCGTTTCCCGACTTGTTGGGACAAGAGCGTACAAGGTGGTCTGGTTGGCCACAATACAAACAAAGGCCTAGTGAGCGTCTTCTGGAGCGTTCCTCCGGAGGCAGGCGGTAAGCACCCAGCTGCATGGGCTCGGGGGAATCCGGCAAAGTAGCACAAGAACTGGGTGGTGAGCCAACAGGTATGGACGATTCCCGTTCAGTTTTCCTCTCTTTTATTCGACGGTCAATTTTAATGATGAGCTACATCAAATCTTCCAGCGAGACAGGTGCCGGATACTGAACTAAAGAGTCCTTAATTTGCTCGGTGAGACCCAAGCAGAATTGACTCCGCAGTGCCGGATCACTCCAGGCACTATCGGTGGACCATCGCCGGAGTTCCGCACAATATTCTTCAGCGGAACGATGTCCTTGCCTTAATGCCTGGAGATGAAACTCAGCTGAGGCCACCCTGTCTGGGTCATCGTATAGTAACCCCAGGGCCTGGAAGAAGGCATCCACGGTCTGTAAGGCTGGACTGGATGAAGGAAGGGAGAAGGCCCAAGACTGAGGGTCACCCTGGAGTAGAGAGATAACGATCCCTACTCTTTGCTGTTTGGAACCAGAGGAGCGTGGTCTCAGGCGGAAGTACAACCTGCAACTATCTTTATAGTGACGGCCAGGACGCCGGGAACCAGGGGCAATGAGTCGTAGTGGTGCCCGCGGCCACCGCGTCTCTTGACAAATACTGTATCTTTTTCTAGGTATGGCCCCCCAAAATATACACCTTTATGTATACACTGATATGTTCAACTCTGCTAGGACAAGAACTACCCCAATTATAACTCTGTCCCCACATTGTACATTTACCTTCCCTTCCAGCGCTACACGGTTTGGCCAAACTGAATAATGTCTCATTCTTTTCAATTGCTTTTCTTTAAGAATTAGGGCCATAGGGTAACAAAGAAACCTGTACATACAACACAGACACAAGTTCAAAAATCCTTAGACTGATATAAATTATGAAGTACACACATATTAATGGTCACCACATTAAGGAACAGTCATCTATAATTGTGTCTTTAGTTCTCAAAATATTTACAATCATGAACTATTTCATGTCAAGCACAAACCCATCCATACTTCTCACTATCCGAAGTAGTAGTTTACTCTTCCGTTACAGATCTGTACCCGTGTCTTAAGCAGTTTTAGGCAAACATGTTAGAGTAGCATTTTGAAATTTAATTTCAGATTGGTGATATTGTGTGCGTGTGTGTGTGTGTGTGGAGGGGGTGGGAGGGGGGAGAAGGTTGTGTATGTGTCTGGTTTAACTCAACCAAAAACTATCAAATAATATGAATCAATCTGACACCGAAATGATCCTCCATTTTACTCCTAAATACATATTTGGGGGCATGTATATTTCTGCTTAAACTTATGTTGAGTCTGTGTATGGATTTAAGGGATACTTGCCAATATCAATCTGTTGCCAATATCCATTTTGCCATAATATTTGGTCAGTACACAGAGAGACCGCATTTGGATAACAATCTCAGATTATATTTGCAATTGACAATATAAAAATAATATTTTACTAATATATCTGCAAACAAAATAATACTAGTTACTTCACTTTTTTTTGTCTCTTTGTGGGTGTTTTCTTTGTACATTGGGCTTGGCTTCTGGTGACCCATGATGTGGAGGGCTCGGAAGAAGCTGCAGAGGTCAATTAGTCAGCAGGATGTGACCGAGGGTGTGCCAAAGGGGCAGAAGGGTAGGCAGGTAGGGAAGCAGGGATATAGCCATGGTGGTAGGTATGGGGGTAGCCACAGGGGGAGCTATGGTGGTAGACATGGTGGTAGCCTTCGGTGGAGCCATGGTGGTAGGCATGTTGGTAGCCACGAGGGGAGCCATGGTGGTAGGCATTGGGGTAGACTTGGGATGAGCCATGGTGGTAGGCATGGGGGGAGCCTTGAGGGGAGCCATGGTGGCAGGCATGGGAGGGCCATGATGGTAGGCATGGGGATAGCCATGGTGATAGGCATGGGGGTAGCCATGTGGGTATTCTTTGGTGGAGCCAGGGGGTATCTACGGAGGTAGCCTTGGATGGAGCCATGGGGGTAGGCATAGGGGTGGTAAGGGTGTGCCGAGGGGTGGCCAGGAACCAGATAAAGGGCAGGAGGTGGGGAAGGGGCAGGAGGCAGGGCAGGAACCATATAATTGTCAGGAGACGGAGAAGTAGCAAGAGGCAGAGAAGTGGCTGGACAAAGAGAAGGTTTGGAGTCTGATTGTTTGCTTGGTGATGATTGAGGGACAGCAGTAGAAAAGTGAGTACTAGAAAGGGGAGATAATTGTGTATGATGGGATTGAGGGTGTGAGGTTGCAAAATTAGTCTGTCGGTTGGTAGTGTACATTGGGCCTTGGGGTGAAGAAGTGTAATTTAGTGGAGGACGTTGTGAAGTGTGCGGCTGCTCTATGAATCGTGAAAACAGGTTGCAGAAATTTGTCAGGGTAGAATTTAAATTGTGAAAGTTCAAATTCATTGTTTCAAGGTGGGTGTCAAATTTGTGCTCAATACGGGTGAGGGTAATGGAGATATCACAGGCGTTAAGATTGATTTACGTTTCAAGAAGCGTAATTCCGAGAGGGAACAATCTCGACGCAGTATGATTTGTTTAGCTCCTAACTTCCAAACACCTGTTCTTCTGCCCGAGGAACCGATGCAATTGGAAAGGACCCGCCTGTCGACCAAGGAGAGGGAGAGGAGATATCGTAACAAGTTGTGTTTATATTGTGGAGAGAGCGGCCATCTTCTGAATTCTTGTTCCAAATGTCCGGGAAATGACAGGGCCTGACATGTTCGGGAGCTGTGTCGTTGGGTCTCCTTACTCAGTCTCCCTCAGTCTTTTATAATAATGATTGTCTCACCGTTCCCATTTCTTTACAGTCAGAATGTTATACCTTTTCTCAGTCAGCCATCCTTGACTCCGGAGCTGCAGGGAATTTCATTTCTGCTGCCTTGGTAAAGCAATTCTCCTCTCCCACGCAAGCCTTAGAACAACCTATCTCCCTTTTAGCCATCGATGGGGGAAGAATTCCTGAAGGATCCATCTTTGTACGCACCATTCCTCTTCTTCTTCAGATTGGAGCACTCCACCAGGAGAGTATCTCCTTCTTCGTAATCCACAGATCTACTAATCCAGTCATCCTTGGACTACCGTGGCTTCGTCTCCATTCCCCTTACCTAGACCGGCAGTCTGGTCACATCTTATCTTGGGGACAACATTGTTTTTCTCATTGCCTTGCAAAGGTGGTTCCCAAGGGAGATCCCAAATGCCACAAGAGATTACCCATGGCACTTCTTCCTGAACCCTACCAAATCTTTGCCGATGCCTTTTGTGAACAGGAAGCTACGAAACTTCCTCCGCATAGAATTTGGGACTGTAGCATAGACTTGGCAAACCAGTGCCCCGAGGCTGAGTGTATCCACTCTCCGTCCCCGAATCCAAGGCTATGGAGGACTATGTCCAAGATAATCTAAGAAAGGGCTTCATCCGAAAATCCTCCTCTCCTGCTGGGGCAGGATTCTTCTTTGTAAAAAAGAAAGATGGTGCCTCCCCCCTTGTATCGACTATCGAGGTCTAAATGCCATCACCGTAAAGAATCGGTACCCTTTACCATTAATCTCAGAATTATTTAACCGTATTAAGGGGGCTACCATCTTTTCTAAACTGGACCTCAGAGGAGCCTACAACTTGGTGCATATTAAAGAGGGGAATGAGTGGAAGCCAGCCATCAACACCCAGGATGGTCACTTTGAATACTTGGTAATGCCCTTTGGGTTGTGCAATGCCCCGGCTGTTTTTCAAGGTTTCATGAATGAACTCTTTCAAGACCTGTTGTACCAATTTGTGGTAATCTACCTAGATGATATCCTCATCTTCAACATGTCTTGGAGGTTCTGTCTCGTATTAGGAAGAACCATCTATATTGTAAACTAGAAAAATATACCTTTGAACAGAAACAGATTCCTTTCTTAGGCTATATAATTTCTGGCACTGGATTGCAAATGGATCCCACCAAGTTAAAGGCCATTCTAGATTGGCCTCAGCCCTCTGGCCTTAAAGCTACACAACGGTTCCTAGGCTTCTCCAATTATTACCATCAGTTTATTAAAGGATACTCTACTCTGGTGGCACCTATCACCGCCCTGACCCGGAAGTCTGCGAATGCCAAAGTATGGTCTGTGGAAGCCATCCAAGCCTTTGTTACCTTAAAATCTCTCTTTTCCTTGGCTCACATCCTCCAAGAACCTGACTTTTCTCGTCCGTTCATTCTGGAGATGTACGCATCCTCCGTAGGTACAGGAGCAGTGCTCTCTCAACGAGATTCTACTGGTAAACTACGTCCGTGTGGGTTCTTTTCCCACCGCCTCTTATACGCTGAGAGGAACTATGGTATCAGTGACAAGGAGCTCCTGGCCATTAAATTGGCTCTTTTTGAATGGAGGCATCTCCTAGAAGGAGCACAGTTTCTCATCACTATTTACACTGATCACAAGAACTTGATATATTTGCGTACTGCTCGCTGCCTAAATCCTCGGCAGGCAAGATGGTCCTTATTCTTCTCCCAATTTGACTTCAACATCTCCTTCCATTCTGGATCTAAGAATATCAAGGCAGATGCTCTATCTCGCTCATTTGAGCCTGCTGACTCGGAACCTTTGGAGGAGAGTAAATTTATTCTGGACCCTAGCCGGATTTTGGCAGCAACTCATATCAAAAGAGGCTGTCCTCCGGACAAGACTTTCATTTCTGCTCCTCTCCGCATCAAACTCTTACGATGGGCTCATCGTTCCCTCTTCTCGGGTCACGCTGGCATTCGCAAGACTTGGGCGTTGCTGTCTCGCAACTACTGGTGGCCTTCCCTACGATAGGATGTAAAGAAGTTTGTGTCTTCTTGTTCCATATGTGCCCAACACAAGACCCCTAGGAGGAGGCCTTATGGTCATTTACATCTATTACCAGTTCCTAAATACCCGTGGTCACAAATCTCCATGGATTTCACTACGGACCTCCCTCCCTCCAAGTCTTGTACTGTGGTCCTAGTGGTCACGGACGCTTTTCCAAAACCGCCCACTTCATTCCGCTGAAAGGTCTTCCTTCTTCCTCCTCTTTAACTGATATTTTCATTAAAGAAATCTCTGATAATTTGATGAAGAATAAAGTCAAGTTTATTAGGTCTCGTGTACACGGACCAATGTGTCATATTGCACGTATGTTTTAAATGCAATAATCTTGGCACCATTTACACAGAGGGGTATTTAACTTGGCATTTACACAGGCTCTGTGTAATTCTATGCAAAAGTGTAGTAAAAATGGAGTAATATCCTCCTGTAAAATTTCGTAATATTCTGCTCCAAACTCATCTGGTTTGGGGGATTTGCCATTAGTTAGTGTTTTATTTGTATCTTTTTCAAAAATTGGATCTTCTAATATCAACCTCTAATCAGTTGATAATTTGGGGAGTCCTGCACCATATAAATATTGAATACCTTCTGCTTTATTGTCTTGACTTGCTGGGCCTGAGTCATTAAGGCACATATCTCTGTTTTTTGTGCATATTTTACGCAATTCCCTTCTGCGCATGCCCAGAATGAGGACACTCGGCCACCAATGAAAGCAAGTCTGCTGCGTATGCCAATGCCAATGACAGTTACAACAGTCTACAACAGGGGTGTCCAACCTTTTAGCTTCCCTGTGCCACATTGGAAGGCGACAAGTTGTTTTGGGCCGCACATAAAATACACTAGCACTAATGATAGCTGATCATCCAAAAAAAACATAGAAAACATTACTAATGCTCCTTGTTGTTGCTCAGTGCTTCAATAACATGCTAATGGCTGCTGTCAAATATCAAGTGATATTGTTACAACATTTTATGAAGGGCTTCAATACAGCAGTCATTAAGACAGGAAGATAAGGTCCGTGATGCTCCAGGGCCAGGTGAGTTTATGCACTAGTCAGCGTCCCTTGAAATAATAAAAAAAAAAGCCCTTAACTTACCTTTTAATCGGCTTGTTCTCTTCTCTTGTTTTTTCCGTTTCACTGCTGCTGATAGTTTGCGCGGGTGACTCCTATGTGCTGTGCTCCGCAATGGATGTCGCACTTGATGACGCCACGCCTGACATTCACTGCGAGCGCCGCACGGAGAAGGAGACCAGGGAGGACCGCGTGACCACAAGGTAAGTATTTTCTTATCTTTTTCTTTTTTTGCAGGATTTTTTTTTTCACTAACAGCGCTGCCCCCTTGCCACAACCAAAACTCCTGCTGGGCCACATTTACAGGCATGCTGGGCCGCATGCAGCCCGCGGGCTGCGGGTTGGACAACCCTTGTCTACAATTTTGGGTAGTGAATGGTGGACGGATAAAAGGGCGTGTGCCTGTACTCAATGCACAGTGTGGGCGTGCCGAACTCAAGTGAATGCTGCCACGTCGGAATGAAGCTCTGCATGTCTGCTTGGTTTTCTGCCCTATCTCTTGCACCAGCTAAGGGTCTAGTTTAACTCCTGAGTCAGTATCGTATGCATGCTATAACATATGTCTGTAATCAGGACTGATATTTGTGTCTGATCTGTGTTGAGAAGTATGACCCATGTTTTATTATTTAGCTAGATTTGTTAGAAGTTTCCCTGATTTATTTCCCCATCTATGTTACTTAATTTTTTGAAAATGATATTGCGATTGAGCTTTTTCTGTAAGGAAAGCATCATAAATTTGTTTTGCTTTAAGGTAGGAGATTTTGTTAAATGAAGTGTTATGTTGTTTGTATTTTTAATATGTTGCTGTAAGAGTGGTACTTAAATTTAGTAGTATTTAGTAGTGTAGTCTTTATTTTTGTTATGTATATAAGATATGATGTGCACCATATGTACAACTTTGGAGCTCTCCCAGAAAAGAGTAATTTTGTCAATGTATTCCAAGTTATCATCAACAAAGTTATTGTAAAACTCCTTCTGACATTCCCACCTCTAAATATAAAAAGTCAATCTTAAAGCATTTAAATAATGCAGCCTGTAAAAGTATATTCCTTTTCTCCTTTTTGGGTTACAATCTCCTTAATATACTGGCAAATATATGTATGACCATTTAATACCGTTAACAACTCCTCGCAAAAGGTATTTCTGAATTAACCCATGAAATATCATTTTTATATTTCTTTATATCAACAAGTTTCAAGAATAATCACGACAAGATATAGGATTTGTTTAAAGTGTGTTGTATTATATTATAGAACAATAAACAGCGTAACAATATTGTACACACAATATAGATTTAGTGCAATATATATCATACTTATTGCCTGTAATATAGATATATATGTAATTGTGTGTATTTTGACTAACTATTGTTTAAAGGTGTATGTGTGTGTGTGTATGTATGTATTATGTAGTGACGGGGGAGGGGAAGAATCCATACAGACCACAAACATACCTCACTTAAAGTCTAGCGGCCATTTTCAAGCACATGGTTTCAACCAGTTCAAACAACTACACTTTCTATGCATAAACCAACATAACCTGCACTTTCTATGCATATCTAAAATCTGATCACTTAACCACAATATGATCACTTCCTAATCCATCACTTTCTATGCAATGTAGTCACCATCCAAAATGGCTGACTTGCCATGCTTGTAGGCCCACAAGGCCTACTAAACAATTACAGTTACTAAACAATGTGAACTCAGTACAGACCCATTACTCATTACAAGCAGTATTTAGCCAATCCACCACAAATAGCTCTATATTCAGCAGTAAATGCACAATGTCCATTGGCCAATTTTAACACATGATATTTTACACATATCACAAACGTCTCCATTACCAAAGCCTAACAAATCGATCCAAATTCAAACACAAATGCTTTCATTTATCCCAACCAGGATCCAGACTATGTATAGTACAGCACTCCACAAGTCACAGCACAGCATTAACTATGTATAAACACAAATGCTTTCATTTATCCCAACCAGGCATGCATTTATGTAACTCTGTCCATATAACTCTGTCCATATCAATCCAATCAATTCAAACTTTCATATCACTTACAACAACTAATCATTCATTCTTATGTCCTCCATTCAACAAAACATTATAACATGCTCACACTCACCTTTCATGCCATGCACACTCCATACTAGTCAGGGCCTAAGTAGGCCTGTTCACCTAGGAGCTACATTACCTATCAGTCCGAAATCCAGCATGGAGTAAAATGTCCAGGCTAATTTCTTTGTCTACTAAACACCTCTTGTGGGCGGAGTCTGGAATCTTGCTATAGGCTTTCATATGTTAATTACTGGCCAACTGCTGAAATCCAGATTATCAAGTATTTAGTTACCACCCTTAGTCCCAATAATAGGTTATTTATGCACTCTTTATCATTCCCCCTGATGTCAGTTTTCTGTCATTACAGTTAGACTGACAGATATCTGTTGTCATCTCTTATCAGTGTCCCTAGTGTTCCTAATGATTGTATGTAACATGTATGAGTGTGTGTGAACAGGTGGTCACTAAGGATACATATATATATATATATTTTTCAGTTTGGAATTAATTATGGTAAGGCAATTTTTAGCACAAATATCAAGAAAGAATGGGGGAAGACGCTAATGGATCTCCTACGTTGCCATGTCTGATGAAAAAACCTTGTCTTAGGAGAAAAAATCAACACATGTCAAGGTACTCCCCAATAAATTATCCCTCAACAATTAAATCTAAGATCCGAAGGTTGTTCCATCTTTGGTGTCTCTTCATGATGTCATCATCTTCGCCAAGTACGATGGGGGGAAGTCTTGTGGGGTACAGTCATCTTTGACATCTGGTTTGGATCTCTTTTGTGTCCAAGTCCTGCCATTCTGTGTCCTTAACGACCATCTCAGGATCTCGTGTCATCTGTCAGGGATATCATTTGCTACAGCTGGGCACCGTCTTAATTCTCATCCATCTTGTAGGAAAGAAAAGAAAAATATCAGTTGTTTTGAAATTTTTACTTTTTCCTACCCATCTGTCGTTCCTGCGTCCGGTCCACTTGTAGCATTCTGATATCCTCTGCAGCTGTCCACTTCTTGGTTCCTAATATGGGAAAAAAAAACAAAATACTCTTCTGGGAATTCTCCCTTCCGAGCATGGTTAGAATCCTATCCCGTCCCCTCTGATGACTTACGAATTTCATTCCAGGTGTTACCATCATTATGGAATTGAAAAAAAACAAACAAACATTTTTCTGTCCTATGCGAGTATTATGGACCAAACTTCACATATTTTTGACCACTAGGTGGCGCCAGGGATCTGTAGACTGACTTATCTTATTACAATACCATAAAAATTCCTTCAAAGTTTCCATGTACCTGGGAAACTCAAATTTTTATACCTTTCTTAGCATTACCATTATCCCCCTTTTTCTCATTTCCAATGATCTATGTATCAGTTGGGAAGGAGAAACAAAGGAATCCTGTTCTTAGTTACCTGCGGAGACAGAAATAAATGTGAGTATACATAATACATTTATGTCACATAACGTCATCTTACCTAATCATATCTCCAAGGACACACGATGTTTAGAGATTTACCCATTTAGTATATTGGTAATGGCAATTTCCCTCTAAAGAACCTCTTTAAACACTTAAAAGCATTAGACATTTTGTACATAACCATCTTTGCTGGGTAGCGGATCTGTATATCCACTACTGATGTTCTCTCTCTAAGAAAGAAAACTGATTTAGGTGCGCTATTGCCCCTACTGGCCAGCAAAGATTAATGCAACAAAATCACTAAACTACTATTTTGTTTTAAAACTTTTACTGCAGTTGGTAAACAATCACTGCTTAAATCTACTATATGATCCATATCAGTCCCCCTGATCCTGGTGAATAAAACTACTATCCACTGGGGTTTATTTTATTTAACTCGGTTTTACGGGTATTTAGGAACACAAACTTTTAAAAATTTGTGTCTGCCATCAACAAGCACTAATACTCATGCCCTGGGTTTCTCCTTGACTCTAGTTTACCATGTCTACATACAATTGTGTGTTTCCCTACCTAGTCCTTATGTAATGATACAACAGTTCTGATGGCATTTATCAGTTGCTGTGTAACCTTACATAAGTGGAAATTTCATGTCACACTTTTGAGTGGCATATACCACTGTGCATTAGGATCCACCTTTTTATCCCTAGGCAATAAAACACATTACCATTATCCAGGGGTTTCATTAATTCTAATGCTACATGTTGCCAAACACCTCCAAAATAATGACATGTAAAATGATCAGATCTATATTTTATCCCGCCCATTTCCAGAGTACAAACTCTGATGAAGGGGCTGCAATATATATTTGTAACCACTAGGTAGTGTGTCTGTTACCAATATTATTTGTTCTTTACAATATACCATTATAAATTACCTGTATATACCTGGGTTTTTAAAATGAGTAGGATTTTAAATACCACCTCTCTATTGTCCCATATGTCCTCATATACAGTTTTAAAACAAATGCATATATATCTCAGACATTGCAAGGGCTAAATCAATTTTCATTTGTTGACATAACAGCAAGGACGTCTCCTTGTATACATTCAACTATCTCCAATGACAAAACCCAAATTTTACTTATTATTCCCTATTACTTATGTTACAAGGGCAATTAAGTGTTCAATGCTCTGAGTACATACAATACCTTATTTCTTAGAATTTATAATGTAATATTTTTTTCCATCTAAAATCAAGTCTTTTGCAGCCATGTACATACCTACCTGTGGCCTGCTTTACTAAAAGACATTGATTTAGACATACTACATCTGTGGCATCTTGAATAATATAAATATTCATATTTTACCTGCCGCGACCTGTGATACGGTCCACGTAATTACACCTAGCTTATCAATACATAACCTGATTATAAGCTTACTACTGGTGATCACTATACGTTTTAGCAGGGTTAAACACACAGGTTAAACATACCACACTTTGCGAGTTTCCAAAGTAATTAAAAAAATAAAATCCATATGTTCCATGTTATAGACTTGTGTGTTAATAATGTGTGTGAGTATCCCCCTGTCTACTGAGTGGAAATGCTGTTCTCAATCGTATAACGATTGGTAAATTCGTCTTGCAGATCTGGTTGCACCCAGCCAAAATCGCTAATAATGGCTTTACTGTGGAACCATTGGCCATGATCCGCTCATAATTTAAGTGTCGCCAAAGCCGTACCCACTAAACAACTGTCAAAGGCGTGTTTCTACAGAAGTTACATATCGGAATGCCTCTATGGATTACCTAGTATACTTAATCTACAAGATACAAGCAACTTGATCTATCCATATAACATAAAAATATTGTATCAACCCAAAGTAACTATCGGCATATAATACAATTTGCGCCTTTTTCGCTATTTTCGTCACGTCGAATAATACGCACCCGTGACATCTCCGATGTACTTTAGAGGCATCTTTCTACACAATCTTCCAAACAATCACCTCCTACCACTACAATACAGGACAGGGTGTCCCAGCTTTCACGCTTATGCGTTTCTGCTAAGAATCCGTGAGCGCTACTCCCACGATTCTTTTGTTTGACAGGGTTCTATATTACCCAGATTTCACACACCCCTTGACAAAAACCGCCAAGTATCCAAAACTACCTCTCCAAACCTATTCTGTAGACAAGGTGTAATTATTATGTGATTAAAATGATCCCTAATTATCACATAACTTGCAAATTTGGTTATGCAAAAAGTCCTAATTAAAATATAAATTTCCACAGGAGAAGTTATAACTAAATTTGATTCTGGGGATTAAAAAGGAAGGATTTTCTCCCGAGTATCTGTCCCCCCAGTCCACAGAATCAGATTTAAACTATAAATATAACCGCTAAGTAAACACAAGTCCTTCCAACTACCCTGTATTATAAGTGAAGACAAAGCAATAGCCATCTTAGTACACCTAAAAATACAGAATTGTTCAACAGATACATACAACTCCCGTTATTAAACGTCTATTTGCCAACACATTATGAAAATTAAAAATTAAAAATCATAATCTAGATTCGCTGTAATTAATTATATATCTTTCAGGACACAGATGAAACAATGTTACTTGTCAAAACCGCTTTCTAGAAAAGGCGTACGGTAATATCACACAAATATTACCACCTTTGTTCCCGCCCCTCTATCAAACAAAAAAAGTTTACAATATAACAGTAATTTCACCACTATATCTTCAAAAAAATTATATAAAAAAAACAGTTCGAGCTGGGGCTCGCCATTGTAAAAGTATATTCCTTTTCTCCTTTTTGGGTTACAATCTCCTTAATATACTGGCAAATATATGTATGACCATTTAATACCGTTAACAACTCCTCGCAAAAGGTATTTCTGAATTAACCCATGAAATATCATTTTTATATTTCTTTATATCAACAAGTTTCAAGAATAATCACGACAAGATATAGGATTTGTTTAAAGTGTGTTGTATTATATTATAGAACAATAAACAGCGTAACAATATTGTACACACAATATAGATTTAGTGCAATATATATCATACTTATTGCCTGTAATATAGATATATATGTAATTGTGTGTATTTTGACTAACTATTGTTTAAAGGTGTATGTGTGTGTGTGTATGTATGTATTATGTAGTGACGGGGGAGGGGAAGAATCCATACAGACCACAAACATACCTCACTTAAAGTCTAGCGGCCATTTTCAAGCACATGGTTTCAACCAGTTCAAACGACTACACTTTCTATGCATAAACCAACATAACCTGCACTTTCTATGCATATCTAACAATCTGATCACTTAACCACAATATGATCACTTCCTAATCCATCACTTTCTATGCAATGTAGTCACCATCCAAAATGGCTGACTTGCCATGCTTGTAGGCCCACAAGGCCTACTAAACAATTACAGTTACTAAACAATGTGAACTCAGTACAGACCCATTACTCATTACAAGCAGTATTTAGCCAATCCACCACAAATAGCTCTATATTCAGCAGTAAATGCACAATGTCCATTGGCCAATTTTAACACATGATATTTTACACATATCACAAACGTCTCCATTACCAAAGCCTAACAAATCGATCCAAATTCAAACACAAATGCTTTCATTTATCCCAACCAGGATCCAGACTATGTATAGTACAGCACTCCACAAGTCACAGCACAGCATTAACTATGTATAAACACAAATGCTTTCATTTATCCCAACCAGGCATGCATTTATGTAACTCTGTCCATATAACTCTGTCCATATCAATCCAATCAATTCAAACTTTCATATCACTTACAACAACTAATCATTCATTCTTATGTCCTCCATTCAACAAAACATTATAACATGCTCACACTCACCTTTCATGCCATGCACACTCCATACTAGTCAGGGCCTAAGTAGGCCTGTTCACCTAGGAGCTACATTACCTATCAGTCCGAAATCCAGCATAGAGTAAAATGTCCAGGCTAATTTCTTTGTCTACTAAACACCTCTTGTGGGCGGAGTCTGGAATCTTGCTATAGGCTTTCATATGTTAATTACTGGCCAACTGCTGAAATCCAGATTATCAAGTATTTAGTTACCACCCTTAGTCCCAATAATAGGTTATTTATGCACTCTTTATCATTCCCCCTGATGTCAGTTTTCTGTCATTACAGTTAGACTGACAGATATCTGTTGTCATCTCTTATCAGTGTCCCTAGTGTTCCTAATGATTGTATGTAACATGTATGAGTGTGTGTGAACAGGTGGTCACTAAGGATACATATATATATATATATTTTTCAGTTTGGAATTAATTATGGTAAGGCAATTTTTAGCACAAATATCAAGAAAGAATGGGGGAAGACGCTAATGGATCTCCTACGTTGCCATGTCTGATGAAAAAACCTTGTCTTAGGAGAAAAAATCAACACATGTCAAGGTACTCCCCAATAAATTATCCCTCAACAATTAAATCTAAGATCCGAAGGTTGTTCCATCTTTGGTGTCTCTTCATGATGTCATCATCTTCGCCAAGTACGATGGGGGGAAGTCTTGTGGGGTACAGTCATCTTTGACATCTGGTTTGGATCTCTTTTGTGTCCAAGTCCTGCCATTCTGTGTCCTTAACGACCATCTCAGGATCTCGTGTCATCTGTCAGGGATATCATTTGCGACAGCTGGGCACCGTCTTAATTCTCATCCATCTTGTAGGAAAGAAAAGAAAAATATCAGTTGTTTTGAAATTTTTACTTTTTCCTACCCATCTGTCGTTCCTGCGTCCGGTCCACTTGTAGCATTCTGATATCCTCTGCAGCTGTCCACTTCTTGGTTCCTAATATGGGAAGAAAAACAAAATACTCTTCTGGGAATTCTCCCTTCCGAGCATGGTTAGAATCCTATCCCGTCCCCTCTGATGACTTACGAATTTCATTCCAGGTGTTACCATCATTATGGAATTGAAAAAAAACAAACAAACATTTTTCTGTCCTATGCGAGTATTATGGACCAAACTTCACATATTTTTGACCACTAGGTGGCGCCAGGGATCTGTAGACTGACTTATCTTATTACAATACCATAAAAATTCCTTCAAAGTTTCCATGTACCTGGGAAACTCAAATTTTTATACCTTTCTTAGCATTACCATTATCCCCCTTTTTCTCATTTCCAATGATCTATGTATCAGTTGGGAAGGAGAAACAAAGGAATCCTGTTCTTAGTTACCTGCGGAGACAGAAATAAATGTGAGTATACATAATACATTTATGTCACATAACGTCATCTTACCTAATCATATCTCCAAGGACACACGATGTTTAGAGATTTACCCATTTAGTATATTGGTAATGGCAATTTCCCTCTAAAGAACCTCTTTAAACACTTAAAAGCATTAGACATTTTGTACATAACCATCTTTGCTGGGTAGCGGATCTGTATATCCACTACTGATGTTCTCTCTCTAAGAAAGAAAACTGATTTAGGTGCGCTATTGCCCCTACTGGCCAGCAAAGATTAATGCAACAAAATCACTAAACTACTATTTTGTTTTAAAACTTTTACTGCAGTTGGTAAACAATCACTGCTTAAATCTACTATATGATCCATATCAGTCCCCCTGATCCTGGTGAATAAAACTACTATCCACTGGGGTTTATTTTATTTAACTCGGTTTTACGGGTATTTAGGAACACAAACTTTTAAAAATTTGTGTCTGCCATCAACAAGCACTAATACTCATGCCCTGGGTTTCTCCTTGACTCTAGTTTACCATGTCTACATACAATTGTGTGTTTCCCTACCTAGTCCTTATGTAATGATACAACAGTTCTGATGGCATTTATCAGTTGCTGTGTAACCTTACATAAGTGGAAATTTCATGTCACACTTTTGAGTGGCATATACCACTGTGCATTAGGATCCACCTTTTTATCCCTAGGCAATAAAACACATTACCATTATCCAGGGGTTTCATTAATTCTAATGCTACATGTTGCCAAACACCTCCAAAATAATGACATGTAAAATGATCAGATCTATATTTTATCCCGCCCATTTCCAGAGTACAAACTCTGATGAAGGGGCTGCAATATATACTATAGTGCTTGGGCACATCTAGCGTCAAAGCTATAAGTATAGAAGCATTACCTTAAATGATAATGGCTTTAATGAGAGCCCTATCTACTTTGTGAAATAGGTGTTGGGATACTAGAGTAATCTAGATGAGAATGAGAGTCATGGGAATGAGAATAAAAGGTGTAGTCTTTTTGGAGGGGATTGAACAATCATCAGGGATCAACTAAGTCAAAATGAGAGTGAAGGAATGTATTACTATTAGATGATACGGCGGGTCACATGACACTAACCTCTGATCTGTCCATGGATGGATCGCTGACTGTGTTAAAGTCTTCTGCAATGATGAGGTTTTGTCCTCCCCATTGTATAATTCTCTTATGGAGGCCTGTAGAAAAAGTTTATTTAGGATAGTTTGGGGAATAAAGATTCACAAGTGTATATGTTATCAATGGTCACATCTATCATGATGTATCTTTCTTCAGGATTGTTTTGGCATTCGTCAATGGTATATGTGAGTGATTCACTAAAGAGAATGGCACTCCTTTCATTTTGGAAGTATATGAGGTGGCAATGAAGTCCCCTATCCTGGAGTCTCATAGAGTGGTTTTATCTGCAGCTGTCCAGTGAGTTTCCTGTAAAAATACAATATGTAGCTTAAGTCTTTTAAGAAGGGAGGATACTTTTTTCTTTTAATAGGGTGATTTAGTTCTTTGACATTCCAGGAGTTTACATTAAATTAGTGCAGTATGGGTCCTCCATTCTGTGGATGATTTGTCAGATGATTAGATGGTGGATTATCCAATTCCTACTTTGGATTTGTGAAGATGATATAAGTTGGTAGGTCCCACTCTGACCCAGCTAGCAGTGAGGGAACCTTCTGTTGAAAGTCATGTCTGTAGTAGGTTAACAAAATGAAAAAAAAAAAAAACTAAACTGAAACTTTTGTACTGTGAATATTGATATCCAACGGTGGATCATCAGTTATTAGTATATTTGTCTGTGGTGGTGGCAAAGCCTCTAAATATTGTGTTGTATTGTGTATTGCAGAGATGTAGCTAGAAAATATATCAGTTGGGTTGAAAAGCCATCACGTGTCTGTGAATTGGTGTGAGGACTTGTGGCTAGATTTACTAAGCTGCGGGTTTGAAAAAGTAGGGATGTTGCTATAGCAACCAATCAGATTCTAGCTTTCATTTATTTAGTACCTTCTACAAAATGACAGCTAGAATCTGATTGGTTGCTATAGGCAACATCCCCACTTTTTCAAACCTGCAGCTTAGTAAATCTAGCCCTTGGTGTGAGGACTTCACTCTCTGAATATAATGTCATTTAGAAGAGTTGTGAGCAAGTGTGATAATTTGCAGAAAAATCTTGTGATATTATTGTTAGGAGCATAGACAGTCAAAAGAGTAAAGATATTTTGGATAGTAATATCTAGGAGGATAAAGCACCCCTCTGGATCTAGACATTTATCTAAGTTTGTGTATTGAAGATTGTGACCCAGAAGAATTGCCACCCCCCTAGACTTAGTTTTGTGAGAGGCAGAAATTACACCACCTTTCCAAACATCTTTGATGGAGGAATTGTACCCTGCTCTTGAGTGCCTCTCTTGATGGAACATAATGTCAGAGTGTGTTTTCTTTAAAATTGAAGTCATTCTGAGTGAAACAACATGTAGGGGTGGATATTGCTAATTCCTTTTTGCAATATTACAAAGAACTATATGCTTCTAAAGTGTCCTTTACGAACTCAGAGCTTCATTCATATTTAGATTTTATCCAAATCCTTAGTTTGACTAATGAATCTGTTGCCTTATTGTACGCCCCTCTCACAGTTAAGGAAGTTGAATTGGCAATTAAATCCTTTCATAACGGGAAGTCCCCGGGGTCAGATGGCATTCCAGGGGAGTTGTATAAAAAATTTGAAACTTTTTTTGTCCCACAATTACATGCTCACTACGCTAGAATACTGGAGTAAGATGTAATGCCTGCCACAATGTCAGAGGCTTTAATTGTTGTATTGCCCAAACCAGGGAAAAATCCTTTGTACACAGATTCATATCGTCCAATTTCTCTACTGGGCTCTGACGTTAAAATCCTTGCTAAAATTCTGTCGACAAGACTTAACTCGATTATTACTCAAATTATTCATCCCAACCAGACGGGATTTATCCCAGGCAGATCCACTACGGTTAATTTGAGGCGTTTATTTTCACACTTGTAGATGGCTCGCCTTGCTGAGCCGGGAGCTGCGGTGGTATCTTTAGATGCTGTCAAGGCCTTCGACTCAGTGGAGTGGGTTTATCTGTGGGAGGTGCTGATTAGGTTTGGCTTTGGATCGACATTTATCCGTTGGCTTCAATTGTTGTATAGCGCTCCTGTGGCGCAGGTATGTGTGAATGGATATACGTCAGCCATGTTTGATCTGGGTAGGGGCACTCGTCAGGGGTGTCCTTTATCTCCAGCTTTATTTGCAATAGCCATTGAGCCACTGGCATGTTTGATCTGTTCTCATCCGGGCATACGGGGTCTCCCTGCTGGGGAAGGTACAGATACCATTGCTTTATATGAGGATGACATGCTATTGTTTCTGGCTGAGGCGAATGGTTCCCTTGATAACCTATTGGAGACTGTTGACAATTATGGCCGTTACTCAGGAGTTAAAATTAATTGGGATAAATCTGTTATTTTTCCGGTGCATGGTAGTCTTCCAACCCAGCCTCCATCGGAACACCCACTTAAGTGGACTCTCTGTTTTAAATACCTTGGCATTTGGGTCTCATCTAGGTCGGTGGATTATGTCAAGTTAAATGTTGATCCTATTACTGAGTACTTTAAACTAAGATCCCACACTTGGAAACGCCTGCCATTGACTGTGACTGGTAGGGTTAATCTATTTAAAATGATAATGCAGCCTAAATATCTTTATGTGCTGCAACATTCTCCCATATACATTCCGAATAAACACTTTAAACTCATAAACTCAATACTCTCCTCATTTATTTGGGGTGACAAAAGGGCAAGAATAAAACTTAAAAGTACCTTATGTAAATCCAAATTCGATGGCCTGGCTGTGCCTAATCTCAGATTATATTATATGGCAGCTCAGTTGTCACAATTGATTGAATGGATGAGTGGATGTAAGGCCGGCTCTTTGTCGGGCCTTATTGGTGAGCGGGCGGGGCCTCAGTTCACCCCATTGTAGGTGCTTTTGATGGGTTGGAGCCGTAAAATAGATGCTCCTATCATTACACAGGCTGTTAGGATCTGGAACACGGCACATAAAATCCTTGGGGGGAAAGGAGTGGATGCAGATACTCCGATTTGTTATAATGATAACCTATCTGAATTGCGTAAATTGGGTGGGGACTGTATCTGGCGCCGTCTGGGTGTGTCCTCGTTAGGTCAGCTCTATGAAGCAAGTCTTTTTAAATCTTTTGATCAATTTAAAAAAGATTTCCAGATCTCCCAAAGGGCTTTCTTTCGCTATTTGCAAATCAGGCATGCTACTCAGTCTCAGTTCAGGAATACCCCCCTTATATTGGCTACTTCTCCTGTTAGATCCCTGTTAGGGAGCTTGAAAGGTCGCAGAGTTATTTCCTCTGTGTACGCGGAGCTTAATCACCGCCAGACAAATAATAGTTTATTACCTCTCAAAATAAAATGGGAATAAAATATTGGTCCAGTTGATGAGGAGGATTGGTGTGATATCCTAAAAAGCATTAAACTAGCCACCTCTTCGGTTCGTTTTCAACAAATTCACTTTTATATTTTTCATAGGGTGTCACACAACAATGTTGGTCAGGGGGTAGTTGTCTTGTGTGAAATTGTGTAACAGGCTAAAGGTAGTGAGGTTAAGAGGGTGGTTGAAGAATATTATAAGCTTGTCTGAATAGGTAGGTTTTCAGAGAACGCTTGAAAGTAAGTAGACCAGAGGAGAGTCTTATTGTGCGAGGGAGAGAGTTCCATAGAGTGGGTGCAGCCCGAAAAAAGTCCTGTAACCCTGGAATGGGAGGATGTAATGAGGGTGGATGAGAGACGCAGATCTTTTGCAGAATGGAGTTGCCGCGTTGGGAGATATTTTGAGATGATAGAGGAGATGTATGTTGGTGCAGCTTTGTTGATGGCCTTGTAGGTTAGTAAAAGTATTTTATATTGGATTTGGTAGAAGATAGGCAACCAGTGTAGAGACATAGAGAGTGATTCAACAGAGGAATAGAGATTTGCAAGGAAAATCAGTCTTGCTGCAGCATGCAAAATAGATTGTAGGGGTTTGAGTCAGTTTTTGGGAAGACCAGTAAGGAGGGAATTGCAATAGTCAATGCGGGAGATGATAAGTGCATGAATTAAGGTTTTAGCACTGTCTTGCGTGAGATATGTGCGGATTCTGGAAATGTTCTTTAGATGTATGTAACATGATTTAGATATAGAGTCAATATGGGGAACAAAGGATAGGTGTGAATCAAGGATTACACCTAGACAGCGAGCTTGTGGGGTGGGATTTATGGTCATGTTATCAACAGATATAGAAATGTCAGGTATGCTCTTCTTGGCGGGTGGGAATATTATTAACTCTGTTTTAGAAAGATTAAGTTTGAGTTGGCGAGAGGACATCCAAGATGATATGGCAGAAAGACAGTCAGTTACACGGGACAACACAGATGTCGAGAGATCAGGAGAGGATAGATAGATGTGGGTATCATCCGCATAGTGATGATACTGAAAGCCAAAGGAACTTATTAGATTTCCAAGAGAAGCGGTATAGATAGAGAACAGCAGAGGACCTAGCACTGAGCTTTGTGGTACTCCAACTGATAGCGGAAGCGGAGCAGAGGTGGCTCCAGAGAAATTAACAGTGAAAGAGCGATTAGAGAGGTAGGATGAGAACCAGGATAAAACAGTGTCTTGAAGACCTAGGTATTGCAGCGTTTGTATGAGAAGAGAGTGGTCAATGGTGTCAAATGCAGCCGAGAAATCCAGGAGAATTAGGAGAGAGTAATGGCGTTCAGTTTTAGCAGTGATCAGATCATTGACAACCTTGGTCAGCGCAGTCTCTGTGGAGTGTTGAAAACGAAAGCCAGACTGAAGAGGATCCAACAGGTTGTTTGCGGAAAGAAAGCGTGTGAGGCGAGTGTAGGCAAGTCTCTCTAGAAGATTGGAGGGGCAAGGGAGCTGAGAGATGGGACGGTAATTTGAGAGAGAGTTTGGGTCGGAGTTTTGTTTTTTTTAGAATAGGAGTAATCACTGCGTGCTTGTAGAGTGATGGAAAGATGCCAGTAGAGAGCGAGAGATTACAGATTTGAGTTAGAGGTGAAATGAGCACAGGAGACAGGGATCTACCAATTTGCCAGGGAATAGGATTAAGAGGACAGGAGGTAGAGTAGGAAGATAAGAAGAGAGTAGAAATCTCCTCTTCATTTGTGGGGTCAAATAAAGAGAGAGTGTCAGAGGGTAGTGGGAAGGAATTGAGCCGATTGCTTTTCGAGGAAGAGGATACCATTTCTATTCTGATCTTATCAATCTTATCCTTGAAGTAGGAAGCAAGATCCTGAGCACTGATAGTACATGGAGGATTCGGGGTGGGAGGATTGAGAAGATGTTTAAATGTATTGAAAAGGCGTTTGGGGTTAGAAGCCTGAGCATAGATAAGAGATTGGAAGTATGATTGTTTTGCAGTGTCCAGAGCATTTCGATAGGAGTGGAAGACATAAGTATATGTGAAGAAGTCATTAAAGCTTCAAGATTTACGCCAATGACGTTCTGCTTTACGGGACAGTTTTTGAAGATTTCGTGTTGTTTTGGTGTGCCACGGTTGACATCGAAGTCGACATGTAGTATGCAGTGTCGCTGGAGCCACTTGATCAAGGGCCGTTGTTAAGGTTAGGTAAAAATGAGGTACTGCCATCTCAGGGGATGAGAATGTAGAGATAGGGGAGAGAAGGTGTTGGAGAGAGGTGGAAAATTGTTGAAGATTAATAGAATTAAGATTTCTGCGAGTATGAGGAGGCTTGGTAGAGTTAGACAGTAGAGAGGTTAGAGCAGTGGGTGTGAGAGTGTAGCTGATAAGGTGATGATCCGAAAGGGGGAAGGGTGTGTTAATAAAATTAGAAACTGAGCATAGTCTAGAGAAAACAAGATCAAGGCAGTGGCCATCCTTATGAGTAGATGATTCAATCCACTGGGAGAGGTCAAGTGAGGAGGTTAGAGAGAGTAGTTTGGAAGCAGCTTTGGAAGGTGGGTTATCAATGGGGATGTTGAAGTCACCCATGATGATGGTGGGGATGTCTGAAGATATGAAGTGAGGGAGCCATGCAGAGAAATCCTCAATAAATTGTTGGTGTGCTCCAGGGGGACTATAGATCACCGCAACATGTAGAGAGAATGGATTAAAAATGCGAATAGCATGTACTTCAAAAGATGTGAACGTGAGTGATGGGACATTTGGTAGAACTGTGAACATGCACTGTGGGGAGAGAAGTAGTCCAACCCCACCTCCTTGTCTGCCTTCAGGGCTGGAGGTGTGGGTGAGATGGAGGCCACCAAGTGAAAGTGCTGCAGGTGAGGCAGTGTCTGATTGCATGAGCCATGTTTCTGTTATTGCCAGAAGGTTGAGGTTTTTTGAGAGGAAGAGATCATGAATGGAGGTAAGTTTGTTACAAACAGAGCATGCATTCCAAAGGGTACATTTAAAGGACTTTGGAAGAGAGGGGAGACGGGTGATGTGTTTGAGGTTTGCTATAGAGCGGTAGTGCTCTGATGTATGTGTGTGTGAGGAGTGTGGGGGACCTGGATTAGGTGATATATTACCGGCTAATAGAAGCAGAGTGAGAGAAAGTTAGGTAAGGGGATTGTAAGATGTGTGACTTTTTATTTTCTGGCGACAGGTGGAGGCTGTACTTGTTAGAGATAATAAATAGGACAACAGTTCATGAGTGTTAACTAGAGGTGAGTGGGGTAATGCAGGTGCAATATGAACAAGTTTGTGTGTTGGTGGAGGGGTGAAAGATGACACAGTCCTAAAGATCATGCCATTAAATGAGACTAAGAAAAGCAATTTGTTAAACATTGTGATAAAAGGAGTAAAAGGAAAAAGTAAGGAGATTTTAAAGAATTACCTCTTTGCAGTGTTCCATATAAATAGACAAGTAATGCAGAAATAGGCTGTGGCAGATGTATCTTATTGCTGGAAGTAAAATCAAGTCAAATGTAGTCCAATGTTTGTCCAACTGTGTTGTTTAACTGTGCATTTTCGTCCACTTTGTGAGAAAATCCCACTTAGTGTAGAAATCACACACGTCTACCCCACATACGTCTCCCCATAGAATGAAGCTAAGATGTAGTCAGGGTAATTTAGGAATACTCTACAGATGTGCTAATTGGTCAGCTAATCAAAGGAAAGAAAACATTTGTTTAAAAGACTAGAGGAGGCCAGATACCCATCATAAATTAGGCATCAATAAAAGACTGGGCCAACCTAAATTCAAACAGATAACAATTTCCTATGGCATACTTTAAACACAGATTGCAGGGATGAATTACACAGATTGCAGGGATGAATTTCACAGATTAATGATCAGAATATGGATATGTATTGTTGGGGTTGTTCCCGGAGTCCCTCCTCTGGAACCTAAGTTATGCCTTTTCGGGATATCATTAGAGAAAAAACTGAGTGTACCTCTTTACAAGTTTGTTTTCATACTAATTACTTTGGCAAAAGTTATCATAGCGCGTAATTGGCTCACAAATGTTAATCCAGATTTTCATAACTGGAAGGCCTTGGTAAATGAGACCATGGACCATGAGATGATATTGCGTGAATCAAAACACAGGAGACCCACTTATACTCTGCGAAGGGCTGAGCATAAATATCATGAAGTCTGGTCCTCATGGTATGAATCCAACTATAGACGAAAAAGGGTGGTCCAGGATGCCAGCTAGCACAATGAAAGGGTCTTATATGGTTTGGGCTTAACTAAACTAACTCCATTGGTTCTGCTCTGATAAATATTGCAAAACTAGGCGATACTTTGGACACTGATAACAGTAAAATATTCATGCATTCAATGATGCTTATATGTACTAATTTTGTCAAAATTGGACCTGCTCCATTCTCGTCTTATTAATTTGTAAGACCTAAATACTTTACAAGAATATCTGCTCCGCATTGATCTCTATTTTCTGTGCTTTGATAAACGACTGACACATGTTATGTTGTGTAATGTTATGTTTTGTCTTTTCATTTTTCTAATTTTGTTTTTGTTTTTGTACATTTTACCTTATATGTACTAAAATTCAATAAAAAAGTACTTGAATAATAAAAAAAAAAAATCAAAGTCATTATTTTATGCTAAATAGGGGAGTTTAACCCTCCAACATTCCAGAATGTAAGTTTAAAAGATAGGTTATGGCTTATTGGTGTGGTGGTGTGTGTTTGAGAAGATGAGCTCGTCCTACCCCTTCAGTTGGCCAGTTATCGGAGAAAGTGGACAGTTGAAATGGAGCGACTCCCTCGTCCCAGCCAGAGAATGAGCCAGTTGAGAGGTAACCCCATGTGGAAAAAACCAGGACAATCCTGAACGAAGGCTAAAGAACCTGAGAGTGCAGTGTAATATAAGATATTCAATAAACGCCTTAGAGAGATTGCTTTGGAACCAGAAATCTGTTTTTTTTCCAACCAAATGTACATATATTGTGCTCCAATGGAGTAAGTGTTGCACAAAATAAGCTAAAAGACAAAATAAAAAACAATACACGTAGCAGAAGTAGCAGAGACTGTGTAACTGTATAAATTGGTATTTGCATCCTAAATGAGAGTGGAGGAGATAGGGGCAAAGATAAATCAATACCATACTAAGTAGAAGTAGATGTAGAAGTAGAATTTTTTGTGACAAATTACGGAATTATCAAGGATCAGGATTGCGGTTGGGTGATGATGGATTGGAGCAAGTGGGGTGGAGAAAGTGCGCTTTGACCTCGTCTGGAAGAGTGTTTGCCGTTGTCATCTATATGAAACTTTGCAGGATATAGGAGGGCAAATCATTTTGTTTTCTACCAAATGTAGGCAGACTGTTGAGAATTCTTTTCTTCTGGGTCACAGAGACCGAAAAGTCTTGGAAGATTAGAATATGTTTATCATCGATTAACAAATATAGTAGCTTCCTGTAAGCTGCCAGTTTTCGGTCGTGGCATGTGCGGAGTCTAATGAGGCTTGAAGGTCCTCAAACATTTTATTGTTCTGTAGCATTATCAATTTTGATATTGTCTTTGCTACCTCAGCAATTGAATTAGGGGGCAAAACCACAACATGTTCTTCCTGGTTCGACATCTGGTCTTGGTCATGTCGAAGTAATAATTAACAAAAATACTATATTACCAATTAGTTCAATAGAATGAACCAATGAACTTGAATTTTGGGTTTGTGCTTTTAAGAGAACGGATAAACACATATTGCACAATACAGAAATTACATAACAAGAGACATGTTTTTAGTAAATTTCTAGTATTTCACAATCGCCGAATAAGGCCAAAGAAATATTGGCTCCTTATAAGGTCCAGACGACACTTCCAAAAGAACATGTCACTTTAATGATAGAGACTTAGATTGCCAGCAGTGATGTAAGCTGGGAAGGTGTGTTTTAAAGTAATGAGTAGCTTTGTCTATAAAAGAATGACTTATATAGGGGGTCAATTGGCATTAGAGACCCTGGGCATATGTCTGCTTCGTCCAGTATGGCTGTATCTATGCATAATATAAGTTTAATAATAAATAGAAATATATTTTGGAAACCTTATTATTTAAAGAGAAGAAAAGAGAAAATCTTCGACAGTCATCATCTACAGGTGACTGTGAATATGATTTGCTGGTAGTTTTGAAGGCGTAGTATGTGTCGAGGACTTGGAAGAAAAGGGTTTGTCGAGAAACTTGCCCATTACACTCTGGAAGTAATGGAGTTAGAGATCACAGTAATGCAAGACAAGCATGGAGTAGTCACATACAGGGTCGGACTGGCCTTGTGGGGGACCGGGTTATCCCCCAGTAGGCACTGATCCTGATCGCTCCCCTGTTCATTGGTGGCTGGAGCGGGAAACTTAAAAAAATGAAAACTCACGTGACCGCGGGGCTTGCCGACTCCTTTGTGCTCTGTTCACATTGAATGTCGGGGGCGACGTCATCACGCCCGACGTTCATTAAGGAGCACCGCAGATAGGAGTCGGGAAGAAGACAGAAGACAAGAAAGGAGCCGATAGAAAAGGTAAGTGAAGGAACAGAAGCAAGGAGCGAGCACGGCAGAGTGAAGGGTTAGCACTGCAGAGTGAAGGGGAGTACGGCAGAGAGTGAAAAGGGGGAGTACGGCAGAGAGTGAAAAGGGGAAGCACGGAAGAGAATAAAAAGGGGGAGCACAGACAGCATGGCAGAGAGTGAAAAGGGGTAGCACAGACAGCATGACAGAGTGTGAAGGGGGGACCAAAGCAGCGTGGCAGAGTGGGAAGGAAGGCCAAAGCAGCATGGCAGAGTGGGACAGGGGGGCCAAAGCAGCATGGCAGAGTGTGACAGGGGTGCCAAAGCACTATGGCAGAGTGAGAAGGGGGGCCAAAGCAGCTTGGCACAGGGTGATGAAGCGGGGCCAGGAGAAGGGGGGAACAAAAGCAGCATGGAGGGCGCAGTGTGATCATAAGGAGGCACAGCATGGTGATGAAGGGGCACAGCAGGCTTGTGGCAATGTAATGTGTGTGTGGTAGGTGGTGGATAAATAATGGGTGCTATTTTGTTTGTAGGATGAAGGTGGGGCAATTTAATTTTGTTAATTGAATGTGGGGCTGAGTTTGAGGAGCATGAGGTCTATTTATTAAATGTGAATATGAATTATTTAATGGCAGTGACAGTTGTGGGAATTCTGGAGAGAGCATATCATTTCCAGGTCCAAATTGTTATAAGCTTGTATTATTCTTCTACATTACTAACTGAACAGTTATAATTAGTTCTGTTTGAGTCTTAATTTCCATAGCTTTATTTGCACTGCATTATTACGCAATATCCCAGCTTCCACTGTAATCACCTTTGGTAAGGTTACCGGTGTATCTAAAATCCTCATATTTTCTCCCACTGCTGGGTGACTTATTCAAAGTTCCCTTTCTACCCCTTTTTTCTAGACACAGACCCTATTTTTCTTAAAATTATATTACTCTTCTATAATGCTAAACCAACAAGTATTTTTAGTTCTGTATGTGGTTTAATTATCATAGCTCTACTTGCACTGCATTATTTTGTTATATCCCAACATCCACTGTGATCATCCTTGTTAAGATTAACTGTGTATCTGTTATGGCCACCAGTGTGTCATAAACTAGTGGAAGAGGTCTTCCCCTATAACAGCCGCCTTTCCCGTATAGACTGGTTATGCTCACAGGTACTTGGTGTCACGTCTTTCACTAGAAATATCACTGACTGGTATTGGCGCTGCTAAACTGGGAGGCGCAGGGACCCACGCAAGGAGGTATGGGCTTTGCTGCGTGTGATGCGCAGGTCGCGGTTCTCCCAGATACTTACAGTGCAATGAATGGAGAGTAGTCAGACAGGCCGAGTCGAAACCAGAGAAGCGCAGTACCACGGAGAGAAGACAAAGAGTAATCAGGAACAGTCCAAGGGTCAATATCAGTGTGGGCAGCGAAGTACAAGGGAGATCCGGAAGACTACTCAGGCAGGCCAAGGAATCAAAACACAGGAGTAAATCTAGAAGCAGGGTAATCGCTGGAGCAGGAAAAGAACCAATACTTTGGCACCCTAATGGTGCCAGTGGGAGGTTTATATAGTGGCAAACAGAAAGGCAGTGGTGGGAGGATTTCCGGCGATCAGTCTCAGCTGATCGCTGGGTAGCGTCTATGTTGCCTAGCAACAAAGCTTCACATCGCGCATGCGAGAGCGCCGCGATCATGTGACTGCGTCCCATTGCCTAGAAATGGGACGAGAACTGCGGGCAGAGGGCGTCCGTCTCCGGCAACGATAGGAGGTGCAGAGATGGCGCCTGACACTTGGATGCCCCCAGGTCTTACACTCAGTGTAGTACAAATTTATGGTCACACAGCATCACACAGGAACGGAAGGTAATACACGGAGTAGGGACAGGCCAGAGGTCTGCAGACTGGACAGAGATGATAATGTCCGACTGACAGAGCACAGGCAGGGAGGTCAGGTACAAGCAGGGCCACAGGCAAAGGTTCAGAGTCGGGGTACAGACAGAAGGCCAGGTCAATAGACCAGGCTTGGCTAACCTGTGGCTCTCCAGGTGTTGTGAAACTACAAGCCCCAGCATGCTTTGCCAATATATAGCAGCTTATTGCTGGAAGGGTATGCTGGGACTTGTAGTTTCACAACACCTGGAGTGCCACAGGTTAGCCAAGCCTGCACTAGACCCAGAACATTTGACAGGCTATCCTACCTGTTCTTGTCACTTTTACCACCTGTGGCTGCTGGTTTCTTTAGTTGCGGCTTGTCTGGATCCTGGAATGTTGGGGGCCCTATTTGGAAAAAATAATGGGTACATTTGGAATATTCCAACCAGCTCTGGCGTTAAATCAATAAGACCCACAATTAATACTTAGGCCTTCCTCCAGCCCCAACATTAAAGCATACTTGCCAACTCTCCCGATATGTCCGGGAGACTCCCGCATTTCGCGTGAGTCTCATGGACTCCCGGGAGAGTGTGGCAATCTCCTGGATCTGCCCACTTCCTAATGAAGCGGGCAGATTTAGGTCCAAAACGCCGCGCTTTACCTGGAATCGAGGCATTTGATGCGGTGTGCGCCATTACGTCATGGAGGTGGGGCCAAAATGACACAATTTTTGGAGCCCCCTACACGCCCACCTTCCCCGGCAGGCTCCTGGATCATACTTGCCATATGTCTTAAAATAATAGTATTCCCATTTAATAAACCTATTTCCCTCCCTCCAGACAGCCCCTGCAATAAATTAATCGCATTTACGTGTAATAATTATACCTATTTACTCAGTGACCAAGACAACAGGAAGTATAATAAATATAGGTGGTTAAGTAATAAATTAGACAAAAATAGAAAAGAGCAGTGGTGTGCTGATTAGACAGATAGAGTTTGTTACGCCTGAAGTATTCCAAAATAGGTTAATGCATTTAAATGACAAATGAGAGTTCACAGGGCATCCAGACAGGGGACTAATCCTTGTGAGAAATGTAGTCTAATTTAATTAAAGATTATTACATACACAAATGAAATATTTAAATATAGAAGTAGAGATCTAAGCAGGATGTTATGTCAGAGCACATTTAAAATGCCAAAGTCTCACAAAGTGAAGATAAACCACAGCAGTCAGTTGGATAGAATATGTTTACAGTAATTACCACTAGATGGCAGCAAAATACAGTATAGATTGCAATGCTGAATTGCAGATCCATGGACTGTAATAGGGGGAAACAAGGAAATTGATGAGTTTATAGAGTAGAGGTTGTTCCAAGCACTCTAGAAAAAAACTTTATTTCCAGAAAAGGATATAACTATACGTTTCCCTCAACCAGGATGGAGTGGTAGCAGCCTAAAGCATGGTGTGTCCAATTGTGAGTGGCTATCAAATATGAGACAGGCGCTCCAAAGGGAATTGTAAGTGCAGGATGAGTCAGATGTCCTGTTCAGTACCCTGGCTACAGAACTCCTGAGGCTGTCCACAGTGTGGCAACAAAGTTAGTGTAGACCAGCTGGCACAAATATGTAGAGTGCGGCTGCGTACACCTGACAGTAGGGCCGGCTCACTAATCTCCCCAATTTAATAGGCCTGAGCAGGAGTACTGCTGGTCTGTTAGGGGCAGTTATCTCCACGGGGTCAAGAGTCACTCACCCTCAACTGCATGGGACAACAGCTCAGAGCAGTCTCCTCCAGGTCCCAGCTGAACAGTCATCCAGGCTCCTCTTCTCCCAGAGCAGATAAGATGAATTATGGTGAGTGTGTCACCGAGAGCAAAGATGGCAGGTGTCGTGTTGGCACCGTGGCTGTCAGTCTCGTGGTGTGAACCCGCCCGCTGAGTGAGACTATGCTGTTGGCTTCCTGGAAAGGTGAGATCTAAGTTACTTGTAAGGTTTCCAAGCTATTACCAGGGTCTCCACGAGCCGCTCCACCAGTTGCCAAATCCCACAGTGGAATAATACTGTCATCTATTGTCTGTATTACATTGGTAATCACTTTAATGTTAGGAAAAAGATTATATAAGGATGACATTGTTCTGACCTTCTATAGACCTCACTGCTGAGTAATTAAGATGGTGCCAGATTTCTGTTAAAGTATTCCTTGATGCATTATTCAACTTAGGGCTGCTTGCTGAATAGGAAGTCACCATGTACTGAATCTGAGGATTTATATGTTTGTCTAACAGCTTATGGAAGCTAAGTAAATTTGTAAATTTAATTAGTAAATAATTTTTATATATAGCTTGTGAGTGTATCATTATTTCTTGGTGCTAGTATTTCATGTTTGCAATCTTCGTAAACCTAATATACTTTTAAATTAAGGGAAACATTTTCAATGACCAATTATTATTTTTATTTTATGAAGACATAAAATAACGGGAGAGTATTTATACTAGGGGGCACAATATATTATTTATATTACTAATGGGGAAAATATATTAGTCATTTCAATAACAGGGTGTAATCTATAATATTCATATAAAGAACGGAAGCATTCTATATTGTTTATATCAATTACTGGAGAAGTATATAGAAATTTTATGAAGAATGGAGGCACTATATTTTATTTCTATCAAGAATGGGGGCAATGGTTTTTTTTATTTAACGTTGACAACACTTGTAGTTGATGCTCATGTGGTGCTAGTGCAAATATGGACTGGTGCACCATTTGGTTTAAAAATGTGTGGTTTTATGTGCATTTTGGCCTTTAGTAAATCTGATGGTTTCCAAACTACACAGAAAATCCCCAAAAAGTGTGATTTTGTAAAATCGCACTTTAGTAAATGTACCTCCCAATCTTTTTGCAATATTTATTATAATTAGAGATGCTCAGGCTCGGTTCCTTAGAAACTGAACACACCTGAACTTAGGGGATCCGAGACTCGGCTCGGTACTTTCGCGCTATTTCGGAATCGAAAACGAGGCAAAACATCATTGTGACGTTGTCGAATCTTGGATCTTGCAAGTTTTGGAATCTATAAATACCGCCCTCCATGACGATCTAGCGCCATTTGAGAGAGGGACACAGAAGAGGTAACATAGAGTGTAGAGCAGTTGGGCAGGCAAAGCTAGAGAATTGAAAGAGGAGGGTGGTAGCAGTGTTAAACCAAGTAATCCGTGACATTCAGGAGAGCTCCATAGCTCCAGTGTTAAATGTCATTGAAGAAAAATAGAAATACCAGTGCTGGCAGGGTTGGTGTAATTCTGCAGTCCAATTCTACTGTGTTATATAGGTAACACACAGATAGGAGAGCTCCAGTGTTAAATCTCAATGCAGAAAAATACAAATAATAGTGCTTACAGGGTTGATGTAATTCTGCAGTCCAATTCTACTGTGTTATATAAGTAACCCAAAAAGGAGAGCTGCGTTACTCCATTGCTAATTGTCATTGCTGAAATACAAATAGGAGGACTAGCAGCAGGCCCGGCGCTCCCATTAGGCAACCTTAGGCAGTTGCCTAGGGCGCCGGGACCTGCAGGGCGCCGCTGACTAGATTTTCTAATCTACTCAGTGGCTTGGGAGAGAAGAGCAGCGGCGTCGGGGTGCCGCCACTGTTTGCCAGTGTCCGCGGTCCTCTTCTTTCCGATGCGCCTGGGCCGCCAGGCGCATCTCACACATGATCACTGATGTCAGCCTCGTTGAAGTAAGTATCACAATGTCTGTCAGTGACAGACAGTTTGAATAAAGTTCTTTCAGATGTCCCCCTCCCCTTCCAGCATGCATCGCTCCATCTCCTGTGGAGCAGCCATTGAAAAGAAGAGAAGAGAAGAGAAAAAAGAGAAGAGAAGAGAGAAGAGGTTTGAAGAGTTCCCCTGCATCTACTGACCAGACTTCAGGAGAAAAAATAGTGAGTAAATAAAATCTAATTATTTATTTATAATTTATTATTTTTAAAAAAGAGGGTGCCCAAAGTACAATCTAGCAAGTAGGGAGGTAAAAAAAAAAATATGGGTGGGTAATATGACTTTTTTGGCACCTCATACTCTATATTTGACTTGCAAACTATGGGGTAGAATTTCTACCCCATAGTTTGCAAGTCAATTATAGAGCATGGGGTGCCAATAAAATTGTCATTTTTTCCACCATAGTTTGAAAATAAAATATAGAACATGAGGTGGCAAATAATAGTCATTTTTCTCCCGCAGAGTTTGCCAATCAAATATAGAGCATGAGGTGGCAAATAGTATTTTTTATACCATTTGCCACCTCATGCTCTATATTTTATTTTCAAACTATGGTGGGGGGGAGGGGGTTTGGAATTTTGCCTAGGGCGCTGAGAACCCTAGCACCGGCCCTGGCTAGTAGGCTTTTCTTCTGAATTTGCAGGCAAATTCTACTGTGTTATATAGGTAACAGACAAAGAGGAGTGCTCCATTGCTGAGAGTCAGTGCTGAAATACAAATAAGAGGGCTAGCAGGCTTGTTTTCTGAATGTGCAGACAAATTTTACTGTGTTATATAGGTAACAGGCAAAGAGTAGTGCTCCATTGCTAAGAGTCATTGCTGAAATACTAGTCCTTGCAGGCTTTTCTTCTGAATTTGCACCAAAAAGTGTACGGTGTTATATACACCCAAAGACAAGAGCTCCATTGCTAATTATCATTGCTGAAATACAAAAAATAGTCCTTGCAGGCCTTTCTTCTGAATTTGCTCCAAAAGTGTATGGTGTTATATACACCCAAAGAGAAGAGCTCCATTGCTAAGAGTCACTGCTGAAATACAAATAGGAGGGCTAGCAGGCTTGTCTTCTGAATTTGCAAATTCTACTGTGTTATATAGATAACAGACAAAGAGGAGTGCTCCATTGCTAAGAGTCAGTGCTGAAATAGAAATAAAAGGGCTGGCTGGCTTGGTGTAAATCTGCAGTTACATTTTTTTTTTTAACTATTTATTTTGAAAAATAGCAATCATGTACAGATAAGAATCAACAATTAGTACATTTGCAAGGAAGAAACAAAAACAAAGAACAGTACATGTCATGGGCATATATCAATGAAACAGTTGTACAAATAATATTAGGGCGCTAGATAGGACCTATAAGATAATTACAGCTGCCCCTGAACGCTAGGATGCAAACCTAGACCAAAAGACAAATAGACATAAAACAGATATAGAGGCGCTAGTAATTACTTGATTAAAAAATTATTGACATTTATTGTTATAAACATACACCAGGAACATATATTCCCTAAATAGGGATTTTAACAAAAAGGCTCCTATACCTTGGGTAGAGCAGGTAAAAAATCACAGCACTATCAGCTATGAGCACTCGGACAGTTATTTGAAATGACAACCAATATTAATAAAAGTCAATAAACTCCATAGATGAATTGAATGAAAGTGGGGATGACACAACTTGTTAGGAACTCATATAATGTAGAGTATCATGTTAGACTCTTGCTGAAATACATGTCCAGATGGTATAGCAAACACCATATATGAGTTCTCACATTGCCGTTTATGCAATGGTATAATTTATCAAACCGGCATCATCTCCGCATGAGAGACCACCAGGGAAAGAAACACAATATCAATGGTTTGAAAAGAAAAAAGGGGGCAGTGCACCCTTGATCTTAATACAAGCTTGATCTCTTCTGGTGAAATTTGATACAATTAGAAGCTTCTGATGAAATGACATCTGTCGAGAAACGCGTCAAGCTTTTACATTTATAACTTTGAAAGTTTTTCTTGAAAATCTAGAGACCCCGGGGATCTCACTAGCGGATATCTGGTTTGTTTGTATCTCATGCGGACTGACGGACGAAACAACGGCTTTTCCATTCAAAGTTTTTTGCATCTATTTCCAACAATCGTCTGAGGACGCTCTGGAAGATGAAACTTTGAGGTTATATTACGCCAAGCTTCAGTGAGCCGCAATAACCGTCTGAGGACACTCTAGAGGGTGGTGAGAGATCAAAACCACGCTACGAAAAGTGAGTTTCTTCTTTTCAAAAGAACATTTCCAAACTGCAGTTTGCTACATTGACTATACTAAGCGCTCTTCTTATACTGAAGATGGTGATCTAATTGTATCATATGAAGCCAAACAATTAACCCTTCTGTCTACAGGACTTTTACACCAATAGGAAGCACAAGTATGGCACCTTACAAAGAAAGTCTGTCACACTTGAAAAATAGTGAATATACCATTATGAACAGCTGTAACAGCTGTGTGGGTTTTTTTGATACTAAAGTTTTGTTTTATGTTTTCATATTTTATGTGTGCCCTAATTTATTTAAAATATTAATTTTGCATTCCCATCTTCAATCCATCTCAGATATGCAAAGATGGGTTGCTTGTCATGACAACCTATAAGTCCAAATTTGCGCTTCCACTGCATGCTGTCATAAAATGTAAGTGCATGTGTGCCCTCAGTTATCAAAAGTATTCATTTGAGCTTTCCCATATTTAACCCATCTCTGATATGTAGAGATGGGATCCATGTCTCGACAGTGTATAGGTCCAAATCAGCACTGCTACACTTTTACTGTATGCTGGCATACAGCGGAAGTGCTTACTGCTTTTACAATGTATATATATTTGTGTTGTTTTTAATATGTTGTTATGTTCTGTTTCTATTTTAATAACAAATGTTTAAAACCAGACTATTTCTTTCACCAATTTTTATATATTGTTCATGCACAGATTTCAGGTATGATCAAATAGCATAAAAAATAATATTGGTATATCTGCGCAGACAAACACACATAATCCACATACAATGTGTTCAAACAATACTATATAAAATAAAAATGGAAACAGAGCTGGCGCTTACAGTAATAAAGTCAAAGTTCAAATGAAATAATGTATAAGAGAGAATCCCCTCATAGCGTAACTTGAGATATACAATTCATCAAAACCACTGAATACCCAAATATTCCGGTGTCTGTTAAATATTACGCAAATAACACCACGTGATGGGGTCTTAACCACTATTAGGTTTAAACTTACAAGATGTCAGTCTTGAAACAGCGCAAATCAGTGTTAAACTTTAATTGTCCTCACTTAAATCCGAATCCCATCCTCTTTATGATCTCCTTGCAGCAGGTGCCCAGAAAAGAGTATAGAAGCTAATAGTGCATTATCTCAAATAACTTTAATTGCACCGAAAAAACATAAAAATAGTACACAACATAAAAAATAAAAACATTTGGACCATCCAGATCAGAAAACGACACTGGTAAAACTGGGCCCTTACCCCATCTCAGATGGATATACGCATGTAGTGAAAACAACTACCCCGTTCAAACGATCGTGTTGCTGGCTCGTCTCCCACACAAGCAGCTGTAGGGACCTGGAGTGAGTTCAGTTTGTCCGGTGTGTATTCCCCTCTAGGTGTCTGCCCCTTGCCTTCCGACGCGTTTCAATTTAAAAAAATCTTTATAAAGGCATAAGGGTAAGTATAATCAAGAGATGGGCGGGCTCGGTTCCCCAAGATCCGAAACCACCTGAACGTCGCCTATCCGAGTACCGAGTCGAGCAGGCTCGGTACTCTCCCGCCCGTTCGGTATCAAAATCGAGGCAAAACGTCATTGTGACGTATTCGTATTTCTGAGCTCGGCTCTCGCGAGATTTAAAAAGCATAAATACCCGCCTCCACAGCAATCCATTGCCATTTGACAGAGGAAGAGAGCAGGGTTAGGTCACAGGCTGTATTAGACAGGGACAGAGCAATAATTGTACACCTTATTCTTTCTATTATTCTTTCATTTCCAATCTATTCAATTCTATTATTAATTCAAATTCTATTAGCAATTGTTAGAGCAGGAAGAGAGGAGGATAGAGGAGGCTTATTTTTCAATTTTTTGCACTACAAGTGCTTTGGGGTGTCCCATATTCCCCAGTGTGAAACACTAATTTTTCTTCCTGTCAAAAGTCATATTTGTCAGCAGTATTTCTACAATTTTTTGCACTACAAGTGCTTTGGGTTTATTAAAATGGATTCAAAGCAGTCCACATATGAGCAGAATTAGCAAGCGGGTGCTGGCACCAGTCCTGATGGAAGTGTTCCCAGTACGTCATCTGGTAAAGCCGATGTAAAAGTACATAGTCTTTTTAAATCAGGGAAAAAAACACACACCAAGATGATCAATGTTTTTCCCTCCATAGGATCAAACAGCATATATAATGAAAAAATAAATCATTAAATATGTAAACAAGAGATCCCACGCCTATCAACACTGAGAAGCGGGCAATCTATAGATGGTAAAATTTACAGGAACCATTTGATCTCAAAATCTGTGTTAAGACCTTTAGGTATAAGGGTTCCCATGGAGTATATTAATTTTATTTTAGTTTTCGCTAGATCTATTTTAGAATCTTTTTTTCTCCAATCTCACCAGATTTATTTCAATCCACAAAAATATTTAATAGATGCAATATTACATTGATGTTCATTCTTACAATGCAATGATAGGGAGTGTCGTTCATATCCTTTTTTTTATATTTCTGACATGCTTGCCCCAACGTTCTTTTAATTTCCGTCCTGTTCTACCAATATATTGTTTTCCACAATTACATTCTACCATATATATGCAGTTTTTTGTGTTGCATGTAATGAAGTCTTCTATTTTATAAGTAAAACCTGTAGTATTAGATTGTAATTTCAACCTTTTTACGATATTGGACCTAATATTTTTGCATGCAACACAAGAACCACATCTGAAAAAACCTTTTGTCTTGTTTAGATTATTTATGGGTTTAGATGTCACACTTTTTACCAGAATGTCTTTAATGGTTGATGCCCTTCTATATATATAAAACGGGAGTAAATTCATCCTTTCCATATCTTGTACTCTATCAATCATCTGATCTAGATGATTTTCTTTATATCCCTTTTACATAAATTGTTTCTTTAAGATTGTAGCTTGTTCTTTAAAGACTTTAACCTTGCGATATTCTCAAGCCATTTTATATAGTGGTTGCTGTTAATTGGAATGAATGAATTCAAATCGGTAGGTTTGCTATAGTTTCTTGTAAGTAATCTGTCATCCTCCACATAAATATTCAGATCTAAAAAATTTACTTCCTTACTGCTTATATCAAAACTTAACTGTATGTTGTGAATATTGGAATTCAATCATTACAAAAATCGGTCAAGGAATAGTTATCCCCTTGCCATATGAAAATGATGGTGTTGCTGTACCGATACCAGGAAACCAGATTCGCCCCCTTTGTGGGATCATTCCAAACATGGTTTTTCTCCCACCACCTCATGAACATGTTGGCGTAACTGGGAGCAAATCTGGTTCCCATGGCAGTCCCCTGTAACTGTAAATAAAATTCACCCGAGTACCAAAAGAAGTTATTCCTCAATATAAATACAGTTTATTTTGCCCCCTTCCTGCCGCAAGGAGATCATAAAGAGGATGGGACTCCGATTGAAGTGGGGACAATTATGGTTTAACACTGATTTGCACTGTTTCAAGACTGACATCTTGTATGTTTAAACCCAACAAGGGTTAAGACCCCATCACGTGGTGTTATTTGCGTAATATTTAACAGACACCGGAATATTTGGGTATTCAGTGGTTTTGATGAATTGTATATCTCATGTTACGCTATGAGGTGATTCTCTCTCTTCAATTTTTTATGTCATTACATCCGTGGAGAGGAGTGTCAGATTTGGAAACGGATTTGGGCTTTTGTATACCTCTGGAACCTACGGTGATATATATCAAGTTGGAACGATTTCCCTCTTTTTTACATACATTATTTCATTTGGAATTTGTTTTTATTACTGTAAGCGCCAGCTCTGTTTCCATTTTTGTTTTATTCAGGCATGATCAAACCCAGAGCTTTATGTTAAATTGCTGTTCTGTATTTGAGATCAGCCAGTGTCCTTAGTTTGGCCAGACACTGTAGGATAGCAACCAGCCTCTGCTCTGCAGATATGGGTCTCCTTAAATGGGTGACCGGTGACCTCCTTCTGGATGAGTGGGATGACAAGCTGAAGCAGCTCCTGGAATGTGGGATCTGTCATCTGCAGAAAATTCCTGAAGTCATCTGGGTTGTTGTCCTGTATTTCCCATAGCAGGGGAATATGTGAAAAAGAGTCTCTCTCTGGAACCACTCCTTGGTTCAACAAGTCCGATTCTTTCTTTCTAGATCCCTCTGGATCTGTGTTTGGAGTGTCATTGCCATAGCAAGGAACAACAAACCACAAGCTTTCTCTTCATTTATTGTGGCCATTGTATTAAAAGGAATAATAGTAATTGTGCAGTTACGAACGGAGTTAATGAACGTAAACTATACACAAAGCTGTACAATAGAATGAATGGTGATTATATATTTCCTTTTCTGGATTGTTTGTATTGGGTGTTCTGTGCGCTAAGGTTCAGCCTTTTATTTAAATTTATTTAGCATATTGCTGCTGGGAGGTCATATATCTGCACAGTGTGTACAGAGTCATAATCTTTTGAGATGATGTTTCCACAGACAAAAATCACAGTCTCAGCGCTAAATCGTGTAAAAATTCTTTAAAACATGTTTAGCGTGTACATATGAATCGGCATGCTAATCGGAACTTCAGTTGTTGGTAAAATTGTTATAGATAACAAATTGGTCTAAAATGTTTGTAGTGTGTACCCTAAGTTATAGTTAAGAATAAGCTTTCTAGGGGCTGTCCCCAACAATGGATCTCAGTCAACCTTATTAGTTTTCTAATTAAAGACAGGGTAGCATTATATCACATCTTTAAAGCTCTTTTGATTAAGATTATTGTTCTTTTGATAGTGATAGTTCAGGCTGCAATTATTTTTGATATGCAACAATTGACTTTTTGGGATGCATTTAAACCAAGAGTTTTAATGCTCATTGGTGGAATTGAAGTGGTTAAAATTAACTTCCTTACAGTGGGTGGGTGGGTATAAAATAGAGATGAGCGGGCTCGGATTTCGCTAATCCGAGCCCACCCGAACAGTGCGGATCCGACGGGATCCGAGCACTGTTAGGGAACTTCCGGGCGCCAAATGAAGCCAAACCGAGGCTATGACATCCAAGTCTCACGTCGGATCTCGCGAGACTCGGACCTCATAAATGCCCCGCTCGCAGCCGCCATCTTCATTCTCCCTGTGGTTAGTGAAGAGGGAGGTTGATGTGCTCTGTCCTGCTGATAACTTTACTAAAGTCGTGCTTTGTCCTGCTGATTTATTTAGTCAAGTGGTGCTTTGTCCTGCTGAGTGCAGTAGTACTTTTTCCAGTGCTCTGTCCTGCTGATTCCAGTGGTGCTTTGGCCAGTGTCTGTGCTGCTGAGTCCAGTGGTGCTTTGGCCAGTGTCTGTGCTGCTGAGTCCAGTGGTGCTTTTGTCCTGTATTTGTTTCTGATAAGTCCATAGCAATTTGTTAATCAGCCAAAAATCTTTTAAAAAAAATATTAAAAAAATATTTGAACAAGTATAAAAAATATTATAGAGCAATATATTCTTGCAGTCCAAAAAAAGAGGACCTGCCATTTCTATTACTACGTTCATTATTTCTGTAGTTCCAAAAAATAGGAGCTGCCAGTCCTATTACTACGTTCATTCTTTCTGTAGTTCCAAAAAATAGGAACTGCCAGTTCTATTACTACGGTCATTGTTTGTGTAGTTCCCAAAAAGAGGAACTGCCATTTCTATTACTACGTTCTTTGTTTCTGTAGTTCCAAAAAAGAGGAACTGCCATTTCTATTACTATGTTCTTTGTTTTTATAGTTACAAAAAAGAGGAACTGCCATTTCTATTACTACGTTCTTTGTTTCTGTAGTTCCAAAAAAGAGGAACTGCCATTTCTATTACTATGTTCTTTGTTTTTATAGTTACAAAAAAGAGGAACTGCCATTTCTATTACTATGTTCTTTGTTTTTATAGTTCCAAAAAAGAGGAACTGCCATTTCTATTACTATGTTCTTTGTTTTTATAGTTCCAAAAAAGAGGAACTGCCATTTCTATTACTATGTTCTTTGTTTTTATAGTTCAAAAAAAGAGGAACTGCCATTTCTAATACTATGTTCTTTGTTTTTATCTGTGCAGTGGAATTTAGACCAGTTAGAGGAGGTATTGTGGCCCCGGTACCAAATTGGGTACAGGGCCACTCCACTACGCAGTCCAGATAGATGCGTATCAGATATTAAACTACATTCAGTGTTGGGGCCAAATCCAAAATTAATGAAAATGACCTGTCATCATCAAAAACAAGAGGTATTGACGCGCTCGAACTACACCCTGTATATGCTGCAGAGGATGTAGGAGCAGGCAGCTGTACAGTGGAATTGAGACCATTTGAAGGCGGAGGTATTGTGGCCCCGGTACCAAATTGGGTACCGAGCCCACTCCACTACGCAGTCCAGAAAGCCACCTCGGTGCAACGTTTTGGACTAAAAACAATATTGTGAGGTGTTCAGAATAGACTGGAAATTAGTGGAAATGATTGTTATTGAATGTTATTGAGGTTAATAATAGCATAGGAGTAGAAAACAACCAAAAACCATGATTTTAGCACTTTTTATGCTTTTTAAGAAATAAATCAGAACCCAAAACCCGAAATCAGAACCAAAACCTTTCGTCAGGTGTTTTGGCAAAACAAATCAGAACCCAAAACCCAAAACATAAACACTAAAAGTGCCCGGTGCACACCCCTAGTATAAAATAGAAATCGTGATTTTTGTTAAAAAAAAGGTCCAGTAACACCACCAATACTTTACTGACTGTAGACAGTGCTGGATTAAGATATTGTGGGCTCCTGGGCTACAGAATGTCACTGAGCACTTCAGAACAACCCATTTTGTATCAGAAATGTTTGCAAATGGAGACTACATGGCTAGGTGTTTGATTTAATATACCTCTGGTCAGGGCCGGACTGGAACTAAAAATCAGCCCTGGCATTTAAAGCACACAGGCCCACGTGTTGTGGGCCTCATGCACTATATTGTTGCACACTGATGCTGGCGCAGTACGCGTTACTGGTGCTGTACAATATGATGTAGTGTGAGTGTGTGTGTGTGTGGGGGGGTATTTATTTCTCCTAATGACCCTCAATATTTCATTGTTAGCACCCCAATTACATCAATAAATAACCCCCCACACACACACAGACTACATCAATACCCACATTACAGCAACCTGCATCACCCCCCACATTACAGCAACCTGCATCACCCCCCACATTACAGCAACCGGCATCACCCCCCACATTACAGCAACCAGCATCACCCCCCACATTACAGCAACCGGCATCACCCCCACATTACAGAATCACCTCCCACATTACAGAAACTGGCATCAATAGAAATTTTGACACAATCACAGAAAAAAATTATGACAATCAGCGTTTTTTCCTCTTAATTAAAAATCTTTGTACACATAAATATGCAAGAAACATTACAGCGCAAAATTGAGCAATACATAGTGTTTTAAACATCATTGGATACACAGTAGTGCCCCCAGTTCAAGAAAGGATGGTTAAAAACACATTGCACACGAGAAAATATATGAACTTACCTGATCATGGTATCCGGTGTTCTGTTCTCCTACTGGGCGCGCTGGGCGAGGAGGGTTCTGCAGCTGTCAGCTCACATGGGCAGTCGGGAGCAGAAACAGAGTGTAGTGGAATTTTTTTTTAACACTTGTCCCCATTCTTCATTACTACCTGTGTTTCATGATGGTTGCATCCCTGACATTCCCATTCTTAAGATGTCTCTCCCTTTACACTTTCGTTTACCTATGCCCCTGCACCATCTTCTTCTTTGTCCCTCTCACCTAACCCATCTTCTCCCCTGGCACTCTCACACGTCTTCCTGCACCCTCTACCCCCATGGCCCTCACATGTCTTCCTGCACCCCCTTCCCCCCTGGCTCTCACCCCTCTCTCTGCACCCCCTTCCCCCCTGGCTCTCACCCCTCTCTCTGCACCCCCTACCCCCCTGGCTCTCTCACCCATCTCTTTGCATCCCCTTCCCCCCTGGCTCTCTCACCCCTCTCCCAGCACCCCCCTACTCCGCTGGCTCTCACCCCTCTCCCAGCACCCCCTACTCCCCTGGCTCTCTCACCCCTCTCTCTACACCCCCTTCCCTATATATATATATATATATCTATATATCCTATAAGGCATATGTTTTTTGAGCTGAAGAAAGTAACTATGTACATTTATATCTGTATTTCAAAATTGTTTACATAGCAGCTCAACATGAAACAAAGGAACAATGCTAGAAAAAATAATAATAAAGCAAATAGAGTAAACAAAAGTCAGGCTTAAACAAATGAGGTCACAAAGCCACAGACCTGCCCTTCCACTCTCACCTGCACGACATCCTCACCCCTCCCTCCAGCTCTCAGCAAAATTACCATACACTGCGCTCTCTCACACTCGGCACCCCACAAACACCCCCCCCCCCCCGAAAATCGCGGCACCCCACGACCCCCCCCTTCGAAAATCGCGGAACCAGCCACCAGGAGGCCAAGCAGAGTCGGGCCGGCCCATCCAGCCATCGGCCCTTCTGGCATTTGCCAGAAGTGCCAGATGGCCAGTCCGGCCCTGCCTCTGGTAACAGTTCTGATTGAAACACCTCAATTCAATAATTAACAGATGTGGCCAAATACTTTGTCCATATAGTGTATATAACTTAATTTGATTTCACTTTTTATCAAATATTTATATATACCAACATGTCAGACTCATTATTTATGCTGAGGGGAAATAGAACTCAAACATCAATAGCCTTATTTGAAGACATTTCTAACAGCCAGAAATGTGAGGACAATGAAACTAAATTCTGTGACACATGTTTACAATTAGAGAAAATGCTTACCAAGGAAATAAATATGTGGTGGGACACATCCACTTTAAAATTATATAGGGACAATTCAATTATACAAAGAGGTCTTAGGATCAACAAAAATCTAACACACAATATGGACAATAAACAGTTTATGGATGAATGGAATAAAGTTTTAGACCAATGTTCTCTTTCACTGATAGATCTATTGGTTAAACAAAGGCAGATAAAGCTGAAGAGCCTAGATGTAGAGATCAAAGAAATGTATAAAAAATTGGAACATCTTAAAGAGAATGATGACTTTAGAGAACTTGAGAATCTTGTCAGTAAGAGACTATAAAGATTGGAAGTAGATATCATATCAGTTAAAACATGTAAACTCAAAAAAGACCAATATGATTTCACAAGGGGCTATAAGAAGGGGACAGAACTAACCCGCAAAAATCCCTATAATAACAATAGTGGGAATGGAGTTTCAAAAATAGCTAAAAAAGTATACAAGAAATTGATTTAACCTACCAACAGTATATGAAACTTGTGCATTAGAGTCTTCAAAATGTGGGCAAAAGAAACATCCCTTGAGAATATGGATGAACTAAGAATGTACTCATTACTGGCTAAAGATTCATACAATAGAGGGAACATGGATATGGAGAAAATCTATATGGACAGAAATAAAGATGCCATTAATCCAATCGGAATGGATAATGTCATAAATGTTAAAGAGCAAGAACCAAAAATTAGCAACTAACCAGTAACATTTCCATTAGGACAGGATGGAAACAAGGATGGACCAACTTCTCACAGCTCAACTTGCAGGTACACACCACCATCATCCCAATATTTTTTATGAGTCAGCCAAATACAAAACACCTCCAACTTTCAATATTAAAAAGAAGATGTATTTCATCAAGTGAAAATTAAGAGGAAAGAAATTCAAAAAGTAAAAAAATATGAAAACCAGAATACTGCTCAAGAAAAGACACTAAGGGAATCTTCAATCTAAGTTCATTAGATTTAACAGACAGCTGTTATTACAGAAGCGACTGAAATTTGCCCAACATAATAAACTAGATTAGTTTCAAATCTATATTGGTGTGCAGACATTCATATGAAATTTGATGATGAATCACTTACCAATTTCATCACAGGTTTGGATAAAAACAATAGCAATCTCCAATTCACCACAACTGTGGATAAACATCATGCTATCTTCTTGGACTTGGAAATCTTTATTAAAAACAACAATCTGGAAACTGGGACATATTTCAAATCTGAAGATTTAACACCAACATTTCCACTACAAGCAACCATCATCAAAAATGGCTGGACAATATCCCGCTGGGACAATTCATGAGGCTAAGGAGGAATTGCTCACGAAGACTTTCAAGCAACTAGAAGTTCTAAGATCCAGTTTTATGGAAAAGGGATATAAAAAGGCAATTATTGATGAGGCAATTGAGAAGACAATATTAATGTGTCCAGATAATCTTTTAGAATACAAATACAAAAGAGAAGAAAAATTAGGTACTCAAATATGCATCGTGTTTTCACCCAGTATTCGGAATCAGCACTGGAAGTTAAGAAAATCATCAAAAAGAACTGGCATCTTCTATTAAAAGAGGATACACTATCATGAATTCTTCCAAAATGTCAAAAAGGGATATTTAAAAGAGCCCCCAAACTTGAAACAGAAGTTGGTGTCTAGCCATTTACCACATGAAAGAAAAGAGACAACAAACTGGTTGACACAAGGAACAAATACAAAAGGGTTCTATTACTGTAATGTCTGTTCAGCATGTAAAACCATTAAGGGAACCGCCACCAAACCTACTGAGGAATTTACATCACAAGAGACGAAACAAACTTTCAAGGTAAAAGACTGAATGATCTGTGATTCAATAATAGTAGTTTACTTGATCACATGCAGTGTTGGCCCTGATGCTCGATAGCTCTGCCTTCTTCAGTGGTGGGGCGGAGCAAATTACAGCTTGATCCTTCGCTCCCTCCCAACTTTGTGTGGCCTATCAGATTAGATGTCACATGGGACGTGCACCATATGACAGGTACCGTCCCATGTGAACAGAGTAGAGAGCGCGGCTAAAAGGTAAGTGTCAGGGCTGCGGGGGGAGTGTTAATATTTATGGTTTGTGTGAGGGCTGCAGGGGGCACGTTAATATTTATGGTGTGTGTGAGGACTGTGGGGAAGTATTAATATTTATGGTTTGTGTGAGGGCTGCAGGGGGCACGCTAATATTTATGGTGTGTGAGGACTGCGGGGGAGTGTTAATATTTATGGCGTGTGGGGGCTGCTGGGGGGCTCATGTCAAGTGGGAGGGCAGTGGGGGGTTCAATTCAAGTGTTAGGACAACGGGAGGATGGCTGATGTCTATGGTGTGTGTGTGTGGGCAAGGGGGGTCTGATGTCTATGGTGTGTGAGGGCAGGAAGGGGGGCTCATGTCAAGTGTGAGGGCAGTGGGGGGTTAATTTCAAGTGTTAGGACAGTGGGAGGAGGGCTGATATCTATGTTATGTGTAAGGGCAGGGGGAGCTGATGTCTGTGGTGTGTGTGAGGGCATGGGGAGGCTGATGTTTGTGATGTGAGGGCAGAGGGGCTGATGTCTATGGTGTGTGAGGGCAGGGGGGGCTGATGTCTATGGTGTGTGTGAGGGCAGGGGGGGGCTGATGTCTGTGGTGTGAGGGCAGGAGGAGCTGATGTCTGTGGTGTGCGTGAGAGCATGGGGGGGCTGATGTCTGTAGTGTGAGGGCAGGGGGGGCTGATGTCTATGGTGTGTGTGAGGGCAGGGGGGGCTGATGTCTATGGTGTGTGTGAGGGCAGGGGGGCTGATGTCTATGGTGTGTGTGAGGGCAGGGGGGCTGATGTCTATGGTGTGTGTGAGGGCAGGGAGGTGCTGATGTCTATGTTGTGTGTGAGGACAGCGTGAGGGGGACTGATGTCTTTGGTGTGTGAGAGGGCAGGGGGGCTGATATCTGTGATGTGTGTGTGAGGGCAGGGGGGGCTGATGTCTATGGAGTGTGTGAGGGCAGGGGGGGCTGATTACTACTGTGTGTGTGAGGGCAAAGGGGGCTTGTTGCAATGGAATGTGTGTGTTGGCAAAGGGGTTTATGACAGTGTAATGTGAGTATTGGCAAAGGGGGCTTGTGTCAATGTAATGTGAGTGTCAGGTAGATGTTGGCTAATTAATGAGTGCTATTTTGTGTGTGGGGTGATAATCGGTCAATTTAATTTAATAGTGAGGCCTATTAATTTATGATGGGGTGATTTGGGGGCAATTTAATGTGGGAGTGAGTTTGGGAAGAAGGAGGTCTATTTATTAAATGTGAATATGAATTATTTAAAGTCAAGGATGGTTGTTGGATTTGTTTTTTAGATATAAATGCTGCTAATTTATTGCTGGAGCTGTTTAGAGGGAGGATATAGATTTATTTATTAAATAGGAATACTATAGTGTTAGGGCCTGGCTGGAGGGAAATAGATCTATTTATCAAATGTGAGTACTATTATTTTAATTTTGGGGCTAGAAAGAGGTCTAATTATTAAACAAGGTTGCTACTGATTTAAGGTCGGGGCTGGTTGGAGTTTTCTAAATTTCATGTATTAATTTTTTTTCCCAATAGGTCCACCAACATGCCAGGATCCAGACAAGCAGCAATTGAGCTAAGACACTAGCAGTCACATGTGGTGAAAGTGACAAGAACAGGTAGGAGAGAGCAGGACAGTCTGCCAACTGTCCTGAATCTGGTGGGGCATTCCTGAATTTGGGTGACTGTCTCACTTAGTCAGGATTTAGTGTGTCTGCAAACACAGTTCAGAGTTATGTCCCATACTGTACTGCTCGTGAAGGCAGAACTGTGTGCACTTAACAGTTGTGCACACAGCACTGCCTGAGTATTTGTCTAAAATGATAACCATGATACATCATAGGGGCCCCCTGTCTTAAGTACTCAAGGCCCCTAAGAGCCATAATCCAGCTCTGCTCACTGTTACACTGATTACATTTGAGCTCCGTTTCGGCCAATTTAGTATCGGCACAGCAGCAGCTGCGGTTCTCAAATCTAGTTAGTGAGTGAGAACTACATTTGAGAAGCACCACAACCTCAGTACTGATAATAAAATGGTTGAAACTGAGCTGCTGTGCATGCCCTGTGCGCAGCATCTCATTTTACCTAATTGGGCCGTTCCTGATCTGAAGAACAGGACAACTTGTAAGGAACACTAACATTTTGTGTATCCCACGTGTGAGTATTGTTCTTTGTAAGTATATTACCTCTGTTTTTAATTTCTTAAGCACATATAATTTGTATACAGGCATATATTCACAGGCCCATACTAGCTATTGGTGGAAACTTTTTCATTCAAAAATACATTTCTAAGTTTCATTTTTTAGGTCTAAGCCAGGTTTAAACAGTCCAGATCTAAAGTATCAGAATATTTCTTAAGATTTGATAACAGACACTTGAAATCTTGAACAAATGTAGTCGAGACCTTTAATATTGCTTCTATTAGCATCAAACCCGTTAATTAAAATATCCAGAAAAGGTGTCTGAGAGCCCAGTATAGTCAACATAAAACGTATTTCACCAATCCTTTTGCTTATCAAGCCAGGGCAGCTTTCATGCTGCAGGTCCATGTATACTTATTTTAATGCCTTGTTTGATGACTTTTCTTGCAGTTTTATGTATAAAAAGCACCAGACATACATATTGATTACCCAAAAGTATAAGGCCTACAGCTGATACTATGCAAAAATGTTGCTGGTATAGGGTCATTTTTTAAGTTTAGGTTCAATAAAACTGTGTGTGTATGGATGGCAAGGATTTATGGGTGTGCAGGCTTGATTGGTGAGTCTTATTAAATTAAATTTTATACCTGCAACTTTATTTACATAAATTATATGTAAATAAACTTGGAGCCATAAAATATGGTGCAGATATAGGGTGACAAAAAATAGATAAGGTGTGTGTGTGTGTATATATATATATATATATATATATATATATATATATATGTATATATATATATATGTATATATGTGTATATGTATATGTATGTATATATATGTATGTATATGTATGTATATGTATGTATATATATGTATGTATATATATAATTTAATATTCCACATCCCATATATTCTTTAAAAAGATCAGAGTCAGCAGGGAAAGTAATTAAAGATTTTTTGGTCTATCTGAGAAGACGGAGGGACCTAATCCGGAGGTGTTCCTGGAAAGCTGGTTAATCCAGGATTTTGGGAGAGAGGCATTCTCTCCTCACTTTACACTTGAAAGGGCAAACCATCTCGCACCATGGGCACCTCCTCCTGGTGCCCCTTCAACACCTTCATTGCTAAGATCCTCCACTTCAAAGACAGAGATGTGGTCTTGAGACTGGTACGTCAACAAGGCTCCATTACATACAATAATCATGTTATCACTGTCTTTCCTGACTTTGCTTTGGAAGTCCAAAAAAGTAGAGCTTTGTTCACCCAGGTTAAAAAGAGATTTATTGATCTGCAATTGTCTTATTCCATGTTATATTCAGCCAGATTGCAGGTGTCGGCGGATAGAAAACAACATTTCTTCATTTCACCCAGCGATGATGTGGATTGGCTCGACAAGAGAGTACCTGTGAAAGTTACAAATCTTTGAAGGCGATATGCTTAAATTTCTTATTTAGATCTCATTACATGATCTCCGAATCCTTTGGTTAAATGTTGTTTATTAATACACAAGTTACTTATTGTGTCCTCTTAGTGTTGATGTTGATATCAATATTAATATTAACTCAAAATGTTAAGGGCAAAGTTGGTGAGGTAGATATACTTGGGAGAGTTCTCGCTAGTAAAAGCCTAGCGACCCTCCCTGGCCTATTAGTTATTAGTTAATATAGTCTAGGGGTAATTTTTCTTCTTGTTATAGGGATCCACTCATAATTTAATGGGTATGTCTGGTGGGTTCGGAAGGTTAATTGTTTATGTACAATTTTTTGCCATACAGCTATTTGTTCTACATTATTATCTGATGTATTGGAGAATTCAACAGAACAGGGTTGCTTCAATGTTAAACTTTGGGTTTTTCAGATACATTTATAATGAGGAATCCACTAGATGCATATTAGTAAATTACATATGAGTTATTTTTGTCATAATACTAATGTTGTATTTTTCTTTTAGTCAAAAATGGAATGGTTTTAAGAAGTACTATCCTCAAATAAGTATTTCTCAAACACTGTCTCATCCTAATGTCAATTTCCTCCTGAATCGTTATGACGGTAAGTAATCCTTTTATAGGTGGGCTCCACTTACTCACCTGGAATGTCAGGGGTCTGAATGATAAGGTCAAACACACTGTGGTACTGACCCATCTCTGGAAATATTCTCTAGATATTATTTGTTTGGTGGAAACTCATCTACATGGTAACAAAATTATGGCACTGAAGAGACCATGTGTGAGATGGGCCACTCCGTACAGTCTCCTAATTCAAGAAGAGTTTCTCTTTTCATTAAAAAATACTTATGCTTCACATTAGATTACTTGCAGTTAGACCCTTATGGTAGATTTGTATTTTTGCGGGCTGTGATCGAGTCCTCCCCAATTATAATACATTCCATCCCCATATAATGCCGAGGTACTTGGAAAAGCATCGTCCTTCATGGCTCAATCTCCTTACACACCAGTTGTATGTATGGGCGATTTTAATTAATATCCTTGATCCTACCCTCAACAGGTGGAGGGTGGCTTCTAAGCGATTACCATCAAAACCTACGGCTATCTCTAGGCTCCTTAATGAGATGGGACTTGTAGATGCTTGGAGATTGAGTTACCCAGATAAACAACAATTTTCTTGTCAATCAACTACCTATAAATTTCTCTCTCTAATAGATTTCATTCTTTTTTTCCTCTAGATTGTTGTCCTCAGTGTCCTCAATAGAATACTTGTCAAGAAGCATTTCCGACCATTCTTCTGTAATAGCTCAAGTTGACATTGCCACAGAAAAGGGTATACGTTTCTGGAAGCTACATCCAGCTTGGTTGGAGCCAATGGTGACTGTTTAAGATCTTATATCCTTGTCGGAGGGATATTTTGGAGACAATAATATCGGCAATCCAACACTTATATGTGATGTCTCCAAGGCATTCATGTGGGGTACGTTTATAAAAAAATAGCGAACACTAAACATTCTAATAGACATGGGGAGTTAGAATTGGAACAACAGTACAAAAATCTTGAATCTAAATACTAGCTTTCCCGTACAGTTGAGGATAGGGTTGGATGGTTGAGTGCACAAAGTGAGAGTCCAATCCAGCTGTCATTTTTGCTGTAAAAATCTCCCTTTCTGCATGTATCCTTGTTTTCAAACCCTTGTATTCAAATCTTTGTATTCCTATTATTTGTTGCTTTCTTATTTCTCATTTTCTTACATCTACGCTAGTCTCTCTCTCTCTCTCTCTCTCTCTCTCTCTCTCTCTCTCCTCTCTCTCTCTCTCTCTCTCTCTCTCTCTCTGCTCTGGTAGAGATAAAAACAGACACAGTCTCATCAATGGGGCTAAGACATATTTTTTTTTATTTTATTTTTATTTTGTTACATAAGACAAATTCAGAGATACACACACTAGATTGACATGAGTTACAGAAACAGTCAGTGGTTTTGTTTTCATGTGTATAGAAACTGCTGATTTTAAGCAGAAAGGTTCTGTTGTGGAAATACTATTCATGTTTTATAGATTGCATATCTGTTTTGTTTTTTTGTTTTTTGTTTTTGTGGTTCATGCCTCCTGTACAAAAATGTGCCTTTATATGGATGCACAAAGGGTGGAGACAGAAGATTGCTAGAGGATAGGCATACAGATATGCATCTCTGTGTAGAACATTGGAGTAGGATTTTTACCACAAGATACGACATAATGTGAAACCCGAGAAAATGTAGAATTTTCGTGTTTTATATTTTTCACTGTTAGACAGACATGTACTGGGTACTGTTATATTTGAAGAAAGTGTTATAGAAATTGAACCCTTTGTCTTTCTCACTTAGTCAAGTAGCTGAATGTGAGGTACTGAGAATGGCATGTGAGTTGGCAGAGGGAAAATCGATTGATATACATTGATCTTCAGCATTTTTCTAGTTTAGGGGGCGATGTTGAGTTGACTGTAAAATCTTTTTATAGCAATACCAGCACATGAGTAGGACACTACATAGAAGACTTTACACAGTGACACCGTCACCAACTGAAGTAGCTGCTAGTAAAGTCCACACTTACACACACGACCATACATAGCTGTCACACCAGGGCGAACATAGCTGTCAAATAGACAGCAGGGTTTTATGTGACAGCTGACAAATTTATGTTTTGTTTTGTTTTTCGTTGTATTGTTTTAAAATGTGAATACACACACACACAAACATGCACACATACACATATTAGTTAATATATGAAGATTTGGGTTACCTGAAGAATTTCTGCAGATAAAACAAATCCACATCATCCAATTACCACCATGCAGGATCCTCAGGTAGACACTGGTGTACCGATAAAATATGTCTAGGTAAAGGTGTATTGAAATGTGTCTAATAATGTATTACTATGTCATACTCAAAGCTTTTGTTATTCAAGGTGATAGCCCTAGAGTTATAATAGGTGATAGGGGTATTCATGTTATTGATAATAAATGTATAACGTATGAGTAGTGGTAACAAATTACATACTTTCGATTAGCCACAAACCCGTGTGAACATAAAGTTACGGTACTCGGTAGAACGAATTGAATAGAATAAGGGTTGGAACTTGATTGAAATGACTGATAGCTTCGGCCACTAGTCCTTCCCCGCTACCAAAAGATCACTTCTGGGCAGACCCTTAACCTGTTGGCTTTTGAAATGTTCTTGACCCCTCGGGGATGAATTTGTAACTGAGAGGCTAGTTTAGACCTTGAGAGGGAAGGTAAATAGTGAGACAGCAACTGAGAACGTTCAAAACACTGTTTCCTGGAAATTTACACTAACTGTCAGGATGTTGGACCGGGAGAGTAAGTTGTGGAACAGTAAGTTCTTAGGCTCAGGTTATTTGACAGACAGGTACCAGGTGTAAGCTACCAGCAGCAAAAGTAGCAGAGACACTGGTACCCATTCCACCCACTGCAGAAGAGCCAACACTCAGAGAAGGGTTCAAGGGCACTCATGAATCTGTTCTGGTAGGCCTCTAATGCAGTTAATAGCACCTGAGCCAAAGGCTAAGACAGCTGTCCAGCATGAAGTTGTAGTTTTCCTGTTCTGTGTTTCTCTCATTTCATTCTCTTCTCAGGACGGTCAATTCTTTTAATTGTTGACAGGTGACAGAGGCTGGTTCAGGTAATGATATTGAGGAGTTGGGGATGGAGGAGAAGTTAGTAGCATAATCGGTTCAGCCAATTACTCTCAATTCAGGGGTAAAGGAAAATTTGGAAACCTTAGAGCTTGGAGAAAGTGCGAGGGGCTATTGTCTGAGTAGCATTACGTCCGTAAGTACATTGACCCCATAGTTAAAAAAAAGAGGTACACCCAGCGATGCCAGTCCAGTAATATTCGGACTTGAGCCGACATTCTAAAGAATAATTATCATTCTTGGGAGGGTAAGGTTTTAGACCAAACAAAGTGCTGGGCGTGCTCTCACATGCCTCAATGATTATATCAAGTAGGATTAGTTCTCTTTCCACTGAACATTCTTGAGGTACCCGAATTATGGGTAGGAGGCCACTAGGGGAAAAGTGCGACACCTAGGTCCCTTAATCTGGAGTCTCCCAATGCTTGGCAAGCCAACCGATATTAAACCTGAGTATTGGGAGACTGGGAAGAACGAACAGACAATAGCCCGCCCACAAGTGTTGATGAAAAGAACTGATGACATTGTTAGAAGAGTGTATATTAACGCAAGCTGAAGGAGATTGTAAATGGCATTTATTGATACACATAGGATGATGCTATTGATGAACATGAAGTGTTTAAATGTATTCTGAGCTTAAAGACATGCGTTGGACAGATGAACCTGTGAAATTTGAAGAACTGTAGTAGAGTATTCTGCATAACTGATACATGTTCTATTGTATTCTGTACCTTTCCAAATGATGTATTATGTGTTTTACTGCACCCTTAAAGGGCAAACAAAAGGTTATCTCCAAGCTCCAGAAATGTACGGTCTATAGTAAAAGAAGAAATCATTTTGAGGATTAAGATTCTCTCTTATGATAACTTGTTTAGAGCTACAAACAGCGTGGTCATACACCAAGGGGGATTTGCATTACATAGCAATGAAACATGGTACTGAGATCCTGCATATAACATCTTTAAGGTGATAGTTTATTATACTATCAAAGGGTGGAACTGTCAAAGTCGTATAATTGAATGAACAAAAGTATATTGGTTAATATTGTTTTGCCGTGCGATTGCGATTCGTACGCCACGTAACACAGATCCGTACGCCACCTAACACAGTGCGTGGTGCGATCGCACAGTAAAATACTCACGCACACACTCGCATTACAACATTTAGTTATTTATAAAATTCATATTCATATTGGTTCCGTTACACTGTAATTTATGAGCAGATAGTATTTGGTTTATTATTAGTTTATATAATATGATTATATGTACACTTCAGTGATATTTATAGGAAAGGTGTCATGTCTAGTATCATATTAAAACCCTATTCATCAGCAGCTGTCCGGCTCCATCGCCGAAGAGATCGCATATTGCATACTCTAGTTATTGATGTTAGGGAATAAACCTTTGTATGATGCTCGCTATGAAATGTTAATGAACTCTGGAGCATTGGCGGGAAGAAAGGAGCTCATCCCCTGGAGAGACGACCCCCACCTTTGTATTTCTTAGATTGAATCAGCCTATGACCTGTTTACCCTGGACCCATCTGATGTCTGGACCTACAGAAGCAAGCCACGTCATCTCTATTTTTCACTCTGCAACACTGACTGTATATATAATCATAGCTGCACCCCCACCAGCCTCAGTCATGTTCTGACCACAGTATTCTAAGCAGATATACTGTGCACTGGGACCCGTGGAAGTGCAGCGAAGCGAATGCAAAGCGGTATGTATCTTTTGGTATTGGCTGTACTGTACTGTATCATAATATAATAATGTATTGAATTGTTGACTATTTACATCTGCTAAAATAAATCACTTTGTGCGTTAGAAACACAATACAATCGCTTGGGCAATGCTTATTTGAAAACGATAGAATTACTTTAATAATACTCTGCTGGATTGCCTGTGTATGGCCTCTTGCCTGGATTTGGACCCTGCCTGTTGTTTCTTGTGACCCTGACCCTTTTGGCTTGTACCTTGGACCCTGCTACCTAGCCCGTGACCCTAACCCCTGGCGTGTTTACCGACTGTCCTGTTTGCTTGTGACACTTTACCTTGGCTATCGTTTTGACTACCCACCGCTTTCTACCAGTCTCCTGGCCCGCCGCTGTGGTCCTGTATTACCAACCCACACTACACCTGGAGCTAAGTCCTGGGGGCATCCGAATACCGATGAGCGCATCTAGCTCTAGGGGAAAGGCGGCTGCTTAAGGTGAACCCTCCGTCATCAGTTCTGTGGGTTGGTGATCAGGGCCAGCAGCCTAAAAATTACAGTAACATTTTCTAGACAAAGGAATGTTATTGGATAAAAAGAGTGTTGAGTTCGATTTAAAATCGCACTTCATTTACTTAACCAAATTTCACAATTGGATTAATCATTCAAAGGTGCCTATATGTGATGATCTACAGATGATTTCACAGATATTATACTTCTATAAGAAACTCACATAACTGTTATATTCATTAAGTCCTTGGGGGGAAAGGGAATTGAGTAGAAAAATCCACCTGCTCTCTCGCTGCAGGAGACATTTGTCAATATACCCTCCTCTGATTCCCAATTGAAATTTTTCTATGCCATAGCACTTCAATCCTCCAACATGACAATTATGCCTGAGGAGAAAGTGTTTTGCTACTGGTGGTAGTTGTTTCAAATGCACTTTATCTCGCTGAGCATTTCTAATAGATTCAAGTACCGGGCCCCACAGTTTCTGATGGCAGCCCTGGCTTTGGTGGTCCCTGCCTGTTCTGCAGTTTTTACAGGGTGATCATTGAACTGTTGCTTTTGTATAATCAATGAAGATAATATATAATCCAACTCAACCACATTTGGCATCCAGGTTGTAGAGCAGGTACATTTTAATAAATATCTGGAACAAAAGGACCTTGTTTTTTTCATATTCAGGCATATTTATTAATGACTGCATTTTTACCATGATTCCTTTTCAATTCTTATCGCAAAGATAAAGGTCACTATTGTAAAGTGACCACCTTTGCGATAGTGACCAGAGGGGAGAGCAGTAAGATGCGGTGAAGGATCTTAAGGTCCCCCTACTGCAATGCTCTCCCCATAGGACAGACCTGAAAAATTACACATACGGTAGTGTACGTCAGCTGAGCTGGCGTACATTACCATATATGTAAATGTATTTTCATCTCTGGGGACTGCTCTGTATTTTAAAAAAAATGCAGAGCAGCAGATATGTATAATATCTGCTGCAATGTACTGTTGATAGCTGTGGACCATACTTAAATTTGCGTCTATCCCCCGAAAACAGCAGTTTTCATGGAATTTACATGAAAATTTGCTATATTAAAGAATCTGTCTTACATATACGAGATGGACAGTTCCACCATACACCCACCACACACATCTATATCTATCCGTCACAGACAGACTACTAAAATGGCTGATAACACAGATTATTATTTTGTGCTGAACTACAAAGAAAATGTAAATATATACAGTGACATTTCTCAAGTGTTTTCAAGCCATGGCAACTTTATCAGTTAATGCAAGAGAAAGTACACTTATTCCCCTATCTATTAATGAGAGCAACTGTAACACAAACCCTTTCAAACCTTATCACAAAGAGAAGGATTGAAAGATAGTGTTTGTTTATTAAAAATCTTCAACAGGAACAGCAGTCACGGAAAACTGCTGTTCCTACGAAGATTCCTCTCCTATCTTTCCTACGGTAATTATCTATGGGGACTGCTGTTTTTTTGTTTTTTTAAAAAAATGCATGCTAAGATGCACTGTTAATACATTTGAAGGATACTTAGATTTGCGTGTATTCCTCAAAAACTGCCTTTTATTCAGGAATTTACAGTAAAATAATGATTTATAAATAGGCCACTTAGTACACTGTATAAGTTTTAGAGATAGCAATGCTATCAGGAAGCAGCGATCTGTCTGTAAATAAGCATAATTATTTGTATATTATGAACACTATATAAAAGAAAGGAGTATATTATTAAAACTGCTTGTGCTTACAGTATCTTTATACCTCACTGTCGTAGGGGTTTGACCATGCAGGTGGCAAGTGACTGCTTAGAATCTTGGACACAGCTCATGTGTGCTGCAAACGTTGCGGGTATGGTTTGGAGAAGGGGTTAAGTCTATAGCGAAAGGGTAGAAAACTTAAATGGCAAGGAGAGAAGGGTAAGTGATCAAATTAAAACACAAAGCTCATCTTGGCAGCTGAAAATAAGTGCTACTATTATGGGACAGTGTTATAGTGTTTGGAGAAAACATACATAAGAATAATATCTGATTTGAAAAATGCTGGACTGCCTGGTACAGTAGTAAACTGAACTTTGATACATTTATTGTCATAAGTATATTGCTTCTTGCACTGGAAATCTAATCAACTTTTATTACTTTTAATACTTTACACTACGCTGATTGTGACTGACATAAAGGATGAAGTTCGTAATTAGAGTGACACATATCGCAAGTGCTTGTTTTACTATATACTGTATACTGAATACTTATATAGATATATATAAAGTAGCGGGGCATAGCAATTTATTTTGCTATTTTAATTCACTTTAATCACTTTGGTTTTAATATTTCGCTATCCAATTAAGAGGATTTTCTTAAAGCATACCAATAAAGATAGAGTTATTTTAATTCATTATTGATATCGCGGAGTGCCTTCGAATACACAATTTCTTCCTATCTTCTTTTCTTACCTGATTAGCTATCTGTGTTGAAGTGCACCATCCAGTAATCATGTTACCTAAATATCTATAATTAACATTGATATGACACTGGAATAGTCATACCTAGTGCAGTGGTATTTTCTTTTACATTTCTAATAATTTCATCAGTTCTTTTCATCAACACTTGTGGGCGGGCTTTTGTCTGTACATTCTTCCCAGTCTCCCAATACTCAGATTTAACAGTGATCGGCTTGTAAACTATTGGGAGACTCCAGACTAAGGGACCTAGGTGTTGTACTTTTCCCCTAGTGACCTCCCACCCATAATTCGGGTACCTCAAGAATATTCAGTGGAAAGAGAACTAATCCTACTTGATATAATCATTGAGGCATGTGAGAGCACACCCAGCACTTTGTTTGGTCTAAAACCTTACCCTCCTAAGAATGATAATCATTCTCAAGGATGCCTGCTCAAGTCCGAATATTACTAGACTGGCATCGCTGGGTGTACCTCTTTTTGACTAAGGGGTCACCGCACTTACGGACGTAATGCTACTCAGACAATAGCCCCTCGCACTTTCTCCAAGCTCTAAGGTTTCCAAATTTTCCTTTACCCCTGAATTGAATAGAGTAATTGGCTGGACCGATTATGCTACTAACTTCTCCTTCATCTCCAATACCTCCTTATCATTACCTGAACCAGCCTCTGTCACCTGCTAATAATCAAAAGAATTAATTGTCCTGAGAAGAGAATGAAATGAGAGAACACAAAACAGGAAAAACTACAACTTCATGCTGGACAACAGTCTTAGCCTTTGGCTCAGGTGCTATTAACTGCATTAGAGGCCTACCAGAACAGATTCATGAGTGCCCTTGAACCCTTCTCTGAGTGTTGGCTCTTTTGCAGTGGGTGGAATGGGTACCAGTGTCTCTGCTACTTTTGCTGCTGGTAGCTTACACCTGGTACCTGTCTGTCAAATAACCTGAGCCTAAGAACTTACTGTTCCACAACTTACTCTCCCGGTCCAACATCCTGACAGTTAGTGTAACTTTCCAGGAAACAGTATTTTGAACGTTCTCAGTTGCTGTCTCACTATTTACCTTCCCTCTCAAGGTCTAAACTAGCCTCCCAGTTACAAATTCATTTCCGAGGGGTCAAGAACATTTCAAAAGCCAACAGGTTAAGGGTCTGCCCAGGAGTGATCTTTTGGTAGCGGGGAAGGACTAGTGGCCGAAGCTATCAGTCACTTCAATCAAGTTCCAACTCTTATTCTATTTAATTCGTTCTACCGAGTACCACTACTTTATGTTCACACTGGTTTATTGCTAATTGAAAGTATGTAATTTGTTACCACTACTCATACATTATACATCTGTTATCAATAACATGAATACCCCTATCATCTATTATAACTCTAGGACTATCACATTGAATAACAAAAGCTTTGAGTATGACATAGTAATACATTATTAGACACATTTCAATACACCTTTACCCAGACATATTTCATTGGTACACCAGTGTATACTTGAGGATCCTGCATGGTGGTAATTGGATGACGTGGATTTGTTTTACCTGGAGGAAAACCCATCTGCAGGAGGGATATGGGATGGCTCTATTGGTATCATTTTCCTGACATTCTCTTAATCAAGATAGGACGTTGCCATCCTACTAGTTTGAGAAGAAATGTCTGGTGCACCCCAATATACTCTTACCAGCTTGCACATACCTTCTGTACCCAGCTGAGCCAGACCATTTGCTGCCTCGTCTGGGTCTGGGAGATACACTCTGGGAGTTACTGGTCTACCTTGTCCATCTCTCCAGGGTCCGCCAGACTCCTCACCACATCTCTTCACCTTCCAGACAGTTAATTCTTCAGGTAACACAAATCTTCATATATTAACCAATATGTGTATGTGTGCATGTGTGTGTGTGTTCACATTTTAAAACTAAAACAATACAACGAAAAACAAAACAAAACATAGATTTGTTAGCTGTCACATAAAACCCTGCTGTCTGTTTGACAGCTATGTTCGCCCTGGTGTGACAGCTATGTATGGTCGTGTGTGTAAGTGTGGACTTTACTAGCAGCTACTTCAGTTGGTAACTGTGCCACTGTATAAAGTCCTCTATGTAGTGTCCTACTCATGTGCTGGTATTGCTATAAAAGATTTTTCAGTCAACTCAACATCGCCCCCTAGACTAGAAAAATGCTGAAGGCCAATGTATATCAATCGATTTTCCCTCTGCCACTCAGATGCCATTCTCAGTACCTCACATTCACCTACTTGACTATGTGAGAAAGGCAAAGGGGTCTATCTCTATAACACTTTCTTCAAATATAACAGTACCCAGTACATGTCTGTCTAACAGTGAAAAAATATAAAACACAACATTTTTTTCTAGGGTTTCACATTATGTCGTATCTTGTGGTAAAAATCCTACTCCAATGTTCTATACAGAGATGCATATCTGTATGCCTATCCTCTAGCAATCTCCTGTCCCCACCCTTTGGGCATCCATATAAAGGCACATTTTTGTACAGGAGGCACGAACCAAAAAACAAAAAAAACAGAAAAACAAAACAGATATGCAATCTATAAAACATGAATCGTATTTCCACAACAGAACCTTTCTGCTTAAAATCAGCAGTTTCTATACACATGAAAACAAAACCGCTTACTGTTTCTGTAACTCATGTCAATCTAGTGTGTGTATGTCACTCACCAGACCGTGAGTGCCTCTGCGCTGGTGCGTGGTTCTCTAGCCTTCTTGCCGGCACCTGTCCTGAGCCGCGGCCGTCCGCCATCTTGATGGACTGCGCATGCGCAGCATCCAAGAACGTATGACCTTTTGCTTTTAACCTAATTGGTGGATCAGGCACCTCTTCCTATTTAAGGCACCTGTGCTCATTACATCGTTGCCTGATCTTGAGTCTCATTCCCTGTGAGTCTCTGAAGGTGTCTCATGTGTTCTGCTAGTGTCTTCAGTTTCCTGCTGATTACCTGCTCTACTCATCGGTGGTTTCCATACCCGCTATTACTCCTGTGTCCTGCTCGTGTCTCCAGCTTCCTGCTGATTTCCTGCTCTACTCATCGGTGGATCCCTTACCCGCTACCTACTCCTGTATCCTGCTCGTGTCCTCAGTTGTCTGCTGGATCACCTGCTCCGCTCATCAGCGGTTCTCATACCCGCTACTGACTCCTGCATCCTGCTCGTGTTCTCAGCTGCCTGTTGGATTATCTACTCTGCTCACCTGCAGCTTCCATACCCGCTACAGCCGTTCAACGCTCCTGCTGTGTCTTCATATTCTCATGGACAAGCTTCTCTACTCATCAGCGGTCTGCTCACTCGTTATTGACTATCCTGTGTTACTTTGCATATCCACTTAGGACAAGCCCCTCTTCTCAAACAGCGGTATCCATACCCGCTATAGACTTTGGCTGATACTCTGCCTATCCGCTTGATACAAGCCTCTCTACTGAGCAGTGGTATACATATCACCATAGACTATTAGCGATAACGCTGCCTACCCGTTTTGAGAGGTTCCTCTGTGCTCTCATTGTCCTCATTCAGTTATTGACTCTTTCCCTGTATTCACTTATCAGCACCAGTACAAGTCCTCACTTACTAACAGTGGTACAACTTGCTGTACGCAGACCACTGACTACCCGCTACCTACCTGCACCTGGACAAGTCTTCTCACCTCAGCAGTGGTACAACTTGCTATACGCAGACCACTGACTTCCCCGCTACCTACCTGCACCTGGACAAGTCTTCTCATCACAGCAGTGGTACAACTTGCTGTACGCAGACCACTGACTACCCGCTACCTACCTGCACCTGGACAAGTCTTCTCATTAGAGCAGTGGTACAACTTGCTATACGCAGACCACTGACTACCCGTTACCTTCCTTCACCTGTGCACGTCCACTCTGGTCTCCGTGGTTAAACCTGCCTTTCCACTATAGATTCAAGTCACTGACTCATCTACCTATATAGCTGCAAGTCGCTGACGCATCTACCTATATCGCTGCAAGTCACTGACTATTCATCTGCTTCATTGGCATCCTCACTCCATCTGCTGTTATATACGTTCCACTATTCACCCTACTGCTAGAGGACCGCTGTGCAAACTCCGCCCCTCTGGTAAGCAAAGTCATCTGGTGAAATCCTGGGCAGAACTCCTAGTGCTCGTGACAGTGTATCCCTGAATTTGGTCTTATGTAAAAAATATAAAAAAATATGTCTTAGCCCCATTGATGAGACTGTGTCTGTTTTTTTTTATCTCTACCAGAGCAGAGAGAGAGCGAGAGAGAGAGAGAGAGAAAGAGAGAGAAAGAGAGAGAGAGGGAAAGAGAGAGAGAGGGAAAGAGAGAAAAAGAAAGATAGAGGGGTACTAGCATTTGTGTAAAGAATGAGAAATAAGAAAGCAATGAATAATAGGAATACAAAGATTTGAATACAAACATACATGCAGAAAGGGAGATTTTACAACACAAATGACAGCTGGATTGGACTCTATGGGAAAATGGCTGTATTCATTTAACTATGATCCCTCCCCCTACTTGGCTAGGGGGTCTTAACCGTGCAATCCAGTGTCGTCCGTCATTTGTTCATTAAGAACTAGGTATCACATTAACTACATACCTTTTCAACGGACTTTCCTAACTTAAGATAGAGAAATGTAAAAATTAACTGTTGACTCATCTGAGATACATAAAACGATATTTTGGAGCAAAGTATGTGCATACTTCATTGTTGGATAATGATTCTCAGCCAAACAAATTATCATGAGACACTGCAGCTTAAAACAAAGAGTGTTCCAATTGTCTATTGTTAATTTGTCTTTCAAGAGTGATTTTTCCTATTTCTCTATCCCACCCTTGTAAACACTAAGTCTATATTTCTTTCGTGTACCCTTTATCTGTAAGAGGGAAACAAGATAGTTATCTCAAAACAGCAAACAAAACAAACATTTCCATTCTTTACCATCGGCCAGCGATTGTGAAAACAAGCATTTGACAACATAAAACAAACACAAAATCAACACAGATTACTTTTTAAATCCGTTCCCTGCACACTAATACTTACCACAGTTTAAACCCCACCTGGTTGTAGGACCACAGGTCTGACCTAACCTCTAGGGTTGGCTATGGTTCTCCCCCAAGGCATTGGCTGCTATGAGGTGCACAGGACACTGGTGAGTAGTCTCTGAGACTTGTGTGCGCCGTCTCTGTGGGTGTCTGTGTGATTCCCCCTTAGATGGGCCAAGTCTCATTGCTTCCGCTCTTGTCATTGTACAGTCCTTTGCTTGGTGTCCCGTTTTAGTGCATCTAAAACACTTTGTTGTTTCTTTTCCTTAAACCAGGTGTTATTATGCTGTGGTTGCGTGTGCCGTCCCTCTAGTGCTTGGATACTCACCATCATTAACCTATTACTTAGTGTCTCTTTCTGTTTATTTATATTCTTATCATGTTCTATAGCTGACTCCCTGAGAGCATCTACAGTGATCCTTCTCCAGTTCGGTAATGAAGTTTGCACCCTTGTTTTCAAATTTTCTCTGAGGCCGTCCAATAGAACTGAAACAACAACCTCCCTGTAGTGTACATTATCCTTTATGTCTGATAACCCAGTGTATTTGGCCATCGCTATCAGAGCTCTAGAAAAATAGTCAACTGCATTTTCACTATCCTGTTGTTTGATAGTGAAAATTTTACTCCAGTCCACTACCACAGGAAAGTATATGGCCAACTGAGAGATTATGCATTTAATATTTTCCTGATTATCATCATCTGTTAAGGACTTCTCTTCCTCCAACATACAATCTTTAATAAACTTTTGTATATCAGTACTGGGAGGAACACGCCTTAAACACCACTCGCCAATCTTTATTAGTTGGCTCATGTGCATAGCCTAAATCGCTAACAAATTTCTGACACTTGGCTAAATCTTTCCTAGGGTCTGGGAACTCAGATATAATTGCACACAGTTCAGATCTAGTCCATGGACAATGCATTTCTACATGTCTTATAGGAACTACGCCATCTCTGTCTACCTTCCCATTGGGAACTGCTATTGTTTGAACAGGATGCAAACCTACTAAATCACTACATTCTGTACTAGTTGCTGGAATTGCTGTTGCAGTATAATGGATGTCTCCTCTTCTATTAATCTCTACATTATTCTCACCGATTTCAGATGCTGCCCCTGCTGGTGGAACCGTTCCCTTTAATGTCCATGTGGTGCCTCTTTCATGCTACTAGCATGGGCAGTGGCCAAAATGACGGTGGGTTCACCTTCTTCCCTTGATAGCTTATCCTTAACGTAAATTATAGGATACAAGTTACTGGTTACATTCTTAACATTTTTGGTATTGGCTGTACTTATCACTTCATTCGCATTTGGCTGCGAGGGCGCACGTGCGCTCAGTTCTCCACGTTTCTCAATGCTCACTTCCGCTGTGCGCGCGTTTTTCGCCACGCCTACTTCCGCTGTGCACTCGCTGCTCTGCCACGTGTTGCCTTCCATTTGCCACAATTTTAAACAATCTTCATGTTTAATTCTCGTTTTTGTTGATTTAATCAACCGCACTTTATTTCTAACAATATTTAACACCTCTGACTCAAAACTACCCATGTTTGGGAAAGGTCTTTGACAATCCTTGGTCATTTTGACTGACTTGTCGCAATATGCAGTTGCGTATGCACCATATTTATTAAACATGAGAAATCTTGCTGAACTAACCGGCCATTTATTAGGCAGCACAACACGAACTATCTCTAGCGTTTGCTTCGCATCCATTGTGAAAACAACCTATTTCTCAACGCTACGCAAAAAGACTTTTTACCTGTTCTCCTTTCAAACAGAACCTACTAGAGATTTTTATCCGTGAATGGTTTCACAGGCTACGCCCACACACCTCCTAACACAGAAATATCATTGCGGACTAAAGGGCTATCAGCTCCTCGATACCCTTGACTCTACCACAAAATCTGTTTTCGCCGTATCGTACTTCTTCAATATGCTACTCAAAATACCACATACTACCATAAAAACCCACACCATATACAGCTTAGAATACCGTATATTGCCTATAACACCATATGCTACATAAAAATCCACATACTACCTATTAAACTTCACCGTATGTTACATAAAAAATCCACATACTACCTATTAAATTAGGAATGTGCACCGGCCACTTTTGGTGTCTCGTGTTTTGGATTCGGATTTGCTTGAGGTTTTGGGTTCGGATTTGTTTCGCAAAACACCTGACGAAAGGTTTTGGTTCGGATTTAAGGTTTTGGATTCGGATTTATTTTGAAAAAAACATAAAAAATTTAAAATCAAGTTTTTTGGTTTATTTTCACTCCTACGCTATTATTAACCTTAATAACATCCAATAACAATCATTTCCACTAATTCCCAGTCTATTCTGAATACCTCACACCTCACAATATTGTTATTAGTCCAAAACGTTTCACCGAGGTAGCTTTCTGGACTGCATAGTGCAGTGGTCCCGGTACACAATTTGGTACCGGGGTCACAATACCTCCGCCTTCAAATGGTCTGAATTCCACTGCACAGCTGCCTGCAGTAATATAGCAGTACCACTGGACTTATACTGCTGAATCAGTGAACTTTGTAATATAGCAGTACCACTGGACTTATACTGCTGAATCAGTGAACTTTGTAATATAGCAGTACCACTGGAATTATACTGCAGAATCAGTGAACTTTGCAATATTGCAGTACCACTGGACTTATACTGCAGAATCGGTGAACTTTGTAATATTGCAGAACCAATGGACTTATACTGCAGGATTGTTTTTGGATATTTTTTTTTAATTTCTTTTTTTTATAACTTTTTTTTAAATTTTTTATAACTTGGGAATAATGGGGAAATAACAATGCCCGTAGAAGGACAGAGCACAGGACACAACACCACTGGATTGAACAGGACACAGCACAGGACCCAGCAGCACCACTGAGCTCAGAAGGACAGAGCACAGGACCCAGCAGCACCACTGAACTCAGAAGGACAGAGCACAGGACACAGCACCACTGGACTGAGCAGAACACAGCACAGCACAGCACAGCACAGCACAGCACGAGATATAGCAGGACAGAGGACCACCTAACACAACCTCCATCTACCCTGGTCAATGCCCGAGTGAAGATGGCGGTGGCTAGCGGGGAATTTATAGAATACGAGTATCGCGATATCCGACAGCGGGATTATGACTCAGAGCCTCGGTTTCAGTTTTGCAATTGGCGGGAATACCTGGATCTGTCTCGGATCCGGCTCGGATCCGCAACGTTCGGGTGGGCTCGGATTTCAGATATCCGAGCCCGCACATCTCTATATTAAATTGCACCGTATGTTACATAAAAAATCCACATACTACCTATTAAATTGCACCGTATGTTACATAAATAATCCCCATACTACCTTTTGTTTTCTGCACAGAAAATAACTTTCCCAAAGAATGGCACTATCTTTTCAGAGACTTTACCAAGTGCTTACAGTATGCATATATAATAGACATTATATACAATTGTTTAACCATGTGGCAGCAATACCGTAAGTTAGCATATGCTGAGCAGGAAATACGCATACCCTATGCAAAGCAATACCTTTTAAAACGCAAAACGACAATAAAAAGAAACATTTTTCTTTTTTTGTCCCTAGATTCTAGTTAGCATTCCTTCAGATTACACAACTGCGGACATTCGGCTTCTCAACACAAAATGGACAACAGGTTTTGAACACATTGCGTTCTTTCCCGTATGAGACGCGTCCGTCAATATCCACCCTTTGTTGAGGAACCGAATTCCGTCAGCGTTGCATACCTTCCGGCTACTTAACCTCCTAACTCAAGAGCCCCCAAACTATTAAAGTGATTCTATCGTTTTTAAATAAGCATTGCATAGGCGATTGTATTGTGTTTCTAACGCACAAAGTGATTTATTTTAGCAGATATAAATAGTCAACAATTCAATACATTATTATATTATGATACAGTACAGTACAGCCAATACCAAAAGATAAATACATACCGCTGCTATCGCATGCGCTCGCTGCACACCCACGGGACCCTGTGGACAGTATGTCTGTTAGAATACTGTGGTCAGTGAAGACTGAGAGCATGGGTGCGCAGCTATGATCATATATACACATGCAGTGTTATAGAGGACAATGCAAATGACGTGTCTTGCTCCTATAGGTCCAGACATCAGATGGGTCCAGGCTAAACGGTCATAGGCTGATTAAATCTAAGGAATCCAAAGGTGGGGGTCATCTCTCCAGGGGATGAGCTCCTTTCTTCCCGCCAATGCTCCAGTTACATCTCAGTAAATTAGCATTTCTTAGCCAGCATAATACAAAGGTTTATTCCCTAACATCAATAACTAGAGTATGCAATATGCGATCTCTTCGGCGATGGAACCGGGCAGCTGCTGATGAATAGGGTTTTAATATGATACTAGGCATGATACCTTTCCTATAACCTGAACCTTGAATATCACTGAAGTGTACATATAATCATAATATATATAGACTAATAATAAACCAAATACTATCTGCTCATAAATTACAGTGTAACGGAACCAATATGAATATGAATTTTATAAATAACTAAATGTTGTAATGCAAGTGTGTGCGTGCGTACTTTACCGTACGGATCGCAATCGCAAGGCAAAACAATATTAACCAATATACTTTTGTTCATCCAATTATACGACTTCGACAAGAGTAAATAAAGTAACTATCTGGCATTAATATTTAGTTAAATATTTAGTTCATATTTAACTGAATATAACCAACATGCTCTTTTTCATTTCTTTGCCAAATGTTTCCATTTTAGAATGGATATTTGTCAATAACTATTCAAGCAAACAGTAACTGATAGTTTGGCAGATGTTCTTTGCAGGAAAGCCCCTAGTAGGAAATCAGCAATGGCTCATGACCACAGCAGGGAGCCTGTCATGGAGGTGGTGAGAGCTTTATTGAAGGACCTTGAGTAACCGTTTTCATGTTTTTTTCCTGGAGACATACAAACTATGACGGGGTCAGGAGAACCAGCCTCTGCCCATGGGGCCGCATGAGTTGAACATGTGGGTTGGGACAGCATATCAATAGCAAGAGTGGTAACAGGGAGTCCCCTATAGTGTGTGCAACACCTCTGAACCAGTTCTCAGAATACAGAGTGGAGGAAGCCCTTAGTTGAAGAGAGCCGCAGTGATCACAATGTAAAGGCATTGAATCAAGCGAGGCATCTAGGGGCTTGGATAATGGAAAGGAATAGGCTGTGGGTAGTATCACATGCAGAAGGCAGAGACACACGGACTGTCCCACTACAGAGCTGCGGTTTGACCTTTGATATCAGAGCTGTGCCGGGAACGGATTAGTCCTTGCGACTCCACTATTATTATTATCGTTTATTTGTAGGGCGCCACAAGGTTTCCGCAGCGCCGCACATAGTACAAACAGTAGACTATACAGTAGACTATACAGGGTAGAACAGTACAGAACAATAAACACACAGTACCATTACTTCAGAAACTCCGGGAGGGCAGATACAGTAGAGACGGAGCAGAAGAACAGGTATGGAGACTGGAGGGAAGAGGGCCCTGCTCATTCGAGCTTACATTCTAAGGGAGGGTAAACAAAGTCAGGGCCAAACGGGAGCCAGTGAATCAAAGGGGAGAGAGATGAGGGGTCAAGGGAGGATGAGCAGAAGAGATGAGAGGTTAAATGGATGGTTGGTAGGCCTTGAGGAACAGGTGAGTTTTAAGTGCCCGTTTGAAGGAGCACAGATTGGGAGAGAGACGGATGGAGCGAGGGAGGTCGTTCCAGTGAAGGGGGGCAGCACGGGAGAAGTCTTGGATTCGAGAGTGGGAAGAGGTGATCAGTGTGGAGGAGAGGTGGCGATCATTGGCTGAGCGCAGGGAGCGGACAGGAGTGTGAATGGAGAGGAGGTTAGAGATATAAGGGGCAGTAGACTGGGAGAGAGCCTTGTAAGTGGTGGTAAGGAGTTTAAAAAGGATTCTGTAGGGTAAGGGGAGCCAGTGTAAGGCGAGACAGAGTGGAGAGGCGGAGGAGGAGCGGCGTGAGAGGAAGATGAGTCTTGTAGCCATATTGAGTATAGAGCGGAGGGGGGCAAGGTGGGAGTGGGGGAGGCCAGTAAGGAGAAGGTTGCAGTAGTCGAGGCGGGAGATGATGATAGCATGGATGATGGTTTTGGTGGCATCCTGAGAGAGAAAAGGACGGATGCGGGCAATGTTACGGAGTTGGAAGCGACAGGCTTGGGCGAGGGATTGAATGTGGGGGGCAAAAGAGAGAGAGGAGTCAAGAGTGACACCCAGGCAGCGGAGTTGGGTGACAGAGGAGATAGTGGAGTTATTGACAACGATAGAGAGATCGTGGTGGGATTGGAGTCTGGGCGGGGGAAAGACAATAAGTTCAGTTGTTGAGATGTTAATTTTAAGAAAGCGTGAGGACATCCAGGAAGAGATAGCTGAGAGGCAGTCAGTCACACGAGAGAGGAGGGAGGAGGAAAGATCAGGAGAAGATATGTAGAGCTGAATGTCATCAGCGTAAAGGTGATACTGAAGACCAAACAAGGAGATGAGAGCACCAAGGGAGGAAGTATAGAGCGAGAAGAGTAGAGGGCCGAGAACAGAGCCTTGGGGGACTCCTACAGGGAGAGGGGATGGGGTGGAGGAAGAGCCAGACATGGATACAGAGAAGGAGCGGTTATCCAGGTATGAGGTGAACCAGGCATGGACAGAACCAGAGAGGCCAAGAGAAAGAAGAGTTTGCAGCAGGAGGGGGTGGTCCACGGTGTCAAAGGCCGCAGAGAGGTCGAGGAGGATGAGTATGGAGAAGTGACCTTTGGATTTGGCTGAAAGGAGGTCATTAGTGACTTTAGCCAGGGCAGTTTCGGTGGAGTGGAGGGGGCGGTAGCCAGATTGGAGTGGGTCAAGGAGGGAGTTGTCAGAGAGGTGACAGGTGAGGCGGCTGCAGACAATCCGCTCAAGTAGTTTGGAGGCATAGGGGAGAAGAGAGATAGGGCGGTAGTTCGCAAGAGAGGTGGGGTCAAGGTTGGGTTTCTTGAGGATATGGGAGATAAGAGCATGCTTGAATGAGGATGGGACTACGCCAGAGGAGAGTGATAGGTTAAATAGGTGTGCGAGGTAAGAGCAGGCAGTTGGAGAGAGAGAGCGAAGGAGGTGAGAGGGGATGGGATCGAGAGGACAGGTAGAGGGTGGAGAGGAAAGAATAAGGGAGCGAACTTCTTCACCTCATGTAGGGGTGAAGGAGCACCACAGCTGATTAATGGGGGGAGGTGAAGCAATGAGGGTGGTGGGAGAGGGAAAGGAGGAGGAGATGTTCTGTCTAATGGCTTCAATTTTGGAATAGAAAAAGGTAGCGAAGTCAGAGGCAGAGATGGAAGGCGGGACAGTGGGGGGGGGTGAGGAGGGAGTTGAATGTGGCGAAGAGGCGGCGGGGATTGGAGGACTGAGAAGAGATAAGTGACTTAAAGAAGGATTGTTTAGCAAGGGACAGGGCAGAGCAGAAAGAGGAGAGGATAAATTTAAAGTGAAGGAAGTCCGCCAGGGAACGAGATTTCCTCCAGAGGCGTTCGGCTGTGCGAGAGCACTTTTGGAGGGAGCCGGTAAGTTTGGAGTGCCAGGGTTGGGGAATAAGGTGACGTCGGCGAATAGAAGAGGCCGGGGCAACAGTGTCCAGGGCAGTAGTGAGGGAGTGGTTGTAGAGAGCGGAGGCTTGATCAGGGCAAGCCAGAGAGGGAAGGGGTAATAGGAGAGTGTCTAGAGAGGAGGAGAAGGAGATGGGGGTCGATGGCGTCAAGGTTGCGCCTGGTGAGGGTGGCTTTAGGCGAGGAGGGAGCGGGGGAGGAATACAGAGTGAAGGAGAGGAGATGGTGGTCAGAGAGAGGGAAGGGAGAGTTGGAGAAGTCAGAGAGATTGCAGAGGTGCGAGAAGACAAGGTCGAGGGAGTGACCAAGACACTGGGTGGGGGAGGAGGTCCACTGAGTGAGGCCGAGGGAGGAGGAGAGGGCAAGAAGTTTGATGGTGGCCGGGTCAGAAGAGTTGTCAATAGGGATATTAAAGTCGCCAAGTATAATGGAAGGCAGGTCGGAGGAAAGATAGTGGGGGAGCCAGGCGGCAAAATTGTCAAGGAAAAGGGAGGTAGGGCCAGGGGGGCGATAGATGACGGAGACACGGAGGTGGATGGGGGAGAAGAGGCGAATGGAGTGGACTTCAAAGGAGGAGAAGGAGAGGGAAGGTAAGGCGGGAATGACCCGAAAAGTGCAGTTAGGGGATAGGAGGAGGCCCACTCCACCTCCTGGACGCTCGTCTGGTCTGGTAGAGTGGGTGAAAGAGAGGCCCCCATAGGAGAGAGCGGCAGGAGAGGCAGTATCAGAAGAAGTGAGCCAGGTTTCAGTGATGGCGAGGAGATTGAGAGAGTTGGCGATGAAGAGGTCATGGATGGAGGACAATTTGTTACGGACGGACCTGGAGTTCCAGAGGGCACACGAAAAAGGGAGGGAGGGACGAGGGGAGATGTGGATGAGATTGTCGGGGTTGAAGGAGCGAGGGAGGGGTGGGGGATGGGACCGTGAGAGATAGGTCTGGGGGAGAGGATGTGTATAGGAAAGGAGCGAGGCGGCATGATGAGAGACAGGGGACAGAGAGGAATAAGAGAATGGCCAGAGGAGGCAGGGGAGGGGTGAGGGAGAGACGCAGAGGGAGGGCAGCAAAAGGGAAATTGGAGTAAAATACAATAAAATGCAATGAAATAAAATACAGTCGAATGAGCTTAAACTAAAACATGGGTTAAGGCAATCAATGGTAAGTTGAAATGAGAAATATATGGTGCGTGTATATGTACATATACATATACACTATATATGTAAGGCACAAAGGAGAACACATTACAATGCCTTGCTGGAATTCAACATCTGATCCACATGGAAGGTAAGGGGAGGAGCCCCTCACCCTTCTATTAAATCAAGTTATTAGAGGGTTGGCGGGTGAAGAAGATTCTCTTTCGCCATTTTGGCCTCATGATTTTCAGTAGAGATGACTCAACTAAACACTCAGATTTGCAGAACTATTCACTATATGTGCTGGCTACTATTGAAGTAAGTACTCTTCTAATACACTGAGTTCCTGTGATCCTCCTCTCAATATATGGACATATATGGCAGGCTAGTGCACAGTCTAACAGGACTTGTTAATTCACTCCATACCTCAGAAATATTTTTGTAATTGCACAAACTGTTTGCAAGACATGCATGCAGAGGTATAAAAGTTCCAAGGTAAACTGTACTCTGATTACACTGGTTAATAAAAATGTTATTACTTTTTGTCACAGGAGTGAATATAGATGAATCGAATAGTATTTTCTGTTCTGATTTCAAACATTGTTTTAAAATGTCACTATCAATTTAGGATTTTGAGTGATGCCCAATTAAAGTTTACAATATTATGTTTATTAACAATACATACAAAGTCAACAATTAACTCACTTAAAATATAGAAGTATATTATTTACTGTATTTTGCCTCAGGAGTATCCCCTTTAAGGGTCCAACGATAGTCAGCAAGCATACTTGGACTCGACTTTCCCAGATACTACTTTTCCATTATGGAAATATCCTCTTGGAACCATTAGTCATGTTCATCACTGACTGCTCCAAGATTTGTTGGGAAGAAATCCAGTCCAAGAAATTGATTTTCAAAGACATGTTACATCCCATGGTCTTGTAAGATTTTAAAAGATTGTCCACTATTTTTCGTAGTTGTCTTATGTTTCACTAAGGAGTTACGGTAAATACTCTTGAAAGACTCCCATGCAGCTTTTTCAGTCTTATTCAACTGATCATCGACACTCTCATTTTGAATCTGTTTTCTTATTTGAGGTCCTTCAAAGATTCTCAGTTTAATCTTTGCATCACTGATTCTTGGAATTTTTTTTCTTAAGTATGTAAGTCCAGTCAGTGTCAATCCATTGCTTTAATAAAATTCTTCATAAGACCAAGTTTTATATGTTGAGGAGCTATATATACTTTTTTATGATCAACAAGTGGTTTACTGACAACATTCTTCTCTCCTGGGGTTAATGATGTTCACTTTCGCCACAGCTTCTCAGCGCTGTTATTTCTCTGGTCTATGTTGTCCCACTCACAAAGAAAACAGCAGTACTTTGTAAAACCAAGTTGTAGGCCAAGCAAAAGGGCAATGTCACTACTGACATTTTATTTTTATTCTCCATACTTGATTTTATCCAGCAGGAATTTCATGTTCTCATATGTTTCTTTCACATCAGCAGCATGAGATAGTGGCAATGATGGAAACTTATTTCCATTGGGGTGAAGCACAGCTTTCAAGCCAACTGTAGATTAATCAATAAATATACACCAACAAGTTAACCCGTGCATGATACTCATGCATTCTAGTCAAATCAAGCTACTTAAGGTGTTAAAAAGGTTCTTGTCATGCATTTGGGCCTAGCCCAGGCCTGCTCAGGGGAAGAGCGTTACTTCCCGACGCAAGCGCCCTTTTTTAACGTGGTTTTGTACACATGCCATCACCTCATCCTTCATCTTCATCGCCACATCCTTCATCAAGCTACTTAAGGTGTTAAAAAACTCCCCACTGTCACCCCCGGCAACCACCAACCACTCCAAACTGTCACTTCTCCTTCAAGAAATATATAGGTCAGTGTATAACTCTGCCCAGCAGGTGGAGCTGCAGCTTGTTTTTTTTTTTTTTCACACACGCCACTAGGCATTTATATAGTAGATCTTCTGTTTTGTACTCATAGCAGAGTTAACATCATTGCAAAAAATAAGTTCATCTTTAAGTTCATCTTTAAAGTCACTATGCCTATATCTAAAAACACATACTTGTGTTCTTTATGGAGAAGAGTCCAGCCTTTCAATTTAAAGTCTAAAAGTTCTGCTTGCCTTTTAGATAGGTTCAAATCTCATTGAGATCTCCTTGGGTATGTAAATGTGGTTTAGAAGACAAACAGGAAGCTTCAAAGGTTCAAGACTTACTATCTCTTGTTCTTCATCACTAAGTATGACATTTTCTGGAGGCTTTGGCACAGGCAATTCTTTACTATGAGGCACAGGCCTTATGGCTGATGGTAAATTAGGGTATATCACAGTGTGCCTTGACTTAGAACTGATGCCTGACATGTTAATAAGACAAAATTAATAATCTATATAGTGATATTTTCGTTCCAGCCAAATGTTTAGAACAGCAAAATTAATGTGCCAAGAACCCTGTGACCAACATGTGAGGAGTCTGACACAAGTGATACAACAAAAATGGGGGGTCCAATTTATATCTTTCTCTCCAACTTTGCATCCGAAGTAAAGCTCATAACACTTTTTAATGAGTGGAGTAAAACACTATTTCTGAAACTTAAATATTACCTCACCACAAATGTAGCAAAAAGTGTTTGGATGGTTATCATAATTTCTAGGCATTGTCCCACTTAGTATTCTAAACACTATAAAATATATGCTGAACTATATTAATATGAACTTATGACACAGAAACACACAGCACTAAATGTTTACACAATGACCTCTGACCTTCAGCTTGCTAGAAATGGTGACCTAGGGGTTCATGTTGCCCATAGCAAGCAATCAGCATCTACCTTTCATTTTGTAGAATGTACTTTATAAATATTTCCTCAAAGCTGGTTGCTATGTGCAACTTCTACGCTCGTCCACTTTTCCACTCTTTTCACTGCTTGATACATAAACCCCTTAGTAAGAAAGGTTTACTTGCTTGGGCTGGGTACACACTACAGTGTTCTCAGCCGATTATCGGGTCAATCAGACGATCAAAAACCGGATTGCCTGATATCACATTAGTGTGTACGCTGCAACGATATACAATAATCTTTACAAAGCCCATAGTATCATTTCATTTGAATTTTAAACCAGTCTAAAATTGAAGTGAAAAGTGAAAATACATATTCTCATTAAACTATCGTTTATTTACTGGAACCAAAGCATGCAGCGCTAAAGAATATTTACTTATCTGTCCTCAGGACACACTCAAAAGACGAACTATAACAGACGCTAATTAGTGAATAAAAAAATGAATTTATTAAAGAAAATATATAAATAAATACCACATACACAAAATCAATGAGATATGCAATCTTAACAACCCAAAAAATGAAATAGACATGTAATCTCACAACAAATGTAGAACTGTTGGATATAAATCTATAAAACAATATGCGCATAAAAATAACCTTAATGTTGCTATTAATCTGTGGACCCACAATTGTGTAATGGTTTCAATCAAAATATATACATATATTCCTTTTTGCTGCAGATTTATTATATTATACAACACTTATGTTTCAGCATGAATTGAGAGATCTTTTGGACTCAGCTCTTGACAATAATGTGATTTCCAAAGATACTTTTTGATTTCTTCTCCCATCACATCCGGTGATCCCTACCTATTATCATTTGCCCAAAATTCACAAGTCCCTTCACATACCTCCTGGTAGACCTATTATTTCTGGTGTTAGTTCTTTAACTAGTAATTTATCTTATTTTGTTAATGCACATCTTCAACCATATGTTCTTCTATTAAAGTCGCACATTAAGGATACATTGTCATTTTTAAAAAATTATAGAGCCAATTCAAAGGAAGGACTCACACCAATTTCTAACAAGTGATGTGGAGGCTCTCTATTCAAATATTCCACACGATAAAGGTATTGAGGCAGTTTCAAAGTTTTTGACTTTCTCAGATATGGATGGCCCTTTGTGCGAATTTATTCTATCATCTATTCGATTTTTATTTCAACACAATTATTTTTTGTTTGACACTCAATTTTATTTACAGACACTGGGCACGGCCATGGGGACCAGGTTCGCCCCGAGTTTTGCTAACCTATATGGGGCTGTTTAAGGAGAGTTACATCTGGGGTTATGAATTTGGGACGAACCTGGTCCTCTATGGCAGATATATTGATGATTTGTTTTTTGTTTGGGATGGAGACGATATTTCTATCTCTTCCTTTCTCACACATCTTAACTTTAATAATTTTGGTTTACGGTTTACGAGTAATTTTAGTGATGCAACTATCAATTTTTTGGATATCACATTAAAGGTAAAAAATTATATTATTTATACCGAGACATTTTCTAAACCAACTGATGTCCATAGTTTTCTGCATTATAGAAGTAATCATTTTAGACCCTGGAAGAATAACATTCCTAAGGGACAATTCCTGAGGATGAAAAGGAATTGTTCATCTGATGATGACTTTAAGAAACATGTCAATATACTTTTTTAATCCTTTATCGAACAAGGATATCCAACTAAAGTGCTACAGCGAGCCCTTGAAGATGTAGAGGATATGGAGAGAGTGAATTTGTTTGCTCAGCCATCTATAAATAAGAAGGAAAGGGAGGACGGAAGATCTATAGTGTTTATTACACAGCACAACAGTTATGCTTGTCAGATAAAACACATTATTGATAAGAATTCTATGATATTGGCAGCTGATGTCTTATTAACTTCCTCTATCTCAGGAGGAAATAATGTAGTTTTCAGAAGATCCCGTAATCTTAAAGAACATCTGGCACCGAGCTTCTTTGATCCAAAGACGCGGGGGAGACCATCTACTGATTCTCTGATGAATAATTGGTTGTCTACCAGACCAAATGGTTTCTACCGTTGTGGTAGGAAAAAATGTCTTACATGTATGTCTGCAGATCACAAATGTACTTTCTTTGTCTCCCATACCTCCGGGGAAAAATTTTCTATTGAAAAAGTTTTGAACTGTCAATCTACATTTGTCGTTTATTTGATCAATTGTTTTTACGGGTTACAATATATAGGACGCACAATTAGTTTTGTGGGATTACGGTTTACTTAACATCGTAGAAATATTCTCAAGAATGTGAAAAACCACACTTTGTCGTCACACGTTAATGTTTGTAGAGGCAGTTCTTTAGAAGGACTTCAAATTAGAGCAATTGAACAATGAGACATCACCCCCAGAGGGGGCGATAGATTCAATCTTCTGTGTCGCAGGGAAGCATACTGGATATTTAGATTGAACACCATGGTCCCCCGAGGCCTTAATGATAGTATACAGTTGAACAATATATAATCTTAATTGACCAATGATGTTTCTCTCCCCCCTTTTTTATACTTTTCTGCCATGTTGAGCCATACATTCTATATTATGCAAGGGTATATGCATGTGGATATGAGCATGTACGTGCATGTGTGTGAACACATATGTGCGTGCATGCGTATACACATATATATTTATGATTTAGAATTTTTGTAACCTTTTTTATATATGTTATTTATTGCATTTCTTTCACAGCCACTTTACCCCAATCAGGCTCCAAGCAGTCAGTTCTTGAAAGCTAAGCAGGGACAGTCTCGGTTAGTGTTTGGATGGGAGACCATCTGGACACTCCAGAGGCTGTAACTAAAACTGTTATATACAGTGGTATTATATAATTTTGAAAATTTACAAATTTACTTTTAATCTTATCGCTAAAGACTTAATGATATTATGTTATGGATATTTTGATTTTTTAGGATTTTGTAGCTCAAGACTTTTATAATTATTATTATTTATTATTTTTTATTTATTTATTTTTAAGTATATATAAGTGTATTTGGTTGTTTATTTGTGGAATTTATTTATGATTGTCAATTTGCTGCAATATTTATATTTGCTTGTTTGATAGCTGCATTTGGGGAAACTTTCATCTGTTCCCTACACATGCTCTTATTAGTCAGCCTTAAGGTCTCTATACAAACTTTATTCACACATTGTTTCAATTAAACGGATGATCGGAATCACATTCTGATTGGCCGCATGTCGTCATGTGATCTACGAATCGGCTTTAAATAGAATGTGGCAAATGTAACAACATTACTCCTCTGATGAAACCGTGTTAGACATGGAGAAACGCGTCGTGTTACTTGTAATTATACTTCTCTTTTCAAATACAGTCATGCATCGGATGTCTGCTTCTTATATCCTGGGGTAATCAGCTGGATGCAAAGTAATTAGATATAGTGGAGCTTTTACACACTGCCTCCTTATGATTCTTTCCAGCCGTCAAGTGCATTAAGTGTCTTCCTAGAGACTTGTTATCGCTGCGGCAGCTTCTCTGCATGCTAACAACAATTTGTTTGGCTGGTGGATGATTGTGGAACCTAGGAGAGTGTAATTATCTTTTTCAAGAAAGCCACTTGTTTTCATTTATCCACAACTAAAGGAATTATGTGTTACACTTTGCTACAGTAAACATCTGCATGCTATTGAGCAATTTAAGAACTATGTGCACCATTGTTCACTTTGCGTGCACCCTTCCTAACTCAGATAAAGAAAATGTGCATCACCCTTTCTTTCAAATGGACTCATTGATTTCAACAACAACATATTTACTTTGAGTACCTTTTGCAGCAGTTGTCTTTGGTCTCTGTGAATTAAGAGTTTTGATATACCGATGGTATTATTACAATATATGTTTACAATATATGTCTGTGGAATAACTTTGATGTTTACCAATATTGTGTATATGTAACAGTTATAATCGATTGTGTATATATATATATATATATATATATATATATATATATATATATATTCATTTTAAATGTTATGATTCAATTGAAACTGATTTTAATAAATATTAATTGTTGGATACAGCGCCCCTTTATCAACTACTACATTTCTGTTTATCGATAGATCCAGATATCTATTACAAGGAGCTGCGGTCCATCATCACATACTATTGTTTATGATTCTTAGCGCCTGATTAATTTTTGTTATCTTATTATATTATAGGAATGCCTATAGTATTTCTATATGTAATTCTTATTGTGTGCCTGTTTCAGAGGTATTATTTCTCTTATCATTTATTAACTGATGTGACATGTTTCCAATCTTTCCAATTCTGTATTATTATATTAACATTATTACATGTTTGTTTCCTATATGACTATTTATTTAACTTTTTTAAAAATGTATTAAGATGCCTACTTTTATATTTTTTTTATAATTTAACCTATTATGCCCATTAATATGTCTATGTGTATTTGCATGCTGCCATACAATGGAAGCGCATGTTTGCCCTTAATTCTCATAAATATTAATTTGAGATTTACCATCTTTAACCCATCTCTGATGTGCAGATATGGATTTTATGTTCCAACATTCTATAGACCCATATCAGCACTACCTGCTACACTTCTACTGTATACTGACATACAGTGCAAGTGCTTACTGCTTGCAAAATTTATATATTTTGTTTGTGTTCTTTTTAATATGTTATGTTCAGTTTCAATTTTAATAAAAAAAAGTTTGTTTAAAATCAGACTATTTAATTCACCAACCTTCATATATTGTCTACGCAGAACTTGTACGATAGCCTCATAGGTCTCACGTGTAATGAAACCCAGAGATTATGGTGAAATTGCCATACTGTATTTGAGATCATCCAGTGTCCTTCCTGTGGCCAAAAATCTTAGGGTAGCAACTAGTCTCTGCTCTGCATATATAGGTCTCCTTAAATGGCTGCCCTCTTTCTGGATGAGTGGGACGAGAAGCTAGAGCAGCTCATGGAATGTGGGATCTGTCATCCGCAGGAAATTCCTGAAGTCATCTGGGTTGTTGTCCCATATCTCCTGTAGCAGGGCATATGTAAAAAGGAGTCTCTCGTCTGGGACCACTCCTTGGTCCAACAAGTCAGAGTCTTTCTTTGTTTCTTTTGGATTTGTGTTTGCGGTGTTCTTGCCATAGCAAAAAGCAAAAAACCACAAGCTTTCAGTTAATTTATTGTGGCCTTGGTATTATAATAAATCGTAATAAGTGTGTGTTGTGAACAGAGAGAACTTAGTTATTTATAAGGGTTAACCCATCACATAATTGTGGGGAATAAGGCCTAAATCATAACTGCAGTGTAAATATGGTATATCAAATTAATCCATTGATAAGTTGAGCCACTAAAGTGTAAAATGTGAGGTCAGAAAGTCTGTTGTGTGTGTATTTGGTAGCTCTGCACATCCCAGTGTTAAAAGATAGCAGTGTACCTGTAACAGTTTCAAAGGGCCCCTGCCGTGAGCTATATTCTCACACAAGTTAGTTTTTTGGACACCTGAATATATGCATGAATCAGCATGCTGATTGGAACTTCAGTCGTTGGTAAAATCATTATAGATAACAAATTGATCAAACATTTTTGTAGTGTTGTCGAAGTCAGCATATTGGATAAAGTCATTTCAATTCAAATCGAGCAAACTTGGCTGTCTTTGTTTGAAAAGATGCGTATGGTACGCTACGGCAAGAAAGGGCACGCTACGGCGTGGAAGGGCGTACGCAGCTACAACACGTGGCAACAACAGTATTTAGTCTTTTACATACATTCGCACAAACACGCACACTTGTAAAATAGTACACACTAATGGTAGTTGCAACACATAGTCATTTATGTCGAAATATAGTAGTATTTATATGTAATATTATAAGTTATAGGCATATCAGTAAAACATATGGTACTCGTTGAAGGAATCTAGTCATGTGTGGTATCATACTAATCCTCTTCGCATTCGCAACTGTCCGGTTCACTCTGTGAAGGAATCGCAGAGTGCATACGCAAGTTATTAATGTTAAGGAATTATGGACTATTATGATGAGTAATCTTGGCGGGAAGATCAGAGCTCATCCCCTGGAGAGATAACCCCCTCCTTTGGATTCCTGAGCTTAAACTAGCCTATGATCTGCAACCCCCTGGACCCTCCTGATGCCTGGACCAATAAAAGCAAGCCACACCTTTGCATTGTTTTACTGTATCTCTGTTTGCATATAAGCAGCAGTTCCTCATCCAGAGTGCAGTCACCTAGACCACAGACTTCAGGACTGAATGACTGTTCACTGGATCCAGAGCGCCTGCGATAAGTAACGGCTGTACTTATTATTATTTCGCTAAGATATATCTACTGCTACTTTTTGAGAATAAATCTTTGTGCGTTGGAAACACAAATCGAGATTCGACAATCGTTATTGGATAGCGACAAAACGCTCTTCACAGTGTGTACCAGCCTAAGTGGCGTGGTAATCGCTTACCTGATTACAATAACACCGACACACAGCACACCTACAAGAAAAACACGATTGAATGGGAAAACAACAGGTATATTAATATACTTACCTTTAAAACGACTGTGCACATCTCCGATGGCAGGAGAAGCGTGACAGGACCTCGTTCCGACTGCCCAGCTCTCAGCTCTAATAAATGTTAAAACTACCCCTCTCCCCTCTCAAAACATCTAAAACCTTGTGCAGGCAAAAGAAGGATCCAATAACACACAAATGGTTTAAAAAAAGAAATCCAAAAAACGTGGGGGTCCTCCCTTCCTAATGATATTGTGTTGCTAGCCTAGAGCTGGTATTGGCAAAATTCCCCCCCCCCCCCCATATTTTACGATAACCACTACTAGGCAAGCAAGCAGGGGCTGGTGGCACTATAGCAGAGGAATGCGCAGCATGGTGTCCCCCTACCAAGGCTTGTGACACAGCAGCTCATGATAGATGGCAGCATTGACACATTAAGAGATGCATAGTGGACATTTCTGAAATAATACAGGATAAAGAAAAACAAAAAAAAAGAACTGGATCTTAAAGGTGCACTGTGTAGTATAGGGACTCTTATTTGAAATGCACATGCACCAAGTATTTGGAATAAAATATAATTTTTATTAATAAAAGATAAAAAGTTTGATTCTAAAAAGCAGTGAAATATAAATGTGAAAAAGTGAAAATAAAGTGTTTTAAAACTTGCTGTGTTTGACTCTTATTCCTTACTTATATATAATAATAGAATATCTTCTCTTAAATTATCAGCTTAGGGGGAGTCAACCTCCAAATAAGCAATAATTTACATAAATATATTGATATTGCAGTAATATTGTCCCATATCAAGAATTATTCTAAAAAATATATTGATTAAAACGATTATAATCCTTTTCTGATATTGTTTAAGCAACCAGTATAATATTACTGCTGCAGCAAACTGGATAATTGTAGCCGTTTGGTTTCAGATCCAGCTAACAAGTTGGCAGCTGTTTAAATCATAATAAAGCTACTATTGCTTAGCTTTGCTATCATAATACTGTTCGGAATAAACAAATAGTATTCACAGGTTGCAAATAGATAATCAGAACTGTGGCATAGCTTAATTGTTAAACAGGTTGCTGAGACAATAGCCCTAGTCTCAGTTTCAGAAGGATAAATAAATGAACATTCAGTGACAGGGAGTTAATTGTTAACTACCTGTCAAGTTTTCTTGCTTGGCGTTTGGACAGTACCCTACCAAAAGCTGATAAAGGTGCTAAATCAAACTAAGTAAATATCTGATAATGGATTAGTCATGCATAGCAAAGAACGCCAACGCCAGACAACACGTTTCGCTGTTAAGCTTTGTCAAGGCAAACTGACTGACATCAAAAACAAGGCTTTTAAAGTTCAAAGAACCAATCAGAATTACTAATGTTGGCTTGGATAAGAAGATTTCAGTTTTTAACCCGTTGTTGTTGGTTAGAAAGTCTGTGGCTACTTAATGTTTTCAATGCAATATATTTCAACTATGTTACTATAGGATTTTGGAGTGCTCATAGACAGTAGACTTAGCAATAGTGCTCAATGTCAAGCAGCAGCTGCAAAGTATTGGCATGCATAAAAAGGGGTATAGATGCAAGGGAAGACAGTGTAATTTTGCCATTGTATAAATCGTTGGTAAGACTGTAGCGCCCCCTGCGGGGAGAACAGGGAGATAGACGCAACACAAAAGAACTTACCTTATGAACGATGGTCACCTCCAGTCCGCCTCCGATATCCCAGCTGCGATCCGATCCCAGCAGATCCGCAGCCGCAACCCTTGTCACCTCCAACTACGTCCCTCTGGGAAAGAGACAAAGATTACGGCCGTGCCTACCAGGTAAGGGCTGTCCGAGAATACAGCAAAGAACGAGGACACGGTCAGTCCAAGCTCACTTGCCGCCCCCTCACTTTGTTCTTGCCAAGACGCGGGGGACTACAGGCACTTAAGACCAAGACTAGTCCGAGGACTAATCCCGCCTCAAGTACCTCACACACCTGCCGGTGAGGGCCTAACCAAAAGGGGGAATCGAGCGTAATACTCACCGGGACACTCCCACTTCCGATCCGGTTCTCCTGCACCTCCCCGATACCTGCGGATGACAAGGAACACACAGCCTCCCTCTGCACTCTCAGTGAGACTAAAATGGCACCCACAAATGCTAAACTGACTACAACAGCGACCCGACCCTAACAACGTTCTAATGGTCGGCAACGCAACTAAGTCAAACCACTATGACTAACTAGGTGTGGTGCACTAACGAAACTGCTCACTTACACACTACGGGGAACACCAGCCGGTGTTCACGGACTAAACCGGAGGGCGGTTCCTAACCCCCTCACCCAGGTCTAACCAAGGAGACTGTCTCCTTACGATGGGGTCACACACGGACCCTAAGGACCGGCTGCTTCAAGCCCGGCTGAGGCTCAGTGGAACAGCACACTAACCCACGGGCCGACTGCCGCACGGAACAGCCGATCGAACTGAACCGCCCGACTGCCTGTACTTGGGTATCTCACACATATCCCTACGTCCGGAACCACAGGTCCACCTGCACGGAACCGGCCCTAGGGACCCTCAATCAGAACCACGGCCGCCCCTGGAACTGCCTCAAGGTGTGCTGCACTGCCACCAACTCACTCAGCCACCCCCTCTGGGAACCAGTGTGACCCCGGGGACCTAAGGGACAGGAAAACTACGTGTGTTCTCCCCTGACTATGTGTATGCTGGTAACTACACTTGTCCCCACAGCACGGGTTAGCACAGAACAACAAAGGAACAAGAGCCTACCTTTAATGGGGGCCTGACGTCTTGCCCCTGGACACAAATACGTAGCACACCCAAAATACTGTAATTCAACAATACCCGCTGCACAGACAGAATACAATATACAGTACTTTGTAAGCTACTTACCAGAGCACACCGCTGTTAGCCAACCAGCCGGTTGCTACAGCACCACAGGAGCCTCCGCTCTACTGTACCTCCTAACTACGTGTGCTCACCTCACACAGGACCGCGCCTACACTCACGAGGCTCCCACGCCTCTACCTCACCACCTCCAGGGCCTTCTGCCCTTCACACCATGGGCCTCTGCCCAGCTACAGAGCCTTGTGCTCTGATTAATGGGCCTCAGCCCCTTCTCTACCTCAGGGCTCTGAGCCCACTAACTGTCCACTGTTTGAATACACGAGGAACACTGTTCCTGTGTTCCTCGTGTATTCAGCTCCTGCTGATTCCTGTTTACTGCTATTGTGGTTTCCAGACCACTTCAACTCTCCTGTGTTCATCATGTCTGCACTCAGCTGATTCCTATCTGCTATTACTACTGGACTCCTGTTTGTTTCAACTCTCCTGTGTTCATCGTGCCTGCACTCAGCTGATTCCTATCTGCTGCCTCCGTTACTACTACAGAGTTCCTGATCGTCTCAACTCTCCTGTGTTTATCGTGTCAGCTCTCCGCTGCCTCCGTTACTACTACAGGGTTCCAGACCGCCTCTACTCTCCCGTGTTCAGCGTGCCTTCTCTACGCTGCCTCCACCACTACTACTGGATACCAGACAGCCTCAACTCTCCCGTGTTCATCATGTTTCCAGTTTCACTTACTACTGCTTCCTGAGTATTGCTTCATTGATTCTGGATTACCTGCCGTGCGCTGCACCAACCTGATTACCGCTTCCACCCTCCAGTGGTCTCTCCTCCTGCCGGCCTTCAGCCGTTCAGGTATCCCTGCACGTCTCTCTGACAGCCTGCTCTCCTGAACCGCGGTATGCATACTTTCCATTGACTTTGCTTTTGTATTGCATATCCATCTGGACTGAGTTGTGTTCTCCTCCGGAGCCTCCTATCCACTGTAGCTATTGTTACCTTTGACTTTGTTTCCTATTGCCTGGATAGCTATTGTGACTTTCTATACTTCAAGCAGTGCTTGTCAGTTATCGTTGTATTGTGGATATCATCGTGGGATCAAGTTCTGTGTGCCCCGTGTATACTCTGCTTTACATTCATCTCCTCGTGCCCCTCCTCACATATATATATCAGTGGTACAACTTGCTGACGCAGACCACTGACTCCTGTTCCCTGTGACACCAGTTTCAAGTATCCTCTCACATAAGCAGTGGTACAACTTGCTATACGCAGACCACTGACTTTCCCGTTACCTACTTTCACCTGGATTCCATTCCTTCACTATAGACAGCGGTACAACTTGCTATATGCAGACCGCTGACTCTCACTACCTCCTTGCTACTCCTGGACATTCCTCCTCACTATAGCAGTGGTACAACTTGCTATACGCAGACCACTGTCTCTCCTCACGTTTCCTTGTCCATCTGGTTCCTCGTGTACATTCATCTACTCATTACCAGTTGCTGCTAGTCATAGACTTTCCTTGAGCATTCTCTCACCATCTGCTGTTTCTCCTGTTCCGTTGTCACCCTGCTACCAGAGAACCATAGTACCAGCTATATTACTCTGGTAAGTCCATCATCTGGTGATATCCTGGGCAAAGACTCCTAGTGCCCGTGACAGTAAGATCAGGCCATGACAGACCCAGGTGCGGAACCTACAGCTAAAGAGATGCTGTTACACGTATTGAACAACAGGATGTTCGCCAGCGACATTTGCTGCGGTGTTACCGGGCGTTGGCCTCCCAGGGAGCGTCTGTGCAGGATGTCACAGCTACTGTTGATGCTCCTGTGCCTTCCTCCGTTTACCCAGTGCCATCCCAGGTGTCTACTGCTTCCACGCTTCACCTGCCTACTCCGTCAAAATATGATGGAGACCCCAAAACATGCAGGGGTTTTCTAAATCAATGCTCAGTTCATTTTGAGCTTCAACCTCACAATTTCTCTACTCATCGTTCCAGAGTGGCCTATCTCATTTCCTTGTTTTCCGTACAAGCTCTCGCATGGGCTTCCCCTCTGTGGGAAAGAAATGATCCATTATTACAGGATAGTGCCAAATTTATTTCCACGTTTCGAAGTGTATTTGATGAACCTGGTTGTGGTATTTCCGCTGCATCCAGCATCCTCCGTCTACGTCAGGGTTCTCGTACTGTAGGCCAGTACGTCATTCAATTTCGGATATTAGCCTCTGAACTTCAGTGGAACACTGAAGCATTAATTGCTGCCGCCTTCTGGCAGGGGCTTTCTGATAAAATTAAAGATGCACTGACTACTCAAGAATTACCTATTTCTCTAGAAGATTTGATTTCTCTTTGCCACCGTGTAGACATGAGATTTCGTGAAAGAGAGTCTGAAAAAACAACTTCATTTAAAGCAACTCTTCGCTCAAGCCCTCAAGTTCGCCCAGTTTCATCTCCGGTGATACCCATGGAGATAGGTCGCCCCAAATTAACTTCAGAGGAGAGGGACCGAAGAGTAAAAAATAGACTTTGTATCTATTGTGCTGATTCTACTCATATGCTCAATTCATGCCTTAAAAAAATCGGGAAATGCCAGGCCCTAACCAGTTCTGGAGAGGTGAAGTTAGGGTCCCTGGAGTCCTCTCCATGTTCTACGAAATTAAAAGTTTGTGCTTTTGATGTTACAGTTTCCTTTGCTACCAAATTCTTTAAGTCCCAAGCACTTATTGACTCTGGAGCTGCAGGAAACTTTATTTCTAAATCCCTCGTGAATCAATGGTCCCTACCAGTGATTACTTTGAAAATGCCTATTACTGTGACTGCTATCGATGGATCACACATTATTAATGGTCTCATCACCCAGAGTACGTCTCCAGTAACCCTTCAAATTGGTGTATTACACCAGGAAGAAATTTCATTTTTAATTCTTCCTGTTACTACCAGTCCTATTGTATTAGGCCTTCCATGGCTTCAACGTCACTCTCCTCAGATTGACTGGCACACTCCTCAAGTTACGTCTTGGGGGCCTGAATGTCATCATCGTTGCCTCTCTTAAGTCGTTCCTCTCAAAATACAGCAATCCTCCATTTCACCTTGTTCACCGGGACTTCCTCCTCAGTATGCTTCTTTTGCCGATGTATTTGATAAAACTCAGTCTGAACGTCTTCCTCCTCATCGTTCGTGGGACTGTCCGATTGATCTTCAACCTGGCAAGACTCCTCCCAGGGGACGTGTGTATCCACTTTCGTTACCTGAAACTCAAGCTACATCTGAATACATCCAAGAAAATCTCCAGCGAGGATTTATTCGACCTTCTACCTCTCCCGCTGGAGCAGGGTTTTTCTTCGTAAAAAAGAAGGATGGGTCATTACGCCCCTGCATAGATTTCCGTGGACTTAACGCCATAACTATCAAAAATCGGTATCCCATTCCATTAATTACTGAATTATTTGATCGTATCAAGGGAGCCTGGATCTTTACCAAGTTGGATCTTCGTGGTGCCTACAATTTAATTTGAATCAGGTCCGGTGACGAATGGAAGACAGCTTTCAACACCATAGACGGGCATTATGAATATTTAGTAATGCCCTTCGGGTTATGTAATGCCCCCGCTGTTTTCCAGGGTTTCATTAATGAGATCTTCCGGGACTTGTTATATGTTTGTGTCGTCGTCTATCTGGACGACATATTGATCTTTTCGCAGGACCTGCCTTCTCATCATCAACATGTGGCAGAGGTCCTTTCCAGACTCCGGAAAAATTCATTATTCTGTAAGTTAGAAAAATGTTCATTCGAGTTGCCCCAGATTCCATTTCTGGGATATATTGTCTCCGGAGTTGGTCTTCAGATGGATCCAGAAAAGGTGAATGCTGTGTTACATTGGCCTCAGCCAACTACTCTTCGTGCAATTCAGCGTTTTTTAGGTTTTGCCAATTACTATAGACGCTTCATTCAAGATTTTTCCTCGATTGCATCTCCTATTGTGGCCCTAACTCGTAAAGGGGCCAATACTAAACAATGGTCCTCTGAGGCTCTTCAAGCCTTCCAGTTTCTCAAAGAGTCCTTCTCCTCTGCTCCTGTTCTTCGACAGCCTGATGTGACGCTTCCCTTCTTCCTAGAGGTAGATGCCTCTAATGTTGGTTTAGGAGCCATTCTCTCCCAAAGATCGGAGCAACAAAAATTCCATCCTTGTGCCTTTTACTCTCGGGGTCTTCTGCCTGCGGAGAAGAATTATACCATCGGGGACAAGGAGTTGCTGGCTATAAAAGTAGCATTAGAGGAATGGAGATATTTGTTGGAGGGAGCTCGTCCTCCTGTGACAATTTTTACTGATCATAAAAATTTGTCATATTTACAGTCTGCTCAATGTTTGAATCCTCGTCAAGCAAGATGGTCTCTTTTCTTTTCTCGTTTTGAACTAATCATAACCTTCAAACCAGCTGCGAAAAATAAAAAAGCAGACGCCCTATCTCGAGCTTTTGTGACGTCCTCAGACGTTGAAGATGGTCCCAACCACTCTATATTAGACCCCAAATGTGTTTCTCTGGCTGCTTCTTCCACTAAGGTGCTACCATTTGGGAGAACTCTCGTGCCTCCTGCTCTTAGGAAGAAAATCCTTTCGTGGTTTCACTCTTCTCGTTTTTCTGGACACTCTGGTGAACGCAAGACCTTTGAAATTCTTTCTCGAAGTTACTGGTGGCCTTCTATGAGGAAAGATGTCAAAGATTTTGTGGCTGCGTGTGATTTGTGTTCCCAGTTTAAGACTCCCCGCAGAACTCCAGCGGGTTTGCTTCAACCACTACCCATTCCTTCCAAGCCGTGGACCCATATTAGTATGGACTTTGTTACTGATCTTCCCCCTAGTAAAAACTGTAATACTATTTAGGTAGTGGTGGACAGATTTTCGAAGATGGCACATTTCGTCCCTTTGACCGATTTACCTTCTTCATCTACTCTGGCTGATTATTTCATCAAAGAAATCTTCCGTATTCATGGATGTCCTTCCGAGATTGTTTCAGATAGAGGAGTACAATTCGTTTCCAGATTCTGGCGGGCCCTCTGTAAGACCTTGGGTAACCGATTATCACTCTCATCCTCCTACTATCCTCAATCTAACGGACAAACCGAAAGGGTCAATCAAGATCTTGAGACTTTTATAAGGATGTTCTCTTCAGCCAAACAAGACAACTGGGTAGATTTGCTTCCATGGGCTGAATTCGCTCATAACAACATGTATCATGAGTCATCTTCTAAAACTCCTTTCTTTGTGGTTTACGGTCACCATCCGTCTTTTCCGGAATTTCCTGCCCTCCCTCCCACCCAAGTTCCTGCTGTAGAGACTGTTTGTCAGACCTTCAAAAATATTTGGTCTCAGGTCAAAACCTGTTTAAAGAAGACATCTGCCAGATATAAGTCTTTTGCAGATAAAAAGAGACGGGCTATTCCACCACTGAAAATCGGAGATCGTGTTTGGTTATCAACCAAAAATATTCGTTTGAAGGTTCCATCTATGAAGTTCGCTCCTCGTTTTATTGGTCCGTATAGGATCATTCAAGTGATAAATCCAGTTTGTTTCAAACTTCTACTACCTAAGAACCTTCGTATTTCCAATGCCTTCCATGTGTCTTTGCTCAAACCTCTTATCATCAACCGTTTCTCGGTCCCTCCTTCAGCACCTCGGCCAGTTCAAATTCATCAAGAGGAGGACTTTGCGATTACTCACATATTGGATGCAAAAATTTCGCGAGGAGTTCTTCGTTTCCTCGTTCATTGGAAGGGCTTTGGTCCTGAGGAGCGGTCATGGAACAAAGCAGAAGATCTCAACGCGCCAGCTCTTCTTAAGAAGTTTTATTCCAAGTTTCCGGACAAACCCGGTTCCAGGTGTTCTGTGCCCACCTTTAAAAGGCGGGGTACTGTCACTCACCGGACTGTGAGTACCATTTCCCGTGTGTTCAGGAACCGTGGCCATCCGCCATCCTGAGGGTCTGCGCATGTGCAGCCCTTATCAAACCTTCAGTACCTGTTGCTTTTAATTGATTGGATGATCAGGCAACCCTCCCTATTTAAACCACCTGTGATCATTACCTGGTTGCCTGATCTTGGAGTCTCATTCCCCATGAGCCTCTGAAGGTGTTCCTGTGTTCCTCGTGTATTCAGCTCCTGCTGATTCCTGTTTACTGCTATTGTGGTTTCCAGACCACTTCAACTCTCCTGTGTTCATCGTGCCTGCACTCAGCTGATTCCTATCTGCTATTACTACTGGACTCCTGTTCGTTTCAACTCTCCTGTGTTCATCGTGCCTGCACTCAGCTGATTCCTATCTGCTGCCTCCGTTACTACTACAGAGTTCCTGATCGCCTTAACTCTCCTGTGTTTATCGTGTCAGCTCTCCGCTGCCTCCGTTACTACTACAGAGTTCCTGATCGTCTCAACTCTCCTGTGTTTATCGTGTCAGCTCTCCGCTGCCTCCGTTACTACTACAGGGTTCCAGACCGCCTCTACTCTCCCGTGTTCAGCGTGCCTTCTCTCCGCTGCCTCCACCACTACTACTGGATACCAGACAGCCTCAACTCTCCCGTGTTCATCATGTTTCCAGTTTCACTTACTACTGCTTCCTGAGTATTGCTTCGTTGATTCTGGATTACCTGCCGTGCGCTGCACCAACCTGATTACCGCTTCCACCCTCCAGTGGTCTCTCCTCCTGCCGGCCTTCAGCCGTTCAGGTATCCATGCACGTCTCTCTGACAGCCTGCTCTCCTGAACCGCGGTATGCATACTTTCCATTGACTTTGCTTTTGTATTGCATATCCATCTGGACTGAGTTGTGTTCTCCTCCGGAGCCTCCTATCCACTGTAGCTATTGTTACCATTGACTTTGTTTCCTATTGCCTGGATAGCTATTGTGACTTTCTATACTTCAAGCAGTGCTTGTCAGTTATCGTTGTATTGTGGATATCATCGTGGGATCAAGTTCTGTGTGCCCCGTGTATACTCTGCTTTACATTCATCTCCTCGTGCCCCTCCTCACATATATATATATCAGTGGTACAACTTGCTGACGCAGACCACTGACTCCTGTTCCCTGTGACACCAGTTTCAAGTATCCTCTCACATAAGCAGTGGTACAACTTGCTATACGCAGACCACTGACTTTCCCGTTACCTACTTTCACCTGGATTCCATTCCTTCACTATAGACAGCGGTACAACTTGCTATACGCAGACCGCTGACTCTCACTTCCTCCTCGCTACTCCTGGACATTCCTCCTCACTATAGCAGTGGTACAACTTGCTATACGCAGACCACTGACTCTCCTCACGTTTCCTTGTCCATCTGGTTCCTCGTGTACATTCATCTACTCATTACCAGTTGCTGCTAGTCATAGACTTTCCTTGAGCATTCTCTCACCATCTGCTGTTTCTCCTGTTCCGTTGTCACCCTGCTACCAGAGAACCATAGTACCAGCTATATTACTCTGGTAAGTCCATCATCTGGTGATATCCTGGGCAAAGACTCCTAGTGTCCGTGACAGGCTCTCACGCCCTCTATCTCACTAACAGGGGCTTGTCCCCTTTATCAAAATGGCCTACTGGCCCACTAACTTTATTGGGGCCTATTGCCCAAGTTCCTGGGCCTTGTGCCCCTAATTCTCCGTGCCAACGGGCCTTGTGCCCGACCGTGGCCCCGGGCCTAGTGCCCGAATTTAACACTGAGTCAACTTACCTGCTCTGCGCAGGAATCTCAGCTTGCCACGCCGTCTTCCGCTTCTTTCTCCGGGTCTTCCAGACCCTCCAGCTGGCGGCGCCTCTTCTCCTCTTCGGCGCTGGATCTGCTGTTGCTGCTGGGGCGGGGCGCTCTCAGCCCTTACAAGGGCTCCCCGCCGACGATCTCCGCCGCTTCTGGTCTTCTTCCCTGCTGGACGTCCCACGACGTCCTTCTCTCTCCGCCGCTGGACTCTTTCTCGCAAAATGGCGCCACCCGGCGACTTATATAGTCGCCGCCGTGACGTCATCAGCCGGCGTGAGCGCTGATTGGCTCACGTCGGCGCCAATATTTTGAATGGCCGGGCGCGAGCCGCGATTGGCTCGCGTATCCGGCCGCTGATTGGCCAGCGGGGAAAGATGAGCCCTGATTGGCTCATCCTTCCTCCGCGGACGGGACCTGCAGGAAAGAAGCCACGATACTCACCGCTGGATCGCTGGACGGGTGAGTACTTCTCTTCTTCCCTCTTCACCCGGTTGTAGGGCACCGCCATCTGAGGATTCTTCAGCCCCTCCAGGGGTGCAGCGACAGCCGGAATCTTTGCCCTCTTCACGGGCACCGGCTCCGGAGGCATCTTCTGTCCCTCCACAAGACCTCATCTTGAATATGCAGTACAGTTCTGGGCACCACTCTATAAAAAAGATAATTTGGAACTAGAAAGGTTTCAGAGAAGGGCGACAAAATTGATAAAGGGTATGGAGTCATTAAGTTATGAGGAAAGGTTAGCCAGTTTAGGCATGTTTACTTTAGAAAAGAGGCGTCTAAGGGGAGATATGATTACTATGTACAAATACATTAAGGGTCAATACAGAGAACTTTCATGGGAACCTTTTACCCCAAGGACTATACACAGGACACGTGGTCACCCCCTAAGGTTAGAGGAGAGGAAATTTCACAACCAGCAAAGGAAGGGGTTCTTTACAGTAAGGGCAGTCAAGATATGGAATTCATTGTCAGGGAAGGTTGTGATGGCAAATTCAATAGATATGTTTAAGGAAGGGTTAGACACATTTTTAGCGGAAAAGTGTATCCAGGGGTACGACCGTTAATTAAAATGAAGGATAGTAGTGGATATAGGGTAAACTTAGGACTGCAATATTGAGTCTGGGGGGATCTTCACAATTGAAACAGATTGGTGGTTGCTTACTCTGGATCAATTTCAAATATAAGTGCAGGATTGCAGGAGATCCAAAATAGGTTGAACTTGATGGACTGGTGTCTTTTTTTCAACTTCATCAACTACTATGTTACTATGTATTGTGGCATACTGTTACACTTACCCGCTCGCCGAGCCGCACTTCCGGGTAGTCCCGGCGGCGATCACATGACTTGGAGGCGGGGAATTCAAATGTTATTTCTTCCTGCTCTGACACACTACCTGTGTCAGAGCAATGAGTTATCTGCGCCTGGCTGTCTCCCGGGTGAACCTTCCCTGTGAATTCTGTGTCTCCTGGATTTGGATTTCCCTATGTACCGACCTGGCAAGTTTCCTGACTACTCTATTGTTTATTCCCTGGCACCTCCGTTTGGATTACTCTGTGTACCGACCTGGCAAGTTTCCTGACTACTCTATTGATTATTCCCTGGTACCTCCGCTTGGATTATTCCGTGCACCGACCCGGCCTGTTTCCTGACTACTCAACCGTATATCCCTGGTACAAGCGTAGCGGAGAGTTTCCTGCCTAACAACCCGGATTACCTCGCTGTTATCACGGTCAGTGTATTACCGCTTACATCGTGTATGCTACTGTTACCTTGCTGTCCATCTCATAGATCCTTGTCCTTACGTTGGTAGGCTAACCTGGGGGCCGCAACCTGCGGTTCTCTGGCAGCAAAACCCATCCTGCCTTGCGGCGGTTCTTGGAGAAGACCGGGAGGGCCGTTAGACTCCGTGCCCTGGGAAGGCCGGCACTAATACCAGCTAAGGTAATCACCAGATTGTAACACATACCAATTTAATATGATATACATTTAATTCAGGAATTATACAAGGGTTCTTAAGAGAACATAAATAATACATATTTAATTCAAAAAAAGGGAATATAACATCTTGCAATAAATTTAGCTCTGTAAGTAATCCATAAAGTAATCCATCGGACTGCTATATTAAATTCAGAAGGGTCACATTATGGATCATACATTAAAGATCATGTTCTTTCAAGGACATATATTATAGCATCTAATCTAATCTTTTAAGTAAAAAAATTAATAATATTGTTTTATTATATTCACTAAGTACACAATATTGGTTGGATAATACATATTTCCCTATTTAAGAACATGCAAATTAGAAAACATACATGATAGCATTGAATAGTCATCATATAATTTAGTGAATATCACTATTTTATTCAAATCACTGTGTGCTGAGTATTATTAAACTATATAATTTCATAATTATTAACTGTATACTAATCATATGTGAAAGGTGACCAAAGAAAAAGTGATTATATATATATGTGTGTATATATATATATATATATATATATATATATATATATATATATATGTAAAATAAATTAATATATAATAAATTTAACTAGAATAAAAAATAATGAGGTGAAGAAATATATAAATAAAAGTATTACGTGAATAATTTACATAGAGTGATGTTAAGATGACATTATAACATGTCAATAATAATTCAAAGTGATAAAGCTGAGTAAATAATTCAAAAAGGAAAAAGGTGAGAACAATAAAGAATGTCAAATAAGGAGTGGCTATATAAATACCATGAAATTATTATTCTCATTCAGTCTCATTTTAGTAATTCCTTTTTGATGTCACTTCCTCTTATATTAAGATATTTTTTTACTAAAGCAAATGCTGTCAAATCCTTTGTATTACATTGGTGTTCCTTCAAAAAATGCTTAGCAACCATAGTCAATGGTTTTAATTTGAGAGTATCCACTTTGGCATTTAGAATATTTCCAATGTGTTCCAGTAGTCGTTGTTTTAATGGTTTACTGGTCATTCCTATATATGGAAGCTTACAGGTACATTTCAAACAGTAAATTACTCCAGGAGTATTGCAGCTGATAATTGTTTTAATGGTGTGTGTTTTTGACTGTGGTAGTCACTTTAACGGTGCTGATAACACCGACAGTTACTATCATGAACAAAAATACACAAAACTCACTTGCCCGACTCATAATAAATGCTGGCTGACCTTAATAATGACAAAACAAGTCCCCCAAAAGTGTGGTAAGAAATCACGAGCACCAGTAATAACAGCAGCCTGTTTTCACGTCATTTTCAATTGCGACCTCTATATCACTATTTTTAAAGCACCAATGCCGCTTCTCTTCGGAGCTACGTGTTAGACTTAGGGTTAGGGTTAGCATTAGGAATAGGGTTAGGGTTAGGATTAGGGTTAGGTTTAGGGTTAGGAATAAGGTTAGTGTTAACGACCCGGCATTGCCGATTTAAAAATACTGATATAGAGGTTGCAATTTAAAATGACGTGAAAACAGACTGCCGTTACAGATGCTTCTGATTTCTTAATACACTGTCGGGGACTTGTTTTGTCATTCTTAAGGTCAGTCAGCATTTATTAGGAGTCGGGCAAGTGAGTTTCATGACTTTTTTGTCATCCTACTGCCTGTTCTTTATAGCAGCTCCGCAAATTCGTACCCCACTCGTTTTTGATACCTGTCATTAAAAGATTTTGTTTTGACAGTATATCTACATGCTTTGCATGTACCACACGGAAAAATCCTACAGTCATATATCCTTTTGAGTTATCTCTGTTTGCAATATGACTTCTAGTGAGTAAATCCTTTAAATTTTTGGATCGTCTCCAGCTCCATGGAATATGATCACCAATGACTTCTTTGAGATCTGAAATGTTTGTTTGAGATGACTCTAATTTGATTAGATTCCACATCCACTGTACATAGCCAAGAGTTAGCATCTAGATTTAAATTTTGCAGTTTTCCCAAAATGTTCATTGTATCAGTTATATAGGAGGGCAAAGTGGTGACAAATTCCCTTAAGTATATATCCACATAAATACTCGATCTTTCTCTTAAATGATCAATTCTGGATACAATTGGTTTTCCGTGAGACTTTCTTTCGTTTTTATGAATTTTAGGTAATAAATAGAAAGTTGCTGTTTTTGGAATGTCCACACAAAGGAAACCATGGTCTTTCTTATTTATGACACCATTACCATATGCTGTTGTTATTAAATACTGATATTATCTCAAATATTTGGCAGTAGGATTAAATATAAATTTTTGGTAGCATGTTGTGGCATTTAATTATCTGTAAGCTTCATTTAAATATTCTTCTTTGGGCCATAAAACAATATTTCCTCCTTTATCGGAACTTTTAATAATGACATCTGTCCAGTTTTGTATTTCTTTCAGAGCTTTCTAATCTTTATTATTCAAAATGGATTTTTTACATGTAGTGCATTTCATTAATTGGTCAAAATCCTGTGATACAAGGTATAAAAAAAATTGTGTTTGAGGACAAAGGGTTATTTGGGCTCAAGAAGAAGACTTCTTGGTCAATTTTCTATTCATTTCAGTTTTACTATCCTGAATCAATACAACTTTTTGTTGTAATCCTAGAATCCTAATGATATCTCCATCCTGTGATGTTAGCTGACTTACTGTCACTCGCCGGGGTATCGGGCTGCCCACCCGACCCCCGGCAATCTTACCTTGCTCCGGCGCTCCGCTCGGTCCCGGGCACCGCCATCTTGGATTCGGGTCTGCGCATGCGCAGACCCGCGATTTATAAAACCTATTGCTGTCTCCTCATTGGCCAGGCTCCAAATTTTGGCTCCAAATTCAAAAGGCACTTCCTCCATTCATTCAGTGCCTGTTACTCAGTTGCCTTTTGGGTGCCTAAGACGTGGCTACTCTGATTCTATACTCGTCTGCAAAGCTGACACTCCACTCAGGTACCGACTATCTATTCTACTCAACTGCAAAGCTGACATTCTATTCAAGTACCTGCTACTATACTCGTCTGCAAAGCTGACACTCTATTCAAGTACCTGCTACTATACTCATCTGCAAAGTTGACACTCTATTCAAGTACCTGCTACTATACTCATCTGCAAAGCTGACACTCCACTCAGGTACGACTATCTATTCTACTCGTCTGCAAAGCTGACACTCTATTCAAGTACCTGCTACTCTACTCGTCTGCAAGCTGACACTCTATTCTAGTACCTGCTACTCTACTCATCTGCAAGGTTGACATTCTATTCAAATACCTGCTATCCTACCTGCTGGTTTCCTGACTTCCCAAGAGGGCCTCGCTGAGTACTCTGGCAGGGGCCACGACCTGCGAGCAGACGCAGCTAAGACCATACTGCTTTGCGGCAGTTCCTGGTAAACACCGTCTGCTAGTTAGACTCCGCGCCCTGTTGGTGTAGCGCTAAACTGTGCAGACCCTAGGATTCGCATCGTAAAGACCTGCTATCACCTGAGACCGTGACAGTAGGAACAGGCCAAAACTTTTCTTTACCATGACGGATCCCAACGTGGAACCCTCGGCGAAAGACATGTTACAGCATTTGCTTAGCCGAGTGGAACAACAGGATTCGATTCAGTGCAGCTTCTACAAGGATTCCAAAGCCTCGCTGCTCGCCTTGATTCTTTCCAAGTGCCTCCAGTTGTCCAGGCGGAAAATCCTCCAGAACTGATCGCTCCTCTTCCCTTCAACTCTACTTTGCGCCTTCCAACTCCCGCTAAATTTGACAGGGACCCCAAATTATGCCGGGGTTTCCTGAATCAATGTTCAATACAGTTTGAACTCCAGCCACAGAACTTTCCCACTCAGAGGTCCAAGGTGGCTTATCTCATATCACACCTATCAGGCCAGGCTTTAGCCTGGGCTTCACCTCTTTGGGAACGTGATGATACTCTCCTGGCGGATAGTGCTGCGTTCATAGCAGCATTTCGTAGAATATTCGACGAACCAGGAAGAGTCACCTCAGCAGCATCTAGCATCCTCCGCCTTCATCAAGGTTCCCGCTCGGTGGCTCAATACGTCATCCAATTTCAAACCCTGTCGTCTGAACTGCGCTGGAACAATGATGCTTTAGTGGCTACCTTCTGGCAGGGTCTATCCGATAAAATCAAAGATGCCTTAGCTTCACAGGAATTACCCTCCACACTTGAGGCTATGATTTCGCTTTGCAACAGGGTGGATCTTCATTTCCGCGAGAGGTCCTCTGAGAAGGATGCTTCCCGGCATACTCCGACTAGACTTGCACCCCACTTTTCCCATCCGGTGCCGGTGGATGAGCCCATGCAAATTGGGCGCTCTCGACTGACCCCAGAAGAACGTGACAGGAGGCTCAAGAACAAGCTGTGCCTATACTGTGCAGATCCAGGACATCTCTTGAACTCCTGCTCCAAGAGGCCGGGAAATGCCAGACCCTAACCTGCTCCGGAGAGGTCAGATTAGGGCTTTCCAAACCCTATCCCTCCAGTAAAACTCCCAATATCTGTTCCTTCCCTTTTACCCTCTATGGGCCCTCAGGTCCCATTCTTACCTCTGCCCTCCTGGACTCAGGAGCAGCTGGGAATTTTATTTCCTTTTCTTTGGTTTTACAGGCTTCCATACCAACGGTGCCTTTGGAGATTCCTGTTTCCATCACAGCCATAGACGGTTCCCGAATTGCTAATGGTACTGTGGAACTTCGTACCAAACCAATCATCTTGCAAGTTGGAGCACTTCATCGTGAAGAAATCACTTTCCATGTGCTTCCCTCTATCATGACTCCCATCATCTTGGGCCTACCCTGGCTCCAGCAGCACTCCCCCCAGATAAATTGGTCCACCTCTCAACTTCTCTCATGGGGTCATGAGTGCTTCCAGAAGTGTCCTACTCGAGTGCGGCCTCTCCGAGCCGTTTCTACTTCACCTCAATCCACAACTCTACCCGAGCACTATCATTCCTTCCTGGATGTGTTTGATAAAGTTCGCTCTGAACATCTGCCACCCCATCGCTCATGGGACTGTCCCATTGAACTCCTGCCCGGGAAGATTCCTCCTCGAGGTTGAGTATACCCATTATCATTACCTGAGACCTCCTCTATGTCAGAGTATATTAAGGAGAACCTTCTACGTGGCTTTATCAGACCTTCTTCATGCCCTGCCGGAGCAGGCTTATTCTTTGTAAAAAAAAAAAGATGGATCTTTGAGGCCATGCATTGACTATCGTGGATTGAATGCTATAACAATAAAGAACTGTTATCCCATCCCACTCATCACTGAGCTCTTCGATTGGATCAAGGGGGCTCGTGTCTTCACTAAACTAGACCTGAGAGGCGCCTATAATCTTATTCGGATCAGAGCCGGAGACGAGTGGAAGACAGCATTCAATACACGTGATGGTAATTTCGAATATCTAGTAATGTCATTTGGTCTGTGCAACGCACCTGCTGTATTCCAAAGTTTTGTTAATGAAATTTTCAGAGATCTGCTCTATGTTTGTGTCATTGTATACCTAGACGATATTCAAATTTTTTCTCCTAACCTCACATCTCATCGTCTCCACGTGGCAGAAGTCCTCTCCAGGCTACGCCAAAACCATTTGTTCTGTAAACTGGAGAAGTGTTCCTTCGAACTCGACCAAATACCATTCTTAGGTTACATCGTATTCGGATCTACAAATGGACCCAGACAAGGTGAAGGCAATCTTCGAATGGCCCCTTCCATTGGGCTTGAAACCGATCCAGCGATGCCTTGGCTTCGCCAATTATTACAGGCGCTTCATCCTGGGCTATTCCACCATTGTAGCACCCATTGTGGCTCTTAGACGGAAGGGTTCCAACCCTAAATCCTGGCCATCACCCGCTGTAGAGGCCTTCCACTTCCTCAAAAAAGCCTTTGCCTCAGCACCTATTCTCAGGCAACCCGACTCCTCCTCCTCATTCTTTCTAGAGGTCGATGCGTCTAATGTGGGCATTGGAGCATTGCTCTCGCAAAAATCTCCACCCTTGTGCCTTCTATTCAAGGAAGTTCCTTCCAGCGGAGAAGAATTACGCCATCGAGGATAAGGAGTTGCTGGCAATCAAAGTGGCCCTGACGGATCTTCTTGAAGGGGCAAGACACCCGCTTACAATCTACACCGACCATAAAAATCTTCTATACCTCCAAACCGCACAATGTTTAAACCCCAGACAGGCACGCTGGTCCTTGTTCTTTTCCCGCTTTGAGCTCCGGATTACCTTCAAGCCTGGGAATAGGACTAAAAGGGCTGAAGCTCTCTCCCCTGCGTTTCCTGCGCACGTACTCTCTGAGGACAAACCGTCTTATCCTATCCTGGACCCTAAATGTCTGGTGTCTGCTACGCAGCTCAAGTCTCCCGTTCCTCCTGCTGGGAAAACCTTTCTTCATCCTAAACTCCTCCATAAGCTCTTGAAACACTTCCATTTCACCATTTTCTCTGGTCACTCAGGCATCCGCAAAACCATAGAACTAGTGTCCAGAAATTATTGGTGGCCCAGTCTACACTCTGATATCAAGGACTTTGTCTCTTCCTGTAGTAGCTGTACACAAAGCAAATCTTCACATCAACTTCCTGCCGGCCAACTGCTCCCTCTGCCGCTTCCTCAGGAACCCTGGACCCATATTAGTATGGACTTCATAACCGATTTTCCACCAAGCAAGAATTGTACAGTCATATGGGTCGTGGTCGATCGCTTTTCTAAAATAGCCCACTTCATCCCACTTCCTGGTCTTCCCTCCTCTCCCATCCTGGCATCTCACTTTGTTAAGGAGATATTTCGTCTGCACGACTGCCCTCTTGAAATAGTTTCGGACCGAGGCGTTCAATTCAGGTACCGACTATCTATTCTACTCGTCTGCAAAGCTGAAACTCTATTCAAGTACCTGCTACTATACTCGTCTGCAAAGCTGACACTCTATTCAAGTACCTGCTACTCTACTCGTCTGCAAAGCTGACACTCTATTCAAGTACCTGCTACCATAATCGTCTGCGAAGCTGACACTCCACTCAGGTACCGACTATCTATTCTACTCGTCTGCAAAGCTGAAACTCTATTCAAGTACCTGCTACTATACTCGTCTGCAAAGCTGACACTCTATTCAAGTACCTGCTTCTATACTCGTCTGCAAAGCTGACACTCTATTCTAGTACCTGCTACTCTACTAGTCTGCAAGGTTGACATTCTATTCAAATACCTGCTATCCTACCTGCTGGTTTCCTGACTTCCCAAGAGGGCCTCGCTCAGTACTCTGGCAGGGGCCGCGACCTGCGAGCAGACGCAGCTAAGACCATACTGCTTTGCGGCAGTTCCTGGTGAACACCGTCTGCTCGTTAGACTCCGCGCCCTGTTGGTGTAGCGCTAAACTGTGCAGACCCTAGGATTCGCATCGTAAAGACCTGCTATTGCCTGAGACCGTGACACTTACATCATTTGGTTCTGTTAACTTTTCCCTTTCTCTTTCTTTTAGTTCGAAATGCTTGTATAAAAGCAATTTTCTAATATAGAGAAAAATATCTTTCTCCAATTGGAATCTATTTGGGTAGCTTGTTGGTGCAAATGATAAGTCATCTAATACAGGGTGTTAGAAGGACACAGCCAGCAAACGGATGTGTATTCACCTGCAGTAGTCGAACTTCAAGCCGGGGCAGAAAATACAGCATACATTCACAGTTAGACAATGTAGGTGTTTTTTTTCCTTAGGAGGGTCCCATTGACTTCACTGCATTGAGAGGAACAGAAGGTATAGATTCACAGAAAAGGGGCATAAGTGCCCAAGTGATATAAAGGAGTGATGTAAGAGTGGAAGAACAAGGTGTAGCAGGTCAAGTTAGTACAGAGTGATTACGTGCAGGGCCACCTTAACAACTTTATGGGCCCCCGGGCAATGCAGTGTATCGGGCCCCTAAAAAAAATGAAAAAAATAAATAAATATATATATATATATATATATACATACAAGTTAACCCGTGCATGATACTCATGCATTCTAGTCAAATCAAGCTACTTAAGGTGTTAAAAAGGTTCTTGTCATGCATTTGGGCCATAGCCCAGGCCTCCTCAGGGGAAGAGCGTTTTTTCCCGACGTAAGCGCTCTTTTTTAACGTGGTTTTGTCCACATGTCACCACCTCATCATTCTTCTCCATCACCTCATCCTTCATTTTCATCGCCACATCTATCCAGATGTCTATCCAGACACAGGGATCTCTCTCAGCGGTCCTGAGTATCACACTCCTATCACTCTGTCACCCCGGCAACCACCAACCACTCCCCACTGTCACCCCCGGCAACCACCAACCACTCCCAACTGTCACTTCTCCTTCAAGAAATATATATATTTTTTTTTAAATCTTTATAAACACTTTTAACAATTAACAAATTAAATTAACAAATTAAAAACATCTTAGTATACCAAATTTCAGCCCTTTCTGAATTTTTTATCCCACACACACTAAGAATTTAGTAGGTCAGTGTATAACTCCGCCCAGCAGGTGGCGCTGCAGCTTGGTTTTATTTTTTCCACACACAGACAGACTAACACACGCCACTAGACATTTATATTATAGATATATATATATAGTGTGTGTGTGTGTAAAAAAAAAATATATGTTTGTAAAAAAAAACGTGATTATATATATATATAATCACTTTTTTTTTACATTATATATATATATATATATATATATATATATAAGGGCCCCCTTAACTTACCTTAAGTCCAATCCTCTTCTTTTTTCCGCGCCGCTGAGTCTCTTTTGCCCTCTTCCGTGCTGTGGTTGCAGTGAATGCTGGGCGTGACATCACGCCCAGCATTCACTGCGAGCACAGCACGGAAGAGGGGACCAGGGAGGGAGCCGGATCACCGCTGATGTGACCGCAAGGTAAGTATTTTTTTTTTTTTTTAGGATTTGGACGGGCCCCCCTTGCCTGCAGGGCCCCCGGGCACCTGCCCATCGTGCCCAATGGAAGAGACGGCCCTGATTACGTGCTCATTTTCTTTGGCATGCAGTAGACAGGGATGGTGAAGCCAGGGCAGTAGGTTCAGGCCCCATAGAGATAGGGCAGCAGGGATTGCATTGGCAGAGGAGAAATTTGAGTCAATCCTCTACACTTTCAGGAATTCGGGCTGAGAGATGCATGGTCGAGGGCGGGTCTAGCAATGCCAGCATCATCACACATGCTTAATAGAGATGAGGTCAGGAGTAGGGATGTTCACTGACCCCAGTGTTTTGGTTTTAGATCTGTATTAACTTCATGTTTTGGTTTTGGCAAAAACATCCCCACATGTTTTGGTTTTGATTTTGGATATATATTTTTGCTTTTTTTTTTTTTAAAAAAAAAAATGCTAAAATCACAAAATGTGACTCTTTTTGTGTTCCAACTTTATTATTAACCTCAATAACATTAATTTCCAGATATTCACAGTCAATTTTTTCATGTGACAATAACACTGCTACCCCTCCTGTTTCTGTATGAGCAATGGCACTGTCAGGCGCCGATTCCGCACTGACACTTGGTGCAGGAGACGGATGCCTGCACCTTTTCAACAGCCGCATCCCGTTGCCTAGCAGTGGGATGCTCCTTGTTCCTTGCACGCAATGCGTGCGCATTCTCTGTTTAGTCGCGTCCCGTTGTTGGGTAGAGGGACACTATCTCCGCTCACCTGTCAGCGGTCAGCGTGTCTGACCGACAAATCTCCATCACCCAATCAGGATGTACCTTATGGTTTATAGAGCACCATCTGACACATGTTGGTTAGCAGAGTATTGGTTCACTCCTGCTCTAGCGCTTCCTGAACTCCTGATCTAGTGTTCTTTGGTTCTGACTCGGCTTCCTGTTACTATTCTCCTGTGATTCAGTTTGGTACCCTGCTGCCCGGCTGGTTTGACTATTTGGCTTGACCTGACTTCTCTTTGGAACCTCACTGTGTACTGCACTGCTTGTTTGGCATTGACCTGGACTGCCTGACTACGCCTGTCTACAACTGTTGCTACACCAGTGACTGTCTTGGAGAACCGTGACCTCCGTACCCTCTGAATACTGGTGGTACGTTACACTCCGCGCCTCCATGTTCAGTTGCACTAATACCGGTTAGCGGCAATCTCTGAAATTCCGTGACAGGCACTGAGCAATGGCACTGTCGAGTGTCTAGAACACCCCTTTTTCTGTGTAAGCAATGGCGCTGGATCTCCAGGGGAAAAAAGTACTTATGGAATCCAAAACCGGCGAGATCTGATGATGCAACAATGATGTTTTGCCTTTATTCAGATCCGAGAAAGCAGGAAAGTACGGAGCGGACTTGGCTCAGTACTCGGATTGGCGATGTTGGGGAGGGGGGGTTTGGTTTTCAGAAAACCAAGCCTGAGCATCTCTAGTCAGGAGCTTAGAGACAAGTTTTGAGGGGATATTTTCAAGGAGGTAAGTAGGATTGTGTGTGCTTGGCTCCACCCTTAGGGTTGTACGTAGCCATGGAAATAGTATAAAGAATATGGAAAGGAGAATACAAAGAGATTGTCACTGTCACAGCAATAGGGTTTCTGGGATCCGTCTCGGGACCCCAGGGACTAGCTGTGGCAGGAGTGTAGTGGAAACTGGATAAATGTCTTGCTCATAGAGCTGCTTGCAGGTGCAAAGAAGGTGAATCCACATGAGGAATAACTATCAAGGTATGTATTTCAGCAGTAGAATGAATCTGAATTCACATGAGTGGTTAATGGTTTGCAATTTAGATAACAACAATAGATGAAGTTGAATTCACACGAATGGTTAAAGTTTGCAGCTCATGTAATAGCAATAGATGAAGATGAATTCACACGAATGGTTAAAGGTTTGCAGTTCATGTAATAGCAATAGATGAAGATGAATTCACACGAATGGTTAAAGGTTTGCAGTTCATGTAATAGCAACAGAAGAGGTTGAACTCATTGAGCTAAGTCCATAATACAGCAGCAGGTTGAGGTTGAATTCACTCAGAGGTAATGGTGGAGACCTGTACACAGTGGGAGAATAGAAGCAGTAATCCGGATGAAGCTGCGTACACATGAAGGGTAGATCTCTGTATTCAGCAGGTAGTTTGGAGAAACAAACAAAAGCCACTGTAGATCTGGAACCAGGAACTAGGAAGTGTTGCACTGGCAACTTGCTGAGTGTAGGTCGGGCCTTTTATAGTCTGCAGAGGAAGCTAATTGGGGAATGGCATCAGGTGTTCAGACTCAGCAGGAAGTTTAGCAAATGTCTCACCCAAGATGACAACCTCCAGTGCTGCAGACAGAAGTCACGCTTGTCCCAGGATAAAATGCTGCATATGACCAGGAGGAAGATGTACGGCAATATGGTACTGCCGAGTGGTGTAAACAGCGCTAAGACCCCGATTCGTGACAGTCACATTGCTGCCAGGGTTTAAAGACTTGGTTGATACATCAGATAGAATGATTTTAAAGGGATGAGTGGGCTAAGGATCAGAGACTTTTGGAAACTGGTTGTGGGCTGTCATGACAATGGACAGTATTATTGAGAAGAAAAACACATTGTAAAGTTCCTCATTATTTAAGTATATTCATACCATATCGGAAGCATATAGAGATTATGAGTAAGCATTTAGGAAGAGGCCAGCTATGCCATAAGGCAGCAAAGCTATGTATTTATGGCTTTCCCTGGTGTCAGTAAAGTATTCATACCTCTTTCAAAGTAGCGTACCATCAGAAATAAGGTAAAAAGTGTCTGCTAGGAGTTTAATAAGGATGAGTGTAAGAGAAGTCCTGCATCATTATAGAAATGTCTGCTCTGCCTGCTGTAGTTCTCATCCATCAAATAGCTGTTTTAAAAGGAACAAAATACCAATTTGGGAGTTGTTTATCCTGGGCATATAATGGGCAGCACAGTGGCCTAGTGGTTAGCACTTCTGTCTCACAGCACTGGCGCTGGGGTCATTCAATTCCCGAACATGGCCTTATCTGTGTGGAGTTTGTATGTTCTCCCTATGTTTGCGTGGGTTTCCTCCCACACTCCAAAAACATACTGGTAGGTTAATTGACTGCTCAAAATTAACCCTAGTCTCTCCCTCCCTGTCTGTCTTTGTCCCTCTGTGTGTGAGTATGTGTCTATAGTAGGGAATTTAGACTGTAAGCTCCAATGGGGCAGGGACTGATGTGAATGAGTTCTCTGTACAGCGCTGTGGAATTAGTGGCGCTATATAAATAAATGATGATGATGATGATATAGAGGAATGTGTGTTCAGTTGTGGAGCATAAGGACATTTTATGAGAGAAATTGACAAATGAGGTAGCGCTAGAAGGAATAGCAGGTTCATTTAACTGTCTTCCTATCCTGGATTTGATTATCATTATTATCCTTTAATTGTTAGGAGCCACAAGAGTTCCGCAGCACCGTACACTGCACAAACAGTAGACTAAACAAGGTGAATCATTACAAACAGTAAACAAAAAATACCAAAACTTCAGAGACTCCAGGCAGGCTAATGCAGTAAAGATGGAGCAGAAGAACAGGTATGGAGAACAAAGGGAAGAGGGCCCTGCTCAAGTGAGCTTACATCCTAAGAAAGGGTAGACAGAACTCAGGCACACAGGGAGCAAGTTGAAGTAAGTGGGGAGAGAACAAGGGGGCTGGGAGGAGAGAGGGGGAAAACAGGCGGAGGAGATGAGGGGGTTAGGTGGAAGGTTGGTAGGCCTTTAGGAACAGGTAAGTTTTAAGTGCCCTCTTGAAGGAGGAAAGATTGGGAGAAAGATGGATGGAGCGAGGGAGGTCGTTCCAGTTGTAACAATTCTGTAACGTGTACAACAATGTAGATATAAATATGGAGTACTTGCCTTACTCTAGATCAGCGCTGGCCGGCCAGTGGTGCGGAGTCTAACGAACCCCCTTGTGTTCACCAAGAACCGCCGCAAGGTGGGATGGGCTTTGCTGCGGAGGATCGCAGGTCGCAGTCCACTGGTCTGCCTCTAGCGATAAGGATGTAGGAGGTAGCCCACGATTACACAGGAACTGGAAGGTAGTATCAGGATAGCCGAGGTCTGGTACACTTGGAGTGGAGATAATATGTTGTCAGCAAGCCTGGGTCTGGTACACTTGGATAATCTGAGAAGTCTGTGTCACGGTTCTTACGATGAGACTCGGCAGATGTAGCGACCCCAAGGGATTCGAACAGTTTAGCACTACTCCAACAGGGCGCGGAGTCTAACGAGGAGACGGTGTTCACCAGGAACCGCCGCAAATGGTATGGGCTTAGCTGCGTCTACCTCGCAGGTCGCGGCCCCTACTAGAGCACTGTACGGAAGTCCCTGAGAGACTACAGGCAGTAGTACCGTAGTAAGAGTGGTAAATATAATAAGTAATGGTAATGAAGATGATGCAGTTCGGTGTAACTATGCAGACCACTATGTGGTGTTTAGGTTCAGGAGAATGAGCGTCAGCTCTGAAGACAAATGTAGAGAAGTTGTCTGGAGATGAGTGTCAGCTCTGCAGGCCACTATGTGGCGGAGAGTCCAGTAGAATGAGCGTTAGCTCTGTAGACCCCTATGTGGTGGAGAGTCCAGTAGAATGAGCGTTAGCTCTGTAGACCACTATGTGGTATAAAGTTCAGTAGAATGAGCGTCAGCTCTGAAGACAAAAGTAGAGGAGATGTCCGGAGATGAGCGTCAGCTCTGCAGTCTAGGATGGAAGAAAATAGCTGGAAGATCACAGGAAGCCACTTCTATCACCAGGAGGTGACTCAAAGAACAGGCACTGTAGGTAAGGAGGAAGTGCCTTTTAAACTAAGCGCCATTAGAATCCATCAATGAGAGGAGAACAGAGGTTTTAAAGAACCTGTCAGGTCTGCGCATGCGCAGACCCGAATCCAAGATGGCGGCGCCCAGGACGGAGTGGAGCACCGGAGCCAGGTAAGTCTGCCGGCTGTCGGGTGCGCTGCCCGCACACCCGGCGTGTGATAGTCTGCAAGGAACTGGTACACGGAGAATCACACGAGAAGCACCTAATGAGGGAATGTAGGAAGTTGCTCTGATGCTGCCCAGGCATCAGAGCAGACCTTTAGTAGTTTGTACTTTTGAATTCCCCACCCTGTGCAGTCATGTGACAGCGCCGCTGCGACCCGGAAGAGAGAGAGGATTGCGGCGCTGGAGCAAGGACGGGTTAGTTATAACACCAGTGAAGAGGGGCAGCACGGGAGAAGTCTTGGATTCTGGAGTGGGAAGAGGTGATCAGAGTGGAGGAGAGGCAACGGTCATTGGCCGAGCGCAGGGAGCGGGCATTTGATGATGTCATTCTTGGATGTGGTGCTGAAAAAATAAACTAGTACATTCAGAATGGTGCCCGGAGGGGGTGTTTTTCACTTACGTGATTACCCCTGAGTTACACAAGTTAGTATACACCTCTTTCATAAATCTTTACAAAAAGTCAAGAGCTGTGGGAAGGAAGTGTTAATAGCCAATGCAGATATAGACAGGTACCATAGGTTGTGCTATAGCCTGTAAGTTATTTGAAGAGTTCAGCTCATTTTTAGAATGTTAGGTAATAAGGACATATGCCATTTATTGGATGATTTTCTATTCACAGCTCCTGCTGGGTCCTTAATTGGCTGTGACAGTATGTTTTAAGTATTTTGGAGTGCAACTAGCATCGGGTAAATTGGTAGGCCTAAGAATGGTACTGGCATTCTTGGGCATAGAGATTCACACAGTTCAAAGCTACTTTGTTTAGCACTATTTTGGAATAGTATGATTATTGGGCACTACTGTATAGCATAATATGATTTGGGGGCACTACTATGTGGCATAATATGATTTTGGGTCCTACTGTGTGGCATAATATGATTTGGGGGCACTATTGTGGCATAATATGAACTGGGGCACTACTGTATGGTATAATATGATTTTAGGGCACTACTGTATGATATAATATGATTTGGGGCACTTTTGTATGAACTGGGGCACTATTGTGGCATAATATGATTTGGTGGCACTATTATGGCTTAATATGAACTGGGGCACTTTTGTGGCATAATATGATTTGGGGGCATAAATATATGGCATAATATGATTGGTGGGCTCTATGGTGGCTTAATATCAATTGGGGGCACGTACTCAGGCATGAGGGAAGGGGGAGAGTGTTAATAAAATGTGGGAGGTAAGCTATTAATTCAATGCTGGAGTTTAGATGGGGGCTAATTATTTAATTGGTGCTATTTTATTTGTGGGGTGATGCGGGTCACTTTAATTTAATATCGGGGCCTAGCAATTTAAGAAGGGATGATTGGACCTTTAATTTAATGCTGGGGTGGATTGGGGGTTATTAATTGAAAGTGGGGCTGTTTGGGAAAAAATAACGTCTATTTATTAAATGGGAATATGAATTATTTAATGGCAGTGATGGTTGCGGGAAATAGGTATATTTCTTAAACGTAAATGCTATTTAATTTATTTAATTTACTGCTGGGGTTGTTTGGAGGCAGGGAAATAGATTAATTTATTAAATATGAATATTAGTATGTTTTTTTTCCAAATAGGGCCTCCAACATTGCAGGATCCAGACAAGCAGCAACTAAAGACAACAGCAGCCACAGGTGATGAAAGTGACAAGAACAGGTAGGAGAGAGCAGGACTGTCTGCAAACTGTCCCGATTTGTGGGGACTGTTTTGTTCGGTGAGATTTGGTTTGACTACAAGGACAGTTGGGAGGCATGTCCCACTTCACACTGTACTGCTTGTGAAGGCAGAGCTGCATGCAACTAACAGTATTGCACACAGTATTGCCTGTGAATTTGTCTAACATTTGTCTAAAATGATAACCATGTTACATAATAGGGGCCCCCTGTCTTAAATACCCCGTGCCCCCCCGAGCGTTGACCCAGCACTGGTTAGCAGGGGGAAGCAGATAGCTGCTCCCAATCCCTGGATAGTACACAGTCTCACAAGATTTGGTAATCTCGTGAGACTAAGAGCTTCCCTGCTCACTCTACAGGAAGTTCCCACCCTGATGGATGTCAGTAGCACCAGAAGCATAGATAAGTACAGTGAGCTGGGGGTGTCATAATGTGCCTGGGGTGATGGCGTAATGTGGCTGGGAGGGTGTTATAAATGTAATGTTTTGATAACATGTATGTATCAGTGTTGGCCACACCCTCAGCACAATGTGGTCACGCCCTTTTAGGCACCGATGCTGTGCGGTGGCACATGGTTTCTTTCCTGCTGAAATTAAGGTGGGCCTGTGTACTTTAAATGCCAGGGCTGATTTTTACTCCCAGTCCGGCCCTGCTGCTTCCCCCCTTCAGCACACTGTGCCATGCTGCTTCCCCCCTTCAGCACACTGTGCCATGCTGCTTTCTCCCTTCATCACACTGTGCCATGCTGCTTCCCGCCTCTCCTTCATCACTGTGCCATGTTGCTCCCCCCATCTCCTTCATCACTGTGCCATGCGGCTCCACCCCCTCTCCTTCATCACTGTGCCATGCTGCTCCTCCCCCTCTCCTTCATCACTCGGTGCCTCCACTCCCTTCATCACAGTGCCTTTCTATCCCCCCCCACTCCTTCCTCATCACTTGGTGTGTCCCCCCCCCTTCTTCATCACTCGGTGCCTTTACTTACCTTTGTATTGGCTTCTTTCATCTCTTCTCTTCTGTCTTCTGTCTGGATCCACTCTGCGCTGCTCCTCACTGAATGTCGGGCGTGACATGATGACATCACGCCCAACATTCAGTGTGAACGGCGCAGAGAGGAAGGAAGAGGGACGTCAGCGCCGCGATCATGTGAGCATTTGTTTTTATGTTTTTTTTTATCCTGCTCCCCCCACAAATGAAGTGGGTGGAGCCACTCCCACCAAAAGCCCCCCACACGCCAAAAAAATAATAAAAGACAAAATAAAAAACATTTTAAGATAAAAAACCCCAAAAACGGGCAGCAGTGAGGCCCCGGGTAATTAGTACCCACCCCCCCCTTCCTCTCGGCGGCCCTCGTCATTTGATGTCCTATGTCCTTTTGTTCTAAGGCCCATAGTAATATTATGTAGATCTAAGGGGAGCATTCTTTAAAATTTAAAAATAATAGTACATCTATAATATCTTAATATATCCATACTATCTTCACTAGCTAATGTGATATGTGTCTAAAATGTATCTTTTTTTTATTCAAAGCTGAGCTTCACAAGCCGTATCAGTTTTACTACGTGCAAAGTGGATAATGTTTTACTTTTACATGTTCATGTAAGCGATAATATACATTTTACATATCTGAATATCCATTTCAATTCAGTGGAATATTTGTATTTTCATCCGTTTTGTATGACTCACAGTTTTGGCATACTCACAGTACAGTCTAATCGACTTTTCCTACAATGCCCCTTAAAGTTGATGGCCAGTTAGGCTGCTTTAAACTTAAATAACCAGAAATTGCAGCGTGTATGAGCCTATTCAGATATCTCTCAGTGTATATGGTTGGCTATTCTAACAATACAAAAATACACACACCCTTACACTATCCTCTTTTACTAGGGCTTTTTTTTTTTGTCACGTTTTTTTCCTGCTGCACTACAGAATTCAGCAGGCCAGGGCGTGCTGGCACTTCCAGTTCACCAAGTGCCAACATACCTTGCAGTCATGAAATGTAATGGTTGCCAAGGCATGGTGAGACCCATAGAGCACAGTGGACAAAATGTTTTCCGCAATCCATTATTACACTAGTCACCCCATACTTTTTTATGAAGCGCCAGGATTTATTTTCAAATATAAACAAGAAAATTTCTCCCTTAATCAGCGCTTCCTATACAATACAGCCACAGTAGGACAGTTAAAGTGCCACTTCACTCAATACTTGATCAAAAACAAGATAACAAAAATCGTGTCAGCCACAGGCGCAATGTCAGTAACAAATAGAGATAATTCATTCAAATGTTATCTGGAATTATTTCAAAGCACCTATTTCCAAAAAAACATAAAAATGTAGTCTACAGTCTTTTCATAGTTGATGATCCATGAGTAGAATAATTTATAGTCTCTTTCTCAATACAGACAGTTTCTCCCAATTCATCAGCAGCATGATTGTTTCATATATCATAGAAAAGAGAAAAGAGAATACGATAAAATAGAATGATATCAATAAACTTGGAACACCCAGCAAATACTAGAAGACCTTGTTTGTTTTAAGTGGATATTGAATGTTATATTTACCACCACGTGAGATCAATGATCAGCAAGGGAACAAAACCCTTATGAAAACGTGCTAGTTTCCAATCTGTAACAGTCTTTAGATACAATCCGGATATGTTGTCCAAAGTTTGGTACATGTAAAACACACAAAGGAAAACGTCTCGGGTGATACCTTCCTAAAACACTTTAGCACTTTATTAAAAACACATCAAATTTAAAAAGAGAGCTTTAAATAAAGCCATTCTATGTTTATTTGTAACAGTCAAAAGAATCCTTAATAAAGAAGCAAGTATACTCCTACCAGAGCCGAATACAGAGTTCAGCGTAAGACAGATGGAACAGCCTGGGATTTTCTCACTGGAGAGCTCGATTCAGTTTCCGCGGCGTCTCTTGCTTCCAATGCCAGTATATCACTGACGCGTTTCGACCCGCCCACTGGAGTCTTTTCCAAGGTATGTATGATTCTGGCAATCTTGATCCATTTAAATTTCATCCAGTCAATTGTATGTAAAATGCTATTGGTCCATATCAGTGATGAATAATATTTCACAAAATCTAAATATGACATAGTAGGATGAATCTACACATCAACCCGAACAAAATCCCCAGCGCATTATAGCCAATTTCCATATTTCGGGGACTATAAATCTTTATCATTCACCTCTGATGTATATAGGAACCTTACTAATAGATACAAACATTCATTGTCAGCAAATAGTACAATAGAAAGAAAATACCATTTTTTAAATTCAATTAGAAGTGTCTATCAGCCCGTCTCTATAAATATGCAAATTCAAAATATCATACCCGACCAATGACACATTAAGATCTTTTTATAGTATCTGTAAAGGAATAATACAATTATACAAAAACACCAGATAAATAACATATGGAGAATCATGAAATATGACTAGATAAAAAACAGATGATAAGAATACATATGTGCCCTTCTACTTAACTTGAATCGGACAACTTCTAGAGAGCCATTAGAGATACGTTAGAGTCCAAAAGAAAATTTCAAATATATGCATATCATATGAATACATAATTTAAAAGGAGAATATAATTGAGCACATATTCAAACATTAAGGGCACAAAATAAGCAGAAAATCTCACCCACACAAGTGGGCACGAGATTAGACAAATACAATTCATCTGCCACAAATTCACCAATCACATGAATAATTATTGCACAAACAATTAATTAATGATCTTGCAGGAACCATTTCAATTCAAACTCAACGTTAAATCCATCTGGGACTAAGGTTTTCAGATTATAAATGTTTTCCATTTCAATCTTAGCAATTTAATTCCACAAAAAGACTTAATAGCACTAGTGGAGCATTGATGTTTTTCTTTGCAATGCGCTGATAATGAATGGTTCATATTCCCTTTTTTAATGTTATGTAAATGTTCACCAAGTCTTATCTTTAGACTTCTACTGGTTTTTCCTATACTGTTTCTTACAAATGCACTCTATTAAGTATATTACATTAATTGAGTGGAAAATGATACATTTTCTGATTTTAAATTTTGAACCATTCGCTGTTAAAATATACTTCACAATATTTCTTTGTTCACTTTTGATTGTTCTACAAGATATACAACTTCCACATCTGTGGAATCCTGTTGTAATAATATGGCCATCTTGTATGTTCATAGGTAACAGACCCGGGGGTAAATGTATCAATGTCCGGATTCTTCAACTCCGGTGAGATCGGCGTCTTCAGCGCTTAAATTTAAAGTGGCGCTGCCTTGTAAAGGGAAACTTCCCTTTACAAGGCAGCGCCGCTTTAAATTTGAGCGCTGAAGACGCCGATCTCGCCGGAGTTGAAGAATCCGGACATTGATACATTTAGCCCCCGATCTGCCTAGACAATCCAGACCTGTGCTGACCAGCCTAGGGTTGTGTGGCACTTTGACAGGGAGACCCCCCACTGCAGGTTTCCCTACTACAGTAGCACCAGTGCAGGCTGGCAAAGCCTAGTGCTGGTTCTTGCAATTTTGGGGTTACATCTTCCTTTACATAGTATATAAAAGCATTAATATACCCTTACTGTACTATGTCTATGCAAGCTCACATACTACTTCCCCTCTTCTGTCTCTTTGTGTAGAGAGGCGCAAAAGAGAAATGCATGCGCAGTAGGCAATAGGGCAATATGTGCTTACGAGTCCGATACTACATGACACCCAAAGTGTGCATTGTATAATACATTTTATTTCTATTTTAGTGTGTATTTCAGTGCTCAAAGTGGGCCGATATGTGCTGGTATGGTACCGGCACTTTTCACTAGAAGCATGCAGTAATCTCAACTGATGAGGCAGTATCAGGGGCCGCCCCCGCACTTCCTCGCTAGGCGGGGACGCACGCCTGATCACGTCAGAGCGCCCTGTTGCTAAGCAACGGGGACGCTTCCCCGGCAGTCAGGTGCGCATGCGCGCCCGTCACCATGACGACGGGACGCGCAATGGAACTTCCGGTCAGCAGTCAGCGGGTCTGACCGGCGAACCACTGCCCACCAATGAGAGACCATCACTCTCTATATAACACCTGCTCTGACACCACTAGGGTGCCAGAGCAACTAGTATTCTATCCTCCAGCGTTCCAGTGTATATTAGCTTACCTGCCATTTGTTTCCTGTTACTGACCCGGCTCTCCCTGACTTCGCTTTTGGATCTTCCTATTGTCCTGCATTGTATCTCCGGTTCTGACCTCGGCCTGCTGACTATTCTTCGCTTCCTGATTTGGTACCTTCTCCGCCCGTCTGGTTCTGACTACTGCCTGTACGACATCGATTACCTCCATCATCTCGCAAGTAGCTACCTGGGAGGGCCGCGACCTGCACGTCGTTCGCCGCGAAGTCCAAACTTCCTTGCGTGGATCCTTGGTGAAAACCTGCGGCGTGTTAGACTCCGCGCCTCCTAGTGTAGTTGTGCCAATACTTGAAGGTGCAGACACCTTCCTGGTGACAGGCAGCTTTTAAAACAGGTAAAGAAATGGAAGGAGTAGCTTGGTGAAACAGGAAAGGAGAGCATGCTGACACTGGGCTGGAGAAGAGTTGAGGGCCAACAATAACACCAAGTCAATAAGACATACATCTTTGACGGGTGATATAACTGTACAGCCCAGCAGTGAACAGCAAACTACTCTTTTGTAGTCCACAAGGCCTCCCATAGTTAAGTTTCATTCCCGTGGCAATGAGACAGCAAAACAGCAGTGAAATAGCTGTTAAGAGCGTTCCATGAACAGGAAGGAAGGACTACCCCCAAACTCCAAAACGATGTTACAGGAAAGCTGACTATAAAAGCAAGCACAGAAAAAGCTGCAGCATTGACATACAAGAGTGAGTACCTGTATAGTACTCTTTAACAAATGCATAAGTGCTAATAAACTGCTTATCCCCCTTTTTTCTCTCTGTTGGCAACTGAAAAGTTGGCACCTACCTGGGATTTATCAGACTTAAATCATACAGAATTGTATTAGTCTGCAACATATAGATATAAGATCTGGAGCATTTTGTCTACAGACTGAACACTCCCTTATATTGCAGTCTACTTTTTTTCTGATTATTTTACCATTGAAATATATTTATATACTATGACATTTTTAACACCCCCCACCAGGCTATTCATATTAAAGTTCCATTGGTAGATCCCTGTCATCTGTGCTCATTTCACCTCTAACTCAAATCTGTAATCTCTCACTCTCTACTGGCATCTTTCCATCACTATACAAGCATGCAGTGATTACTCCTATTCTAAAAAAACAAAACACCGACCCAAACTCTCTCTCAAATTACCGTCCCATCTCTCAGCTCCCTTGCCCCTCCAAGCTTCTAGAGAGACTTGCCTACACTCGCCTCACACGCTTTCTTTCCACAAACAACCTGTTGGATCCTCTTCAGTCTGGCTTTCGTTCTCAACACTCCACAGAGACTGCGCTGACCAAGGTTGTTAATGATCTGATCACTGCTAAGACTGAACGCCATTACTCTCTCCTAATTCTCCTTGATCTCTCGGCTGCATTTGACACCGTTGACCACTCTCTTCTCATACAAACGCTGCAATCCCTAGGTCTTCAAGACACAGTTCTATCCTGGTTCTCATCTTACCTCTCTAATCGCTCTTTCACTGTTAATTTCTCTGGAGCCACCTCTGCTCCGCTTCCCCTATCAGTTGGAGTACCACAAGGCTCGGTGCTAGGTCCTCTGCTGTTCTCTATCTATACCGCTTCTCTTGGAAATCTAATAAGTTCCTTTGGCTTTCAGTATCATCTCTATGCGGATGATACCCAAATCTATCTATCCTCTCCTGATATCTCGACATCTGTATTGTCCCGTGTAACTGACTGTCTTTCTGCCATTTCATCTTGGATGTCCTCTCGTCAACTCAAACTTAATCTTTCTAAAACAGAGTTAATAATATTCCCACCCGCCAACAAGAGCATACCTGACATTTCTATCTCTGTTGATAACATGACCATAAATCCCACCCCACAAGCTCGCTGCCTAGGTGTAATCCTTGATTCACGCCTATCCTTTGTTCCCCACATTGACTCTATATCTAAATCATGTTACATACATCTAAAGAACATTTCTAGAATCCGCACATATCTCACACAAGACACTGCTAAAACCTTAATTCATGCACTAATCATCTCCCGCATTGACTATTGCAATTCCCTCCTTACTGGTCTTCCCAAAAACAGACTCAAACCCCTAAAATCTATTTTGCATGCTTCGGCAAGACTGATTTTCCTTGCAAATAGCTATTCCTCTGTTGAATCACTCTGTATGTCTCTACACTGGCTGCCTGTCTTCTACCGAATCCAATATAAAATACTTTTACTAACCTACAAGGCCATCAACAAAGCTGCACCAACATACATCTCCTCTCTTGTCTCAAAATATCTCCCAACTCGGCAACTCCGTTCTGCAAAATATCTGCGTCTCTCATCCACCCTCATTACATCCTCCCATTCCCGGTTACAGGACTTTTTTCGGGCTGCACCCACTCTATGGAACTCTCTCCCTCGCACAATAAGACTCTCCTCTGTTCTACAAACTTTCAAGCGTTCTCTGAAAACCTACCTATTCAGACAAGCTTATAATATTCCTCAACCACCATCTTAACCTCACTACCTTTAGCCTGTTACACAATTTCACACAAGACAACTACCCCCGGACCAACATTGTTGTGTGACAGGATCATTTAGCTTATGAGTCACCCTACCTTTGCAGTCTGGCTGGGCCAAGATGCAAAATGTATACTTAACCTCATGTGTCAATCTCCCATGGTCCCATAGATTGTAAGCTTGCGAGCAGGGCCTTCTCACCTCTTTGTCTGTTTTACCCAGTTTGTTTATTAGTTTATTACGTTTGTCCCCAATTGTAAAGCGCTACGGAATATGTTGGCGCTATATAAATAAATGATGATGATGATGATGATGATACCATCAGCTCTAAATTCCCTGTTTGGCCATTGGTGTATTTTATGTTATTTTAAGATGCATGAAAACTAGATAAGTAAAGCACTGTAGTAAATGGACCATTGTGTGATAAATGGCTACTGTACTTGTTTGCATGCATAGCCTGTCCCCACAGATCAAAGCCACTCTGTTGTCCACTAGTAATTTGCGTAAGCAATGGAACATTTCAACCAGATAATTTTCAATGTGTATTGTTTGCATGGTGTTCCTCATATATCATTTATGCAAAAAAAATTGTCATTAGAAGAATACAGTTTTCGAGAATTGCAATTGCACAGCCACAGTTATTCAAAAAAGAGAAACGGTGTTCGACAAAAAATGAGCTTGGAATTAGTCTATAAAATAACAATATTTCAATTATACACTGTCATCACCCATGAGACTATCAATGAATAGGTCTGGAAGGCACTGTCCTATCCTGGTTCTCATCCTACCTATCTAATCGCTCTTTCAGTGTTAATTTCTCTGGATCCACCTCTGCTCTGCTTCATTTATCAGTTGGAGTACCACAAGGCTCAGTCCTAGGTCCTCTATTATTCTCTATCTACAACACTTCTCTCGGAAAACTAATAAGCTCCTTTGGATTTCAGTATCATCTCTATGCGGATGATACACAAATCTATCTATCCTCTCGTTATCTTTCCCCATCTGTGTTGTCTCGCGTTACTGACTGTCTTTCTGCCATTTCATCTTGGATTTCTTCTCGCCAACTCAAACTCAATCTTTCAAAAACTGAATTAATAATATTCCCACCCAAAAACAGAAGCTTCCTGCCTGACATTTCTATTTCTGTTGATAACATGACCATAAATACCACCACGCAAGCTCGCTACCTAGGTGTAATCCTTGACTCATTTCCAGAATACGCACATATTTCACACAAGACACCGCAAAATCCTTAATTCATGCACTCATCATCTCCCGCAGCGACTATTGCAGTTCCCTCCTTACTTGTCTTCCCAAACTCAGACTTGAACCCTTACAATTTATTTTGCACGCAGCGCCTAGATTGATTTTCCTTGCAAACCGTTCTTCCTCTCCTGAGCCACTCTGTCAGTTTCTACATTGGTTGCCTGTATTTCAATGAATTCAATATAAAATTCTTCTACTAACATACAAGGCTGTCAACAAAATTGCACCGACATATATTTCCTCACTTGTCTCAAAATATGTCCCAACTCGACACCTCCATTCTGCACAAGATCTGCATCTCTCTTCCACTCTCATCACATTCTCCCATTCTCGGTTACAGGACTTTTTTCAGGCTGCACCCACTTTGTGGAATTCCCTCCCTCGCACAGTAAGACTTTCTTCTAGTCTTCAAACCTTCAAGCATTCTCTAAAAGCCCACCTCTTCAGACAAGCTTATGATATTCCTCAACCACCATCTCCCTAGGTTACCCTATTACCACCCTCTACACAGCTAACACAAGACAACAACCCTCTGACCAACATTGCAACACACACAGCCCACTCAATACTTTTACCTTTTTGCATTCTAGCTGGTCCAGTGTGCAATATGATGTAGCACATGCCCTTGTGTTTCAAACTCCCATTGTCCCATAGATTGTAAGCTTGCGAGCAGGGTTCTCTTACCTCTCTGTCTGTATGCATTACCCAGTATTGTTTTATTAATGTTTGTTCCGAATTGTAAAGCGCATCATTTAAAAAGGAAATAAATATCTTTATTGTGCACTCGCAGAGTAAATAATAAGATTAGAAATATTCACCATGGTGGATATCACTTCTGTTATATTTTAGATGTAGTGGATTTAATGTTAGCATAACATAATTCTATCTTTTACTTTAGTGAGCTTTTGAATGATATGTCCGCTAGTGAGTGTTCTCTGTCATTTTTTAAAAACTCTTCATTTGTAAAGGTAACAGAGGTAAACATCAACAATAAATGATAATAAACAATCAAATCATCTCCTTTTTTCATTTTTTTAAGAATACAGTGAAGGGATTGGAAAAGGAAGGGGGTGGTGGCAGGTATGAAGCATGGGCAAACTAAAAATGATGCATTGAGATAAACAGTACAGCAATAGGAGTATGAATCAGTGACATAAACCAGCAACTTGGGAAATACAGAATCAATAGAACAGACAAAATTAGCAATGGTAAATCTAGCCTTATAATCAAAAAGGGGTGGGATATATCTGAAGGTATATATTACCTCTTTGTATGTAAAGGGAAAAGTTCCCCCCCACTTCTCTACAAAACCAAACAGGATCTTGCCATCTGGAGATGTTACATTATTTCTTGGCTATGTAGGAGCATCGCTATTAGCTTTATTTTCTCTTTCATAAAATATCTGTCTCAACTGTGTCAGTGTTTTAGTAGTCCATTAAAAAAGAAGGAGATTCAGATGAGATCGTACCTTAGTGAGCTTGTCATGAATGATCAAATTTGTAGAGAGTTTATGTTGACATTCCAAATCTTGGAGTTGAATAGCTAAGGACAAGTGCTGCAAAGCACTATGCCTTTTGTGGCGGGATGCAGTGCTGATGAGAAGGTTCCCACAGGGATGTAGTGGAGGTATCAGGGAGTTTATTATGTTGAAAGTATTCAGTCCAAAGAGTCTTAAGTTGATGGAAATTAGTGGGATTGTGAAGACTAGTTTCATTAATGCTCCATGTGGAGGATCAGGATCGACAGGCAATATCTGAGAGATCTGCAGTCATCGGAGTATGATCAAACGTGTCACAAATTGCACCAGCTAAACCTGCATTATGGTATGTTCTCACCTATTTCCCTCTGCATTCACTTGATGGGCTGAACTGAGCATGCACATACCTGGTCTGCTCAATTCTTCCTGCATTTTCTTGATTGGTTAATTGTCTGTCAGCTCTGTCTATTTAAAGCACCTGCTTCTCTACCAAGTTGCCGGATCTTCAGGTCTCTCCCCCTGGTTAGATGTGTCCCAGTACTGGCTCCTGCATCCTTGCTTATCTACTTGTGTTCCTGAATCAACAGCGCTACCCAGCTTCACAGGATTCCACCAGCAACAGCTGCTGCAGATCATTTTATCTATTTGTGTTCCTGAATCAACGGTGCAAACTCAGCTCCACAGGATTCCAGTAGCCACAGCTGCTGCAGACCTCTTTATTTATTTGTGTTTCTGATTCTATGGCGCTACCCAGCTCCAGAGGATTCCACCAGCAACAGCTGCTGCAGACTATCTTATTTATTTGTGTTCCTGATTCAACGGCGCTAGACCAGCTCCACAGGATTCCACCAGTGACAGCTGCTGCAGACCATCTTATTTATTTGTGTTCCTGATTCAACGGCGCTAACCCAGCTCCACAGGATTCCACCAGTGACAGCTGCTGCAGACCATCTTATCCATTTGTGTTCCTTATTCAAAGCGCTAATTCAGCTCCACAGGATTCCACCAGTGACAGTTGCGACAGACCTTATCTATTTGTGTTCCTTATTCTATGTCACTAACCCAGCTCCAGAGGATTCCACCAGCAGCCACTGCTTCAGAGACTCTTATCTATCTGTATTCCTTATTCTGGGCGCTGCCAAGCCCTTAGGATTTCATCAGTAGTCTTTGCTTCTGGACTTCTCCTCCTGCTCCTCAGTTTCTCTGTTCTCCAGGCTCTCTTTCAGGTTTCGCCCGTTACCCTCTAAGAGGACCGTGACCTGTGGTTAGGGAGCCGCCAAGTCCATTCTGCGGGAGCCTCTGGTGAACACCTCCCTCTCTATTAGACTCCGCACCTTAATGGGGGTAGTGTCAAACCGTGCAAACACTTTGGGCTTCCCAAGACCTTCTGATTGTGACACAACCAAACCATTGTATGTATTTTGGGGAATTGAAGTTTGAGGGTCAGATCATGGCTAAGGAGGATCATGTCAATCCTAGAAAATGTATTATGAACAGAAGAGAAAAATGTATAGTCTTTAGTAGTGGGTTCCTTAATGCGCCATGAAATGAGTGAGGATGACCTGTCAGTATGCCATCACTAACCACATTGAAGTCGCCAGGAATAATCAAATTGCTTCTAAGCACATGGAAAAAATTGTCGAGATTAGCAAGGAACTGCCGCTGGTTTTTTTTAGTAGAGGCATAAACGTTCCCTAAATTACATAAGGTGTTATTAAGTTTACCCACTAGTATCAAATATCTACCCTCTCTGTCAGTATGAGTCTAACAATTCGAAAATAATATGCAAAGCTATAAGAATTGTGACCTCCCCCCCTCTTTTTCTGTCTGGGATCACAAACATGGAAGGTAGTAGGATAAAGTATGGATACATATGCTGTATAAAATATGTTTTCTGTACAAAAATCAGTTCTCCCTTGTGTTGTTTAGAAAAAGTGTAGTACGTATTTGCAGGCTGTTCAAACCTTGAGATTGTATAAAAGAATCCTAAAAACCATACTTGACGGTAGATAGAGCCACTAAAATTCCTGCAATGAGGGTCATATAGTCTACAGAGAAATAAAAGAAAAAAAAATTTAGCATCAGGAAGTAAACTAAACACATCATGTAGTACCCGAATGGGAGAGGAGGCAGGGACAGAGGAAGGGGGGGAACCTAGGTAGTGGACAATACCAGGGTACAGGATGCAATCTGGTCTGTGAAGCCAGCCATGGAATAGAGGAAGAAATGACATTAGTAGGGAGGGGCCGGAGAAGGGTACAACACCCACTGGGTGGGGGGCAAAAGTGGTAAAATGAGTACTTACTAAATAGTAGGGAAAGTCCTCTCCTACCTTGGACTAAAGTCCAAACATATAGAAAAGTTTGAACAGCTAGGAAAACAATGGAGGGTGATAGCCTCCTACTGAATGCTGTAATAAAATAGACAAACATGAGATTACTTTCCATTAAGCTCCATTAAGCTAATACAATAAGAAGTATTATGCAGGTTTCATGTAAGAGACATATCTGCAACAACAACATAAGATACACAATAAACACCAACACAGCATGGGTATGGTGACATTAGCTCTACATAGAGAGAAGATGGACTGGCAGTCACCCGCGTGGAGCAGAATATAAAAAGAAATGGGCCGTGTATGGCCCATATATATTGCCCATATGAATCCAATATCAAACAGATATTCCAGTCGTAGGCCAGGAAGGAGAGGATGTGGTAGCTCTCGTCGCCGTCGACTATTCGGTCATCAATAGTCACTGTGGTTTTGGGGAGAGAACAGAAAGGTGGATGGAAGGGCCCGTAGTCATAAATCCTGGGGGGAGATGAGATGGGGACTTCTAGTGTGGCCAGCAAATGATGGGCTTCTTCCATAGTTGAGGCAGAGATGAATTTATTTTGGTGCCATAGAGAGATACAAAAGGGGAAGCCCCAACTGTACCTTATGTTGTTGTCTCTGAGCAGGGAAGTATAGGATTTAAATTCCTGTCTATTGAGGAGTGTGACCAGAGCAATGTCCTGGTAAATTTTGCAGAGAGGCTCCACCAAATGAAACAGAGTCATGTTTGCGGGTTTCACGCAAGATTGCTTTTTTAGCTGTGTAATAACTGCACCAGAGAATAAAATCCTGAGATTCAGAGGAGTCCTGGGACCTCAGTTTGAGGGACCTGTGTGCTATATCTAATATGAAATGTTCCTCAGGGGTAGCAGGAGATAGGTAGCAAAACAGACGTTTCAGGTAAGGGTGTGCACCGGGCACTTTTAGTGTTTTGTGCTTTGAGTTTTGGGTTCTGATTAGCTTGAGGTTTTGGGTTCTGATTTGTTTTGCCAAAACACCTGACGAAAGGTTTTGGTTCTGATTTCGGGTTTTGGGTTCTGATTTATATTTAAAAAAGCATAAAAAGCACTAAAATCCAGTCTTTTGGTTTTTTTCCACTCCTACGTTATTATTAACCTCAATAACATTCAATAACAATCATTTCCACTAATTTCCAGTCTATTCTGAACACCTCACACCTCACAATATTGTTTTTAGTCCAAAACGTTGCACCGAGGTAGCTTTCTGGACTGCGTAGTGGAGTGGGCCCGGTACCCAATTTGGTACCGGGGCCACAATACATCCTCCAACTGGTCTAAATTCCACTGCACATATGGCTGCTCCTACATCCTCTGCAGCATATAGAGGGTGTAGTTCGAGCGCGTCACTACCTCTTGTTTTCGACGACCATGGTACAGAGCATTCATCATTGAGATCCCATCAAGTATGTCAAAGACAGACAGCGTCAAAGTGTTATTTGTTGACTTTGGGAACAAAAAAACTGTCCCTGTTGCAAATCTTCGTGCAATGAAGAGTGACTTTTTCATTTAAAGGCTCAAGCTTTCAAGTGTAGTGTTTATAACATCATTGCACCAACAGGTAAAAATCCTTTTAATTGGGATAATGGAGCCACAAAGGAAATTGCCCATATGTAATGCCTGCACAATGTTACTGGCGTTGTCTGACACCACAAATCCCCAGGAGAGTCTAAGTGGGGTAAGCCATCAACCGTCTAAATCCCACTCCACTGATGGCGGACACCGGATGCACGTCTAACACCAACATAGCTGTTAAGGCCGCAGTTATCCGCTTTGCCATAGGATGACTACTGTCGTACTTTGTGCTCATGGCAAACAACTGTTGGACGGTCACATAATGCCAAAAAAAGATTTGCAAGATGGAATTGTCCTTGGGCCCTCCCACCCACCCTTATGTTGTTGAAATAGGACATGCGCACTTTAACAAACCAATCATTTCAGCGAAAGGGCCTACCAAACTGTGGCTGAAATGATTGGTTTGTTTGGACCCCCCCAAAATGAGCTGGCAAAGAAAAAAAAAAGGTGCAAGATGGAATTGTCCTTGGGCCCTTCCACCCACCCTTATGTTGTTGAAATAGGACATGCACACTTTAACAAACCAATCATTTCAGCGACAGGGCCTACCAAACTACTGTGGCTGAAATGATTGGTTTGTTTGGGCCCCCACACCAAAAAAGCTATTCATCTCTCCCTGTACAAACTAAACAGGCTCTACTGAGGCAAGATGTCATCCTCATCCTCATCCTCTGATTCCTCTCCCCCTTCAGTGTGTACTTCCTCATCCTCACACATTATTAATTCGTCCCCACTGGACTCCACAACCACAGGTCCCTCTGTAGGATCTGGAGGCCAGTGCTGTACTTGATTGAGGAATTGATAATTCATTTTTATGAACATCATTTTTTCAACGTTCTGCGGAAGCAACCTCCTTCGCCGCTCACTGACCAGGTTCCTCGCTGCACTAAAAACTCTTTCCGAGTACACACTGGAGGGGATATAACTCAGGTAAAATAGAGCCAGTTTGTACAGGGGCTTCCAAACTGCCTTTTTTTCCTGCCAGTAACAATATGGACTGTCTGACATGTCTATTTGGATGGTGTCAGCAAAATAATCCTCCACCATTTTTTCTATTGTGACAGCATCCAATGCAGCGACAGTAGACATGTCTGCAATGGTTGGCAGGTCCTTCAGTCCAGACCATTATATGCAGCACAAGAGAGCGTACCCCTAAACCACACACACTTTGGGACTACAGAAAGAATGAACGTAGTAATAGAACTAGCAGTTCCTATTTTTTGAGAGTTCAGAAATAATGAACGTAGTAATAGAACTGGCAGTTCCTATTTTTTGGAACTACAGCAATAATGAACATAGTAATAGAACTGGCAGTTCCTATTTTTTGGAACTACAGCAATAATGAATGTAGTAATAGAACTGGCAGTTCCTATTTTTTGGAACTACAGCAATAATGAACGTAGTAATAAAACTGGCAGTTCCTATTTTTTGGAACTACAGAAATAATGAACGTAGTAATAGAAATGGCAGGTCCTCTATTTTGAGACTGCAAGAATATATTGCTCTATAATATTTTTTATACTTTTTCAATTATTTTTTTATATTTTTTTAAAAAATTTTGTTTTATATTTTTGGGTGATTTTTTTTAAATTTTTTAAAAGATTTTTGGCTAATTAACAAATTGATATGGACTTATCAGAAACAAATACAGGACAAAAGCACCACTGAACCATTGCAGTACCTATTCTCTGGAACTGCTTAAAAATTGAACGTAGTAAATGTAATATAGATTGCAGTACCTATTCTCTTGCACTGCTTAAAAATTGAACGTAGTAAATGTAATATAGATTGCAGTTCCTATTTTTTGGACTGCTTAAACAGTGAACGTAGAAATATAGATTGCAGTTCCTATTTTTTGGACTGCTTAAACAGTGAACGTAGAAATATAGATTGCAGTTCCTATTTTTTGGACTGCTGAAACAGTGAATGTAGTAATATAGATTGCAGTTCCTATTTTTTGGACTGCTGAAACAGTGAACGTAGTAGTATAGATTGCAGTTCCTATTTTTTGGACTGCTTAAACAGTGAACGTAGAAATATAGATTGCAGTTCCTATTTTTTGGACTGCTGAAACAGTGAACGTAGTAATATAGATTGCAGTTCTATTTTTTGGACTGCAGAAACAGTGAACGTAGGTATTGCAGTACTAATATTTCAGGACTGCAATAATATATTGCTCTAGGATTTTTTTATAGTTTTTAAATAATTTTTTAATATTTTTTTTAACATTTTTTTGTATAATTTTTTTTTTTTTGGGAGTTTTTAATAATTAGACAATTACTATGGACTTAGCACAAAAATGCACAGGACTAAAGCACCACTGGACTCAGCAGGACAGACACTGGCCAAAGCACCACTGGACTCAGCAGGACAGAGCACAGGACAAAAGGACCACTGGACTCAGCAAGGACAGAGCACTGGACACAAGCATAAAGCACCACTGGACTCAGCAAGGACAGAGCACTGGACACAAGCATAAAGCACCACTGGACTCAGCAAGGACAGAGCACTGGACACAAGCATAAAGCACAACTGGACTGATCACGCAGGAGCACCACTACCCTATAACCTCCCTCTACCCTGATCACAGCCCAAATGAAAATGGCGGCCGTTAGCGGGGAATTTATGCAATCCGAGTCAGTGCTTGGATCCCTTCGGATCCACACTGTTCGGGTGGGCTCGGATTAGCGGAATCCGAGCCCGCTCATCCTTAGTTTCAGGTGTTAATCCAATGAAGTGATCTCGACGCCTTCCCGAATTCACGTAATTTGGAAGTTGTTGTGTCAAAGCCCAAGGTCAGGGTTCTGTTTGGGCCAGTCAAGTTCTTCCACACCAAACCCATCAAACCATGTCTTTGTAGTACTTGAGTACTTGCTTTGTGCACTGGGGGACAGTCAGTCATGTTGGAATAGAAAAGGGCCATCCCTAAACTGTTGCCACAAAGTTGGAAGCATAGCAATGTCTAAAATGACTTGGTATGCTGAATCATTAAGATGGCCCTTCACTGGAGATAAGGGGCCAAGCCCAAACCCTGAAAAACAGCCCCATACCAATATCCCTCCTCCACCAAACATCACAGTTGGCATAATGCAGTCAAGCAGGTAAAATTCTTTCGGCATCTGCCAAACCTAGACTCATCATCATCATCATCATCATCATTTATTTTATATAGCGCCACTAATTCCGCAGCGCTGTACAGAGAACTCATTCACATCAGTCCCTGCCCCATTGGAGCTCACAGTCTAAATTCCCTACTATAGACACACACTCACACACACAGACAGACAGAGAGGGAGAGACTAGGGTCAATTTTTTTATTTTTTTTATTGCAGCCAATTAACCTACCAGTATGTTTTTGGAGTGTGGGAGGAAACCGGAGCACCCGGAGGAAACCCACGCAGACACAGGGAGAACATACAAACTCCACACAGATAAGGCCATGGTCGGGAATTGAACTCATGACCCCCAATGCTGTGAGGCAGACGTGCTAACCACTACGCCACTGACTCGCCCATCTGTCTGCCAAACAGAGAAGCGTAATTCGTCACTCCACAGAACACATTTCCACTGCCCCACAGTCCAGTGTCATGTGTGCTTTACACTACTCCATCTGATGCTTGGCATTGGTCATGGTGATGGGAGGCTTGCATGCAGCTGCTCAGCCATGGAAACCCATTCCATTAAGCTCCAGCCGCATAGTTTTGGCCATCCTCAGCACTGTGTTTTTTCTTTGTGTAGTAATCTCAGTATGGCACCGAACCCAAGTAGCAGTACACAGCTACCAGGTGGCAACAAAATACAAGATAGGGAAAGGTGCAGCAATGATGTATTGAGCAATGTCACCGTTTAAGGAGACACAGGGGGCTTTTATGGTGAGCCTGAAAGAGACTTTTAGGAGTTAATCACATATGCAGCAGTAACCTTAAGCGGCACCTGTTCACTGTTGTCTGCCAGGTTGCAGAATAGCCCATACACATTTTGAAAAGAAGACGCTGTGGTAAGGCAGGATGCCTCTATGTAGCAATATTGTGCTAGAAGCTTGGGACGGTAGGGTACTGTAGATAGGAGGCTTTAACTATGGGACTGTCAGATTACGGTAGCCGCTAGGCCTGGGAGGACACTATGGGGAAGTATCCAAGTCATAATTGTATAGACCATCACCTTTTGGTCCGCCAGGCATAGACCTAGGACTTGTAGACAGTATGGGTGGAGAGGCACAGCAGTGTGCAGACAGAACAAGCAAAGTCACACCGAGTATACAAAGGCTCCCAACTCTCTGTGGCCGGGTGAGCATCCAGACATGAGAGACCACCCCTAGGGGGGGTAGTCCCTTGAATAGACTCAACAGAAAGTGCAGTGCCTATGCCACAGGTAGGGCCGGTCTGGCCATCTGGCATTTCTGGCAAATGTCAGAAGGGCTGATGGCCAGATGGGGTGGTCCGCATGCCCGCCAAGCAGCATCAATCTGCACGCTACTCGGCGGAGGGAGAGTCAGTGACTGCCGCCTATGCAAGTAATCACATGGGAAGGCACCATGTGACAGGTGCCGTCCCATGTGATTAATTGCATGTGTGGAAAATAGTATGTCTGACAGTGTGTCTGTGTGGCTAATAGTGTGTCTGTGTGGCTAATAGTATAGTGTGTCTGTGTGGCTAATAGTATGTCTGATAGTGTGTCTGTGTGGCTAATGCTATGTCCTATAGTGTGTCTGTGTGGCTTATAGTGTGTCTGTGTGGCTAATAGAGTGTCTGTGTGGCTAATAGTGTAGTGTGTCTGTGTGGCTAATAGTGTGTCTGTGTGGCTTATAGTGTATATTAAATGCCAGGGCTGATTTTTAGTCCCAGTCCGGCCCTGGCCACAGGGGTCACGGCCGACAGGGAGAGCCCTGTTAGCTGCTGGCCAACAGGTAATGGAGCATAGGCCGAAGTCATCAGGGTTTGCCGACAGAATAGGGGAGGCCCATGGTAGTTAGCAGACTCAGCATGCGCTCACTGCTCCTCCGCAAAGATGATAGAGGGCAGGACTGGGGCACTCCTTTTCTAGTACAAACTGGAGGTCTCGACTTCGATATCTTCATCGTCATGTGACAGCAGTCAGGGGGTTCTCCAGTAGGCCGGCGTAGTGCTGCACTGGTAGCAGATTAAAGGTGAAAGCCGTTGGAGCAACAGGAAGACACTTCCACCATGTTCGGCGTTCAAGCCACGCCCCCTCATTGCTATTTTTTAAGTGTTTGTACTGTTTTGAAGAACATCAAGATAAAGTTCATTATTGGTAGCTCATTTTTAAATAGTGTACTGATATGCAAGTGACACTGTGTAAACAATGGTTACATTTATGAAATGTTGGTATTGCACGCCTCAGATAAATGGGTACCTCAAGATTTCCACGAATGCTTGCAGAACAATATAGCAGCATTTATTGAGGAACAGAAATTTGTACCAGCCAATGAGAGGGGTTTGGCAGAGAGAGGACTTCCTTGGTAACAGGGACACCGTGATGGAAGTACAAATTTCCGGGGCCCGGCCCTGCGCTGGAGCCCGTCTGATGCTTCTTTTTTTCCTTTCTTTCTGTTCTTTTAATAGGCGATTTTTATTTATTTTTTATCAAGTGGGGGTGAGGAAAGGGAGTCTGCTTGCGAGTTTCTGCCTGGACTCTGTATTCCGTTGCAGGCAGCCTGGCTGCAAATAAGATCTGCTGCCAAAGTGTCTCTCATTGGAGAGCGTGGGCCACAGAGATCTGAGAGGACTGTGGGCCTGATGTGGCAGGGAGAACATTTACAGTACACTGATTTTTCTCATCTAAATTGTTTTAGTATTTATGTTTGAAGTTTTAATATGAAAATGTATATTATGTCAAAAGTTAAGTTCCTCTATCTCTCTAGTTACTTCTTTTTATTTATTTGCTTATTTTTACATAAGAAATGTATTAAATAAAATTGTTGTTTTTTTATATTTGTTTGTTTCATTATAACATCTAAATACGTCCCAACTGTTACAGTTTAGTCAGGAGAGTGCCACATTTAGAGGACTGCCCAGCTGTTCCAGCAGTCAGGACTTTTACAGAGCCGCGGTGAGCAGGCGCCGTGTGCACCTACTACTGGTGCATGCAGATATGCAGGGCTTTACTTATAAAGGGGTTTAGGGGCAACCTTTTCCTTCTCACATGCTAGGAACTTCCCAAAAGAGTGTCCATGCTCCCATCCAACAGTGTAAATCTTCAATTGAGGGTATATGCGCAAACATAAATAACAGGGTTAGAAAGAAAAATTCATCTTACATTCACAGCTTGCTTGCAATTTGACTATGTATTATAAATAGATACTTGCAGTGTCGGACTGGGGCATGAAGGGCCCACCGGGGGACTGCAACGATGGGGGCCCACCAGAGGGGGTATGGCCAGCCATCATAGAGGCGACCAGACACTAGAGGGGGAGTGGTCAGCACACGAAGGACAGCTAGCACCATAGTGTAGTATATAAAGAATGCAGTGTGTTTATAAAGTGTACACAGTCTTGACCTGCCCCTTAGATTGGGCAGAACAGTCTCCAAAAATCGGGATTGTCCCACTAAACCAGGCTTGGCTAACCTGTGGCACTCCAGGTATTGTGAAACTGCAAGCCCCAGCATGCTTTGCCAATATATAGCAGCTTATTGCTGGAAGGGTATGCTGGGACTTGTAGTTTCACAACACCTGGAGTACCACAGGTTAGCCAAGCCTGCACTAGACTCAGAACATTTGACTGACTGTCCTACCTGTTCTTGTCACTTTTACCACCTGTGGCTGCTGGTTTCTTTAGTTGCGGCTTGTCTGGATCCTGGAATGTTGAGGGCCCTATTTAGAGAAAATAAAGGGTACATTTAGAAAATTTCAACCAGCCCCGGCGTTAAATCAATACGACCCACAATTAATACTTAGGCCTTCCTCCAGCCCCATCATTAAAGTAATAGTATTCCCATTTAATAAACCTATTTCCCTCCCTCCAGACAGCCCCTGCAATAAATTAATCGCATTTACGTATAATAAATATAGCTATTTCCCGCAGCCGTCACTGCCATTCAATAATTTATATTCAGATTTAATAAAGAGACCTCATGCTCCTCAAACTCAGCCCCACATTTAATTAATAGCCCCCAAACCACCCCATATTAAATGAATAGTCCTCACTATAAAATTAAATTGCCCCACCTTTATCCTACAAAGAAAATAGCACCCATTATTTAGCCACCACCTACCACAAACACATTACATTGCCACAACCCCGCTGTGCCATCACACACACATTACTGTGCCCCTTCATCACCATGCTGTGCCTCCTTATGATCACACTGCGCCCTCCATGCTGCTTTTGCTCCCCCCTTCTCCTGGCCTCCTTCACACTCTGCCATGCTGCCTTGGCCCCCCTTCACACTCTGCCATGCTGCCTTGGCCCCCCTTCACACTCTGCCATGCTGCCTTGGCCCCCCTTCACACTCTGCCATGCTGTCTGTGCTCCCCCTTCACTCTGCCATGCTCCTTCTTCTCTGCCATGCTCCCCCTTCACTTACCTTTTCTTCTCCTCTGTCTTCTGCGGCGCTCCTCACTGAACATCGGGCGTGATGACGTCACGCCCGACATTCAGTGCGAACGGAGTCGTCGGCGCCGCGGTCTGGTCATGTCAGGTTTTTTTTTTTTTGTTTTTTTTAAAGTATCTCGCTCCCCCAACCAACAAAAAGGGGAGCAATTCAGGGTCAGGGCCTGCCGGGGGATAGCCCGGTCCCCCCGGCAGGCCAGTCCGACCCTGGATACTTGCCTGTCTCTGATTATAGATAGGGTTGATATGGTTATATTGAACACACAATCCAAGCAAACTTCTTTGGAAGTTAGCTAACATGCTGATCTATGAATGCTTGTGTGATAGACTCAAATGACCAGCCATAAGGAATTGCGATCAAATCCTATTTGGGAGAGGAAAGAAAATATGTAATAAAATCCATGAAACTTGATAAAACCAAAATAAAAAAAAATATGCAAAGTAAGGTCTTTTTTGTGCACCACTTCTTGGTTTAGATCATATTCTAAAAACTACTGAATTATGTTTTTGGGTTTTGTTTTGTAGTCAAAACAATAGCATAGTATATACAGAGAAATAATTTTAAGCAATTCTAACATTTACAACCTGTAGAATTTTGTTTATCTGCTGCTTTTGAGATGTATCAATAATAAGAATATTATTTATATTGTCGATTATTGCTTTGAATTATTGAGGTTATTAACATTTATCTACAGAATACCTACATATTACACAGCGCTTTACAGAGAATAAACAGAAAGTGAAAAGCATTAAAACAATACCACTAAAAAAAAAAAAATCATGTTGCTATTCACCTTAAAATATATATTAATCACTAGGTGAAACATTGATCCCGAAAAAGGTAATCAGTATAAGAGCTCATAAAAGTTTGCATGTTTATTATGTGATTTTGAGCTATTATTTTAATTGTCTTTTTCAGAAGCATTGTTTTACCTATTGTTTAATATATATTTTAAGGTGTATAATTAAACATTATTTAATTTTAAGGAAGCCAGTTCCCTTGTGTATTTGAACAGCTTTTTCATACCATTTATAAGTGCTTTTAGCAGTACACATTCTACCATCTGATTGTGTTGTTAATTTTGTTTTTACAGAAAATGTTTAATCAGTCACATCATGTGAAGTGAAGCTTACAATCTATATTCCCTAACACATGGACACACATATAAGAGTTTATTTTGTCAGTAGGCAAGCTACCTAACAGTAAGTCTTTGGGGTGTGGAAGGAAACCGAAGCACCCGCAGGATACAAACAAAAAAAAGGTACTTCATTAGTATATTGTATATTTTGTATCTTTTGTCAAATGAATGTTGATTACGATGGGTTGCAACGGGGGAAAAGATAGATAACTCACAGGGCTATTGCAAAAACTGTACTTGTAGTGTGATATTAAGAAAATATGCAGGTAACAGCTATCCTACATTAGAGGCTGTGATAGAGAAATCTCCGTTTGGATTAGGGATGTGCAGCGGCCACTTTTGGTGTCTCGTGTTTTGTGTTTTGGGTTCGGATTTGCTTGAGGTTTTGGGTTCGGATTTGTTTCACAAAACACCTGACAAAAGGTTTTGGTTCGGATTTAAGGTTTTGGATTCGGATTTATTTTGAAAAAAACATAAAAAGTGTTAAAATCAAGTTTTTTTCGTTTATTTTCACTCCTACGCTATTATTAACCTCAATAATATTCAATAACAATCATTTCCACTAATTTCCAGTCTATTCTGAACACCTCACAATATTGTTTTTAGTCCAAAACGTTTCACCGAGGTAGCTTTCTGGACTGCATAGTGGAGTGGTCCCGGTACCCAATACCTCCTCTGACTTTCAAGTGTAGTGTTTCTAAGTTATAAACCCTACAGTAGTTCGAGCACATCAATACCTCTTGTTTTAGACGACCACGGTACTGAGCATTCATCATTGAGATCCCATCAAGTATGTGAAAGACAGACAGGGTCGAAGTGTTATTTGTTGACTTTGTTAACCAAAAAACTGTCCCTGTTGCAAATATTCATGCAATGAAGAGTGACTTTTTCATTTAAAGGCTCAAGCTTTCAAGTGTAGTGTTTCTAAGTTATAAACACTACAGTAGTTCGAGCACGTCAATACCTCTTGTTTTAGACGACCATGGTACTGAGCATTCATCATTGAGATCCCATCAAGTATGTGAAAGACAGACAGGGTCGAAGTGTTATTTGTTGACTTTGTTAAACAAAAAACTGTCACTGTTGCAAATATTCGTGCAATGAAGAGTGACTTTTTCATTTAAAGGCTCAAGCTTTCCAGTGTAGTGTTTCTAAGTTATAAACAGTACAGTAGTTCGAGGACGTCAATACCTCTTTTTTTTTTATTATGACTGGGCATTTAACTTTTGGTTTAATTTGTTTAATTGGTTTTAATTTTGTTTTACTTTGTGCTCATGGCAAACGACTGTTGGACGGTCAATTGCTTTGTGAAAGACGTAGCGGTCTTACGACTTCCCCTCTTGGAAGATGACCGACTAACAGCAGCAACAGCAGCAGTGGCAGTAGTAGGCGTACCGCTGCAGGATTCCTCGGATGAATCCCTTATTGAAGAGGACTCAGTCTGGCTGGTGACTTTGGCTGCAGGACTGAATCTGATGGAGATCGTGGAGGAAGTTGACGAGGAGGGTGTTGCTGGTGTGTATCCAACAGGACCAAGGGATTTAGGTGTCCCTGTACTGATGACGGTCCTAGCCCCAGTTCCTGAACTAACCACTGAACTATAAAGGTTATTCAGGTGACGTATAAGGGAGGATGTCCCTAGGTGGGCAAGATCCTTACCCCTGCTTATTTGAGCTTTACATAAGCTACATATGGCCATACATTGGTTGGCCAGATTTGGATAAAAATAACTCCAGACCGAAGAGGTGCATTTTTTGGTCTTCTGACCAGGCATGACAATGGGCTTTTTAATCCCATGGACATCAGCTGTTTCCCCCCCCCTGGTGCCTCATTTACAATAACCACATCAGCATCCTCATCATCAAGTTCCTCCACATCGCCAGCTACATCAATAGCCTCCTCCCGAGCCACCTCTTCCCGTACAGTGATGGGAAGCTCAGGCTTGACAACCACCAACACCCTTGGACTCGCCTTGGGGATTTGTGATAATTTCTCTTTAGAAGGCAGAGTTGTTTGCTGTTTTGTTGCTGACAGCATAACTCTCTTCAATTTTTTGTAGGGGGGGAGCAGGGGGAGGGCTAAGATCCTTGGGTGAAGCTGAACCACTAGTCATGAACACGGGCCAGGGCCTTAGCCGTTCCTTGCCACTCCGTGTCGTAAATGGCATATTAGCAACTTTACATTTCTCCTCAGATAATTTTAAGTTTCTCTTTTTGCTACTTTTACTGAACTTGGGCTTTTTGGATTTTACATGCCCTGTACTAGGAGATTGGCCATCGGGCTTGCCAGACTACGTTGATGGCATTTCATCGTCTATGTCATGACTAGTGGCAGCAGCTTCAGCATTAGGAGGAAGTGGGTCTTGATCTTTCCCTACTTTATCCTCCAAATTTTTGTTCTGCATTATATGTAGCACAAGAGAGTGTACCCCTAAGCCACACACACTCGGCAAAGCCTTTAAAAATTATATGCGTCACAGGAGAGTACCACTGGACTGGAGTTATACAGCAGTACCACTGGACTTATACTGCAGAATCAGTGAAATTTGTAATATGGCAGTAACAACAATGGACTTATACTGCTGAATCAGTGAACTTTGTAATATTGCAGTACCACTGGACTTATACTGCAGAATCAGTGAAATTTGTAATATGGCAGTAACAATGGACTTATACTGCAAAACCAGTGAACTTTGTAATATTGCAGTACCAATGGACTTATACTGCATAATGTGTGAACTTTGTAATATTGCAGTACCACTGGACTTATACTGCAGAATGAGTGAACTTTGTAATATTGCAGTACCAATGGACTTATACTGCAGAATGAGTGAACTTTGTAATATAGCAGGACCAATGGAATTATACTGCAAAATCAGTGAAGTTTGTAATATAGCAGTACCACTAGACTTATACTGCTGAATCAGTGAACTTTGTAATATAGCAGTACCAATGGACTTATACTGCAGGATTGTTTTGGGATTTTTTTTTTTTTTTATAATTACTTTTTTTGTAATTGTTTTTATAACTATTTTTGAAATTTTTTATAATTTAGGAATAATGGGGAAATAACAATGCCCTTAGAAGGACAGAGCACAGGACACAGCACCACTGGACTGAACAGGACACAGCACAGGACCCAGCAGCACCACTGAACTCAGAAGGACAGAGCACAGGACACAGCACCACTGGACTGAACAGGACACAGCACAGGACCCAGCAGCACCACTGAACTCAGAAGGACAGAGCACAGGACACAGCACCACTGGACTGAACAGGACACAGCACAGGACCCAGCAGCACCACTGAACTCAGAAGGACAGAGCACAGGACACAGCACCACTGGACTGAACAGGACACAGCACAGGACCCAGCAGCACCACTGAACTCAGAAGGACAGAGCACAGGACACAGCACCACTGGACTGAACAGGACACAGAGCACAGCACAGCACAGAACTAAACAGCACAGCACGAGATCTACCAGGACAGAGGACCACCTAACACACCCTCCCTCTACCCTGATCAATGCCCGAGTTAAGATGGCGGCGACTAGCGGGGAATTTATAGGATCCGAGTATCGCGAGATCCAACAGCGGGATTATGACTCTGAGCCTCGCTTTCAGTTTTGCAATTGGCGGGAATACCCGGATCTGTCTCGGATCCGGCTCGGATCCGCAACGTTCGGGTGGGCTCGGATTTCAGAAATCCGAGTGCGCTCATCTCTAGTTTGGATATGCAAGCAGCAATGATGAAATAGATGCAACTTAAGGGTGTCATTTGAATAAGATTCTGTTACATAAGAATCTGCGTTATACTTGGTCACAGATGCTTTTACATTGGCCTGCTAATTAACTTTTGTCGAATGGCCGGCAACCACTGTGTTTCTTCAGTGTAAAAAAAGTTATTGGTGGATATACAGGACATTTATTGTCAAAGGTTGCACTGAGGATTATTTAGCTGGAAAACAAAAATGGTTTTGGCTACAACAGAGATTTTCATGATTGTTCTGGTAGTCTGTGTGTTTCTTTGCATAGTTTGCAAATACTTCACGGCAGTAATAAAAGGAGTTAAGAGGTTTTTGTTTGGAGGAGTTGTAATAAAAATAACCACTGTTGATAAAGTTTAATATTAATTGAGGTCCCCTATAGTACAGTAATGTGATAAGAGTTCTTTCCATTCTCAAAGTACAACACTGTGAGCTATAAAGTGTGTGTGGTATTTAGTAGCCCAATTCACAGTATATTTGGGGAATTGTCCATCTCCATATAATGGGTACACAAGCAAGCAGGGGTCAGAGTGAAAGCACTGCAAGGCATATTTTACGTTGCAGGGAAGGAAAGAAATCACAGATTGGACTCAATGAGATATTTAAACAGGCAGAATTCCCTGCAGAAGGTACACTTCATTCCAGTCAGTGGTAGCAATTCATTGCAAATAATAATGCATGGATAACTAGAAAGGGACTCATATATGTGGTGAATATGTGGCTCACAGTATCATTACTAATAGAAGATGAGGTTAGAAAGAGAAAAGAGGAAGATCTGAATAATGTTCCTAATTCCCCGCCACCGTATGCTAATGCCCCACCAGAGTTGCAACTCCGAGAACAGCAGGAAGGAATAGCAGTGATAGACCCCTCTTTGCGGGTTATTTCAAATATACCTGTCAGATACCCTGACTTAACAAGTCTAAAAAAATATCAGCAGGAAACGCCTTTTGGGTTGGAAGCAGGGGGGTCAATTGCCTCAGGTGACACACGCACACTAATGCCAGAAACTGTGCAGTATCCATCATATACAGGGAGGAAATGTCCAGTATGTGATTTTTGAGATATATGTTTTGTCCAAACTGTGAAAATGATATACCACCTGGAGAATCTCTTTGTGACAATGGAAACAACAGTAGGATGGTACAGTCAGCAGCTATGTTAAGACGTCCTCAAGATTATAACAAAAGTCCTGAAAGAATTACAGTGGAGTGCTCAAAGGAAACTAGAAAAGATCAAGCAAAAATACCACAGCCTATATGACTCGGGTGTAGTCTGTGTGGAATCCCTATTGGACGGCTTTGGAGCAAATCTGCAAGCCTTTGTTTGGAGTTGGATTAATGACACAAGTCCTTGCGATGGAAAACAGGGCTGCAGATGGAGACAGAGGAGCAATTGGAAATGCACCGCCGATGGGAGAAAGACATACCTATCAGAGCGGATTGGCGCTGTTACCACGGATTCAGTGGTGGAGCCATGAAGAACAATTATGAGCACCGGCTGCTCCTGACATTACCCAAAGAGATGATACCGTAAGGGTAAACTTTGATAAACTTACTACAAGGCAGAACGATGATGGCTACCCAGCAGCAGAACCTGATGGACAAAGAATGTTGAGGAATGACATGAGAGTGCAATTGTTTGCAATCAGACCTAAAGCAATGTCAATGGACATATCAGCTATCTTACAGGTGCTAGAAGGATTGGAGGACCAAGAGAGAGAAAAGAAAGAAAGAAAAGCAAGTAAGATACCACAGGTAACGGTGCATGTTGTGCAAGAAGAAAGAAAGCCTGCTGGCTTTTACGCATGATGGAAATCAGTACTGATGGATTTGATTTCCACAAGAGGGAGCGACAAGTCCATCTGAATTTACAGAAACTATGTCAACCATACTGCAGGGATGGAGACCTCAGCATCCACAGCATACACAGCTACCGCAATATGTTGATGACTTGTTGATAGCTACAACTACACAACAGATGTGTCAAGACAAAACCATGTCATTGTTGACATTTTTGGCTCAGCAAGACTGCAGAGTCTCTAAAACAAAATTGCAGTTGGTACAGCAAAAGGTGATATTTCTGGGACATTGCATCTCCAAGTGAACTAGACAACTTACACAGGAAATAATCCAACTCATACAACAGGTTCCTATACCTACTACAATAAAACAAACTACAGCTTTTTTGGGCCTAATTGGCTTCTGCAGAGAGTGGATCCCGTCTGCATCAGTGTATATGTAAATTTTGTACAATGCAACGAAAAAAGAAGGATCATTTCCCACAAAAGAACAGATTTCTGAAGCTATGAGAAAACTAAAAGAAGCTATTTTAACAGCCCCAGCACTAGGACTTCCAAACTGTGAAAAACCTTTCAATCTGTTCTATCATGAGGACGATGCACACGCTCTAGGAGTACTTCCACAGGAACATGGATGCAAGCAACGGCCTGTAGCTTACTATTCAGTAAGTCTCGACTCCATCATTAGAGGTGCACCTACCTGTGTCAGTGCAGTGGCAGCAGTAGCAGTTATAAAAGACAAGTGTACAGACATTGTGCTAGATCATACAATGGTCATTCAAGTTCCTAATGCTGTTGTTGAAATATTGCACCAAGCAAAGACAAAACATCTATCAGCAACTAGACTCACCAAATATGAAGTGGCACTTCTTAGTGCATCAAATGTGATCATACATTAAATCCAGCAACACTACTTCCAATGATATTTGAATCAGAAGATTCAACAGGGGGGAATAAAGATAATCCAGAAGGAAATGTTCATCAAGAGTGTGATGGTCACTGTACCAGTACCAGAGATTCTGAAGATGGAAATATTCATAATCAAAATTTTTTCCATGACTGTTTGGCTCTGATGGACTTTGAGACTCAGGCGTTACCCAATGTACAGGATGTACCCATAATAAATGCTTCGTTTGAATTGTTTATAGATGGTTCCAGATATTATGATAATGGAAGCCTATATACAGGATATGCAGTAACTACACTTCATGAAGTGTATTGTCTCCTGGGCTGTCCGCTAAAGCGGCAGAACTGATAGCACATACAAAAGCACTTGAGTATGCTGAAAGATCCAAGGCAAACATCTATACTGAGTCCAGATATTCTTGGGGAGTGGCCCACGATTTTGGGCCTATATGGAAGAGTAGACATTTCAAAACATCCAGTGGTAAAGACTTTCAGCATGCTAAATTAATTAAGGATTTATTCAGATCATTACAGCTACCACACAAGGTGTCTGTTATCAAAGTACAGGTACATACTTGAAATGATACGTTCGAAACAAGAGGCAATCGTGTTGCAGATGCAGAAGCAAAAAGAGCAGCAAGAAAGAATGAGATAAAGGTCCAAATATACCTAGCAGCAGAGATGTTGGCCCAAGAGTTGCCAGAATTCACAGATTTAAAGAAATTCCGGGAGCCAGCCTCTGTTAAAAAACAGGATAAGTAGACAAGACTAGGAGCAAGTAAAGATTGTTCAGGACTCGGGCGAGCAAAAAACAAGCTTTGTCTCCCACAAGTTCTGTTCTCACCCATGTTGCAGGTAGCCCATGGACAAGCTCACTTGGGAAAAAAACAAATTAATGCGGTGGTACAACAGCAGTGGTTAGCTCCTGGATTTGGTAAAGCAGCAGCTAACTATACCCAATCTTGCTGGATATGTGGGACTTCGAATCCAGGCCAGAGGGTCCGGACATCACTTGGAACCACGCCAAGGCCTATTTATCCCTTCCAAAGACTGCAAATAGACTATATTCAATTGCCAAAGATACTGCTAAGAAATTGATAAGTGAAATTGTGTGCAGGTATGATGTCCCTGAGGTAATTGAATCTGATAGGGTAACACAATTTACTGGCGAAATAATGCAATATAAGGACTGACCTTGGTATACAGCAGACTTTTCACACACTGTATAGGCCACGAGCTAGTGGTAGGGTGTAAAGACTAAATGGTACTTTAAAACTGAAAAATCCCAAATAATATTATGGAAGAAACAAAAAAGCCCTGGCCTGATTGTCTCCTTATAGCCTTGTTCAGTGTTAGAACAGTCCCAAACAGGGTTAGTAAATTATCTCCATATGAAATACTGTCTGGTGTAATCCCCAGAATAGGGTGTTACTATCCTCAAGAACTCCAACACAAAAATGGAGATTTGACAAGTTATATGAAAGCATTGACTGACCATCTAAATCATTTGCATGTTTTAGTGTTTTCTTCACTTCCAGATCTTGATTCAGATTTGCAGCCGCACAAGTTAAAGCCTGGAGACTGGGTGTATCTTAAAAGGAATGTGAGGAAAGCTCTGGAGCCTAGATTTGACTAACCTTATCAAGTTTTATTAACCACGCCCACCTCAGTGAAACTGCAAATACAAGATGCCTGGGTACATGCTTCACATTGCAAGAAAACATCTGTAACCATTGAAGCAGCACCATGAACCAATATATCCTTTTCATGTTATTGTTGGGGGTCCTATCAGATGGGTGGACTCCTGGACAGATTTTAAACAAATTACACAAACCAGATTGCTTAGTAAGTCAGAAGATGTATATGTATATATATATATATATATATATATATATATATATATATATATACACACTTGTTTAACTTGACAAATAATTTGTGGCCAGATACAGATAATATGAAAATAAGTTGTTCTAATCAAATATGTTTTGGAACATTAGAAGTATGTAATATAACCTGAAACACAACAAAATGCAGTACTTAATATTGCCAGTTCCTTTGTATACCCAGAGCAAAAGAGTACAATTATGGACCCCAACTATGGAAGGTTATTATATTGAAATAGAAAATAATCAGACTCATGATATATCCTTGTGTGTTGAAACCGATGTAGGGATAGTTTGTAATCAGCATTCAGCAGTTTATGAGCCATGTCAGTTACAGCACCCTACTAGTGCTTATATATGGATGCTCCATAATTCAGGTAAAAATATGTTTATAGAAATAGCTACATAAACTGTGTGTATAATCAGTACTAATCAACATGATTTAGCTTTATTAGGAAAAACAAGTCCATTCTTGGGATGCTTATATAAAGTGCCACTCTTAGCGTGGCAAAACCACACATGCATATTTTTTACCAGAGACAACTAAACAAGTAAACCTGTATAGATTACAATATTTGTTAATGGCTCCTATTCTATGAAAAAAAGCAATGAATATTTTAATTCACCCATTGTTATTGATTTTGCTTCCATTAACCATTATAATGTTTGCTAATTGCTATATGTCATGTAAATTTAGAAAATCATTGCTCAGATTATGATGCACCCAGGAGGAGAATTCATTGCTCAGGGATAGATGACCCTGCTGTCAGTGGTGAATGGCATGACCCTTGAAGCCCTTAGGTTGTTCAAAAGTAGTTGCTGACACAGGGACTTGCTCTATTTGGGTAATGATGGGAAAGTGCATTTTTTATATTATAAAAAAGTGGGGATAATGTGGAGGTTTAGGAGGCTTACAATGCAGAATGGTGGTAATAATATAAAAAAACACTTTGAGTTGTGCAACCTTAACAGACAAATCAGTTGGGAAACAATTGCAGCTCTGTGGCCTTGTTAGTATCAGTGAAACATGAAAGTTGGTTGTCCCCCCCCACAACATCGCAGGCTGGGAGCTGAAGAATAGAGATAAAGAAATTCAACTTGTGACTGTTCATGTGGGAAAGAAAACTACTGATATCCAATTAAGGACTGGGGTGTTGTTGAATATGTTATGTTGTACCTAGCAGCAACATATGTTATATTCTTAAAAGATTTGGGAAGAATAATTAATGTAGTGACGCAATAAGCTCTATAAAAAGATTATGCAAAATAAATGACCTCAGCTCAGAATCTTAGAGGATATACTCGTGTGTGTCTTGATTACTGGACTCCCAGTTAACTGGTTTATAATAAATCAGAGGCAAGCTGAAGGACATTGATAATTGAAAAAGAAGTACCTTAACATTACTCTGCACTCACCAAATACACAATTAATACTGTTCTAATTACTTTTCCTTATTAAAAACAGGGTATATTAGTCCCACATATTGCAGTATATGTTAAGCTGACCAACTCAAACCAAAGTCTTCCCCTTCTGGCCAGAACTAACATGTTCAAATGCTTTGCTTTTTTATCTGGGCTAAAGGTTTACCTACACACAGTTTTAAAGGCAAGTCTTTCCCAAACTCGAGTTGCCATGGGACAACAGGGACTCACCTGACACAAGTTGGAATTCAGGTAAAGAAATAAAAAGTGGGAAGCAAGAGAATTGAAACCTACATTGCATAAACAAAAAAGCATTGATCTCCTGTAACCTCCATGTACAAACTAGAGTGCAAGAGGAGGCTGTCCAACATTGTATAAGCAAAAAACATGGATACTCTGCACTTACCAAATACACAATTAATATTGTTCTAACTACTTTTCTATATTAAAACAGGGAATATACTAAATAACTAACTAATAATTATGACTATAAATATAATTTTTTAAGCACTTTTTGAAACTGTCTTCATTATTGTTATGGAAAGGCTTGTGAGACAATTTTGGCGTCTCATCATCATCATCAGCATCATTTATCATATATATATATATATACATATATATATATATATATATATATATATATATATATATAGTCCCAGCAAATTCCATAGCGCTTTACAATTGGGAACAAACATGACTGTTATGGCCTATAAATTGATTTGAGCAGCTTCCACTTTTGTATTTGTCTGAGAGGCATGTTGGTGTCAGTAGCTGAGGGGGAGAGCTGACATTGGATTGCTATTTGGAGGCTTCTGGGGTACCTCTTTGGTAAGTTAGCTCTCAATTTAAAAACACATATGTATGGCCCAAATATAGGGACTCTCATTGTTTAGAGTAGGACCATCCTATTAGCAAAAGCGCCTTGGCGTGGTGGATGGCTTAAACATACATTTGCAAATGTGTGCAACAAAGACTTTTGCATTTTTATCTACAGTAGAAATGGCAGATCTGTTGCTGGCTATAGCAGTGTGCTGGGGGAAAAAATGTTGTGTGTATGTTCCTTGCAGGATAACCCCACCCTTTCAGCACCTGTTATGGCCTATAAATTGATTTGAGCAGCTTCCACTTTTGTATTTGTCTGAGAGGCATGTTGGTGTCAGTAGCTGAGGGGGAGTGCTGACATTGGATTGCTATTTGGAGGCTTCTGGGGTACCTCTTTGGTAAGTTAGCTCTCAATTTAAAAACACATATGTATGGCCCAAATATAGGGACTCTCATTGTTTAGAGTAGGACCATCCTATTAGCAAAAGCGCCTTGGCGTGGCGGATGGCTTAAACATACATTTGCAAATGTGTGCAACAAAGACTTTTGCATTTTTATCTACAGTAGAAATGGCAGATCTGTTGCTGGCTATAGCAGTGTGCTGGGGGAAAAAATGTTGTGTGTATGTTCCTTGCAGGATAAGCCCACCCTTTCAGCACCTGTTATGGCCTATAAATTGATTTGAGCAGCTTCCACTTTTGTATTTGTCTGAGAGGCATGTTGGTGTCAGTAGCTGAGGGGGAGTTCTGACATTGGATTGCTATTTGGAGGCTTCTGGGGTACCTCTTTGGTAAGTTAGCTCTCAATTTAAAAACACATATGTATGGCCCAAATATAGGGACTCTCATTGTTTAGAGTAGGACCATCCTATTAGCAAAAGCGCCTTGGCGTGGCGGATGGCTTAAACATACATTTGCAAATGTGTGCAACAAAGACTTTTGCATTTTTACCTACAGTAGAAATGGCAGATCTGTTGCTGGCTATAGCAGTGTGCTGGGGGAAAAAATGTTGTGTGTATGTTCCTTGCAGGATAACCCCACCCTTTCAGCACCTGTTATGGCCTATAAATTGATTTGAGCAGCTTCCACTTTTGTATTTGTCTGAGAGGCATGTTGGTGTCAGTAGCTGAGGGGGAGTTCTGACATTGGATTGCTATTTGGAGGCTTCTGGGGTACCTCTTTGGTAAGTTAGCTCTCAATTTAAAAACACATATGTATGGCCCAAATATAGGGACTCTCATTGTTTAGAGTAGGACCATCCTATTAGCAAAAGCGCCTTGGCGTGGTGGATGGCTTAAACATACATTTGCAAATGTGTGCAACAAAGACTTTTGCATTTTTACCTACAGTAGAAATGGCAGATCTGTTGCTGGCTATAGCAGTGTGCTGGGGGAAAAAATGTTGTGTGTATGTTCCTTGCAGGATAACCCCACCCTTTCAGCACCTGTTATGGCCTATAAATTGATTTGAGCAGCTTCCACTTTTGTATTTGTCTGAGAGGCATGTTGGTGTCAGTAGCTGAGGGGGAGTGCTGACATTGGATTGCTATTTGGAGGCTTCTGGGGTACCTCTTTGGTAAGTTAGCTCTCAATTTAAAAACACATATGTATGGCCCAAATATAGGGACTCTCATTGTTTAGAGTAGGACCATCCTATTAGCAAAAGCGCCTTGGCGTGGCGGATGGCTTAAACATACATTTGCAAATGTGTGCAACAAAGACTTTTGCATTTTTACCTACAGTAGAAATGGCAGATCTGTTGCTGGCTATAGCAGTGTGCTGGGGGAAAAAATGTTGTGTGTATGTTCCTTGCAGGATAACCCCACCCTTTCAGCACCTGTTATGGCCTATAAATTGATTTGAGCAGCTTCCACTTTTGTATTTGTCTGAGAGGCATGTTGGTGTCAGTAGCTGAGGGGGAGAGCTGACATTGGATTGCTATTTGGAGGCTTCTGGGGTACCTCTTTGGTAAGTTAGCTCTCAATTTAAAAACACATATGTATGGCCCAAATATAGGGACTCTCATTGTTTAGAGTAGGACCATCCTATTAGCAAAAGCGCCTTGGCGTGGCGGATGGCTTAAACATACATTTGCAAATGTGTGCAACAAAGACTTTTGCATTTTTATCTACAGTAAAAATGGCAGATCTGTTGCTGGCTATAGCAGTGTGCTGGGGGAAAAAATGTTGTGTGTATGTTCCTTGCAGGATAAGCCCACCCTTTCAGCACCTGTTATGGCCTATAAATTGATTTGAGCAGCTTCCACTTTTGTATTTGTCTGAGAGGCATGTTGGTGTCAGTAGCTGAGGGGGAGTGCTGACATTGGATTGCTATTTGGAGGCTTCTGGGGTACCTCTTTGGTAAGTTAGCTCTCAATTTAAAAACACATATGTATGGCCCAAATATAGGGACTCTCATTGTTTAGAGTAGGACCATCCTATTAGCAAAAGCGCCTTGGCGTGGCGGATGGCTTAAACATACATTTGCAAATGTGTGCAACAAAGACTTTTGCATTTTTATCTACAGTAGAAATGGCAGATCTGTTGCTGGCTATAGCAGTGTGCTGGGGGAAAAAATGTTGTGTGTATGTTCCTTGCAGGATAAGCCCACCCTTTCAGCACCTGTTATGGCCTATAAATTGATTTGAGCAGCTTCCACTTTTGTATTTGTCTGAGAGGCATGTTGGTGTCAGTAGCTGAGGGGGAGTGCTGACATTGGATTGCTATTTGGAGGCTTCTGGGGTACCTCTTTGGTAAGTTAGCTCTCAATTTAAAAACACATATGTATGGCCCAAATATAGGGACTCTCATTGTTTAGAGTAGGACCATCCTATTAGCAAAAGCGCCTTGGCGTGGCGGATGGCTTAAACATACATTTGCAAATGTGTGCAACAAAGACTTTTGCATTTTTATCTACAGTAGAAATGGCAGATCTGTTGCTGGCTATAGCAGTGTGCTGGGGGAAAAAATGTTGTGTGTATGTTCCTTGCAGGATAACCCCACCCTTTCAGCACCTGTTATGGCCTATAAATTGATTTGAGCAGCTTCCACTTTTGTGTAAGGGACTCACCTGACACAAGTTGGAATTAAGGTAAAGAAATAAAAAGTGGGAAGCAAGAGAATTGAAACTTACATTGCATAAACAAAAAAGCATTGATCTCCTGTAACCTCCATGTACAAACTAGAGTGCAAGAGGAGGCTGGCCAACATTGTATAAGCAAAAAACATGGATACTCTGCACTTACCAAATACACAATTAATATTGTTCTAACTACTTTTCTATATTAAAACAGGGAATATACTAAATAACTAACTAATAATTATGACTATAAATATAATTTTTTAAGCACTTTTTGAAATTGTCTTCATTATTGTTATGGAAAGGCTTGTGAGCCAATGTTGGCGTCTCATCATCATCATCAGCATCATTTATCATATATATATATATATATATATATATATATATATATATATATATATATATATATAGTGCCAGCAAATTCCATAGCGCTTTACAATTGGGAACAAACATGACTGGGTAGTAAATACAGACAGAGAGGTAAGAGGGCCCTGCTTGCAAACTTACAATCTATAGGACAATGGTTTGATACACAATGGTAAGTTCTACACCTTATTGCTTATTGGTCCAGCTAGAATGCAAATGTAAAAATTATTAAGTGGACTGTATGATCAGTCACAAGGCAATGTTGGTGAAAGGGTTGTTGTTTTGTTTAAATATGATGCAAGATCCTGTGCATTGATGGTAGTCGGAGGGTTTGGAATGGGAGGGTTTAGAAGAGATTTAAACATGTTAAAAAGACGTTTGGGGTTAAAAGCCTGAGCACAGATGAGAGATTGGAAATATGTTTGTTTTGCAGTGTCCAGAGCATTTCAACAGAAGTGGTAGATAGAAGTATATGTGATGAAACCATTAGAGGTACAAGATTAACGCCAGTGACGTTCTGCTTTACAAGAAAGTTTTTGTAGATTTCGTGTTACTTTAGTGTGCCACGGTTGACAACGAAGTCTACATGGAGTATGAAGAGTCGCTGGAGCCACTTGATCAAGGACAGTTGATTGTTTTTGGTGAAAATTAGATACTGCCCTATCAGGGGAGGAGAATGTAGAAATTATGGAGAAAAGGTGTTGGAGAGGTGAAAAACTGTTGAAAATAAATAGAGTTAATATTCCTGAGGAGGCTTGGAAGAGTTTGACAGCGGGTAGGGTAAAGAACTGGGGGTGAAAAAATAGCTAATGAGGTAATGATCCAAGAAGGGGAAAAGACTGTAAAGGAAATCAGAAAGTGACCATAGTCTAGAGAAAACAAGATCAAGACAGCGGCCATCCTGATGAGTAGCGGATTCAATTCACTGGGAGAGGTCAAGTGAGGTTAAAGAGAGTAGTTTGGAAGCATCACTGGAAAGTGATGGTGGGGATGTCAGAAGATAAGTGTTAGGATTTCCCAGGTATGACCACGGAGAGGGGATAAGTGGTTATAATGACTTTATTAACAAACACAGATGACAAGGTAATCCACGAGACAGTTCAATGTGCAGATGAGAAACAACAGGTAACTGCAATAGTAGATTTCAACAGGCAGTGTAGAACTACAAGTACCAGGTATAATGGTTAAAGATGCAGGAGTCCAGGACACAGGTAACAGCAATAGTAGATTTCAACAGGCAGCGTAGAACTACAAGTACCAGGTAAAATGGTTGAAGATGCAGTAGTCCAGTAGCAGGTAACAGCAGTAGAAAATACAATGAAGTAATTTGCAGGAGTCCAGATAGCATATAACAGCAGTAGTGAATTCAATGAAGAAATATGCAGGAGTCCAGATAGCAGATACCAGCAGTAGAGTATTCATTGAAGTAATATGCAGGAGTCCAGATAGCAGATACCAGCAGTAGAGTATTCATTGAAGTAATTTGCAGGAGTCCAGATAGCAGACAACAGCAGTAGTGAATTCAATGTAGAGACATGCAGGAGTCCAGATAACAGCAGTAGAGTATTCAATGAAGTAATTTGCAGGAGTCCAGATAGCAGACAACAGCAGTAGTGAATTCAATGGAGAAACATGCAGGAGTCCAGATAGCAGACAGAAGCTGAGCACAGGGAATGCTCCTAGGAATGACCTGATGATCTGGCCCAGACCGTATGAAGCAGGCAAGTGTATATAGGCCTCATGCAGGTGACACAACTCTCAGTAATCAAGGAAAATGATCAAAGTAGCACAGTGGCCCCTTTGGTGGGCAGTGGTACTACAAGTAGAATACATAATGAATCCAATAAAGTCACTGCAGACAGCAGCTGCAGAGTGCAAGTTGTGACAATAAGAAATGAGGGAGCCATGCAGGGAAGTGTTAAAGAAATTGTTGGTGCGGTCCAGGGGGGGCGATGGATGACAGCAACATGCATAGAGAATGGGTTAAAAATCCTAACAGTATGTACTTCAAAAGATGTGAACATGAGTGATGGGACATTTGGTAGAACTGTGAATGTGCACTGTGGGGAGAGAAGTAGTCCAGCCCAATCTCCTTGTCTGCCTCCAGGTCTGGGGGTGTGAGTGAAATGGAGACCACCATGTGAAAGGGCTACAGGTGAAGCAGTATCTGATTGTGTGAGCCATATTTCTGTTATTGCCAGAAGGTTGAGGTTGTTTGAGAGAAAGAGGTCATGTGTGGTTTGTTACAAACAGAGCGTGCATTTCACAGGGCAGATTTAAAGGACTTTGGAAGAGAAGGGATACAGGTGATGTGTTTAAGGTTTGCCGGATTTTGGTGGTGTTCAGATATATGTATGTGAGAGAAGTGAGAGGGACCTGGATTAGGTAATATAGCTCCAGCTAATAGAAGTAGGGAGAAAGAAAGATAGGATTGATGACTTGTAAGATTTATGTTGTTTCTGGCAACAGGGTGAGGCTGTTAAAACTATTGCATGTTCACTAGAGGTGAGTGGAGTAATGAAGGGGCAATGTGGACATAGGTGTGTGTTGCAGGACAAGTGAAGGTTGATATAGTCTTAAAGATAATGCCATGAAAGGAGAGTAAGAAAAATAATTTAGCAAACATTGAGATTTATAAGTAAAATAGCAAAAATTGAGGAAATGGAAAGAATTACCCAGTTGCAATGTCCTGTGCAATCAGAGAAGTAGTGCAGAGTAAGGCTGCAGTAGATGTAGTTTATTCCTGGATGTCTGGATAGTATGTAGTAATGATGAGGGGAGCCATATCGGGGAGTGGTGGAAGTGTTGAATGGAGAGTAATAAGGCACAGGTGATGTAGTAGCTGAGTTCTTGCAGAGTCATGAAATAGGAGAGTGATTCAAACTCAGTTTCATTTCAGCATAATTGTGATAACAGACAAAGCCTTGATTAGAATTGAAAGTACAATGATAAGATACAGGACCAAAACAGCTGTAGCATGGGTAGGGAGTGGCTGACCAAACAGTACAGCAGGCTGATTAAACAGAAGGGATGTTGTAGGTAAAATAAACTGACAGATAAAACAAACTTTCATGAGCTGAGAAGGAAATAAGATCAGAGTCCAAAACAGACTTCTTGTGCTGCGAAGCTTACAGCCAAGGAGAGATGGGAACATCAGGAGTAGAATATGGAGTTTCAGATGAAAACTGACTGTTGTCCTTGTGTGCTATGGTAATGAGTAAAATGTTCTTCTCCTGTTTCCTCCTGTTTAACTCCGGTATGACTCAGAATTAAGCTATTTAAATCTTAATACATGTAACTACACTATGGGACAAGCCCGGGGGACATATATTCCCCAGTCCAGCCTGTCCCTGAGCAGAGGGCTAGTCCGGGCTTTTTTTAAAAAAGAAATTATGAAATCTTACACTTATATAAGACGCCATGATATGCCTAAAGGGTAATTTGACAAGCTTTAAGCATATCTTGTTGCAGCCACATGATACATGTAGAACAAAATAACCAGTTAAAAGCACAATTTAGCATTTTCCATTTATGTTTGGGCTAAATTGAGCTAAACTTTAAAAAGGCCCTTTGTATGCACAATTAGTCCTACCTTAACCTACAATGCATAAATAGGCTAATACCCCAAAGAGTAATCTCATTGGCCCATATGTATGTTTTGAGTGATCATTGCAGTTTTTTTACTGCGACTCAAATGCGCATGATATGTATAAGTGAAAAACTCATTTAGATCTCCTTCATAAATTTGAGCTTTTTTCTCCAAGCTCATGTAAGAAGACATTGTGTCCTATTTTCAAGTTCCTTACTTACTCAATCTCTCAATCTCAAACTCTCAATCTCAATCTCCTCTCTAGATCTTCTTTTAGTATCCTGTCTGCGAAACAAAATCTTGTTTTAGTAATTCCACTGCTGAATCTACCACATAACTTTGAATATCTTTCTACCCATAAAGCACACCTATTTCCAGCCAGGTCTGCGATAACATCTTGTCATGCATATGGTCGTGTGTTGATTTAAACGCGGGTATAATAGATGCAAGTTTTTTATTATGATTTATTACTTCACAGTTGGTTGGTAAGTGACTCCATAGATATTTGACATTTTAGAAAGTCCAACAAACCCATTCAGGCTGCCCAATAAACACACTACTTTATGTACTACTTTCTGCCTGTAAATATATATCTACCTGTATGTTGGTCCCTCTGTCTGTGTCAATAAAGAGCAAGCCCACCTGCAATCCTCTTCGTTCAGGACGCAAAGCAAAACATTGGTTCCAAACATTGGTTCCAAATGTTGTTTTTAGTCAATTTCATCCAAAGTGTGTTCCTCCCACAATTTTACTGTGTTTGCAAACATGTTTACCCATCCACATCACAGGCACATTGGAGCCATTCCAGTGGAGGGATCTGTTCACCAGGCTGCCCCTGACTGAGTTCGTCCCTCCCAGCTTCCTGGAATCGTGGGACTTTCTGGAGGTTTAAAAAAACATGTTTGGGAAGGGCTCAAGAGATTTTTGGTAAGCTTAGGCTGGGGATCGAGGTTCCTGTGTGGTTGATTTGGGTAATAACAATTGTGCACAGTTGCACATCAAGCAACATTTGGTTTCTTCCTGTTACGATTTTGATGCCTTAGTCAGTATTAGCACAGGCTTACCTAGGGCGCAGAGTCTAACGGCCTTCCGGACTTCACCAAGAACCACCGCAAGGTAGTGTGGACTTTGCTGCCGAAGAACCGCAGGTCGCGGCCCCCAGATTAGCCTACTGACGTAAGGGAGAAAGTTCTAAGTGATGGCAGGCAGACAAGCAATAAGACAAAGCGGTGCAAGTACAGGCACTAACCGTTAATTCCAGGCGTTGTAGGTCTGGAACAGTAACCGGTAGATGCACGGAGTCAATGGGTGCGTGGCAGGATATGGGTCCAGAGACACGACCGGGTCGGTACACAGGTGATATCAGATATACGGTGCCAGAGGGAGATCCAGAGAATAGTTGGTAACACAGCCGAGTCGGTACACAGGAGGTATCAGGTATACGGTGCCAGAGGGAGATCCAGAGAATAGTTGGTAACACAGCCGAGTCGGTACACAGGAGGTATCAGGTATACGGTGCCAGAGGGAGATCCAGAGAATAGTTGGTAACACAGCCGGGTCGGTACACAGGAGTAGGAGGAATAGAGGGATACACAGGGAGCAGGTTCACAGGAGTCAGGAACACAGGAACTGTAGCCAGGAACAGGAAACACATTGCTCTGACACAGGCAGCGTGTCAGAGCAGAGAAGATATAGGAGTTTGAATTCCCCGCCCAGGAGTCACATGATCGGCTGCAGGAAGAACCCGGAAGTGCGGCGGCGCCATCAGGAGAAGCGCTGCACGGATCAGATACCGCTGCCAGACCACGCTGACAGCGCAGCGGAACGGGGATCAGGTAAGCTCTTAACAGTACCCCCCATTCAGGGGTGGCCTCCGGACAACCTATAAGGCTTCTGAGGGAACTTGGTATGGAATTTCTTCTACAAACTCGGAGCATGAAGGTCTCGTGCAGGAATCCAAGAACGCTCTTCAGGACCGTAACCTTTCCAGTCAACCAGGAACTGCAAGGAACCTCTGGAAATCCGAGAATCTAGAATCTCCTTCACCTCAAATTCCTGATCTAGCGCAGAAATAGCAGCAGGAGGTTTTCTTGAAGAGAAGAATTTGTTAATAACAAGTGGTTTGAGAAGGGAAATGTGGAAGACATTGGGAATCCTCAAGGTAGGAGGTAATTTTAATCTAAAGGCCACCGGATTAATGACCTCTATGATCTTGAAGGGACCAATAAATCGGGGAGCGAATTTCCTAGAAGGGACCAACAAGCGAAGATTCTTCGTAGACAACCATACTTTGTCACCAGGAGTAAGTAGTGGAGATGGTCTTCTTCTCTTGTCAAATGCTCTTTTACTGATGGCAGAGGTGTAAAGTAATTTGCGTTTGATAAGATCCCACCTAGACGAGAAGTCCGATAGAAGGGAATCAACTGCAGGAACTCCAGGGGCGGTTAACTCTTTGAAGGGTGGAACTTTAGGATGAAATCCCTGAAGTGCAAAAAAGGGAGAAGTGGAGGTAGAATCGTGTGAATTATTATTGTGAGCGAATTCTGCCCAAGGTAATAAATCAACCCAATCATCATGTTTAGCTGAAATGAAACATCTGAGGAATTTCTCCAATTCTTGATTCGTCCTTTCAGTGAGACCATTACTTTGAGGATGATATGCAGAAGAGAAATTTAACTTAATTCCACAAAGACGAGAAAAGGCCCTCCAAAATCTTGCCACGAACTGAGTTCCTCGATCAGAAACGATAATATCTGGACAGCCATGTAGGCGGAAAATCTCTTTAATGAAGAGTTGAGCCAGAACTGGAGCAGAAGGGAGACCTTTTAATACCACAAAATGAGCGGCTCGGGAAAGGCGATCAGTGACCACCCACACTACTGAGAACCCTCTGGAGGAGGGTAAATCTGTGATAAAATCCATGGAAAGATGACTCCAAGGTCGATCCGGAATTGGCAGAGGCTGCAGCAGACCGTATGGAGCTTGACGAGGGACTTTATTCTGAGCACAAGTGGAACACGCCGTCACAAACTGTCGAACGTCCGAACGGATAGACGGCCACCAATAACTACGGGAGATAAATTCCAAGGTCTTCTTTATACCGGCATGACCAGAAAAACGGGAGGCATGAGCCCATTTAAGGAGTTTAGTTTGGAGATGTGGAGGAACCAAAGTCTTCCCGTGAGGAATAATCAAACGAGTAGGAGTAGTAGCCAAATTACATTCTGGATCTAGAATAGACCTAACACCCTCTTCTTCGGTATCCATAGAATCAAAAGAACGAGAGAGAGCATCAGCCTTCTTGTTCTTGGACCCTGGTCTGAAGGTAATGATCATATCGAATCGGGGAAAAAAATAAAGACCATCTGGCCTGACGGGGATTGAGGCAAGATGCAGTTTGTATATATAGCAGGTTCTTGTGATCCATAAAAATAGTAACAGGAAATCTGGCTCCCTCCAAATGATGTCTCCAAGCTTCCAAGGCCAATTTGATAGCAAGTAGTTCTCTGTCTCCAATGCCGTAGTTTTTTTCGGTGGAAGAAAATTTACGAGAAAAGAAGCCACAGGGAGAAGAATTCTACTGGAAAATTTTCTGAGACAAGATAGCTCCCACTCCAGCGGAGGATGCGTCAACTTCGAGAAAAAAAGGGAAGGAAGAATCTGGCTGTTGAAGAATAGGTGCCGATATGAAGGCTTCTTTAAGATACTTGAAGGCCTCTACCGCCTCTGGTGGCCAGGTTTTAGCGTTGGCAGATTTCTTGGTCAAGGAAGTGATGGGTGCAATAACAGACGAAAACCCCTTGATAAAGTGGCGGTAATAATTAGAAAACCCAATAAAACGCTGGATGGCCTTAAGTCCAACCGGTTGGGGCCAGTCAGAAATTGCCTTTAATTTCTCAGGGTCCATACGTAATCCGGAGCCAGAAACCACGTGAACAAGAAAAGGAAGATGCGTTTTTTCAAAGACACACTTGTCCAAATTACAGTACAGATGATGTGACCGAAGGCGTTGAAGAACCAAGGAGACATGATGGCGATGAGTAATAATATCAGGTGAAAAAATTAGAATATCGTCTAGATAAATGACAACAAATTAATACAGGAAATCCTGAAAAACTTCGTTAATGAAATTTTGAAAAACCGCAGGAGCGTTACAAAGTCCAAATGGCATGACAAGATACTCAAAATGCCCATCGTGCGTATTGAACGCCGTCTTCCATTCATCCCCTTGTTTAATACAGATAAGGTTGTTAGCCCCTTTCAAATCAAGTTTAGAAAAAATTGAAGCTCCCTTGATCCTATCAAAGAGTTCAGAGATCAATGTTAAGGGGTACCTATTTTTTTTCGTCATGGCGTTGAGGCCACGGTAGTCTATACAAGGACGCAATCCGCCGTCCTTCTTTTTTACGAAAAAGAAACCTGCTCCTGCTGGTGACGAGGATTTCCGGATAAAACCCCTGTTTAAATTCTCCTTAATATATATGGACATAGCATCTGATTCGGGTAGAGACAATGGAAATACACGTCCTCTGGGTGGTATCTTATCCGGCAACAATTCAATGGTGCAATCCCAAGGTCTATGTGGGGGTAACTTGGAAGCCTCCTTTTCACAAAAGACGTCAGAAAATGAATGATATGGAGGAGGAATACCGGAAGATGTGGAAAGACAGCCCATAGCGGGTCTATGAATCCTGGGAAGACATCGGGAATGACACTCTGAACCCCATGCAAGGACTTCCGGTTTCTGCCAATCTAAAGTGGGGGAGTGAAGTCTGAGCCAAGGTAAGCCTAAGATCAAAGGGTTGATAGCCTCTGGAATGACTAGGAAGGAGATTTCCTCAGTGTGTAAGGCTCCAATGCGTAGAGAAATGTTGACAGTTCTGTTCTTAATGGATCCTCCAATGATACGGCTGCCGTCTATAGCTGTAATAGCAATAGGTGGATCTAAGGGTTGCCTAGGCAATGACAACCTCTCTACAATGTCAGCTCGTAGAAAGTTCCCCGCTGCACCGGAGTCAATAAGCGCTGGAAGAGACAATTGTTTATCAGTATATTGCAGAAGAACTTGGATAGAAAAACTAGAATCCACAGGAGAGAGAATGTTCATACCTAACTTAGCCTCTCCGTCATCAGTTAGGCCCGGTCGTTTCCCGGCCGCTTCCCACATTGACTCAGGACATGACCGGGTTCCCCGCAATAGAGGCATAAACGATTCTTGAACCGCCTCTCTCTTTCCTCCTGGGATAAACGTGCTCTTCCTCAGGTGTAATAGGACTTTGGAAGCGAGGAGCCAAACGGAAAGTAGATCGACGGGAACTCTCTCTCTCCTGAGTGCGTTCACGGAAACGTATATCAATCTGGTTACAGAGAGAGATCAATTCATCCAGGGTAGTGGGTAACTCTCGGGCCACTAGCTCGTCCTTAATACGATCGGACAAGCCTTGCCAAAAGGTGGCCACTAAAGCTTCATTGTTCCAACGAAGTTCGGCCGCCATAGTGCGAAATTGAAGGGCGTACTGGCCCAGAGTAAGGGTACCCTGGCGCAGACGGAGGAGTCCAGAAGCTGCACTGGAGACTCGTCCGGGTTCATCAAAGATGCGTCTGAAGGTTTCCAGGAAAGTGGCACAATTATGGAGGATGGGGTCATCATGTTCCCAGAGAGGAGAAGCCCAGGCAAGCGCTTGACCAGACAATAAAGAAATGATATAAGCGACTTTAGTTTTCTGTGTAGGAAAGTTTCCAGGCTGAAGTTCAAATTGAATAGCACACTGGTTCAAGAACCCTCGGCATTCCTTAGGATCCCCATTGAACTTGGGTGGGTTAGGTATGCGGAGTTGAGAGGTTGTTGGAGCAGATACAGCCGAACTGCTTGGAGCGGGGGCAGGTTGTGGAGCCGGAACAGGTGGAGGAATAGGAGCTGCCACCTGAGCTGCTTGAAGCGTATCCAACCTGTTAGACAGAGTCTGCAGAATCTGTAATAACTGTTCTTGATTTTTCCCCTGGTCTTCAACCTGAGCCGCTAAGTGATCCAGTAATACTCTCGCAGTGGGATTCCCTGTCGCTTCCATCAGTTAGATAAGTGGGTCAGAGCAAACTGTTACGATTTTGATGCCTTAGTCAGTATTAGCACAGGCTTACCTAGGGCGCGGAGTCTAACGGCCTTCCGGTCTTCACCAAGAACCACCGCAAGGTAGTGTGGACTTTGCTGCCGAAGAACCGCAGGTCGCGGCCCCCAGATTAGCTTACTGACATAAGGGAGAAAGTTCTGAGTGATGGCAGGCAGACAAGCAATAAGACAAAGCGGTGCAAGTACAGGCACTAACCGTTAATTCCAGGCGTTGTAGGTCTGGAACAGTAACCGGTAGATGCACGGAGCCAATGGGTGCGTGGCAGGATATGGGTCCAGAGACACGACCGGGTCGGTACACAGGTGATATCAGATATACGGTGCCAGAGGGAGATCCAGAGAATAGTTGGTAACACAGCCGAGTCGGTACACAGGAGGTATCAGGTATACGGTGCCAGAGGGAGATCCAGAGAATAGTTGGTAACACAGCCGAGTCGGTACACAGGAGGTATCAGGTATACGGTGCCAGAGGGAGATCCAGAGAATAGTTGGTAACACAGCCGGGTCGGTACACAGGAGTAGGAGGAATAGAGGGATACACAGGGAGCAGGTTCACAGGAGTCAGGAACACAGGAACTGTAGCCAGGAACAGGAAACACATTGCTCTGACACAGGCAGCGTGTCAGAGCAGAGAAGAAATAGGAGTTTGAATTCCCCGCCCAGGAGTCACATGATCGGCTGCAGGAAGAACCCGGAAGTGCGGCGGCGCCATCAGGAGAAGCACTGCACGGATCAGATACCGCTGCCAGACCACGCTGACAGCGCAGCGGAACGGGGATCAGGTAAGCTCTTAACACTTCCAAGTCATTTCAATTGAATCCAGGTAGCTGCAGTGGGTCAAAAGCTTGATTTTCCTAAGGCTAAGTACTGTTTGCTATTAACAGCAGTGTGAGAACTCTGGGAGGGGAGATTACTCAGTTGTTTTTTCTGTATTTTCTTTATATGTTACTTTTGCTATATAGTGGTATTGTTGTGTCAGTTGCTGAGAACCTCCTGGAGGTTAAAATAAACATGTTTTAATTTTCATCAATTATGGTGTGAGCTAAGACTCCAATCACGTATCGTGTGGAGGTCACTATCACCCAACAAAAAGTGCCAGTGCTTTCTGATGAAGTGCTCTATCTTCGTGTGGTCCTTATTGTATGTTGTTGTTGTTGCAGTTTGGATTTCATGTAGATTGGAAGCAATTCTGTAAGGAATTACTTTGACATTTGCACCTCTGACCACTAGAGGTCTCTGTATTTGCAAACTTGCCCTTAGATTTGCCCTTATCCAAGATGGCCAGTTTGGCATCGAATAGGAACCATCTTGGATCCTGTGTTCTGTTTGGGCCTATAAATGGTACTTCCTGGTTCAGACATGTGCTTGAGTATTCTGGTTGCTCAGCTCCTGCTACCTGCTACACTACCTTGCATCTGTGATTACCTGCTTGTGTACCGACCCGGCAAACGTCTGACTACCCTCTAGTGTACCGACCCAGCAAACGTCTGACTACTCCCTGGATATCTACTTGGCTATTGGGCTTCAGATAATACAACCAGTATCGTTACAAATTCATTACAATTTGAGTCTGAACATTGCAAAATCACAACAATTGTGGTCTATATTCATGTGACTGTCAATATTGACATACTAATGTGTTATTACTGTTGCTATTATTACTCATTTATCAACAATTCGGCTCTGAGAAATTTACAAATTATAATATGATTTTAATGAAACATCTGTTTACAATCACAAGCAATATTATGGAACTACAAAGGACCGCCCATCGTGATCTCACTAGATGCCAAACTATTGAAAGAACCAATCAAGTAAGGCAGATGTTTTGGGCCAATCCTATAAAACTGGACACTTAGGAATACACCTCATTCTTATCAGATATTCTCTGATGAAGTCCATGCGGGCGAAGCGCGGAGGCACTAATAAACACTTTCATTTTTAACATTGTCAGCTCATGAGCTTATAATTACAATAAACTTTACATCTGGATCGCTGCAAGCGCTAATGCGCATGCGCGAACCATCCAACGTCTTTTGTACAGACATTCTGTACACATCTGCAAGGATCTTAGTACGGCCGTACAGGACCTTAATCTACAAACAGATTGATCTCTGGGGCAGCTGTTCGGAACAACGGTGTGACGACAACCTCGGGACCGGGATTCTCCGGGCAAGCATCCAAGAAACGTTAGTCTCACATAGCCCCTTCTTTGGACTATTCATACAGTATTTATTGAACTACAATTCTAATAATGAGGACTTTATAACATGGACATATTGGAATTCACTCCATACTGAACCACGGAGTAATGAATATCACACTGCCATTTTCCAGTAATGAATATTCTTCTGCTGTGGATATTACGCATTTGAAGTGTTTCTTGACTTTTTAAGGCTCTCATTTTTTTTTTTACTGGGTGCAGCATTCACCATTAGACTGCTTTCTGTGAAACCACCCATCAACAAAGCTATTTGGTGTATTTGTTTATTTACTGTGGACAAGTCATATATTGCCTATAAATTTCGGACAAACTTATTTTGTCAATAATAAATATCCTTTTAAATATACCTTCATCGTCATCATCATCACCATTTATTTAAATAGCGCCACTGATTCCGCAGCGCTGTACAGAGAACTCATTCACATCAGTCCCTGCCCTAATGGAGCTTACAGTCTAAATTCCCTAACATACACACAGACAGACAGACGGACAGAGAGAGACTAGGGTCAATTTTGATAGCAGCCAATTAACCTACTAGTATGTTTTTGGAGTGTGGGCGGAAACCGGAGCACCCGGAGGAAACCCACGCAAACACGGGGAGAACATACAAACTCCACACAGATAAGGCCATGGTCGGGAATTGAATGACCCCAGTGCTTTATTCCTCTTATTCCAATTTGTCCCAATACTCAGTATTTGTGCCTGGAATATAGCCACTTTATTGTACGCATTGATACCTATTGATACCCCAACCTTAGCCCCTAATGAGAGGTCTAGCTGAGCCAGGTTACTACAGACACATCTAATGGTAAATCACCCAAAATTGGCCCTCATAATATTCCTTTCTAGGAGATTCTGTTACGAATATCAGTTGAACACTCATATGCAAAATAAGCATGGGCTACGCTGTGCTGACAGTCTATATAGTACAAATTAACACCAAAGGTTCATTAGTGACCATGCTATATTAGTCAAATAAAATATTTGAGAAGTTCTTATGTGAGCAAAATATAAACACATTTTATTATACTCATTAATCAAGTATCTGAAAACAAGTATATTTCATACCTTCAGGATGAACTTATTTTTTTGTGATAATGGTATAATCAATCAATCATACATTGATGATAACAGGCTGTTTTGCTAAATGGGTCAGTAAGATCATATAGATAGTCACATTCATCCTACAATGTATGCCGCAGGTAACATGTTTGTTTTAAATAATTTTAGGGAGTTATTTATCTAATATGCATAATAATTTAAAATTATGTATATTTTGTCTACAATGAAAGCTGCTCCAATAATTTATTCAGTTAATAGGGCATAGTGTTTTTTTTTTACTTTCAAAACTCTTAGTATGCTGTTAACTACTGTGCACAAAATGTTTTCATATCTACAATTAATTTTTATAGAGCAGCCATTATATCCTTATTGTATCCTCCTTAATCCAGTCTTGCGTGTTATTATGTCACCATGCCAAATCAACTATAAAAGAACTGCATTGTTTCATTATGTTTTTCTTTAAGTTATGTTTAGAGCTATTATTAAGAAAACCTTGCCAGCCAAGTTTTCTTAGTCTATAAATGTTATGCTTATTTTATGCTTCATCATAGCACAATTATTGGTATTGACTTTTGGTTCAATATTTTTTCTGTTATTTATTATGACAAAAAGTAGCTTAACAGATAAACAGAAACGAGATAGTGTGGACCATTTATAATGCAGAAAAGGATCTAGGGCCTGATTCATTAAGGATCTTAAATGAAGAGTATCCTTATTTCAGTCTCCTGGACAAAACCATGTTACAATGGAAGGGGTGCAAATGTGTGTTCTGTTTGCACATAAGTTAAATATTGAGAGTTTTTTCATGTAACACACAAATACTTGATAGCTCATTTGTACACTGAAATTTAAAGTTGATATGTGTGTGTTACATGAAAAAACAGTCAGTATTTATCCAATGTGCAAAACAGAACACTCATCTGCACCCCTTCCATTGTAACATGGTTTTGTCCAGGAGACTGAAATAAAGATCCTCTTCATTTAAGATCCTTAATGAATCAGGCCCCTAGTTTGCAAAATATAACCCATTGTCTACATCTAATTGTTAGATCAACTAGAGTGAATCTAGTACATGTCTTTGCTGCATCGTCCCTTCTTCATTGGGCTGGTGTACTGAGCACACATTTGATCTGAGTAGTATTAAATGTTAGTTCTAGGATTTATTTAAATGCTGAAAAAATTGGGAGTAAATTATATGCTGGATTGCTCTATATAGAGCCTTAAGCTAATTCCAGTTAGTGTGTATTAGAAATATGGCAATTCCAAGATGTTGATAGCTCTTGGATCCTGGCGAAGTGAATAATGTTCTTCATCTACAAGTCCGACATACTTAGCATAATTGCCTTGTTTCATCTTCTCCTTCAATTTCTCAAGCTGCTTTCAAAAAGTCTAATTAAAGGAATCACTTGGCTCAACATAGCAGAGTCTGAACTCACTTCACAGGTGACTACGTTGAATGGTTTCAGCACCTTGCACAACACGGTAAGTATTCTCTATTGCGCTGGACTAAAATACATTACCCCTCCTTTCCCAATAGCATGTTTTGTAGAGTAAGCGTGGATGCTGTCACAATCCGAAGGTCTTAGGAAGCCCAAAGTGTTTGCCTCGTTTGACACTACCCCCGTTAAGGTGCGGATTCTAACAGAGAGGGGGGTTTTCACCAGAGGTTCCCGCAAGGGAGCATGGACTTGGTGGCTCCCTAACCGCAGGTCATGGTACACTCAGAGGGTAACGACGAAACTAGGGGGACAGCCTGGAGAACAGAGAAACTGGGGAGCAGGAGGAGAAGTCCAGAAGCAAAGACTACTGATGAAATCCTGTGGAGCTGGGTTAGCACTGTTGAATCAGAGACACAAGTAGATAATAGGGTCTGCAGCAGCTGTTGCTGGTGAAGCTCTATGGAGCTGGGTAGCACCGTTGAATCAGGAACACAAATAGATAATATGTTCTGCAGCAGCTGTTGCTGGTGAAATCCTGTGGAGCTGGGTAGCGCCATTGAATCAAGAACACAAATAGATAATATGGTCTGCAGCAGCTGTTGCTGGTGAAGTCCTGTGGAGCTGGGTAGCGCCATTGAATCAAGAACACAAATAGATAATATGGTCTGCAGCAGCTGTTGCTCGTGAAATCCTGTGGATCTGGGTAGCGCCGTGGATTCAGAAACACAAGTAGATAAGCAGGGATACAGGAGGCAGTACTGGGACACGTCTAGCCAGGAGGAGAGACCTGAAGATCTGGCAACTTGGTAGAGAAGCAGGTGCTTTAAATAGACAGAGCTAACAGGCAATTAGCCAATCAAGAGAATGCATGAAGTATTGAGCAGACCAGGTGTGTGCATGCTCAGTTCAGCCAAGCAAGTGAATGCAGAAAGAGGAAAGTGTTTGCCCGGTTTGACACTTCCCCCATTAAGGTGTGGAGTCTAATGGAGAGGGAGGTTTTCACCAGGGGTTCCAGCAAGGGAGCATGGACTTGGCGGCTCCCTAACTGCAGGTCGCGGTCCTCTCAGAGGGTAGTGGGTGAAACCAGAGAGAGCCTGGAGAACAGAGAAACTGGGGAGCAGGAGGAGAAGTCCAGAAGCAAAGACTACTAATGAAATCCTGAGGCTAGGTAGCACCTAGAATCGGGAAAACAGATAGCTAAGATGGTCTGCAGCGGCTGCTGCTAATGAAATCCTGTGGAGCTGGGTTAGCACCGTTGAATCAGAAATACAAGTAGATAATAGAGTCTGCAGCAGCTGTTGCTGGTGAAGTCCTGTGAAGCTGGGTAGCGTTGTTGAATCAGGAACACAAATAGATAATATGATCTGCAGCAGCAGTTGCTGGTGAAATCCTGTGGAACTCGGTAGCGCCGTTGGTTCAGGAACACAAATAGAATATATTATCTGCAGCAGCTGTTGCTGGTGAAATCCTGTGGAGGTGGGTATCACCTTTGAATCAGGAACACAAATAGAATATATGGTCTGCAGCAGCTGTTGCTGGTGAAATCCTGTGGATCTGGGTAGCGCCGTTGATTCAGCAATACAAATAGATAATATGGTCATGTTGCAATGATATCCCTTAATTTTTATAACAGGTTGTCAGCAGTATGTCTCTTAATGAAGGAGGTTATACACAGAGTAGCCTGCCTATGAAAAATCTGGCATTGTTGGGTACATGCTGCTTCTGTTCCTGCTGCTGAAGTCGATTCACCAAATCAGTGGGCTGTCACAGTCATATAGGGTCTGAGTCATTAAGGAACAATCTCATTTTTTGTGCGTATCGTACGCAATTCCCTTCTGCGCATGCCCAGAACGAGGACCCTCGACCATCAACGAAAGCAAGTCTTCTGCGTATGCCAACGCATATGATAGTTACCACAGTCTACGATTTTGGGGAGTGAACGGACTGGGTAGGGGCGTGTGCCCGTACTCGATGCACAATGTGGGCGTACAAAACTCCAGTGAATGCAGCCACATTGGAAAGAAGCTCTGCTTGTGTGAAAGTTTCTTGTTTTTCTGCGTATCCCTTAGCAGCTAAGCGGCCAGTCTAAGTCCAGAGTCAGAATCATATACATGCTATAACATGTGTCTGTAATCAAGAGCAACTGTAAAAATGTATTTTATTAACAGTAGACATTAAAGACAACCTAACCCTAATTTTTTTCAATAAAAAAAAAAATTATATCATTTTTTTTTTTTTTATACAATATCCATTTCTACTCATAAATGACTACTGTGACTGGAGCACTGATAAATAACCTATTTGTGGCTGGATCATGTGGAAATAATTTATTGTAGAAATGTATTTCAATCAGAGGTGTAGGCACCAATGTATAATTTGAAATGCACTCATCGTGTTACATTGGGATGTGTTTTGTATAAAAGTATCTATCATTGTTTGGGTTTGGGTTTGTAAGTTTGCCAGAGGAAATCTCCAATTAGGCATATGTGGGGAGGGAGTCTGATAGCAGGAAATGCTAACTAAGTTTTTTGATGAAGTGTCAAATGCCTGCTCTGGCCAAAGGCCCAGCAGGAGGTCGTTACTGTGTGGCCTTTTGTCCAGAGTGTTCAAACCTTTCTGAACATTGTAAACAGCATATGATGCAGGAAATCACAGCAAGTTATAGGATAGTGTTAGCTTGAATTGCATGTAAATCCATGTTGAATAAACAAATTGCATCTTGATTCTAAAAAAACTCAGACCTCAAGGGGGCTGACTTATACAGGGAGGCTGCGCTCAAATGTGGATAAAAACAGCACTGTTTTGTATTAAAAGTTGTTCTTCTGATTTCATCTGACCTAAGCACTGGTACCTCCAATCAATGTGACTACCAATAAACATCACTTGCTTCAAAGACCTGCTTGAAAATATCTTCCATGCTGAAAATCCTGTGACCTACAGACTAGATCCAAAATCTTATCCTTTTCCGGCTGTTTCTGAGGTTTGGACCCAGCTTTTCCAGTACCACCGCTCTGCCTGGTACCCTGCAGCTCTGGTCAGTGTGATAGGCCAGGGGGGATCCATCCACAGCAACCCTGATCCATAGTAAGAGGTCAGGAGTACCAGCCCAGGTACACCTGCAAGGGGATACCCTAGCAGTGACAGTTACCCAGAAGAAACCCAGTACTGGATGCCGGTAAGGAGTCCAGTGGTGGCAGCATTTTAAGCCCCTCCTACTGTGGGAGGAGGGCGCAATTGGGATAACGAAAGGGAACGGTGGCAAAGTAAGCCTAGCTGGTTCCCAGCAGAACAAACAGGGTGGCATAGGCGGTCCATCCTGTCACAACTATATTATTGACAGATAACATTAATTGATTAATATTTTTTTTTCTGTGCGTTCTTTTGAGATGTCATATAGCACATGCGTATTGTACGCATCCTGCAGTGTCTGGTCTAGTAGAGCAGAGTGAACCTGCACCCATAGTCAACACCACTTGTATCTTAAGATCTGTTCCTTGCTGACTCCGGGAGTATGCAGAGCCGATTTATGTGCCGTTGAGAATAACTGCATGATGCGCTCAGTATGCGAGCCTTAATGAGGCCCATAATCTTTAGTTTGCCCAGTTCTGCTTATTCACATATCTATGGTTAAGTATACAGTGGGTAGTATGACATTTTGTAGCCCAATAATTATATTTTTTCGAACCTTCTGGTAGAGGTGAGGATTTGCTTTTCTAGTAAAATGGTGTCGTGATGGAATATGGTAATGAGAACACAGGACCTCAATAAACTGTCTAAAATCAGCTGCATTAATTGTGGATATTGGATGCAGGTCTAATACAAGCACAGTCGCCATGGCGTCTGTGATTTACTTTGCAACTGGGTGACAACTTTCATACTTGCTACTTCTGGCAAAGGATTGTTTAACAGTCAATTGTTGTAAACTACTAGTAGTCTTTTTCTTGGTCTGCTTCTGGGATGAAGATCCAGCCCCAGAAGCTGCAGCCGCAGCGTGCCTAATGGCCAAAAATTCCTTAGAGGAATCCAGGATAGGGGAGGTGTCACCTAGACTTAGAAACTTGGGTGCAGGACTAACTACTCTCACTAGGATACTCAGGGGCGGGCTGGCCCAGGGAGCAGGGGGGCATCGGTCCCCTGGGCCGCTCAGTTTATCCATTGTTAGGGCCGGCCGGCCGCCCAGCTCCCCCTCCCCCGGCTGCACTATAACCTAATTAACACAGGCGGCCGCATCACATGACGGCCGGCAGTAATAATGTCATGTGACGCGCCCGCCTCAGCGCACAGGCGGGCGCGTCACATGTCATGTGACGCGGCCGGCTGTGCGCCCCCCGGGCTGCATCTTGCCAGCCCGCGCCTGAGGATACTGATGATGAAGGTGTTGTGGGTGTAGATTCCAGGTGCTGGGATCTAGCTGAGAGAAGGGAGCTAGCTGATGCTGGACTGCTTGTTGTTATTTTTTTAGCATAAGTTTCAGAATTTCCCAATAGCTTGCCATGAACTTGCTTCAAATGCCGTAATATGGACAAACAACATCATCCTCATAAATATCCTCATTAGCGCCATCATCAGCTACACAAATATCCCCCTCATGCTGTTGCAAATCCAAAGTGGTATCCTCCATTTGTGTATCACAGGCTACACTAAGAGGCATATCACTGACAACCTGTTTGAAAGCTAAAGGATGTCATTGCAACATGGCTTATACCACTTGGACTCTCCTGAGGATATGTGATTTTTGATAACGCCACCAATATTGTTAGAGCATTACATCGGGGAGAATTCTATCACATTCCCTGTTTTTCTTACACAATCTACATGGTGGTACAGAGCTTTTTAAAAAATGACAGTGACATTCAGGAGAGTTTGTGTCCCGAAATATTTCGGGTCATTTTCAGCATTCTGCAACAGCATGTAGGAGATTGTAGTAGCTGCAAAAAGAATAGAATTTGAGGGAAAATATACTTTAGTCCAGTGCAGTGGAGAAAACTGTCCATATAGTGCAAGGTGCTGAAACCACTTGAAGCAGTCACCTGTGAAGTGGGTTCAGACACTGCTATCCTGAGCCAAGTGATTTCCTTGATCAGACTTTTGGAAAAGCATCTTGAGAAACAGACAGAGGAGATTAAACAAAGAAATTGCGCTAAGTATGTCAGACTTGTAGATGAAGTACTTTATTTGCTTCGCCAGGATCCAAGAGTTGTCAACAACTTGAAATCGGATCACTACATTTTGGCAACTGTGCTTGAGCCTAGGTTTAAGAGCTACGTCTTGTCTTTCTTTCCAACTGACCCAGATCTCAAGAGATGCAATGAGCTCTTGGTGAGCATGTTGACAGATCAAGTGGTACATGACACTACAACGACGTCTCATCCTTCAGTTTCTCAGGCAACTGCTGCTGGGAAACAGGTAGCTTTCCCAAGAGACCCAGTGGTGAAGCAGATGAGTCAGCACAACATTTTGACCTCTGGTCTGGTGTAAAAGAATTGCCCAAAAATCGTGACAGCTCTGCCGTAAAATGAACTACAAATTCCACAAGGAATGCCTTTATGGGCAAATACATTAAAGTACAGAGACTTCTGTAATGGTGGATTCCAGCTGCATTGAATTAATGTTGCATGAGGATGATGTACACACTGATGAGGGTGAAGATGATGACAGTGTCGATTGCAGGTGGTGTGCTCTAGCTGAAAGAAGGGAGCTAGCTGATGCTAGAATGCTTATTTTTGGTAGAATGGCAGGCTGGCAACTTTATGCTTTTCTACTGTAAACTTTCCCTTTATTAGAGAGGTGTTTTTTTCTTTACCAATGTAAAAGATTGTTTTATGGATTTCAGTTTCCCTGACTTAAATCCAATATGCCCTTCAGCTTAGGCTTTTGTATATGATGTAGAAGGACTAATATCATCATGACTGGTGCTAGATGCTGGTTGCCATATTGATGCCACTGAGCTATGACACTGGAGACTGACAGGAACACTGCTACCCCTTCTGTTTCTGTGTGAGCAATGGCACTGAGACTGGAGAGTGACAAGAACAATGTGACTGGAGAGTGACAAGGACAACGTGACTGGAGAATGGAGAGTGACAAGAGCACTTCTACCCCTGTTCCTGTGTGATCAATGGCAATGCTGAAGGTCCCCAGCACCACTTATTGTCATGACTACTTTCATATTTGCAAGTCTACAATCACAATAAAACGCATTTCTTCATATATATACAGGCCACATAAATTCATGTAGCCACTTGCTTAATAACTTGTTAAGTGGCTTAATGTTTTTTGTTGAAACTGCTACTGAAATTTTTAACAATAAAATAATACAGACAAAACACTTTTTCAGCAACATTGGGAAAGGTAGATAAAGATTTCAGCAAAGACAAATATCATCCCAAATTACACCCAGAGATGTAGTGTAGAGCCATGTCGCCTGGAGGAAGAGCATGCTACAGTACTGAAGTGGAGTGTAAATAATTTATGGGGGCAAGTTAAAGTGGAAAAAATATTTGGTCTCTGACAAACACTGGCTGGAAGAAAATAAAGTTTTCACTTATATGAAGATTAGTGGTTGATCTCTGCTCTTTGTGTCTCCAGCTGATTATCACTGTCCTGAAAGTCTGGGGAGAAAGGGTAAAATTGGAGAAGATAAAGAGGAGTGAAGGTGGCAAAGCGGAGCAAGGAGGTGAATAAGATGGAAGGTAGAAACACAGCAGGTAGATGGACAGGACATTGAAGAAGGTGAGAGATAGAGGATGAGGGAGAGAAAAAAGTGAAAACAGAGAAAGCAAGAGAGGTTAGAAAGCAAAATTAGGAGGGCTAAAGGAAGAGGTTGTGGGTGGACTATGTTGCTCTCTCCTACCTTTTATTGCAGCTTTCAAAGCCTTCTGCCAGTTTGTTGTCTGGATGCTGTAATGTTGGGGCCTCTTTGGAAAATGTATGGGTAAATGACGTATGGAAAGCTGAGCAATAAGCAAATCAGTACATTACACAGATCACGCAGTATGTAAATCATAAATCAAACCATCAAAAGGGCAATACATTACCCTTAATTTGAAGAATGAAATAATTTGGGCTTTATTATGAGCTGTGTACCATGTGCACATTAGAGATGCCCAGGCTTGGTTATCCGAGAACCGAGCCCACCCGAACTTAGCAGATCCGAGTACCGAGCCAAGCCTGCTCGAGACTTTCGTGCTACCTCAGGATTGAAAACGAGACAAAACGTCATCGGATCTCTCGAGTTTTGGATTCTATAAACACCGCCCTCCACGGCTATCCAGCACCATTTCACGGAGAGGCACAGAAGGGGTAGTACGGTTCTTGGCAGTCTCTAGTGCAGTTGGGCAACGTCACAGCTAAAAAAGAAAGAGGAGGGGTAGCTGTGTTCTTCAAAGTCTCCAGTGACATTCTACTGAGCTATAGCTCACACAGAAATAGGAGAGCGCCACTGCTAATTGTCATTGCTGAAATAGAAATAATAGGACTGGCAGTCTTGTTAAAAATGTGCAGTCACAATGTATTGTGACATAGCTCACCCAGAAATAGGAGAAGTGGCAGTGTTTAGTGCTGAGACAGAAGATGTAATAGTAGGGCTCTCAGCGTTCTTAAAAGTCTTCAGTGACATTCTAATGTGCCATATCTCATACAGAAACAGGAGGGGTGGCAGTGTCCTTGTCACTCTCCAGTCTTCAGTCACATTGCTCTTGTCACTCTCCAGTTTCAGTCAGGGTTATATTAATCCCTCTACTCAGGTGCTAAAGCCTATGGTCAAGTGCATAGTGGTTTTAATTCAGGGAAACAAAAATGTAAATAAAAAGCTTGTACCTTTTAAAGAAAAAAACACCTCTCTAATAAAGGTGAAAGTTTACTGTAGAAAAAACATAAAATTGCCAACATGCCATCCTACCCATACCTAGATACGATACCAGGATAGGTTGAAGGAGTGCAGCCCTAATGGGCTAAAGAAGGAAGTCTGTGACCTTCTATAGCAAAGGTTAGTATCAAACAAAGGATGCAGGGTCTGGAGGCGCAAATGAGGAAGGGGTTAAGGAAAGAGGGAGGAGTGGATGTGTGTAGGTTATTTATGGAGGACCTGCGGATAGAATATATGTAATTCTGTTTAAAGTCAAAAGAGTTTATTGCAAAACACATACAATATTCTTTTAATTCGGGATCAGGTGGTAGGGTCTCTTTTCGGTAAGCTTACCTTGGGCGTCTGCGCTTGACGGGAGTGTCTTTGGGAACGGTGCTGCCGTTACGGATTCTTCGGATGTTCCGGTTTCCGAATTTGTTGTTTGCCTTCTTGTTTTTGCCGTGGCGCAACCTGGGGAGAGAAAAGAAAAAGAGAAAACAAGAGAAAGAGAGAGAGAGGGGGGGGGGAGGTTGGGGTGGTGTGTTGAGGACACAGTAGAGGTGGTACCACCAATATACTTATGGGGCTTTTAATGTTATAGCTCTTTTGCTGGTGTTTTTTTACAGCTTTTTGCTGTTTATAGCCCTAAATGCAATGTATATTGGGGTGGATTGGTACCAGTATCTGTATGGGGTGTGGCTAGTGTGTCTGTAGGGGTGTTAAAAGCTCTTATTTGGCTAGAGCTATATATAGAGGCAGTTAATGTAGTGATTGCCTCTAATTGTTAGTTATTATGTGCTGAGGTGTGCTTTTAAAGTGTTGGGAAGGTGTTGTGTGCGAGGTGATTATACGGAGTAATGGAATATGGGTGTTTAGTGAGAATATGCAAGTATTAAACTTTTTGCTTAGGTAGCTCTGTAGGTTCTGCTTCTTTTGTTTCAGCTTCCGATCCTGGAGAGTTTGTGAGTGATTGTAGGTATGTGTATTTATCCTGTCTTATTGTTTATTAATTTGTGTAGGAACTTGTTTTGACGAGTAGGGAGGCTGATCTTACGAAGGTCTACCTACAATTAATGTTAACCCGGACTCCGCCAGTCCTAAATCCTCCCCCCCCTCCGAATCCCGCCTCCCGCCTTCCCCCCCCCCCCCCCCCCCCCTTCCGGAAGATCCTAGTGAAATTCAGAACAGGATAAAAACACAAAAAAACAGAAGCACAGACACATCCCTGACGAAGTCTAAGGACGAAACGCGTTGGACACAACTACACCCCGCATAAGACTCTCTGCACACTCACCTCTGCCCCTGGAAAGCATCACTCGCAAACTCTCCAGGATCGGAAGCTGAAACAAAAGAAGCAGAACCTACACAACCCGCAGTGGAACGCAGAGTGCGCTCCAGCAACACCGGAAGTCTGGCGGAAGCGCCTCAGGTGAACTAACAGCACCCGCTCGGCACCAGTCAAGCCACCGTTCGGTACACGCTACAAATCAGGTCTTACTGCAGCGCCAAACGGAGAATCAGAGAGACCGGCTGACGACCACCTAACTGCTCTTATAAGAGCTACCTAAGCAAAAAGTTTAATACTTGCATATTCTCGCTACACACCCATTGTCACTCACCAGACTGTGAGTGCTTCTTCCCGTATGTTTAGGAACCGTGGCCGTCCACCATCTTGAGGGTCTGCGCATGTGCAGCCCTTTCAAACCTTCAGTATCTGTTCCTTTTAGTTAATTGGCTGATCAGGCAACACTCCCTATTTAAAGCACCTGTTGTCTATACCTCGTGGCCTGATCTTGGAGTCTCATTCCCCATGAGCCTCTGAAGGTGTTCCTGTGTTTCCTCGTGTATTCAGCCCAGCTGATTCCTGTGGTTTCCAGACCACTTCAACTCCCCTGTGGTTTCCAGACCACTTCAACTCTCCTGTGGTTTCCAGACCACTTCAACTCTCCTGTGGTTTCCAGACCACTTCAACTCTCCTGTGTTTCATCGAGACTACTCCAGCTGATTCCTATCCGCTGCCTCCGTGCACTACAGTTATCAGCTCACTTCAACTCTCCTGTGTTTCATCGTGACTGCTCTAGCTGATTCCTATCCGCTGCCTCCGTGCACTACAGTTACCAGCTCACTTCAACTCTCCCGTGTTTCATCGTGACTGCACCAGCTGATTCCTATCCGCTACCTCCGTGTATCTGCAGTGTCCTGCTTATCGCTACCCTCCAGTACTCCTCGTGTCTGCAGCCAGCTGATCCGCTCTCCGTGCTTCTACAGTGTTCCTGCCTGTGTCAACTCGCCTGTCTGCATTGGATTAACGCTCCGCTGCTGTCTTCTCTGCCATTCCATTTCTACTCTTCAGTGATCTCCAGGCGACCAGTCCTATATACTACTGCTTCCTGAGTATTGTTTCCATCGTTGCTGGTCTACCTACCTGTGCGCTGCACCTACTTGGATTCCGCTTCCATTTCCCTGGGACTTCGCTTCCTGCCGCTCAGGTATCCCTGCACTCCTTTCTGACAGCCTGCTCTTCTGAACCATGGTATGCATACTTATCATTGACTGTGCTCGTGTATTGCATACCTTGCTGGACTGAGTTGTTCTTCTCTGGAGTTACCTATCCACTGAGACTATTGCCATCATTTGACTGTGTTACCTTGTAGTCTGGATAGTTCCTGTGACTTTGTATATCTGTGCAGTGCTGCTCAGTTATTAATACTTTGTGCATATCATCGTGGGATCAAGTTCAGTGTGCCCGTGTATACTCTGCATTAAATTTATCTCCCCGTGCTCCTCCTCACATATATATTTCAGTGGTACAACTTGCTAGAGGCAGACCACTGATTCCTGTTCCCTTTGTCACCTGTTTCCAGTATCCTTCCACATAGCAGTGGTACAACTTGCTAACGCAGACCACTGACTTTCCGGATACCTCCACTTGGATTCCATTCCTTCACCTAGACAGCGGTACAACTTGCTAAACGCAGACCGCTGACTCTCATCACCTCCTCGTTATTTCTGGACATTCCTCCTCACTATACCAGTGGTACAACTTGCTATCCGCAGACCACTGACTACCCTCAAGTTTCCTTTGTCCATTCAGTTCCTCGTGTACTATTACCTATATATTACCAGTGCTGCTAGTCATAGACTTTCCACGAGCATTCTCTACCATCTGCTGTCTCCTGTTCCGTGATCACCCCGCTACCAGAGTACCATATTACCACCTATATTGCTCTGGTAAGTCCATCACCTGGTGATCCCTGGGTAAAGACTCCTAGTGCCCGTGACACCCATATTCCATTACTCCGTATAATCACCTCGCACACAACACCTTCCCAACACTTTAAAAGCACACCTCAGCACATAATAACTAACAATTAGAGGCAATCACTACATTAACTGCCTCTATTTATAGCTCTAGCCAAATAAGAGCTTTTAACACCCCTACAGACACACTAGCCACACCCCATACAGATACTGGTACCAATCCACCCCAATATACATTGCATTTAGGGCTATAAACAGGGCAAAAAGCTATAAAAAAAACACCAGCAAAAGAGCTATAACATTAAAAGCCCCATAAGTATATTGGTGGTACCACCTCTACTGTGTTCTCAACACACCACCACAACCTTCCCCCCCCCCTCTCTCTCTCTCTCTCTCTCTCTCTTGTTTTCTCTTTTTCTTTTCTCTCCCCAGGTTGTGCCACGGCAAAAACAAGAATATTCTTTTAATGTCTATGATGGATTTCGAAAAAGAGTCCTATGAGGTGTCTAAAGTTCATATAAAGTCCTTGCTAGTGCGTTTAAAAGTTTCTGATTGTTTCTTGTTTTATCCTTGTTGTACATGTCCCATAAAATAGGAACATAGGGGCATATTTAAGAAAGCACGATAGTGCTCTTACCGGCAAATTAAGCACCCTGGGTGTCCTCCGCAAATTTATGAAAGGTGCATCGCAGCAGATATCGTGGATATCTGCTGCTTTGCACTCCTCTTCATTTTTGGGAGCAGTCACCATTCAACAGTATGCTGACTGCTCCCAGCCCAAATCTAACAAGTTCTGAAGCTGGCGTACATTATCATAATTGAAAAAATCCAATGCTATCAGCTCTGCTCCGAAGAGCAGAGCTGGACAGCGCATGAGTGGAGGGATCACATGATCCCTCCCTGTCACTCAGCTCTCTCTCTGCAACGATAGTTGCAGAGATAGAGCAGGGATCTTTGTGCACATATGCAGTTCTTCGAATTGCACATGCACAATTGAAGGATGAAGAGAACGAGGAGGAGATCCGGAGAGAGCGCTTTCGAAGAGGTGGGTTAGCATGATTTTTTTTTATCGCAGAAACAGCAGTTTTTCGGCACTGCTGTTTCTCTGATTTGTTGTTCATAAATTCGAGAAATAGTTCAATCCTTATCCATGCGAAAAGGATTGATAACTATTTCTCACTTTTGCAGATGATTGATAAATGTGCCCCAAAATCAAATAGTGTAAATCTGTAGTTCACAGCGAAGACAGCTAGTTTAATCGAAGCACTTACATAGCTGCTTCTTGTTCTTCTGCTATCAGTGTAGAGGGGACGATGTTCATTGTTTCCTATGGATACAGCCCTCCACTTGTTGAATGTCACAATCATCTGAGGCTTCATCTCAATGTGCAGGTGAAGGAGAATACAGAAAGATACAATGGTAGTGAAGTATTACGGATGCAATGGATAGATGCAAAATGCCAAGTGAATACTCACATTTTGCAATATTCAAATGCACAGGTGTTAATTCGGTGTACCATCATCGCAGCTCTCAGTTGCCTAGGGGCACATTTATCATTTATCGTTGAAATAGAGAAATGGTTATCAATCCTTATCGGACGGATAAGTATTGATTCATTTCTCAAATTTATCAAAACCAGAGTACAGAAACAGCAGTCCCGATAATCTGCTGTTTCTGTGAAAAAAAAAATCATACTTACCTGCCTCTTCGGAAGCGCTGTCTTCGGGTCTTCTCCTTACTCTTCAATTGCGCATGTCCAGTTCCAAGAACTGGACATGCGCACACAGATCCCCTCTCTGTCTCTGCAACGATAGTTGCAGAGAGAGAGCTGTGAGTGACAGGGAGGGATCATGTGATCCCTCCACACATGCGCTGTACAGCTCTGCTCTCCGGAGCAGAGCTGACAGCATTAGATTTCCTCAATTCGGATGATGTACGCCAGCTGCAGCTGGCGTACATTAACATGACAAGTTCCCGGAAAAAATGTTTTTTCGGGACTTGTTAGATTGCAGCCAGGAGCAGTCACCATTCTGTTGAATGGTGACTGCTCCCAAAAACGAAGGGGAGTGCAAAGCAGCAGATATCCATGATATCTGCTGCGATGCCCCCTTAATAAATTTGCGGAGGGCACTGTGGGACCTTAATTACCCGTTAAAAGCACTACCGTGCTTTATTAAATATGCCCCCTAGTGTCACAGTCATTCGGTGCTTTGCCTTAATCTTATAATATTGAGATGCACAGGTGATAGTAGAGTGTGCCGTCGCAGTTGCTCCTTGTGGTCTCCCAAGCTCCGGTGCACAGCTGATGCTGGTGGATGCAGTCTTTGCAGTTCTTGGTCACAGCCGCAATTAATCTCAATGGTAAAAGATAAGTGAACCAATAGTGAAGTATTGTTAGTACAAATACTCAATAGAAATGCCAAATTAACATTTACATCTGTAAAGGTGAAGGTACATGATATTAAAAGTAAGGCATCCTAACGTTTGTCTCCTATCGTTAAGGCTGCAGACGTATGTGTGACCACCGGGAGGGCTCTCTCTCTCTGTTCTTGTACATTCGATTCAGTCAGTCTGATAAATGGCTTTCCAAGACTGATGTGTAGTTTACCAATGCGTTTCGTCTTGGGTCAAGACTTCCTCAGGGGATAGAGAGTACTCTGACCTGTTTGCAGTTAAATACTCTGTATTTGGATGGTGGGATAGTTCATACTTGACAGCTGTCCAATCAAAGCCTGTGTGTGTTCCACAGTATGTAAATGCGATAGAATGTCATTCAATTATGCGGTTCAGTCCTCCTTTTGGTTAAGATATTTCTGATGTGTCTCTATCCGTATCAGTATAGCGAACTCTGTACTTTCATATAAGAAATCTAATCCTCACAGTTCATTATGCCTCATTATTAATAAAGCCGTTTGGGTTGATGAGGTTACATGTCATTCATTTGTTAATTTTCAGTGTAGTTCCATCAATAAAATTAGCATGTATATCCGCAGGGTGCTGTGTGTATGAGGAATAGACAAGATTTGACTGGCAATATGCTCGTATATTGCACTGCATGGTTTGGTGTCCGAGACAGCGAGTAGTAACACCTACATTTAGTTTATGTCATCCTTACTGTCTTTGTGAATAGTGAATGTGATCCTTATTGCTAGTTGATATATAGTCACAAGTACTGTTGGCACTGGGTATATTTCTGGAAAGTGTTGAGGGTAAGTGCATTCTCTTGAACAAAAGGGAAAATGTACCCTGTATGTAGCAAGTTGCTACCAGGCATTCAACGATCGCAGTAGGGTTTGACATGCGATTTACTGAGTATGGCTATTCCTACTTCTGAGGGATAATGCACCATCTGCATATTTGCAAATTATATGGTGTAATTGGATATAAGTGTATATATATAGGATAAATTTGGGCTTTTGGGTCTCTAATATCGGCAGGAGGAAGAGGGAAAAACTATTGTGCCTATAGAGTATATTAGAAGCATCTATTCTCTAGTTCCTACAGAAAGGAATTAAACTCAAAATCAAAATTCAGTCCAAAAGGTGATAGTATTTTTAGTGTGAAAATACAGTTTGCTTCAGTCTGATTAAGAGTTCTGTTACAGTCGCCTCCTCTCCAGTGTTTCTTTTAAACTCTTTGTATACCAATGCACTTGAGGACTGTAAGATCTTTGTTATGGTGTAGTCTGAAATGGTTCGACAGACTGCATTTCTAGGCCCAATCTGGGGGTAAATGTATCAATGCAGAAATAGAATAGAAAGGGGACAGACCGCGCTTCCCATATATTAGATGCAGCCTCTAGGTAATAGTGATAAGGGGAGGGATCCTGCCCCTAATAGAAGTATACAAAAAGGCTGGAATTACCTGGCGCAAAAATGACAGAGAGTAGGTTCAGTGCAAAAAACATTTATTAATGTAACATGAGATCCAACTTTAGTTGGAACCAGCAGAAAAAAGGTCAAAAAAGCTAGTTCACAGTCCCAATAGGGAAAAGAACTAATGCTAAATGTAAATAGTATGTCCAGAAAGAAGAGCACGTAAAACAGCAGAAGGGAAACAAAAAAACAAGAAAAAATACAAAAATACAAAACAAAAACAAACAAAAAAAAGAGTCCAGTACAAAGTCTAATACAAATGTCCAGAAATCGCAGAAAACATAAGTCCAAAAGTACAAAAAAAGGGGGGAGGGAAAAGGGAGACAGAGAGAAAAAATCACTCACTGTTGGTGAAAATCCCGGTTCCAGGCAGAAAACCGTAGGGTCCAAATGAGGGAGGAGAAGGAGTATGTCTACTCCATCCTCTGAAAACAGCTTGATGTAACAGATGCAGACAGGTACCTGTGCCAGGTCCTCTACGTCCTAGTGGTGTTCGCGCATGCGCCCCACCTTCCGGAGTCCGATGTGCGGCAGGAACAGCGGGAGAAAGTCAAAAGGTAGAATAAAATGTATGGAGTGGCATTGTGGGAGTAGGCAAGGAACCAACGCATTTCTCCCAAAGATGGGCTTCCTCAGGGATATCAATGGGGTCAAACCTTAGCTATAGTGTATCTTATAGCAAAGGAGGTCAGTCTTAGGTCCAATCAAAGTTTCCCTTTACAAGGCAGCGCCGCTTTAAATTTAAGCGCTGAAGACGCCGATCTCGCCAGAGTTGAAGAATCCGGACATTGATACATTTACCCCCTGCTGTGTTCATTTAAGTGTATTCTGAGTTTCCTCAATGTTCTGCCTACATATTATTAGAGATGAGCGGGCTAGGATTATCGCAATCCGAGCCCACCCGAACAGTGCGGATCCGAGTGATCTGAGCACTGTTCGGGTATTTCCGCCGCTGAGAAAAACTGAAAACGAGGATATGAGTCCAAATCCCGCCGTCGGATCTCGCAATACTCGGATTCTTTAAATTCCCCGCTTGCCGCCGCCATCGTCACTCGGGCATTGATTAGGGAAGCGGGAGGTTGGGTTTTGTTCAGTGTACGGGAGAAAACAGCTGCTGTCAGCCAATATAACAGACGCAGATAGCAGCTCTGAAACTTGGAAGCATGGAGCCCTAGGCAACCTGGTAGCAGACCTCAGACTTAGAGCTCCCACTGGGTCTTAATCTGTAGAAACTGTGGGGGCAAGCTGAGGGAGCACTATGCACTCCTGTACATGAAGAATGCATTTGAGCCCTAGGCAACCTGTTCTGTCTTGCATTGGCTGGGCTCTGTTTCTGCATCTAAAGGTGCAAACACTTAACAAATAGATCATTCACGGTTGTATATATAGCAACTACACCTGATTATCTGTCATCTCTAACAAACAGCATAAGAATTATTATAACTTCAAATATAAACTGTTCAATAATTAAGAAATAATACTTATTGGACCTGTATACTTAGAACAGTAAACAAATTATAAAAAAAAATTGTAAAAAAATTATAAAAAAAGTATAAAAAAATTAGTACTGCAATATCTAACTACGTTCACTGTTCCTGCAGTAAAAAGGAATTTCTACTGCAATATATAACTACGTTCACTGTTCCTGCAGTATAAAAAAAATACTACTGCAATATATAACTACGTTCACTGTTCCTGCAGTAAAAAGGAATTTCTACTGCAATATCTAACTACGTTCACTGTTCCTGCAGTAAAAAGGAATTTCAACTGCAATATCTAACTACGTTCACTGTTCCTGCCGTAAAAAGGAATTTCTACTGCAATATCTAACTATGTTCACTGTTCCTGCAGTAAAAAGGAATTTCTACTGCAATATATAACTACGTTCACTGTTCCTGCAGTATAAAAAAATTAGTACTGCAATATTTAACTACGTTCACTGTTCCTGCAGTATAAAGGAATTTGTACTGCAATATTTAACTACGTTCACTGTTCCTGCAGTATAAAAAAATTAATACTGCAAAACAACGTGTGCTGCATATAATGGAGTACGAAAATTTGGAGGATAAAGTAGGGAAAGATCAAGAACCACTTCCTCCTAATGCTGAAGCTGCTGCCACTAGTCATGACATAGACGATGAAATGCCATCAACGTCGTCTGCCAAGGCCGATGCCCAATCTCCTAGTAGAGGGCATGTAAAATCCAAAAAGCCAAAATTCACTAAAATTAGCAAAAAAAGAAAATTAAAATCATCTGAGGAGAAACTTAAACTTGCCAATATGCCATCTATGACACGGAGTGGCAAGGAACGGATTAGGCCCTGATCCGTGTTCATGACTAGTGGTTCAGCTTCACCCAAGGATCTAAGCCCTCCCCCCCCCCTCTAAAAAATTTAAGAGAGTCAACAACACAGCAAACAACTCTGCCTTCTAAAAAGATGGCATCACAAATCCCCAAGGAGAGTCCAAGGGTGTTGGTGGTTGCGAAGCCTGACCTTCCCATCACTGTACGGGAAGAGGTGGCTCCTTCCACCAGTTGCAGCACACCCTCTGCATATGCTGGAAGGATCACCCACAGTGCAGTTACAGATTTGGCTAATGAAGGTGTCAATGTTGTACAACGGGAGGAGGATATTGATGTAGCTGGCACTGAGGAGGAACTTGACGAGGAGAATGCTGATGTGGTTATCTTAAATGAGGCACCAGAGGGGGAAACAGTTGTTGTCCATGGGAAGAAAAAGCCCATCGTCATGCCTGGCCAGAAGACCAAGAAATCCACCTCTTCGGTCTGGAATTATTTCTATCCCAATCCGGACAACAAATGTATGGCCATATGTACCTTATGTAAAGCTCAAATAAGCAGGGGTAAGGATCTTGGCCACCTAGGGACATCCTCCCTTATACGTCACCTGAATACCCTTCATAATTCAGTGTTTAGTTCAGGAACTGTGGCTAGGACCGTCAGCAGTCCAGGGACACCTAAATCACTTGGTCCTGTTGTATCCACACCAGCAACACCCTCCTCGTCAATTTACTCCTCGATCTCGATTGTAGATAGTCCTGCAGGTCATGTCACCGGCATGACTGAGTCCTCTTCAATCCGGGATTCTTCCGGAGGATCCTGCAGCGCTACGCCTACTACTGCCGCTGCTGCTGTTGCTGCTGGTAGTCGGTCATCTTCCCAGAGGGGAAGTCGTAAGACCGCTACGTCTTTCACTTAACAGTTGACCGTATAACAGTCGTTTGCCATGAGCACGAAGTACGACAGTAGTCATCCTATGGCAAAGCGGATAACTGCGGCCGTAACAGCTATGTTGGTGTTAGACGTGCGTCCGGTGTCCGCCATCAGTGGAGTGGGATTTAGACGGTTGATGGAGGTATTGTGTCCCCGGTACCAAATCCCATTGAGATTCCACTTCACTAGGCAGGCGATAACCGGGATGTACAGAAAAGTACGAAAAAGTGTCCTCAGTGCTTTGAAAAATGCGGTTGTACCCATTGTCCATTTAACCACTGACATGTGGACAAGTGGTTCAGGGCAAGCTAAGGACTATATGACTGTGACAGCCCACTGGGTAGATGCATCGCCTTCCGCAGCAACAGCAGCAGCAGCATCAGTAGCAGCATCTCCAAAACGCCTGCTCGTTCCAAGGCAGGCAACGTTGTGTATCACCGGTTTTAATAAGAGGCACAACGCTGACAACCTCTTAGAGAAACTGAGGGAAACAATCTCGCAGTGGCTTACCCCACTTAGACTCTCCTGGGGATTTGTGGTGTTGGACAACGCTAGTAACATTGTGCGGACATTACATATGGGCAATTTCCAGCATGTGCCATGTTTTGCCCACACAATAAATTTGGTGGTGCAGCATTACCTGAAGAGTGACAGGGGTGTGCAGGATATTCTTGCGGTGGCCCGCAAAATTGCTGGACACTTTCCGAATTCTGCCACTGCCTACCGCAGACTCGAGCAACATCAGAAAAGCCTGAACCTGCCCTACCATCACCTCAAACAAGAGGTTGTGACGCGCTGGAACTCCACCCTCTATATGCTGCAGAGGATGGAGGAGCAGCAAAAGGCCATTCAAGCCTACACAGCCACCTACGACATAGGCAAAGGAGTGGGGATGTGCCTGAGTCAAGCGCAGTGGAGACTGATTTCCATGTTGTGCAAGGTTCTCCAGCCGTTTGAACTTGCCACACGAGAAGTCAGTTCCGACACTGGCAGCTTGAGTCAGGTGATTCCCCTGATCAGGATGTTGCAGAAGCAGCTGGAGAAAGTGAGGGAGGAGCTGGTAAACCATTGCGATTCCACAAAGCATGTAGCTCTTGTGGATGAAGCCCTTCGTACGCTTTGCCAGGATCCGAGGGTGGTCAGTCTTTTAAAGTCAGAGGAATACATTCTGGCCACCGCGCTCGATCCTCGGTGTAAAGCGTATGTTGTGTCTCTGTTTCCGGCGGACACAAGTCTACAGCGGTGCAAAGACCTGCTGGTCAGGAAATTGTCCTCTGAAGAGGACCGTGACATGCCAACAGCTCCTCCTTCATTTTCTCCCACACCTGTGGCTGCGAGGAAACAGCTGAGATTTCATAAACGACCCGCTGGCGGGGATGCTGAGAACATTTGGTCCGGACTGAAGGACCTGCCAACCATTGCAGACATGTCTACTGCCGCTGCATTGGATGCTCTCACCATTGAAAAAATGGTGGAGGATTACTTTGCTGACACCATCCAAGTAGATATGTCAGACAGTCCTTATTTTTACTGTCAGGAAAAAAAGGCAGTTTGGAAGCCCCTCTACAAACTGGCTCTATTTTACCTGAGTTGTCCCGCCTCCAGTGTGTACTTCGAAAGAGTTTTTAGTGCAGCGGGGAACCTGGTCAGTGAGCGGCAAAGGAGGTTGCTTCCGCAAAATGTTGAGAAGATGATGTTCATAAAAATGAATTATCAATTCTTCAATCAAGACCAGCAATGGCCTCTAGAGACTACAGAGGGACCTGTGATTGTGGAGTCCAGCGGGGACAAATTGGTAATGTGTGAGGATGAGGAAGTACACACTGAAGGGGGCGAGGAATCAGAGGATGAGGATGAGGACGACATCTTGCCTCAGTGGAGCCAGTTTAGTTTGTACAGGGAGAGATGAATAGCTTGTTTTGTCTGGGGGCCCAAACAAACCAATCATTTCAGCCACAGTTGTTTGGTAGGCCCTGTCGCTGAAATGATTGGTTTGTTAAAGTGTGCATGTCCTATTTCAACAACATAAGGGTGGGTGGGAGGGCGCAAGGACAATTCCATCTTGCACCTCTTTTTTTTCTTTGCCAGCTCGTTTTGTGGGGGTCCAAACAAACCAATCATTTCAGCCACAGTTTTATAGGCCCTGTCGCTGAAATGATTGGTTTGTTAAAGTGCGCATGTCCTATTTCAACAGCATCAGGGTGGGTGGTAATTTTAGAGTTGGTAGAGAGACAGTTTTTCTTTGGACTGGTCTTTGGTAAATGGCTAGAGACTGAGAAATGTGATTTTGCTAAGCTGACGCCATCTTGTTGCCTTATAGTCATTTTGTTCTGTTATAGCTTAAATACAATTAGATGCACCTGTTTTGTAGGAGTAATTCATTATTTGCAAGGCTATGCTTATAACCTTGGGCATACCAGACAGGAGATAAGCCAGCCCCCCCCCCCCACCCCCCTGGGGAGTTCTAGTGTGGATAATGAGAGAATATACTAACATCTGTGTGAAGGGAACATGAGTGGTTAAAACCTTTTGGGGCGTAGTTTTCTGCAATACGTGATTTTTGCTATATAGATAGGAACTTGTAACTAATGAAGCAGAGTTTATTTGTACACTCAAACCATGCAGTGTATTTAATTCTCTCCAGCTGATGAGCTCATAACTGATAATCTGACACTTACAGGTGAACAATCTGATATAGATTCGACAAGACCAATTTGGTTTTGAAGTTGGATGCTTTCCTAAAAATGACCGTAGGTTTAGTGGGGAGTATTTCTGCTAATGAATGGTCCTTTCGCAGTACATGCCAATATTTATGTTGTTAGTCACCTTTTGAGCTGAAACATTGTATTGTGTTATGAAAGGGATCAGGGAATCCTTATTTTTTTGTATCGGTACCTGAGTTGTTCTGAAAGTGAAGGAATGCTTAATGATGCAGAAAAGGAGGACTTTTCAAAATGTTATCAGAAAATATTTAAGTGGATGTAAGCTGTAAGGTATCTTTTACTATAACTCTGAAATAAAAACTGTATAACGTTTACATGGATTAATCATAGAAATCCATGTAGTTATCTACAGCATGATTGCATGTTGCACTTAATGAAATTGCAATAGAACCTCTAAACTAAAAAAAAAATTTATTTGCAGAATGCACTCTGAAATATGTGCCATCCAGGTGTTGATTTACTGGTGTCCACTACTGGGTTTCAAACCCAGACTTGGCATGGTCACCAACGTATTCTCAAGAAGCTGTACATAGCAGGACTAAAGGCAGCTAAATCATTCTCAATATCAGTGTCAACAATTGTTAGCTGTATGTGGTGCTGTTTACCGACAACCCTCTGCTGCGTTTCAGAGGCAGACTATTATGGTCACCATTGTATTCTGAAGCATGTTTGTTGTGCAGAACTACAGGCAGTTAAATCCTCCCTCATTACCAGTGCAAGCAGGTTTCAGTAAGGAGTGGTGCCCTCTACCCACAAGACCGTCTCATAAAAAGCAATGAACAGTTTTTATTATATGCTTTCTCTTCCAACAGATAACTATAATGGTTGCACTGACTTTTGCCCTTACAAATGACACTTTCATTTTATCACAGGACTCTCTCTCTTGCTCACCTTTGGGACACTTTCCCTCTTGAGTAGCTGCACTGCCTGGACACAGAGATACCACCTTCACCCTCGGTATGGAAGCACTTTACAAGGGGGCTCTCATATAGTGGGACCTCCTCCCTTCCTTCTTAGCCATACTGCCTCTGCAGCGAACCCCCTATTTGACATAAGTGAAAAAACTATAGACCTTTAGAAAACTTACAGATTCAAATTCTTACATTATGGCATCTAGTAAACATCACTAAAGATGGCTGGAAAGTATTCCAGCTGGCCAATCTATTAAAGAGTTAAAGAGAAATTGCACCAAGGAGGGAGTCTTAGAGGAACAAATGGCGAATATGAGGAATCAATTTTTAAGTGAAGATAGATAGAGCAATAAAAAAGTTGTCTAATATTAATAGAAAAACTCTGTTAGACTCAAAAAAGGAATTAAAGAAGAATAGCAAAAGTGAGTATGCTTTTATAACTGAGTATCACTCTACACATAATAAAGTTGAAAAAATCTTCACTAAACGTTGGTATCTCTTGAAAAGGGATACGATTTTACCCGACGTCCTACTAGAAAGACCACTTTTTATTTATAAGAAAGCACCTAATCTTAGGAATAAGTTAGTTAGGAATGCCTTGGAAGAAAAGAAAAAGAGGGGAATCACTTTGAAAGGATTCTTCAGGTGTGGGATGTGTATAGCATGTAAAACCACCGTTCTAAGCACAAGAGTAAACAGATTATGTGGTGAAAGAACAAACTTATACTTAGAGATTCTCACTGACCCCCGTGTTTTGGTTTTGGTTTTGGATCTGGATTACCGTCGTGTTTTGGGTTTGGTTTTGGTTTTGCCAAACCGCCCTTGTGTGTTTTGGTTTTGGTTTTGTTTTGCAATTTTGTTTAAAAATTAGAGATGAGCGGGCTCGGATTGCGCTAATCCGAGCCCACCCGAACAGTGCGGATCCGGCGGCCAAAAAAATCAAACCGAGGCTATGACGTCCAAGTCTCGCGTCGGATCTCGCGAGACTCAGATTGCATAAATTCGCCGCTTGCGGCCGCCATCTTCATTCGGGCTCAGATCAGGGAAGAGGGAGGTTGTAGTTTGTAGTGGTGCTCCTGTGTCCTGTGTCCTGTCACTCTGTCCTGCTTAATCCAGTGGTTAGTTTGTCCTGTGCTCTGTCCTGCTGATCAGTCCAGTGGTGCTTTTGTCCTGTGCTCTGTCCTGCTGAGTCCAGTGGTGCTTTGGCCAGTGCTCTGTCTTGCTGAGTCCAGTGGTGCTGTGTCCTGTGCTTTGTTCTGCTAAGTCCATAGTTATTTTAAAATTTTTAAAAAAATCATAAAAAATAACAAAAAAATTATACAAAAATAATAAAAAAAAAATTATACAAAAATAATTAAAAAAAAATATATTTTTTTTTTTAAAAAGTATAAAAAAAATTCTAGTGCAATATATTCTTGCAGTCCAGAAATATTAGTACTGCAATATTTACCTACATCCACTGTTCTTGCAGTCCAGAAATATTAGTACTGCAAAATTAAAATACGTTCACTGTTCTTGCAGTCCAGAAATATTAGTTCTGCAATATTTACCTACATTCACTGTTCTTGCAGGCCAGAAATATTACTACTGCAATATTTACCTACGTTCACTGTTCTTGCAGTCCAGAAATATTAGTACTGCAATATTTACCTACGTTCACTGTTCTTGCAGTCCAGAAATATAAGTACTGCAATATTTACCTACGTTCACTGTTCTTGCAGTCCAGAAATATTAGTACTGCAATATTTACCTACGTTTACTGTTCTTGCAGTCCAGAAATATTAGTACTGCAAAATTAAAATAAGTTCACTGTTCTTGCAGTCCAAAAATATTAGTACTGCAATATTTACCTACGTTCACTGTTCTTGCAGGCCAGAAATATTAGTACTGCAAAATTAAAATACGTTCACTGTTCTTGCAGTCCAGAAATATTAGTACTGCAATATTTACCTACGTTCACTGTTCTTGTAGTCCAGAAATATTAGTACTGCAATATTTACCTACGTTCACTGTTCTTGCATCCAGAAATATTAGTACTGCAATATTTACCTACGTTCACTGTTCTTGCAGGCCAGAAATATTAGTACTGCAATATTTACCTACGTTCACTGTTCCTGAGGTCCAGAAATATTAGTACCAGAGATTAAACTATAATGGAGTACCAAAATTTGGAGGATAAAGTAGGGAAAGATCAAGAACCACTTCCTCATAATGCTGAAGCTGCTGTCACTAGTCATGACATAGACGATGAAATGCCATCAACGTCGTCTGCCAAGGCCGATGCCCAATCTCCTAGTAGAGGGCATGTAAAATCCAAAAAGCCACAGTTCGCTAAAACTAGCAAAAAAAGAAAATTAAAATCATCTGAGGAGAAACGTAAACTTGACAATATGCCATTTATGACACGGAGTGGCAGGGAACGGCTTAGGCCCTGGCCCGTGTTCAGGACTAGTGATTTAGCTTCACCCAAGGATCTAAGCCCTCCTCCTCCCCCCCTCTAAAAAATTTAAGAAACTTAAGCTGTCATCAACAACACAGCAAACAACTCTGCCTTCTAAAGAGATGGGATCACAAATCCCCAAGGCGAATCCAAGGGTGTTGGTGGTTGCGAAGCCTGACCTTTCCATCACTGTATGGGAAGAGGTGGCTCCTTCCACCATTTGCAGCACACCCTCTGCATATGCTGGAAGGATCACCCACAGTCCAGTTACAGATTTGGCTAATGAAGGTGTGAATGTTGTACACCGGGAGGAGGATATTGATGTAGCTAGCGCTGAGGAGAAACTTGACGAGGAGGATGCTGATGAGGTTATCTTAAATGAGGCACCAGGGGGGAAAACAGTTGTTGTCCATGGGATGAAAAAGCCTATCGTCATGCCTGGGCAGAAGACCAAAAAATCCACCTCTTCGGTCTCGAGTTATTTCTATCCCAATCAGGACAACAAATGTATGGCCATATGTACCTTATGTAAAGCTCAAATAAGCCGGGGTAAGTATCTTGGCCACCTAGGGACATCCTCCCTTATACGTCACCTGAATAACCTTCATAATTCAGTGTTTAGTTCAGGACCTGTAGCTAGGACCGTCAGCAGTCCAGGGACACCTAAATCCCTTGGTCCTGTTGTATCCACACCAGCAACACCCTCCTCATCAATTTCCTCCACGATCTCGATCAGAGATAGTCCTGCAGTCCAGAAATGTTAGTGCCAGAGATTAAACTACGTTCACTGTTCCTGCAGTCCAGAAATATTAGTACCAGAGATTAAACTACGTTCACTGTTCCTGCAGTCCAGAAATATTAGTACCAGAGATTAAACTACGTTCACTGTTCCTGCAGTCCAGAAATATTAGTACCAGAGATTAAACTACGTTCACTGTTCCTGATTGGTTTGTTAAAGTGCGAATGTCCTATTTCAACAACATCAGGGTGGGTGGGAGGGCCCAAGGACAATTCCATCTTGCACCTCTAGCAAACTCTTGCAAACTGCCATCCTGTCTGCCACTGCAGTGCCACTCCTAGATGGGCCACGTGTTTGTGCCGCCCACTTGTGTTGCTTAGCTTAGACATCCAGCTACCTCGGTGCAACCTTTTGGACTAAAAACAATATTGTGAGGTGTGGGGTGTTCAGAATAGACTGGAAATTAGTGGAAATGAATGTTATTGAGGTTAAGAATAGTGTAGGAGTGAAAAAAAAAAAAATATGGATTTTAGCACTTTTTATGCTTTTTTAAAAAAAAAAAATCAGAACCCAAAACCCAAAATCAGAACCAAAACCTTTAGTGGGGTGTTTTGGCAAAACCAATCAGAACCCAAAACCTCAAGCTAATCAGAACCCAAAACCCAAAACCCAAAACACCAAAAGTGTGCACACCCCTATTAAAAAGCAATGTTTTTGGGCATAAAATAACCGACTTTAGTGCTCTACCTGTTTCTTGGATAAGTAAGGTATTTCTAAAGCTAATAAATTAGGAAGAAAACAGTTTTATCCCTGGTAGGCCGTCCTTAATTCTGCACACAAACCTGATTGTCTTCCTCTCCATCTTAGCCTATTGGCAATGCAGCCATCGTCTTTGAGTGTATATTACACCCTACACTTATAGTTAAATATATAAATAAATGGACAAAGGCAGTTTGGTTTCTGTCTCTCTAGGCCCCCCCTCTAGGCCCCCCTCCACTTGTAGAAAATACAAAAAAATTCAGCCGTTATAGCTGGTGTAGTAAAATAGAAAAAAAGCAGCCTGCATAGACTGAACAATATAAAAAATAAATGAACCAAGGTAGTTTGATGGCTGTCTATGACCCCCCCGCCCTCCACTTGTAGTTGAACAGAAAAAAAGCAGCCTGCATAGACTGTAGAATTAGAATATTGCTGTGGAGGCTTGTATTTATGCTTTTCAAATCTCGCGAGAACCGAGCTCAGAAATACGAATACGTCACGATGACGTTTTGCTTCGATTTCGATTCCGAATGGGTGGGAGAGTACCGAGCCTGCTCGGCTCGGTACTCGGATAGGCGAAATTCAGTTGGATTCAGATCTCGGGGAACCAAGCCCGCCCATCTCTACTTATACTATCAAAGGATTGACTAGGTGTAATAGCACAAATGTGGTTTGCCTTTTCAAATGTACCTTCGAATTGTTTTACGTAGGGAGAATATCTTGTCCGCTAAAAACACGTTTAGCTGAGCACTTAAGAAGCATCAAGAAAAAGTATCTCAATCATTCCGTATCTGCCCACTTTAAATTACATCATAATTGCTCTGCAAGAGGTCTAAAAGAACTTTGAATTAAAGTGGTTTCTTAGCGAAGACTAACAGCCTGAATCATCTTTATTGTTCTAAAAAAAAAAAAAAATATTTGCACGATATCTGTGGTGTTTCACAGATGTATTTTTCAGAAAATAATTTTATTTAATATTTTTATTCTTATTTAGTAACTTCTCTAAAATAAAATAAAAGGCTGAAAATGGAGGTGATATTGAAAGTATTTATCCATGTATAAAACTATAAATAGAGACAGTATATGGGTCCGCTAGATATATGTCTTGTAATAAGGACTTACTTATAAATTGAGCATTCAATATAGGTGTTGGCTTGTTAACACAGTGGACATTGGGATTTTAAGTTGGGCTGTGAAGCGGTGCCTGCACAATTATCTAATGACGGTGGAATATAAATCAAACCTATAAAAACCTTTAGATATATAGAAAGTACTGTGTAAAAAATGTGCAAGAGAATTACATTGGATTTTAGACTGATAAAGTGGAATATAAAGTTAAATGTGTAATGATTTATTTTAAGATGTTACATTTTTTAATAATATTATAAAGTCATTTTTTAATATTTTTTTTATAGGATGGATTATTTTATGACGTTTATTGTTATGGTAATGCTGATAGTCTCTTTTACCAAGTTTCTAAAAGAACATAGTAATCAGACATTTGCAGCCTGTAATCAATACTGCCGGTATATATATGTAAGTAGAACAAATGCCCCCCTCACCTTGACAAAGATCTAGAAGATTGAAATGCAGTTGTGTATTGACGGGGGTATCTCACCAGTGTCTGAATTACGACCTTGAAAGTTGCTGTTTTTATCATCTAAAGCGAAAAATCTCTTATCCGGAGGTCCGATTGCCTAAAGCTTAATTTTTGATTAATATTTGGTACGGGTTTGATCGTTCCACAATTTTAGTAATACGGACTAAAAGGACGTATTTTATAGTTAAAAATGTACAGTGATGTTTTCTTGTTTATGGTCTACGTCTGAATAAACGGTGTTACACTATATACAATCCTTTTATTACACTTATATTGTGGAGTGTATTGGAGAGGGAGAGTACACACAGAGACAATTCTGCAGACGTGACCCTGAATACACTCACAATCAAGCTTTCATTAGACTTTGTTCTTGTGAGTATAACCACACACAGGGGAGTGCAGAGTCCACACTGATTTATATGACAGATAAATTTAGATGTCTTTCTATTAACTTCCATTTGAGTTTACAACAGAAAAATCTGTGGAATAATCCCTACAGTCTATTCAGGATTGGCAGAGATTCTCCTGCGATTTAATTTTTTCTTTGGGGTGGATTGGACAGGGAGACTACACCTGGAGATAATTCTGCAGACGTTATCATGGAATACACTCACGATCAAGCTTCCATTAGAGGTTGTTCTTGTGAGTATATCCCCTGTCAGGGGATAGTTATGACAAATCCTTGACTTCTGTGCAGTGCCGTAACTAGACATTTTAGTGCCCTGGGCGAGACAGGGCACCGGCGCCCCCATCTAAGTGGGCGTGACATTTACCGAGTGGGTGTGGCCAGCCTAATGTGGGGGTGTGGTTAGCACTTTACTGAAAAAATTCTGTTACACATATTTGCAAATGCATGAAAACTAAATGCTTGTATATATATTTATATCTATATAGATATATGGCACTGGTTCTATATTAAAGTACAAACCAAATTATTGATATTAGAAGACAGCCGGAAAATCAAAGGGACATTGTCTCATGAGAGATCTTAATCATAAAGGCACTGACAGAAGCAAAAACAGGATATTTTATAGGGGAGAATACATGATTTTTATAGAGGTGGAAATCAACTTTCCCTTTCACCAAAACAATCTGAATCATATTGGATGTATATAATCTGCTAAATTCTACATTTACTATCAGTAGCAAGCATTAGAGATAAATTCTCTATAAGAAAGTCAGTGCAACTTCATATTATTCTCACTAAATCCTGTCTGGAGGGGAGATCCCAGGCACATACAGCCCCCTCCACTACCCTCCGTTTCCTATCACTGATCTGTAACAAAGATCTACAAAAGTCACAACCTTACCGTGCAGGATATACAGGGGACACTTTGGTAAGTTGTGTATCTGGGAATTGTCAGTAAGTTGTGTATCCGGGAGGTTACAATTCATTCAGGGCATCAGAAGCAGTGGAACGCATGTGCGTTCCACCGAAAACAGGAAGTTCGGCATTTGGAACGCAAATGCGTTCCAAATGCCGAACTTCCTGCTTTCGGTGGAACGCACATGCGTTCCACTGAACTGCTTCTGATGCCCTGAATGAATTGTTGCTTGGATTAGAGCGTGGTTTCTTCTGGGCACATAGGCAGGTAACGGGCGGCTGCGCCCCCTTGGGCTCGCGCCCTGGGCGGTCGCACCGCCCGCACCGCCGTCGTTACGGCTCTGCTTCTGTGTGACAAATTTGGATATGAACGAGTATGGCGTCCTCACTGACTTATTTCTATGAATGACAGCCCATATGAAAGATTAATTTAGATGTATTTCTATTAACTTCAGTACGGATTCAATCTTTCTATATGTGAATAGCGACATAAGAGCATGGTTTTGCTATAGTTGTTATTGTAAATTTTGAAGCAGAGTAACATTATGTGTATTTTCTTTTTCTCTTTTATATGAAACACGTGGAGTTTACGACAGAAAATTTTGAGGAGTAATCCTTAGAGCCCATTAGGATTAGAAGGAATTTTCCTGCAATATGCTTGCAATTTAATTTCCTCTTGTAAGTACATCTCCTATGGGGGATTCTCATATAAATCTGCAATTGAAGCTTTGATTTATTTTAAAGAGAAGAACATGAAAAATTGATATTCACTGACTGATGACTGAAAGACGAAAAGAAAGGATGCTTATAAAACTGTGATAATAGATTTAGGTTATTGGGAGGATATCTGGTAATTCAGACACATAAAGGAGAAATTTATTTTGAGGAAGTTTTTGATTATTAATTTTACTGTGTTTTATTATCAACGAAGTGACCTGCCTATTCCTTACTTTTTATTTTGCGATTGTTCTGAAATTTCATGGCAGAGTGTGACTGTGACAGCATTGGGTCCAGGAAGCATCTTGCGCCATTTTGATGTGGATTTTTGTTTTGTTAATTGACTTGTTCTCCCGTTGACCTTGTCCGCTGTCATCCGGTGTGACTGTGACCATGGCATCGTACTACAGTTTGGTCCGATTTCAATTTAATACTGGGGTTTTCTGCAATGAGATCAGGGAAAACTGGATGATAGCATCATTAGGTAAGGGTTGAGCCTATATTAAAAAGCCAAGTTTGACATTAAACAACTCTTATGCAGTTTAAATCAGGATACTACGAAGTTTTATCACTACACACATTTTGTGGATCTTTTGAAAGGTAAATTTTAACCCATTGTCTGACTGCAGGTTTGAGGTGATCATGCATAGAAGAAACAGTGTGTACTATTATAAACTATAGTGTTTTATCACTGCTGACAGCCTAATGCATTGAACATTGTAATTTGTCTGAGTTGATCAATTAGTTGCTTCAATCAAGACTAACATGAAATATGAAAAGTATGAAAATAGTCTGTATTAACCAGATACAATCATTTTATGCCCTATCACTAATGAAATAACTAATTGGTATGTGGCAATAAAAAACCCCCCAAAAAACACAAAGTTACGCTTTCACAAGAAGTGGAACTATTTGCAAAATCATATATTTTTTATAAAAAGCTTTCACAAATGTCTGTAAATTTCTATAATTGTTACCTCTCTGTACATCTCTGTACATTTTCATCCGTCTAGTATTCTACAACTTAAAATAAATCAGTAATTCCTTCTTTTGTAGGGAATATTACAACATACATACAATTATTCCTTATGCTTATCATCTGACATACTTCAAGTTCTTTTTCTTCTCGTTCCCTTTGAAGGGCAACATAAATGTGTCCAATACATTATTTTTTCCCTATGCACACCAACAGCTTCCACTCTCATCTCACTCCTCTTCAGTCTATACTCAATGCCGCTGCTAGACTCATCTTTCTTTCTCACCGCTCCACATCTGTCTCCCCCCTCTAAAAAGCCCTTCACTGGCTCCCCCTCCTTTTCAAGCTCCTCACCCTCACATACAAGGCCCTCGCCAACTTCACTGCTCCCTACATCTCCAACTTCATATCTATTCACACTCCATCTCGCCCACTGTGATCGGCCAATGATTGTCGTCTCCATTCTCGATTTCCTCTTCTCACTCACGTATTCAAGACTTCTACCGCACTGCCCCACTCCAGTTGAACGATCTCCCTCGTTCTATCAGAACATTCCCCAATCTGAGCAGTTTCAAATGGGCATTAAAAATCCACCTTTTCTTAAGAGCCTATCAGTCATCAGCCTAACTACCTACCTTGTCCCTTCTTCCTCTTCCTTCCTCCTTCTTTCTCAGTGTGACTGTCCCCATTTCACCCTTGTCTCTTTGGTTTGTCTGCCCTTCCCTTTAGATTGTAAGCTGCTCTGAGCAGGGCCTTCTCTCCTCTTGTTTTCATCACTTTTAACTTTGCTCTTCAGCTACTCTGCCTACCTCCTTCTTGGACTTTCTGCCCACTGACTCCTCTTGCTTTTCTCTACATCTTTTCAGTGGCTCTTAACCTGTAAGCTGCACCCACCAGTGGTAATCGCTTAGCCGACGACGATAACACACGACACAGAGCACACCTACAAGAAAAAAACGATTTCATGAAAAAACAACAGGTATATTGACAGACTTACCTTAAAAACGACTGTGCACATCTCCGATGGCAGCAGAAGGCTGACAAGACTTCTTTTCGACTGCCAGCTCTCTGGCAGTACTGTGTGACGCCAGTGCGCCCTTCATGCCTGTAAATTTAAAGTAGCAATGTCGGGACCCTGTTTAAACAGTGCCCTGCAGGGTCCTGACATTGCACCCGCACCCACACTCTTGGGCACAGGTCTCCTGCTGTGATGAATTTCCCTCTCTTTCGTATTAGCTGTGCTTTGAGCTACCAGAGTTCTATTGCTACTTGTTTATTGTACCATAATGTTATACCTTGTACTGTCCTACTGTTTGTTCCTGTAAGGCGCTGCATATACTTTATAGCGCCCTATAAATAAAAAATAATAAAATAATAATAATAACTGGTTATGTCTTAGCAATGTACAATTTTATGAAAATTACAAGTAAAACTTAAGGCATATAGGGGTAAATTTATCAAGCTGCGACTTTCCTGCAGGGTTGAAAATTAGTGATGTTGCCTACTGCAACAAATCTGATTGGTTGCTATATGCAACATCTCCACTTTATAAACCTGACAAAAACTCGCAGCTTAATAAATTTACCCCTTAATCTTACTAATAAAAATTCACAGTCCATGTGCAATTTTGTCTCTCATGGCTCCAGACTTGGAAAAATAAACCATTTTCATTGATTATTTTCTACCTTTCTGACCGTCAACATACCTCAAACCTTATGCAGTTTGAGCTATCCACACCTATCGCATATCTAAAAAAGCTGCCTTTTTCTTGTGGTTTGAAGGGCTGTTTTACAAACCCCAGCTTCTTAAATTTCATAGTTTATATTTGCCATTTAAGAAAAATTGGAGGAGTTTCAAATTGTTTAATAACATGTGATTTATGTGCGGTTTGGATTTTAGTAAATCTCCTAGTTTCCAAATCGCATATAAAATCACCAAAACAGTAAATTTACCCCAGGTCTCCTCCTAAACATTATGGAATTTATCATATATATTTAAATTGGCACATTTTGCACCTTCTCGTTGCACTTCGGCATCAAAGTATATTTCTTTTCCCAGTGTGAAAAAAGTAATGATTTACAAGAGTAAATGTTAAAGCCATAAATGAGGTAAAACAAAGCACTATTTTAGTAGAAAAAAAAATAAAATAATAATTTAGGCAATGAAACAGCAGTTCTAAAGTGATAGGAGCTTGAACTTCAAATCTGTCCACCTCCCTGCAAACCTAGGCATCCTTCTAATTTGTACAGGCAAAAAACAGTTGTGTACATACATGTAGCGCATATTCCTGACACATCAGAGTATGTGTACTTCTCCTCGTTTCAGAGAATATGCAGAAATCTCTCAATTTCTTACTAAAACTCAGAAAAAATGCAACATAGTGTAGTATATCACATCAAATTCTAAATAAATCCCTAATCCATGAAGGGAGAGTTCCAAACAGACACTGTAGTTTTTATCAGAAAAACACCATAACGAAAACTCGTGTTCTTTCAGCACACCTTGTCCCCACGGGACCTATGCTTACAGTATTCCCGATTGATATTAGCCTTCAAGCAGGATTCAATCCTTTAATCCTCCTTCATCAATTGGGAAACCGCAACTCCCTCCATATTGAATACAAAATGATAGAAAGGAAAGATCTAGTGCATTAACCTTTTAATCATATGTATGATAACTAAAAGCAATAAAATATTCATACTAAATAAAATTCAATCCAAAACATGTATAACAGGGACTCGTACCAGACTATTTCCAGAATAGGGAATTGCTATTGCACAAGTCCAAATCTGTCAAGGGTCAGGTCTGGTCCCAGCCTCCAATGCGTTTCGACTATCCACAAGTCTTTCTCAAGGCCGGTATAGTTCACAAGTCCATTATGCGTATTATATACTCTTCCACTGGTGAAAACGAGGCTTGGACATAATATCCCCCATGCGACGTGTCTCCGTGTTCTCCGCATATTACCAAACCAGAAGGAGTGGGCAGTCGTACTTCCGGTCCACGTGTACTTCAAATTTGTCAATAAAGTTTTCACAATTTCATCCAAACAGCTAAATACTATCTACACATAATACTTCAATAACTCCTACAACATTTGGCACACAAATAAACGTCCACAGTTGTATCATGATCTTGTGTTGTTGCCTAGATGTCGCAAAATCTTCCTCTGACATAATGCGATTCTGTTATTAACAGATGCTCCGGTAAGTATATGTGTATGAAAAATGGCAAATAAAAGCAAAAAGATTATCATTAAAAATTATCATTAAGATACGATCATACATAATCCCATGAATATATCAAAAAGTGTCTTTCATATCATATACATTTCAAAGGAAAAATAACAACCGATACATCCTCATCATATGTTATAGCACATTGTATAACTAGAGTACTCTATATCCAAGAGACTTTATAGCAAATCTTCATCAATATCTATGATGCTCTGCTGAATCTGAAATTCTATAGAAAATGTGGAAACAAAAACAGGATTCCATGTATTTCTACTTCTCATAAAAACCATTTCAACTCAATATTTAAGCCTTTGGGGGCTAATGTTTTTAATTTGAAAATCCAGTTCATTTCTGCTCTTGATAAAGAGGTGGTAATGTCTTTATTCCTCCAACTACTCTCAATTTTTTTGTATCCCCCAAAAACGTCTTATTTTCTCAGGATTACAAGAGTGATGAATTTTGAAATGATTTGATAATGAGTGGGTCTCCAAACCCTTGCGTATGTTGTATACATGTTCCCGTATTCTTACTTTCAACTGGCGGGTTGTTCTGCCTAAATAGAAATATCCACATTCACATTCTATTACATAAACTACATTATTGGTGTGGCAAGTTATGAACTGTTCAATCTTACATTTATAGCCATTAATTTACACTTCTATAAATTTACCAATATTAGATGTACTCGTTCTGCAGGCCATACAATCCCATCGAAGGAAACCTTTAGTCCTACTGGATTTTCTCTGTTCTTCAGACATAAAACTCCTAACCAAATGATCTTTCAAGTTCGGTGCTTTCTTGTATATGAAAATAGGCTTATCAGGGATAAGGTTCCCTATAACATTATCCTTTCTTAAGGTGTTCCAATATTTCATACATACACTTTCTACATTCAAAAAATCCCTATTAAATTGAGATATAAAAGCCCAATCATATCTCTTAGACGCTTCATTCTCACCTTTATCTTTTAAGGTCAGAAGTTCCTTTCTATCAATTTGCAATGCTTTCTCCTCCATTTTATTTAGGGCCTCTATTCTATAGCCCTTCTCCTCAAATTGTGTTTTCATGTCTTTTAATTGACTGGCAAAAACCAGACCCTCCGTACAATTTCTCCTTAATCTTTTCATCTGACCGAATGGTATATTGTCTAGCCATATTCGGTGATGGTTGCTGTCATACTGGAATTCCATCACATTTCTTGTTTTGCTCACACAATCAACTTGGTGTTACAGAACTTTTAAAATATGACAATGACATGCAGGAGATGCTGTTTGTGTCCCGAAAAATTTAGGGTCATTTTCAGGATTCTGCAACAGAATGTAGGAGAATGCAGCAGCTGCAAGAATACTAGAATTTGAGGGAAATGTACTTTAGTCCAGCAAAGTAGTCACCTGTGAAGAGAGTACAGACATGGTTAGCTTGAGTCAAGTGATTTCCTTAATTATACTTTTTGAAAAATAGCTAGAGAAATTGAAGGATGAAATAAAACTAAGTGTCACGATACAACGTAGAAATACAGCTAAAGAGCCATGAATAGGTGAAGAAACAAACAATGTTTATTGCTGGCAAATATAAACAGGTGATGAAATCACAAGTTTGCAGAAATACCAGATATTCAGCAGTTGCAGGTTTATGGAAGGTGAGGGAAGATTCCAGGCAGCATATACAGGGAAATGCACAGGTAAGTCCCAGGTTCACATATGAAACAGATCAGCAGAATGAATGATGAGATCCTAATGCAGTAGAATCACAGGAACAATGCAGGAGGAAGAATCACAGGGTGTAACCACAGGATATGACATCAATAACCAGCTATGTGTGTTGGGAGTGACAGGTATATAAAGGGAAATGAGAATACACCCAGGTGCATGGAATAATTAGTGAACAGTGTTAACTCCTAAGGTACTAGGAGCACAACAGGCACAATAGCAGCACCTCTGGTGAGCAGAGGTACTGCTGCTAAGACACAAAATGAACACAAAATAGTAAAGTCTGATAGTCCAGGTTAGGAGCTGCCATGCAAAGCAGTATGCTGCAGGCAGATCGTGACAGTACCCCCTCCTTTAAGGGCGGATTCCAGACGCCCAATTACCAGAAATGTCTGAGTTCATCGGAATCATAGTCCAGAATTGGGGGCCCGGCAGAAAAGTCCTCGTCCATGGCTAAAAGGGCAAAGGAGGCCATGCCTGCTGCCAGTTCAAGCACTGCAGAACCACCTCTTTTCTTACGTCCTCCTCTCTTACGGGACTTCCTTAGAGTTGGAACCTGCGCCAACTGGGTGGAGCACAAGGGTAGTTCTCGGACTGTAGTGCCGGGTAGTGTTGCTGAAAGCACAGGTGACCCACAGGATGGCACTGCAGGGGTTGGAGAAAACTTTTTGATTACTTCCTCAACAAACCGTTGTAAGTCAAACAGGATGCAATCTTGGGTTTCAATAAATGGATTTGCCCATTCCAAAGCTTCTCCTTCAAAATACGAAATAAGGAACAGTACCCGTCCCTGGTATGGAAGGCATATAAGAGGCAGCAAATTTCAGAAGGGCACAAAGTTGGGAAATGTGCCCCTCAAAGAAAGGCAACGGCTCAGACTTAGCACCCTCAGCAACAGATGGCTCGGACTTGGCAGACGACTTGGCAGCAGACCCGGACTGGGCGGCAGACTTAGCAGCAGGCCTGGACTGGGCGGCAGACTTAGCAGCAGGCCCGGACTGGGTGGCAGACTTGTAGGGGACAGTGCTGTGAGAAGCCTCGAAGGAGGCAGTGCTGTGAGAAGCCTCGGAGGGGACAGCGCTGTGAGAAGCCTCGGAGGGGACAGCGCTGTGAGAAGCCTCGGGGGGAACAGAGCTGTGAGAAGCCTCAGAGCAGACAGCGCTGTGAGACGCCTCAGAGCAGACAGCGCTGTGAGAAGCCTCAGAGCAGACAGCGCTGTGAGAAGCCTCAGAGCAGACAGCGCTGTGAGAAGCCTCAGAGCAGACGTCACCAAGTGGTAACTCGGGCTGAACCGCATGGACAGGCAACTCTTCTGGAGCAGACTGGAGGGACAGGACCCCCTCTGGAGCAGACTGTAAGGGCAGCGCCCCCTCTGGAGAAGACTAAGGGCAGCGCCCCCTCTGGAGAAGACTGTAAGGGCAGCGCCCCCTCTGGAGAAGACTGTAAAGGCAGCGCCCCCTCTGGAGCAGGCTGTAGCTCAGGAACAGAGACAGCGGCTGAAGACTCGGTACCGGAGGCAGCGGCTGAAGACTCGGTACCGGAGGCAGCGGCTGAAGACTCGGTACCGGAGGCAGCGGCTGAAGACTCGGTACCGGAGGCAGCGGCTGAAGACTCGGTACCGGAGGCAGCGGCTGAAGACTCGGTACCGGAGGCAGCGGCTGAAGACTCGGTACCGGAGGCAGCGGCTGAAGACTCGGTACCGGAGGCAGCGGCTGAAGACTCGGTACCGGAGGCAGCGGCTGAAGACTCGGTACCGGAGGCAGCGGCTGAAGACTCGGAACTGGAGGCAGCGGCTGAAGACTCGGTACCGGAGGCAGCGGCTGAAGACTCAGGAACGGACACAGTGGCAGGAGACTCAGGACCGGACACAGTGGCAGGAGACTCAGAGCAAGAGGCAGATGATGGCACCTTGGAGCAAGAGGCAGATGATGGCACCTCGGCACAGGAGACAGAGGCTGGCACCTCGGCACAGGAGACAGAGGCTGGCACCTCGGCACAGGAGACAGAGGCTGGCACCTCGGCACAGGAGACAGAGGCTGGCACCTCGGCACAGGAGACAGAGGGAGTTGGCACCTCAGGACAGGAGGGTGGAGCTGGCGCCTCAGGACAGGAGGGTGGAGCTGGCGCCTCAGGACAGGCGGGTGGAGCTGGCAGATTGGGTCTCTTCCCAGAGAACAGGAATGGTGGAGCATAAACAGATTTGGAATTCAGAGAGGACACAACAGGAGATGGTTCCGTAAGCTGACGTGGTCTACAGATAGGACAGTCCTGCAAGAAATGTGCATTAGAGACACAACTTGTTTGTTATTCTGCGTTGTCGCTCCTCTTCGGTCAGATGGGGGCGTGGACCACCTGTGAACTGGGAATTGGTTACCGCATAGTTCTTAGAAAACAGCAAATGTGTAGAAGCACTTTTAAGAGGTGCTATTTGCACAGGTTCATCAGCAGAGAAGGTGGATTGAGACAGATCAGCAGCTTCTGAATTAGGAAAGACAGGATCTGACAGTCTCCTGAGTGGGTCCATAAGCAAAATGGAAAATTTAGCCAGCTGGGAGCGTAACAGGATTATGTCCATTTGTAAAGCCTGTAGCCGTGGCAATTCAAAAGCTGGTAAAGCAGACATGTTCCAAAAGTAAACGAAAAATGAATTGCAGAACAAAAAGGTCCCAGAATAAAAAACTTTCATCTGACTCCTAAGCTGTTTTTTGGGCTGGTTATACTGTCACGATACAACGTAGAAATACAGCTAAAGAGCCATGAATAGGTGAAGAAACAAACAATGTTTATTGCTGGCAAATATAAACAGGTGAGGAAATCATAAGTTTGCAGAAATACCAGATATTCAGCAGTTGCAGGTAAATGGAAGGTGAGGGAAGATTCCAGGCAGCATATACAGGGAAATGCACAGGTAAGTCCCAGGTTCACATATGAAACAGATCAGCAGAATGAATGATGAAATCCTAATGCAGTAGAATCACAGGAACAATGCAGGAGGAAGAATCACAGGGTGTAACCACAGGATATGACATCAATAACCAGCTATGTGTGTTGGGAGTGACAGGTATATAAAGGGAAATGAGAACACACCCAGGTGCATGGAATAATTAGTGAACAGTGTTAACTCCTAAGGTACTAGGAGCACAACAGGCACAATAGCAGCACCTCTGGTGAGCAGAGGTACTGCTGCTAAGACACAAAATGAACACAAAATAGTAAAGTCTGATAGTCCAGGTTAGGAGCTGCCATGCAAAGCAGTATGCTGCAGGCAGATCGTGACACTAAGCAAACCCGCTAACTATATTATAATTGTAGATCTAGGACTTAATTCGCTTCGCCAGTATCCAAGAGCTATCAACATCTTGTAATGACGTCTCCTCCTTCAGTTTCTCTGGCAACTGCTTCTCGGGAAAAAATTAGTTTTCCCAAGACACCCAGTGGAGATGCAGATGAGTCAGCACAACATTTTGACATTTGCTATGCTGTAAAAGAAATGCCCAAAAATCGTGACAGTTATGCCATAAAATGAACTACAAGTTCCATGAGGAAGGCCATTATCGGCATTTACATCAAAGTACACAGACGTCTGTGGTGGTGGATTCCAGTGGGGATGAATTCGTATTGTTTGAGGAAGATGTACACAATGATGAGGTTAAATACAATGACAGTGTAGATTGCAAGTGCTGAAATCTAGCTAAGAGAAGGGAGCTACCTGATGCTAGTACGCCTGATAATATTTTGGGCAGAATGGTATCTTGGCAATTTTATGTTTTTCTACAGTAAACGTTCAGCTATTTTTAGAGAGTTTTATTTTCTTTAAAAAGGTACAAGCTTTCTATTTACATTTTTGTTTCCCTGATTTAAAACCCCTATGCACTTCAACCTTCTGGCAATAACAGAAACATGGCTTGTGCAATCAGACACTGCCTCACCTGCAGCACTTTCACATGGTGGCCTCCATCTCACCCACACCTCCAGACCTGAAGGCAGACAAGGAGGTGGGGTTGGACTACTTCTCTCCCCACAGTGCACGTTCACAGTTCTACCAAATGTCCCATCACTCACGTTCACATCTTTTGAAGTACATGCTATTCGCATTTTCAATCCATTCTCTCTACGTGTTGCAGTGATCTATCGTCCCCCTGGAGCACAGCAACAATTTATTGAGGATTTCTCTGCATGTCTCCCTCACTTCTTATCTTCAGACATCCCCACCATCATCATGGGTGACTTCAACATCCCCATTGATAACCCACCTTCCAAGGCTGCTTCCAAACTACTCTCTCTAACCTCCTCACTTGACCTCTCGCAGTGGATTGAATCATCTACTCATAAGGATGGTCACTGCCTTGATCTTGTTTTCTCTAGACTATGTACAAAAGTGGAAGCTGCTCAAATCAATTTATAGGCCATAACAGGTGCTTGAAAGGGTGGGGTTATCCTGCAAGGAACATACACAAAACATTTTTTCCCCCAGCACACTGCTATAGCCAGCAACAGATCTGCCATTTCTACTGTAGATAAAAATGCAAAAGTCTTTGTTGCACACATTTGCAAATGTATGTTTAAGCCATCCGCCACGCCAAGGCGCTTTTGCTAATAGGATGGTCCTACTCTAAACAATAAGAGTCCCATATATTTGGGCCATACATATGTGTTTTTAAATTGAGAGCCAACTTACCAAAGAGGTACCCCAGAAGCCTCCAAACAGCAATTCAGTGCCAGTACCCCCTCTCAGCTACTGACACCAACATGCCTCTCAGACAAATACAAAAGTGGAAGCTGCTCAAATCAATTTATAGGCCATAACAGGTGCTTGAAAGGGTGGGGTTATCCTGCAAGGAACATATACACAACATTTTTCCCCCAGCACACTGCTATAGCCAGCAACAGATCTGCCATTTCTACTGTAGATAAAAATGCAAAAGTCTTTGTTGCACACATTTGCAAATGTATGTTTAAGCCATCCGCCACGCCAAGGCGCTTTTGCTAATAGGATGGTCCTACTCTAAACAATAAGAGTCCCATATATTTGGGCCATACATATGTGTTTTTAAATTGAGAGCCAACTTACCAAAGAGGTACCCCAGAAGCCTCTAAACAGCAATTCAGTGCCAGTACCCCCTCTCAGCTACTGACACCAACATGCCTCTCAGACAAATACAAAAGTGGAAGCTACCCAAATCAATTTATAGTCCATAACAGGTGCTTGAAAGGGTGGGGTTTTCCTGCAAGGAACATACACACAACATTTTTTCCCCCAGCACACTGCTATAGCCAGCAACAGATCTGCCATTTCTACTGTAGATAAAAATGCAAAAGTCTTTGTTGCACACATTTGCAAATGTATGTTTAAGCCATCCGCCACGCCAAGGCGCTTTTGCTAATAGGATGATCCTACTCTAAACAATGAGAGTCCCATATATTTGGGCCATACATATGTTTTTTTTTTCTCTAGACTATGCTCAGTTTCTAATTTTATTAACACACCCTTCCCCCTCTCGGATCATCACCTTATCAGCTACACTCTCACCCCCACTGCTCTAACCTCTCTACTGTCTAACTCTACCAAGCCTCCTCATTCTCGCAGAAATCTGAATTCTATCAATCTTCAACAATTTTCCACCTCTCTCCAACACCTTCTCTCCCCTATCTCTACATTCTCATCCCCTGAGATGGCAGTACCTCATTTTCACCTAACCTTAGCAACAGCCCTTGATCAAGTGGCTCCAGCGATACTACATACTACACGTCGACTTCGATGTCAACCGTGGCACACCAACGCAACACGAAGTCTTCAAAAACTGTCCCGTAAAGCAGAACGTCACTGGCGTAAATCTCGAAGCTCTAATGACTTCTTCACATATACTTCTGTCTACCGCTCCTATCGAAATGCTCTGGACACTGCAAAACAAACATACTTCCAATCTCTTATCTATGCTCAGGCTTCCAACCCCAAACGCCTTTTCAATACATTTAATCATCTTCTCAATTCTTCCACCCCGAACCCTCCATCTACTATCAGTACTCAGCATCTTGCTTCCTACTTCAAGGACAAGATTGATAAGATCAGACTAGAAATGGTATCCTCTTCCTCGACAAGCAATCAGCTCAATTCCTTCCCACTACCCTCTGACACCCTCTCTTCATTTGACCCCACAAATGAAGAGGAGATTTCTACTCTCTTCTTATCTTTGTACTCTACCTCCTGTCGTCTTGATCCTATTCCCTCTCAAATTGGTAGATCCCTGTCTTCTGTACTAATTTCACCTCTAACTCAAATCTGTAATCTCTCACTCTCTACTGGCATCTTTCCATCACTATACAAGCATGCAGTGATTACTCCTATTCTAAAAAAACAAAACTCCGACCCAAACTCTCTCTCAAATTACTGTCCCATCTCTCAGCTCCCTTGCCCCTCCAAGCTTCTTGAGAGACTTGACTACACTCACCTCACACGCTTTCTTTCCGCAAACAACCTGTTGGATCCTCTTCAGTCTGGCTTTCGTTCTCAACACTCCACAGAGACTGCGCTGACCAAGGTTGTCAATGATCTGATCACTGCTAAAACTGAACGCCATTACTCTCTCCTAATTCTCCTGGATCTCTCGGCTGCATTTGACACCGTTGACCACTTTCTTCTCATACAAACGCTGCAATCCCTAGGTCTTCAAGACACTGTTCTATCTTCGTTCTCATCCTACCTCTCTAATCGCTCTCTCACTCCCCTATCAGTTGGAGTACCACAAGGCTCAGTGCTAGGTCCTCTGCTGTTCTCTATTTATACCGCTTCTCTTGGAAATCTAATAAGTTCCTTTGGCTTTCAGTATCATCACTATGCGGATGATACCCAAATCTATCTATCCTCTCCTGATATCTCGACATCTGTGTTGTCCCGTGTAACTGACTGTCTTTCTGCCATATCATCTTGGATGTCCTCTCGCCAACTCAAACGTAATCTTTCTAAAACAGAGTTAATAATATTCCCACCCGCCAAGAAGAGCATACCTGACATTTCTATCTCTGTTGATAACATGACCATAAATCCCACCCCACAAGCTCGCTGCCTAGGTGTAATCCTTGATTCACAACTATCCTTTGTTCCCCACATTGACTCTATATCTAAATCATGTTACATACATCTAAAGAATATTTCCAGAATCCGCACATATCTCACGCAAGACACTGCTAAAACCTTAATTCATGCACTTATCATCTCCCGCATTGACTATTGCAATTCCCTCCTTACTGGTCTTCCCAAAAACAGACTCAAACCCCTACAATCTATTTTGCATGCTGCGGCAAGACTGATTTTCCTTGCAAATCGCTATTCCTCTGTTGAATCACTCTGTATGTCTCTACACTGGCTGCCTGTCTTCTACCGAATCCAATATAAAATACTTTTACTCACCTACAAGGCCATCAACAAAGCTGTACCAACATACATCTCCTCTTTTGTCTCAAAATATCTCCCAACTTGGCAACTCCGTTCTGCAAAAGATCTGCGTCTCTTATCCACCCTCATTACATCTTCCCATTCCCGGTTACAGGACTTTTTTCGGGCTGCACCCACTCTATGGAACTCTCTTCCTCGCACAATAAGACTCTCCTCTGGTCTACAAACTTTCAAGCGTTCTCTGAAAACCTACCTATTCAGACAAGCTTATAATATTCCTCAACCACCCTCTTAACCTCACTACCTTTAGCCTGTTACTGCCTGTTACACAATTTCACACAAGACAACTACCCCCTGACCAACATTGTTGGGTGACAGGATCATTAAGCTTATAAGTCACTTTTACCTTTGCAGTCTGGCTGGGCCAAGATGCAAAATGTATACTTAACCTCATGTGTCAATCTCCCATTGTCCCATAGATTGTAAGCTTGCGAGAAGGGCCTTCTCACCTCTATGTCTGTTTTACCCAGTTTGTTTATTAGTTTATTATGTTTGTCCCCAATTGTAAAGCGCTAAAAATGATGATGATGTTGATGATGATAATGCACTTGAACATAGGCTTTAGCACATGAGGTAGAGGGATTAATATCATCGTGACTGAGACTGGAGAGTGACAACAATAATGTCACCCCTCCTGTTTCTGTATGAGCTATGGCACAGTACAATGTCACTGGAGACTTTTAAGAACACTGACAGCCCTATTATTACAATTTCTGTTTCAGCACTGAACCCTGCCACCTCTCCTGTTTCTGAGTGAGCTATGGTACAATAAAATGTAACTGCAGGCCTATAATTTCTATTTTAGCAATTACAATTAGCAATGGAGCACTCCTCTTTGTGTGTTACCTATTTAACGCAGTAGAATTTGCCTGCAAATTCTACAGACAAGCCTGCTTGTCTTCCTATTCATCAATAACTCTCAGCAATGGAGCACTCCTCTTTGTCTTTTACCTATATAAAGCAAGAGAATTTGCCTGCAAATTCTATAGACAAGCCTGCTTGTCTTCCTATTCATCAATGACTCTTAGCAATGGAGCACTCGTCTTTGGGTGTGTATTAGAACCTACACTTAGTAATGCAAATTGAGAAAAAAAGCCTGCAAGGACTTGTAGATTAGTATTTTAGCAATGACCAAATTACCAAAGCAGCTGTTCTATTTGGGTGTATATTAGACCCTACACTTATTAGTGCAAATTCAGAAAAAAAGACTGCAAGGACTGGTATATTAGTATTTCAGCAATGTCAAATTCAGCAATGGACCTCTTGTCTTTGGATGTATATAACACCCTACACTTTTGGTGCAAAATTAGAAAAAAAGCCTGCAAGGACTTGTATATTTGTATTTCAGCAATGACAAAACTAGCAATGGAGTTCTTGTCTTTGGGTGTATTGAGCACCCTACACTTATTGCTGCAAATTCTAACAAAAAAGCCTGCAAGGACTTGTATATTTCTATTTCAGCAATGAGAAATTCAGGAATGGAGCTCTGTGCTTTGTCACTCTATCCTACCCCTTCTGTATCCCTCTCTCAAATAGGGCTAGATTGCGGTGGAGGGCGGAATTTATTGATTCCAAAACTCGCGAGATCCGAGATCTGACGACGTCACAATGACATTTTGCCTCGTTTGGAATCCGAATAGGCGTGAAAGTACCGAGCTAACTCGGCTCGGTACTCGGATCCTCACAGTTCGGGTGGGTTCGGTTTTCAAGAAACTGAGCCCGCCTATCTCTAGTCTCAACCCATAGAAACGAGGTTTTATGACCACACAATACTTAATCTGTATGCTAAATCAGTTAACAGAAGTTAACTAAATCCTTCAGGAACTTTTCAGATCCTCCATTTTGTGTAGAAAAAAAGTAATTTAAGTCACTTACTGCATGTAACAGTCTCTGTTCCAAAAAAGTCATAAATTCCTTCCATGATTGTAGTGACTGATACAGTACTTGCTGTTAAGGTTTTTTTTGTTGTGTAGTAAAGAGCCTATTGTCTTCTCACTTTTTTTGTGCCTGTGTATCATATAACTGTCACAAGTGTGATTAGGAAGTCCACTATCTGCTCTGTGCAGGGACTTGATGTCTGAGAGATAGCTGTTGGTGTTTATCACTCCATTGGTGGCTAGATGTTACAGGACTGCTACAAGTATAGAAAGGGTTACCTGCTATTTGCTCAGTGCCAGGCTTGCTTGCTGTGCAGTTAGCAGTCAGTAGTTTGTTTCAGTGAAGGGGAGTGTCCACAATTTACTCCTGTACAGGAGCTTGGAATGTAGTGAAGAGCCCGGTAGCTGTTTGTTTCAGTTATAACGCCGTCAAATAGACGGCAAGTAGCTCACTGCTCCCTTCATATAGTTCATATAGTGTAGCACGTAAAGATTAAATGTCGGAGGAGCCGCGCTCCCCAGGGACCCAGTGCCCCAGGCTGCAGCCTGATAAGCCTATTGGTTGATCAGACTCTGAGAGGGTGGAAAGTATGAGTGCACCTTTAAGTATGGTATGTGGACAATCTTGGCACACAACCATTAATGTTTTGTAATGTGCATCCATTGTGTTTCATGAGGTTCATTGACTCCTAAGGGACAGTTTTATTAATGATAAGATCATGTAAAGCAACTATGTTCTTTTCTTACGAAGGAGGTTTTAGATACAGGCAATAGTTAAGATTAATCATGGCCTTAGAAAACTATCTTTAAGTAGATAGAATTCCATGAGATTTAAGAATTCTTAAAGAATCTACCTTTATCTCTAAAAATGTTTTAAAAATAATGCAAATACAATTTTGTATGGATGTATGTTCTAAAAGGCCAATAGCCAACTGATTATTGTTCAAAAGAAAAAAATGTTGAGAGACCTTTAAAAAAGAGGTTTTAGAAGTGGGCACCTGAAAGACAGTTAGAGAACTTTTATTGTCGGTATGGCTTTCATCATAGCTGCCTGTAGAGCTGTGTTTTACTGGCTCCAGTGAGAGGTTAAAGTTGCCTCCAGAAATCAAGTGGATCTAATTGGTGTTTACTAGGTGTCTATGTTTGCAAAAATAGATGTAATGTAAGAGAGTTCCCTTTGGTTTAGGACATATATATTAGCGAGGGTGACCTTCTGGCATCCCAATAGTCCAGCTGTCCGGAAACAGGTATCTAAATGACTTTCTGGAGGGAATTACAGCTGGTGATATAACTTCACGTGTGTTTTCTGCAGGAAGGCTATTTGAGTTCTTCTCTTAGCACAAAGCCTTAAAATATTTGTTTTTTTTCTCAGATAGATTACATTTAGGGGCCTATTCATCAAAACTGTTGTTTCGGGGATTTACTGCTAAATTGCTATGTATGATTCTAGCATCGCAGCAGATATCTCAGATATCTGCTGCTTTGCATCTATTATCGTTTTTCTGAGCACTCCCCATAACAGTTAATGGGGAGTGCTCATTAATGCTATCAAAGCCTGCCTAGTGAAATTTTTCTCTTTTTCTACATGCTAATGTACGCCACATTAACATAACTGAAATCTTTCTCAGCTGTAAGCTCTACTCTGAAAAGCTGGACAGCGAATGTGTGGAGGCATCATTTGATCCCTCCCTGTCACGTGAGTTACCTTCTTGTTAGTGCGCATGCCCGTGGCTTTCGGTCGGCGCATGCGCACTAACAAAAAAAGGAGGAGAAGATCATTGTAGTTTTCTTCGGATGAGAAGAGGCTGCGAAAAGGAGGTGAGTCACTTCTCAGGGACAGCAGGTTATCGGCACTGCTGTCCCACAGAACTTTCTTGATATATTGCAGGAAACTTTCAATCCTTATCAAGGAGATAAGGATTGAAAAGCTTGCACACAAAAAAACGATGAATGATAAATAGGCCCCTTAATGTGGTGAATTTCATCTTACTCTTCACAAAGTTATGTATTGTTGAGGCCTCACTGAGGGGCATATTTAACAAATGATAGTGCACCATCGTGCACTTACCGTGTAATTAAGGTCCCTCTGTGTGTCCCGCATATTTAAGAAGGGTGCATCACAGCAGTTATCATGGATATCTGCTGCTTTGCATTCCTTTTGGTTTTTGGGAGCAGTCACCATTCTACAGTATGGTGACTGCTCCCGGTCGCAATCTAACAAGTTCCGAAAAAAAGTTTTTTTCCGGTAACTTGTCATGATAATGTACGTCAGCTGAAGCTGGCGTACATTATCATTTTTAAAAGAAATCAGTGCTTTCAGCTCTGCTCCGAAGAGCAGAGCTAGACAGCGCATGTGTGGAGGGATCACATGATCCCTCCCTGTCACTCACTGCTCTGTCTCTGCTACTATAGTTGCAGAGACAGAGCGGAGATGTCTGTGCGCATGTGCAGCTCTTCGAACTCTACATGCGCAATTCCAGTGTAAAGAAAAATGAAGAGGACCAAGAGGCGATCCAGAGACAGCGCTTCCGAAGAGGCGGGGTAAGTGTGATTTTTTTTATCACAGAAACAGCAGTTTATCGGAACTGCTGTTTCTGTGATCCGTTTTTCATAAATTTGAGAAATAGTTCAATCCTTATCCATGCGATAAGGATTGATAACTATTTATCATTTTTGGCGAACATTGATAAATGTGCCCCTGAGAGTGGTTGGAGTAGCTTATGGAAAAGCTTGATTGAATCAGCGATTTCAATTTGAATGTTCCAGGTTCGTTATTAAGAGCAATGTGTTACACCTTTTCACACCACTGAAATTGAGAAGGGCACAGTGGGTAAAGAAAATTAACTTACTAAGGGGTCTATTTATTAGCCTTCGTTTTTTTCAGTAGAAACTTTTAAATCCTCATCATATAGATGCGGATTGAAAAGTTTCTCATAATTATTAAAAAATCAACACAGGAACAGCCGTTACAAAAAACGGCTGTTCTTGTGAAGAGTATCACTTACCTTTCACTTGAGTCTTCTCTTCTCCTCCCTATGCGATGCTGCTCACCACTCTTTCAATCCCTGTGCGCATGCCCCAACCGGTTACCCCGGGCACACGCACAGAGATCCCTAAATGAAAGAACCTCAGGCATGTGACATGGAGGGATCATGTGAGCTGTTTCAGTGAAATTTTTCAATTATGTTAATGTACGCCAGCTTCAGTTGGCGTACAATAACATGTTTTTTTTTTTGCAGTTCGGCTATTCATACATAGCGTTACTGAGCAGTGCCCATACACTGTTATGGGGACTGCTCAGAAAAACAAAGAGATATGCAAAGCAACAGATATCTAGGATATCTGCTGCAATGCAGTCATAGTAAATAACAATTTTGCGTTTAATCGGTTTTTGGGGCTTTGAACACAGTTTAGTAAATATTCCCCATGGGAACCATGGACCTTTCTCTACTTAGATACATGTCCATGCTCATAGTTATTATTACTCTCAGATAAGGAGGCCTCAGTGAAATACATCAATTACAATATTACTGTATTTCATGTTTTTAGGATGAGAAGAATCCAATTAGGATATTATGTTAACTCATGTATATGTTTGAACTTTCTTAATTGTGACATCGTTAGCATTCTTATCTATTTTTTACAGTATCAGTATCAAGTTGTTTTGTTTTTGCTTTTAATGCAATTGAATAAGAGAAAGTTCGTCCAACATGAATATATTATTTTTAAATAGCCTAAATAATACCTCTTTGGAGTTAAAATATGTAAGTGCTCTGAGGACTAATGCGTTAGTTTACATGCATGCAAGTGTGTAATGATCGTATGTAAGCCACAATAAACGTCCTTAAAGAGTAAATCTATTGTTTTCCCATTCGGAATGGTACAGTTAGCACCCCAAATTAACATATATAAACAAGTAACCTGTCCAAGAAATACAATTACCGGTCTCTTCTCAAACTACTTGACTTGCCTAATGAATTTACTGGATGTTACATTTACAGGGATTTACTGAGTCAAGAGCGATCTTACACACTTGTGGGTTAATAGGACAATCAGGTATTCGCTTTTAACTTTCTCATCTGCATATGCAGAACTTCTTACCACCCCTGTACTAACCGGAGGGCTATTTATGGTCAAAGTGAGGTCCCGCAGTTTGGGGTTTGAAGCTCGATCTCTGCGCATGCGCAGTGGGTCTGTCCTCGTATTGGCTGCTTCTTAGGCAGTCAGGCAGCTGTTCTAGTCCTACTTGCGAGCTAGTAGTGTAGATAACAAAGTAAGCTGCGGTGATGGATCTTACTGTATTCACCGCTTAAAACGCAATTCAAATAAGCAGCAATTCGCCCCAGTGGCTTCCTCAAGTTCTGCAGAAGGATTTAAACACAAGACAACACATCTGCTATCTGTAAGTGTGCGTTTTTTTTTTTTTATTTATCCTAAAGACTTAGGGCCTGATTTTGAGTTAGGAGCAAAGCGAAGAAAAGGAGCAACTCTGCATCTTGGCAAAACCATGTTGCATTAGAGGGGGAGGTAAATTTAAAATCTAGAGACATATTTATAGTTGACATATGGCATGTCATAGATCAACTTTTATTTCAGTGTAAAAATAAAGCTATCAAGTATTTGTGTGATACATGAAAAAACAGTATTTTCCTTGCATGCCAAAAAAAAAAGTCAATTTGAACCCCTTACATTGCAGCATGGTTTGTCTAGGTGCAAAGTTGCTTCTTTTTTTTGCTTTGCCCCTAACTCAAAATCAGGCTCTTAGTGCGTGTTGCACATACATCCTGCTACAAACTGTAAGAGAAAACTTTTCCTGGATACCTAGTGCATATGGGCAGCATTCAGTATTTAATTACGATTTATTAAGAAGGAATGCATTCAGGATTTACTAACATCAGAAGGGACGTGCTATTGGGACTTGTATATTTATATCATTACAGAGACTTTCAACAAGTTATTTTCCTGAAATATTCTTGGTTGACTTTAGTGATATCTGAAGCTGACGTACATTAACGTAATTGAAGACTTTCCTAGCTGTCAGCTCTGCTCCAAAGAGCGCACAGCGCATGTCTGGAGGGATCATGTGATCCCTCCCTCCCACACGATAACAGTTGCTCATTAGTATAGTCTCTGTGCGCATGCCTTATGCGCAGTAGGAGTTCAACGAGGATGCCGGCATCTTAAGTTTCTTCACAGTGACCAGGCAGTGCATAGGTAAGTGTTAAACTTCACAGGGACAGCAGTTTATCGTAACTGCTGTCCCTGCTGAAGTTTTTTCATAAATATGAGAAATAGTTCAATCCTTATCAATGCGATAAGGATTGAAAACTATTTTTCATTTTATGCGGTTGTTGGTAAATGTGCTCCTTAGTAAGAAGCGCAGTTAACCTACCATTTTTTGTTATCATTCAGTACTTGTTTTGTTGAGACTTAATAAAACACTATAATCATTAATAAGATTTGTCTAGAATGTGTGGAACTACATTGGAGAATACATCATACTTGCCTACTCTCCCAGAATTTCCAGGAGGCTCCCGAATTTCAGAGAGTCCTCCCGTACTCCTGGAGGAGTAGGCGAACCTCCCGGACCCTGAAAAAATGCCAAAATTCATGGCATTCAGTAGTGGGGGCTGGGATTAATCACATCATTAAGCCCCACCCCCGCCATTCAATACCTTGGGGTATATTTACTAAACTGCAGTTTTGAAAAAGTAGAGATGTTGTCTATAGCAACCAATCAGATTCTAGCTATCATTTATTTAGTATATTCTAAAAAATCATAGCTAGAATTTGACTGGTTGCTATAGGCAATATCTCCACTCATTCAAACCTGCAGTTTAGTAAATATACCTCCTTGTATTTTTGTATGGGTAAGGACAGGGCTATAGTGATATATTGACGTTGTTATGCCCCCTCCTACCCTTTCTCACATGATCTGTACTCCGATCTCCTGGAGTACAGATTTAAAAAGTAGGCAAGTATGGAATACTTCAGGAGAGATAAGAGCTTTCTTTCACTGTATTTCTGTACAAGTATGTTTTAAGCAATATGGGGATTATTATTATTATTCTTTATTTATATGGCGCCACAAAGTGTCCGCAGCGCTGTACAAAATACAAAAATACAGTACAGACAGTATACAAGAGTACAACAGTACAGAGTAAAATGAGCCAAGACTTCAATATCTCCAAACATAGCAAGTACAGTGACAAAGGAATAAAATAAATGGTAGTGAGACAGAAGGAAAGAGGGCCCTGCTCATACGACCTTGCATACTAAGGGGAGGGGAAACAGGGATAAATATATGTTAAGTGTGCTACACTAGAAAGAACACATACAAGTTTGCAGAATCCAAACTTCTGTGCTGTTTGAGTTTCCTGATATCAGGGCACCCTTGGAAGCGTAAATTATCTATCTATCTATCTATCTATCTATCTATCTATCTATCTATCTATCTATCTATCTACGTATCTATCTATATTATGTTGTTTGTGCTCTAAATGATTTCCTACATATTTCTCTACTACATTACTTGGGTGGGGAGATTAGATCGATGTTAGTCCTTGTTCCTCTTTTACAAGATTATGAAAAACACACTTCTTCTTTGCCACTAAGCAAAATCTATAACATTGTACTGTAAGAAAGGAAATAAGGGTAATTAAGACAGTGCAGGTTATTGAAAACATCTGTCAAATTTAGGTGTATGATATAAAGGTATTAGCCACATAGGAATAGAGAAGGACATTTCCAGTTTACTGCAGGGGCCACTGTAAGCATCAGAGTGTCTGTAGACTGGACGGTCTGCACAAGGAAACTAAGTACGTTTTATACATATTACATAACAAATTGCATAGCTTGGAGTTGTTGAACTAGAAATATTCAGTCATTGCCATAGTCCAACTCTGCTGTGCTTTGTCGCATTACATTACTCTGAAGTTTAATGTTTATTCCACTATTTCTTTTATTGGTTTTTATAATGTTAAGCAGCGCTTTCTACCTTGCCTTATTTTGCTATAGTCTTACTCAGTGGTCGAAGTGGAAACTAAGAATTGCTGGTATGGAACCCTCAATTTGAAATGAACGGCTGAGGGCTGCCCGGGCCCCCGAAGGTTTAGGGGTTTTAGAGTGAAATGTATTTTAGTTGCATTTTAACACTACATAGTATAATATAAAACATATTAAATGATGCTAGGCTATCCACCCTGTGTAGCCCACCTCTCCTGTGTCATTACTTTTCCTCTGTGTCCATCCACCTTTCCCTCATGTTTCCTTTGTGTACATACATTTTCCCTCTATCTCCATTATCTTTCTATATATATAGTTTCTTGGTGAATATTTTCCACAGCTCTCAAGTTAAAGCTGCCAAATCTAACATAGTTATTTAGTATCGAAAAAGTAACCTATCAGACCACATAGCGACAAAGCAACAAGTATTGAAAACATTTTTTGTTTGTAAACAACTGTTTGACCTCTGGAAGGAAACCTCACAACAACAAGACATAACGACAACTCAACATAACAAGAACGCGACAAAGCAACAAATATTATTTTCTAAATTGTATTTTTGGTCTATTTATCAAATAATTTGCTAATATATAAAAACTGCTACACAATACAAATCAGACCCACGCAATACCGAGTGACCCTGCTTGTATAACAAAACTTTCCAAAATAGCTCCCTTATATCTTCTATGTTACCCTTTATCTTTCCCTTATCTGTTTACTTTCTCTGGTCCTATATGCGTTTATCTTCATTGCAGGTATCCCCCCCTCTCACTCCCTACCTGCTCTCCTCTGTGCCTTACATCCTGATTCTCTCACTCTTCCCTTACTCCTTGATCCTCTCTATCTGTCCCTGTTCCTCCTCCTATTTTCCCTTCTAATTAGTGAATTTACACATTTGCCTCGTCATCATCAGGCTGCACCATATTTCATCACACTGTGCCCCCAACTTCATCACATTGTGCCTCCTTCATCACACTGTACCTCCTTCATCACACTGTGCCTCCTTCATCACATTGTGCCTCCTTCATCACACTGCAACCTCCTTCATCACACTGTGCCTCCTTCATCACACTGTGTCTCCTTCATCACACTGCGCCTCCTTCATCACATTGTGCCTCCTTCATCACACTGCAACCTCCTTCATCACACTGTGCCTCCTTCATCACACTGCAGCCTCCTTCCTCACACTGCACCCTACTTCATCACATTGTGCCTCCTTCATCACACTGTGCCTCCTTCATCACACTGTACCTCCTTCATCACACTGTACCTCCTTCATCACATTGTGCCTCCTTCATCACACTGCGCCTCCTTCATCACACTGCAGCCTCCTTCCTCACACTGCAGCCTCCTTCATCACATTGTGCCTCCTTCATCACACTGTACCTCCTTCATCACACTGCACCCTCCCTCATCACATTGTACCTCCTTCATCACACTGTGCCTCCTTCATCACACTGTGCCTCCTTCATCACACTGCGTCTTCTTCATCACACTGTGCCTACTTCATCACACTGCAGCCTCCTTCCTCACACTGCAGCCTCCTTCATCACATTGTGCCTCCTTCAACACACTGTGCCTCCTTCATCACACTGCAACCTTCTTTAATCACACTGTGCCTACTTCATCACACTGCAGCCTCCTTCTTCACACTGCAGCCTCCTTCATCACATTGTGCCTCCTTCATCACACTGTGCCTCCTTCATCACACTGTGCCTCCTTCATCACACTGCAGCCTCCTTCATCACACTGCAGCCTCCTTCATCACATTGTGCCTCCTTCATCACACTGCAACCTCCTTCATCACACTGTGCCTACTTCATCACACTGTAGCCTCCTTCTTCACACTGCAGCCTCCTTCATCACATTGTGCCTCCTTCAACACACTGTGCCTCCTTCATCACACTGCAGCCTCCTTCATCACATTGTGCCTCCTTCATCACATTGTGCCTCCTTCATCACACTGTGCCTCCTTCATCACACTGTGCCTCCTTCATCACACTGCAGCCTCCTTCATCACACTGCAGCCTCCTTCATCACACTACAGCCTCCTTCATCACACTGCAGCCTCCTTCATCACACTGTGCCTTCTTCATCACACTGCGCCTCCTTCATCACACTGCACCCTCCTTCATCACATTGTGCCTCCTTCATCACATTGTGCCTCCTTCATCACACTGTGCCTCCTTCATCACACTGTGCCTCCTTCATCACACTGCAGCCTCCTTCATCACACTGCAGCCTCCTTCATCACACTACAGCCTCCTTCATCACACTATACCTCCTTCATCACACTGCAGCCTCCTTCATCACACTGTGCCTTCTTCATCACACTGCGCCTCCTTCATCACACTGCACCCTCCTTCATCACACTGCATCCTCCTTCATCACACTGCACCCTCCTTCATCACATTGTGCCTCCTTCGTCACACTGCACCCTCCTTCATCACACTGCACCCTCCTTCATCACATTGTGCCTCCTTCATCACACTGTGCCTCCTTCATCACACTGCACCCTCCTTCATCACACTGCAGCCTCCTTCATCACACTGTGCCTCCTTCATCACACTGCACCCTCCTTCATCACACTGCAACCTCCTTCATCACACTTTGCCAGGACAGTTCAAAACATAACACTACTGTACAAAGTGGCACACACATAAAAAATATACATAGAGCAACAGGAGAGACTTTACCAATGAGCCAGGTAATAGAGCTGCACTTCTCACACTTTGAGCCCAGAATCGTCCAAACGTCCTACTGCCAACTATGGTAGCAGTTTAGCCCACGCGCCACAACTCATTCGGCAGGTCCACACTGGTGCAAAAACCTGATGATAAATGCTTCTTACTTTGAAAGGAGCCCAGCACTCTGGCCACCTTTTCCCCAGCAAGTTTGTACTTTAGTTTCTCTGCCATTTTGTTATGCAAACCCATCCAGATTTTTGGAAATCTGAGAGCACCTTGGCAGATCGAGGTGCACAGCACCACCAAAGAGGATTTTATACTGTGCCTCATTGTTTTGCACCTAGTAAATCAGTACCAGTAAGGTAACAGCGTTTTTAAATAAGTATATCAGAAAATAACAATTTGATTTTCAAAATGAGATCCACATTAAACCTTTAGATACATGTCCATGAGGTGGACACTTGGAAGAAATGAAAATCAGAAAAGTATCTTACCAAACAAAACCCTGTTGAGCAAGTTAAACAGCCTTGAATTAAACTTGTAATACAGGTTCACTAAGAAAACATTTTAATTATAATATCCCTTACACAAACAAATACATTGGTAGAACTATACTGAATACAGCATTTTCATTTCATTTCATATTGTTGGCATCATGTTTTAAATATAATGCATCTGTTAAGTTGATTAACCTTTATAGTATTTTGTAAAATATGTCAATGGTTGTATACTGAGAGTTGACAGATTAGTGACTCTGGTAGGCACATGTTAAGTAATGTAGATAGGTCACCACAGAGCACAATAAAAAAAACTTGATGTTTCAACAATTTGTCAGATTTTCCAGGGGGCATATTAGCTTATATGATATGAAGGAGTAATTCCAAATAATCAAGGTTATACCTAATCACTGTTTTATCAGCATACAGGCCCAGGCATTGGTCGAAGAGGTGGTATGGAAAATGTAAATTCATTTAATTGGGTAGTTTTACAATCAAAGCAGAGGGAGAAGTGACAGCATGACATACCCCCGTATAACAGCCCACTTTACCCACTGGGCCTAGAAGAAGCTTCAAATGGGGAAAAGTTGTAGCGTGGTATGTGGCGTGTCATAGGATCGGAGCTCCTCCTAGAAAATGGTATGTTATGTTTTACTATATAGAGCCACCCGCTTCTCATAACTTCTACTGACTCATAAGCAATTGGGCTTAACCTTGTTTAGATACAGTTACCATGCAAGACACTCTTAAAATTAGTCAGCATAAGCTAAGTGTTTCAGAATTGTAACGTCCAGCAGAATGTGTGGTTCTTTAGATTTTAGAATGTAAGTAGGTGTGATATTTATAGCTATTCTCCTAAGGTGTAATATGTTTGTGCTATTTTCTTTCATTTTTCAATTCATTCTTCACCTTCTGTGCAATATTATTTCTCAGCCTAGCTGTACTAGTTTTTTCATAAATACTATGGAAAGGAAATATCCAGCATTAGTTGGACATTAGTTGCAATGGTGTGACAAAGTTGGTGTCAAAGTAGTTGTTATCATGATGACAGTAGGGACTTAAATGGATAGGTATGTAGTAATACAGCTAAAGGTCATTGTGCATTTCTTGGTATTCATATTGGAACATTTTTATGTGCAATTGTTCAAACTTGTTAAAACAGGTGCGGGGTTACTGGCACTCAAAAATAGGTATTATAAAACGTTAATTTTATTAAAAAACAACCTGTGGTTGTTTGCCAAAATCTCAGTCACGGTTTTGTAAACTGTCATTAATGAAGTAAAAAAATAATTTAAGAGCATAGTGTAAAATCTATTTAAACTATGTTATAACCCCATATGATTTGCACACATGTGGGTCATGATAGGTCCAAATTTTCAACAGAATGTAATTCATACTTGCCAACATTTTTTTTTTTTCTTCCGGGAGATGCCGGCTGGGACGTGGGCGTGCAGGGGGCGGGGCTGCGAAATCGCGTCATTTTGGCCCCGCCCCCGTGACGGAATGACGCAAATCGCGTCATTTTACAGTGGGGGCGGGGTCGCGTCATTTTACAGTGGGGGCGGGGCTAAACGCCGCGATTCCGGGTGAATCGCGGCGTTTAAACTAAATTTTTCCCCCTTCCTATCAGGGAGATTGCCACACTCGTCCGGGAGACTCTCGCAAAATGCGGGAGTCTCCCGGACAATGCGGGAGAGTTGGCAAGTATGATGTAATTTGCTTATTCAAGAAGCACTAGGTAAAACTGTTGCACACTAGTGAGAATAATGTAGTCTGCAGCTTCCTGGTTGCCTTTGTCATCAGCCACACACTAGCAAGCACAGTGTGTGACAAGGTGAGAGGAGTAGGGTCTCTCCAGCCTCTGTTCCTGTGCACTCAAGCTATAGTGATTGCAAGAAGGAATGTCAGAAAGCGAGCAAGAAACGTGTGTCACTCTATACTCATTCTAAAGTTAATTACTGCAGAGTGACAGGTGACCAGAGCCCTCCGGGAAGCAGGGTAAGGCAAGTTAAGGATCAGAAATTGAGGAGAGAAGCTTATTTCTGCCATCCCCAGGATGGTGCTGTCTGAGACAAACCTCATGGTAGGAACAGTCCTGGATGTGTGTGTGTGTGTGTGTGTGTGTTTATGTATATAAATTAATCAGGGGGAGGTCCAAATGTACAAGTTGACAGTGCTCTAACATGAGTACTTTACATTTAGAGCCTTTTATGTATTGATCTGATCAAGGAATAAAAAATGTACAAGTCCATGAAGTATTGCTTTACACGAGAATCTTATCACTATTTTTTTGCTAAACAAATAACTGCCATTGTTACAAAATTATTTTGTGTGCTGACATTTTGTAACATTAACCATAGGTGTAAAATATCAAGTAAATGCATGCATATAGCTAACAAACACACTATTAAAGAAAAAAATAAACATTTTTATTTGTTGTAGTAGGTAGTTGATCTGTATGGTTTTAACTTTTTTCAATTGTCAGGGCAGCTCTGTTTATTGAGGAACTCAATTGCAAGTTGCTTATTGAACATTGCCATATTTCGGTAGTCAGTCCCTAACTTGTTAGAAGTATAGAGTTCATATATCTCTTAAAAATGCCAGCATATCACTGTGCTAATGTAAATTGTTTGTATTGTTGAAGTCAGTTTTAACCACTTTGGTCCTACAGTGCTAAAGCTGTGGACCCAAGACAAGCAGCTACCAGGACTGTTATATGTCAATTGAGACAATATGGAAATCTTAGGAAATCAGTCTCGTGATTCAGTCATACTATCACCAGATCTCTTCAATTTGCTCACCAATGTGTGTAGTCAAGTTTGTACCCAAATCTATATATGAACTTTAGGTACAGATGTGCCTATAGTTAGTCAATATAACCTTAATATTCAAGAAAAGGTTGCACTTGCTAATAGGTGTAAAAATGAATGCACTTTAGGGAGATCTATTTTACTGGTGCTATTTAATAAACTTTACTTCTCCACATCACATGTTTGGCAAACAGTCAGTAGTGAAACCGACTTAGTTTCCCACAAATAAAATGTTCTTCTTCAGGATACTGGTGTCTTTGTGTGTGCTGTAAAACATACTTGCCTCCTTTTTAAACTTCTCCTCCTTGAAATCCTGGAGGAGGTAATATGACAGGGAGTGGGTGAGGTCACCATAGCTCCACCCCCTGCTAGGGAAAGCTGAATTTCACGGCATTTAATAGTAGGGGGCGGGGCTTAGTGACGCAGATTTGCATCATTAATTCCCACCTCCATCAACCTCTTTAAAAATGGTGTGAATAAAGTAGATTTTTTAGTTGTCACCAGCCTTGTACACCCATTAGATGGTCATACAGTTGTGCATTTTGTTTCATCTGCAGTTGCATGGGCAGGGGTGCCGAGAGAGGGTGGGAGCAGGTACAAAATACTGTGGCCTGGGCACGCCTGGAGGCCATGGCCGAAAAAGGTGCTGTACTGAAGTGCAAAACCCCTCTTATTTTATGTTGTGTTCCTTTTGTGCCTGTAGCATACCTTTCAACCGTCCCAATTTTGACAGGGTAGTCCCTATTTCAGGGCTCTGTCCCGCCATCCTGATTGGAACACCTTTGTCCTGATCAGTGGGAAAGTTGGGAGGCATTGTGTTCACTGCTGTGTGCACAGCAATGAAGGGAGGAGGGGAGGAGGGAAAGTGTCGGTATATTGCTTTAAAAACACTCCCCCATCTTGATATGCCATGTCCCCATAGTGCTGTGACCATGCCCCTTTTCCGATGCTGCCTGCCCGAATGGTGGAAGGTATGCTGTATATATGCTGTACAGTATTTACAAATCTGACCTGACCAATTGAGGAATCACATGAAGATGATATTTTCATATAGTTGCACTAAATAATAATTTGTAGTAAATGCAAGTATGAATCATATGTAAGGTAAAAACCTTGCTTTCGAAGATTTTTTTGTAATAATAGCAGGAACGTGTTGTACTCTGGCACTGTTAATACCTGGTGCCTGACCACCACTAAATTGCAGAACCTGGCTGTCAAATGAAAGTAGCAGCATCAGATCACCACTTTAGGTGGTGTATTCCTTAGGACCACCCTTAACTATGGTCAGCAAATTAAACTATTCAATATCAGGAAAATAACAAGAGTTGCCAGACCATTAACCATTTTTATAAGGAAAAACAATCAGTAGTATTTTATTCTGTAAATGAAAACCTATACATAACTAATAAATGTATAAATATATATATTTTACATATATATTCTATAGATTGTTTATATAAACAGCAAAAATAAAGATAAATTGCCAAACCTGGCTGTCAAATTAAACGGGCAGCATCAGAACACCACTATAGATAGTCCCTCAGACCACTTTGGTTTTGGTCAGTAAACCAAACTCTTATATATTTAGATTCCCACAGAAATAACAAGAGTAGCCTGGTTAAGAAATACAATATAGTGGGTTTGTGCTGTGAGTGTTATTTTTACTTAAGCACTATGTCAACCAGGAAATACATTTGTAACAATATCATATGTTACCAAATATGCACAACCCTGAATAAGCCACCTAACGGTTGATCCAATGTCCCTTTTATATTATGTACCCTGACAACTGTTCTCTTAACTAATAAATAATGATACAGTAAGTTTGTTTGGTAGGGAAAGATCACATTGTTTATTAAATGAAATTTTAGTTTTGGTGAAGAATAGCATAGGACAATTAGTTCACAGCCCTTACTAACACCAAAAATGGGACGACCTTTGCCCATGTTACTTCTAGGCCGAGAGGCTCCACTTTCTCTCATTTGGCTTAGTAGCTTGAGTCTACCCCTGCATAGTTGATGCCTCATAACCCCCAAGAGGGGAAGTGTTACTAACAATGTGCCTCCCTTTTGAGGGAGAGTGCTCCATCGCCATACAAATGCGTAATTTATGACCGCTGATTGGCATACTTTCCCGCCACAGCTAGGTTCCACAGCCCGCCAACCACAATGACCCCTCAAAGCCCAACGAGACTCCTAAACAACTGGTCAATAAACAGGACCAGACCTTCATGCGTGAGGTGATCTCCATCCGACCTGAACAAATGGTCATACACACAGTTAAAAAATTATGTGGTGACCCACAACTGCTCCTCGTCTGTCTGCTAAGAATCATCTGATGGCCAAGTTTACCTTAGATCTGGTCATATAATATGAAGGCCATTATTGAAAACCCTCCATGTCTAACTGAAAAAATGTCCAACCAATCAACCTAGTACCAGGCCAGTGTGAATTAAATGCCCTCCAATTCATGCCTTTTTGGTATCATGACGACCACTTATAACATGGAGGCATCACACCTTGAAATTAACAGCATGATACAGAACATACAAATGAGACCCCACTAAACACCATAGGCCCAGATGGGTAAAAGGATAAAGGGATGACCCATATGGATGTAAAGCCTTAAAAAACACCAAAGGAGTCACAGGCAGCTTTCGTCATGAGTCCATCCTGCAAGGGAGATAACAAGAATCATAGCATGCGTTGTGTCCTTATGTATTTTTTTTTACAACAGCTGGACTTCCACCTGTCCAGCTCTTTAATTATTTTGGCAGAACAACCAGCCTCAGCAGCTGCCATAACTGTGCCTACTTGTGCCACCCTGTCTGTTGTTGCTGGGAACCGACTGGGCTTACTTTGCCACCGTTCCCTTTCGTTATCCTAAATGCACCCTCTCACCACAGTAGGAGGGGCTTACAAATGCTGCCACCACTGGACTCCTTTACCAGCATCCTTCAGAACCGGGTTTCTTCTGTTTAATTGACGCTGCAAGTGTACCCCGTTATGGGTGTACCTGGGCTGGTACTCCTGACCTCTTGCTATGGATCAGAGTTGCTGTGGATGGATCCCCCCTGGCCTATTACACTGGCCAGAGCTGCTGGGTAGCAGGCAGAGTGGTGGTACTGGATGCTGGGCACAAACCTCAGAAACAGCCGGGAATGTATTAGATTTTGGGTCTAGTCTGTAGGTCACAGGGATAGAGAAGTTTCCAAGCAGGTCTTTGAAGCAAGTGATGTTTATTTGCTCACCCTGGTTGAAGGTGTCGGGGAGCAGGTCAGATGGAACATTAAGAACAATTTTCAATACAAGACAGTGCTTTTTATACAAATTTGAACACAGCCTAACAGGGTAAGCCAGTCCCTTTGAGGTCTGAGCTATTTTTAGAATAAGGATGCAATTTGTTTACCCAAACATGAATTTGCATGCAATGCAGAGCTAACAATATTTACTCTTATCTGTAATATTCTAAAACTTGCTGTGATTTCCTGCATCTCATTTTTAGATGCAGGAAATCTAGTATCAAGTTTTAATTAAACCTTCCTGTGCCTTTAGGTGCTAGACCCTCACACATCAAAAGGTCTGATTAACATGAGATTAACATGGGTCCTTTCTTCAGATAGTCGCAGAATACACATTCCCAAAGAAAGGTACAAAACCCCAAACAAGTAATTTCCTCACATCACAATATACAAAAGACTCACTACACAAAGGCTTATTGTATCAGATATATACCTTAGAAATCATGCATTTCCTCCAGCAAAGATAAAACAAACAATTTTTTCCCCTGGTCTCAAAAATATAGTTATCTCTTTTACCAACATACCAACAATATCAAAAATAAGTACATTTGCATTTAATATAAATAAGCGCCCTGCACTATTTCCCTTAAATACATTTATACCATAAGTTATTTATAAGTGATCCAGTCACACTACCCTAAAAGAATGAGTACCATGGTCCTCTTGGTTAGACCCAACTTATGTAAACATTTTTTAAAGTTTTACGAACTGATACTAGATAATTTTGAGCCCAATGTACCGTGAGAAATCTGTTCTTTCCCTTAGTCAGAGTAAACCATTGGCCTTACCAAGCTGAATCTGTTAATGATCCGTGGATTTATAAACCAAACTACACTCATACAAAATTATCTAACACCCCAGCAAACCAGTACCTGGAATAGAAATTAGCCGATGCTTCCAACGCCTTCATCCTGATGTCCCTGAATAAAGCCACTAAAAAACAAAAAACAAAAACATTTTCTAATCTGTATTCGGGCATACTATATACCCAATGCATGAGTAGAACAATGATTATAATACACAATAACATATATTTAGCATAATTTTTCCAATTTTTTACCCCTAATGATATTGAACATTAATTACTCTAGTATGCATCAATCTACCTTGTTTAAGAGATCTAGTAAGACACTGAATTATTTTAAAATTTGGTATCTACCTACAAAGAGGTAATTAAAAAAAGCACATAGAGCTCACTGTTTTTTTAACAAGTTGCTCAAAAATGGATCACAGAAATGTTCACGATGTCTGACATCTGGAAGGTTTGAACAGTTCACTTGTGATAGAGTAGCACTGTATAATTTTGTGTTATAATTAGAGTATCGAAGTCGTATAATTGGATGAACGAAAGTATATTGGTTAATATTGTTTTGCCGTGCGATTGCGATCCGCACGCACGTAACACGTGGCATGGTGCGATCGCACGGTAAAATACGCACGCACACGCACTATAACATTTCGTTTCACATATATATTTATAGATTCCATTCCAATGTGATTTATGAGCTGACAGTATTTGGTTTATTATTATTTTATATATTATGATTATATGCACACTTTAGTGTTATTTAAGGTTCAGGTCATAATAAATGTGTCATGTCTGATATCATACTAATCCCCTTTACATTTTGTGACTGTCCGGTTCACTCTGCGAAGGGATCGCAGAGTGCATACGCAAGTTATTAATGTTAAGGAATTATGGACTATTAGAATTAGTAATCTTGGCGGGAAGATCAGAGCTCATCCCCTGTAGAGATGACTCCCTCCTTTGGATTCCTTAGATTGAATCAGCCTATGACCTGTTTACCCTGGAACCACCCTTGTCTGGACCTATAGAAGCAAGCTACGTCATGTCTATTGATCACTGTGTAACACTGACTGCATATATAATCATAGCTGCACCCCCACCAGCCTCAGACTTCACTGATCACAGTATTCAAAGCTGAATCACTGTCCAGGGGTGCCCGTGGTTAGCGCAGCGGTATGTATGTATCTTTTGGTATTGGCTGTACTGTACTGTATCATAATATAATAATGTATTGAATTGTTGACTATTTACATCTGCTAAAATAAATCACTTTGTGCGTTAGAAACACAATAAAATCGCCTATGCAATGCTTATTTGAAAACAATAGAATCACTTTAATAATTTGGGTGCTCGGGGGTAAGTTACGTTATCGGCAGGTATGCAACGCTTACGATATTCGGTTCCTCAACAAAGGGTGGGTTGACAGACACGTCTCATACGGGAAAAAACGCAATGTGTTTAAGACCTGTGGTTTAGTTTGTGTTGCGAAACCGAATGTCCGTTGTTGCATAGACTGAAGGAACGCTAATTTGAATCTAGGGACAAGAAAGAAAAATGTTTCTTTTTATTGTCGTTTTGCGTTTTAAAGGGTATTGCTTTGCCTAGTGTATGTGTGCTTCCTGTTTAGCGTGTATGAACTTCCGGTATTGTTACCACATGTTTAAACAATCATGTTTATAGTCTGTTATATATGTAACATAGTCTACATATGTATTAATATGTTCATAGTCTGTTATATAAGCATTTGTTGAAACCTCTGGAAAACTACCATTGTTTGGGAAATCTATTTTCTGTGCAGAAAACAAAAGGTTGTATGTGAATGGTATGCATAAAGATAAGAGAAGAGTTTGCATACTGTTGAAAAGAGATAGATAAGGGAAGAATTTGCATACTGTTGAAGACAGACAAAGAGGTGATTTACTATTGAAAAGACAGAGATATCGGTTGCTGCCTGACCCGGGAAACTGGATGGGCAAGGTTGTGTTTGAAATAAGAACACTATTATAGGTAGTATGTGGATTTTTTATGTAACATACGGTGCAGCTTAATAGGTAGTATGTGGATTTTTTATGTAACATACGGTGCAGCTTAATAGGTAGTATGTGGATATTTTATGTAACATACGGTGCAGTTTAATATGGTAGTATGTGAATTTGTATGTAGCATACGGTGTTATAGGTAATATACAGTATTCTAAGCTGTATATGGTGTGGGAATAAGTAGTATACAGGGTATACGGTGATATGGTAGTATGTGGATTTTTATGTAACATACAGTGTATTGAAGAAGTACGGGATTTGAATAAGTAGTATACAGGGTATACGGTGAAAACAGATTTTGTGGTAGAGTCAAGGGTATCGAGGAGCTGATAGCCCTTTAATCCGCAATGATATTTCTGTGTTAGGAGGTGTGTGGGCGTAGCCTGTGAAACCATCCACGGATAAAAAGGAAAAGGATTGTGAAAGACCTTTCCCAAACATGGGTAGTTTTGAGTCAGAGGTGTTAAATATTGTTAGAAATAAAGTGCGGTTGATTAAATCAACAAAAACGAGAATTAAGCATGAGGATTGTTTAAAATTGTGGCAAATGAAAGGCAACACGTGGCAGAGCAGCGAGTGCACAGCGGAAGTAGGCGTGGTGAAAAACCCTCGCAGCCAAATGCGATTGATGTGATAAGTACAGCCAATACCCAAAATGTTAAGAATATAACCAGTAACTTGTATCCTATAATTTACGTTAAGGATAAGCTATCAAGGGAAGGAAGGTAAACCCACCGTCATTTCGGCCAATGCCCATGCTAGTAACATGCAAGAGGCACCACATGGACAAGGAAGGGTAACGGTTCCACCAGCAGGGGCAGCGCCTGAAATCGGTGAGAATAATGTAGAGATTAATAGAAGGGGAGACATTCATTGTACTGCAACAGCAATTCCAGCAACTAGCTCAGAACGTAGTGATTTAGTAGGTTTAAATCCTGTCTGCACAACAGCAGTTCCCAATGGGAAAGCGGACAGAGATGGTGACGTTCCCTTAAAACATGTAGCAAAGCATGATCCATGGACTAGGTCTGAAATATTTTCAATTTTGTCTGATTTCCCTGATTCTAGGAAAAGATTTGACCAAATGTCAGAAGTTTATTAGATATTATGGTAATGTGTACGAGCCAACTAATAACGATTGGTGAGTATTATTGAAGACCTGTCTTCCTCTCAATACTGATATACAAAAGTTCATTAAGGATTGTATGTTGGAGGAGAATGAATCCTTAACCGAGGATGATAATCAGGACAATATTAGACATATAATCACGCAGTTGGCTATATATTTTCTAGTGATAGTGGACTGGAGTAAAATTTTTACCATCAAACAAAAGGACAGTGAAAATGCAACAGACTATTTTTGCAGGGCTCTGATAGCGATGGCCAAATATACTGGGGTATCAGACATAAAGGATAATGTACACTACAGGGAGGTTGCTATTTCAGTTCTCATGGATGGCCTCAGTGAAAACTTGAAAAGAAGGGTGCAAACTTCATTACCAAACTGGAAAGGAATCACTGTAAGTGCTCTCAGGGAGTCAGCTATAGGACATGATAAAAGTATAAATAAACAGAAAGAGACACTAAGTGATAGGGTAATGATGGTAAGTATCCCAGCACTAGAGGGACTGCACACACGACCACCAGCATACAACCCACATAACAGGAAACCTAGACTAGTGAGATGTTACAATTTGTCACGGGCACTAGGAGTCTTTACCCAGTATCACCCACTGATGGTCTTATCAGAGCAGTAGAGTTGGTATATGATACTCTGGTGGCAGGGTGATAATGGAACTGGAAACAGCAGATGGTTAAAGAGTGCTCAGAAAGTCTATGACTAGCAGCACTGGTAAACAATAGGTAACTGAACACGAGGATCTGGATGGACAAGGACACGTGAGGGTAGTCAGTGGTCTGCGCACGGCAAGTTGTACCACTGCTATAGTGAGAAGAATGTCCAGAAGTAATAAGGAGGTGGAAGTCAGCGGTCTGCGTATAGCAAGTTGTACCCCTGTCTGTAGTGAAGGAATGGAATCCAGGTGAAGGTAACAGGGAAGTCAGTGGTCTGCGTGTAGCAAGTTGTACCACTGCTTATGTGAGAGGATATATGCAACTGGTGACACAGGGAAACAGGAATCAGTGGTCTGCCTCTAGCAAGTTGTACCACTGAATATATATGTGAGGAAGGACACGAGGAGATAAATGCAATGCAGAGTCTACACGGGTACACTGAACTTGATCCCACGTTGAACTGCACACAATAATAATAATGAATGAACAGCACTGCACAGATAAACAAAGTCACTAGAATAGTCCAGCAAAAGGAAACACAGTCAATAATAGCAATAGTCTCAGAGGATGGAAACTCCGGAGGAGAACAACTCAGTCCAGATGGATATGCAATACACCAGCACAGTCAATGAGAAGTATGCATACCGTGGTTCAGATGAGCAGGCTGTTAGAGATAGCTGCAGGGATACCTGAGCGGCAGGGAACTGACGAGATTAGAAGTCCTTGCAGAATGGAAGCGGCAGGTAGGTGCAGCGCACTGTAGGTAGGCCAGCAAGGACGACAAAATACTTAGGAAGCAGTAGTATATCGAATTGAACAGCAGGAGACCACGGGAGAGCTGAAGCGATGTAGCAGAGCTGGAAGCCGAGGAGCGTAGACTCGATGCTTAACAGGCAAGTTGATACGAATGGACACACTGTAGAAGCAGTAGGCAGCGGGTCAGCTGACGGCAGGTGGAATGCAGACTGGAGCGCTGAGACGAGCAGGACTCTGTAGACACGCTGAAGTAGCTAACAGGAATCAGCTGGAACAGTAGCGATGTAACACAGGAGAGTTGGAGAGATCTGTAACTTGTTAGACACACGGAGGCAGCGGATAGGAATCAGCTGCTGGAGTCACGATGAAACACAGGAGAGTTTGCAGTAATCTGTAACTGTAGATATACGGAGACAGCGGATAGGGATCAGCTGCTGGAGTCACGATGAAACACAGGAGAGTTTGCAGTAATCTGTAACTAGATATACGGAGGCAGCGGATAGGAATCAGCTGCTGAAGTCACTAGGAACACGAGGAGTAGAAGTGGTCTGGAAAATACAAACGGCAAACAGGAATCAGCATAAGCTGAACACACGAGGAGGCACTGGAACACCTTCAGAGACTCATGAGGAATGAGACTCCAAGATCAGGCCACGTGGTATTGACCACAGGTACTTAATATAGGGAGTGTTGTCTGATCAGCCAATTAATTTAAAGGAACAGAACTGAAGGTTAGAAGGGACTGCACATGCGCAGTACCTCATTATAATGGACGTACACGGTTCCTAGCTACCTTAGAAGTAGCACTCACAGTCCGGTGAGTGACACAATTGCAGAGAAGAAGGACATATTAGGAGAGATTTTAAAAAGGAAAGACACAATACACATAGGGGTGGGTCACGTAGATATCCTCCAAGGAGGAATTCACATAGACTAGAAGACTCACACCTGCCCGCGCATTTTATAGCAGCAAATGCTGTGCTGGAAAGCGATAGTCAGCGCTAGGAGTCTTGTCACACCTATAGTCCTACAATCAGGCGGGGTAAATGTTAATCTGTGGTAAGTATTGGTGAGCAGGTTTAGAAAGAAAAAAAAAACTGATTTAAAAGGTAATCTTTATTGATTTTGTTTGTTTGTTTTATGTTGTCAAATGCTTGTTTTCCTAATCGCTGGCCGATGGTAAAGAATGGAAATGTTTGATAACTATCTTGTTTTTCTCCTCACAGATAAGAGTACACAAAAGAAATATAGACTTAGTGTTTACAGGGGTGGGATAGAGAAATAGAAAAATCACTCTTGAGAGACTAATCAGATAAGTCATCAAGAGTTAATTTTTACATTTCTTTGTCATAAGTCAGAAAGTCTGTTGAAAAGGTATGTAGTTAATGTGATACCGAGTTCTTAATGAGCAAATGACGGACGACAATGGATTGCACGGTTAGTTTAAGACCCCCTAGTCAAGTATGGGGAGGGGTCATAGTTTAGCAAATAGCTAAGGGGATTAGTGGAATGAATACAGCCATTTTCCCCATAAAGTCCAATCCAGCTGTCATTTGTGCTGTAAAATCTCCCTTTCTGCATGTATGTTTGTTTTCAAACTTTTGTATTCAAGTCTTTGTATTCCTATTATTCATTGCCTTCTTATTTCTCATTTTTTTACATCTATGCTAGTCTCTCTCTCTCTCTCTCTCTCTCTGCTCTGGTAGAGATAAAAACAAACACAGTCTCATCAATGGGGCTAAGACATATTTTTATTTTTTTACATAAGACAAATTCAGGGATACACATACTAGATTGACATGAGTCACAGAAACAGTCAGGGGTTTTGTTTTCATGAGTATAGAAACTGCTGATTTAAAGCAGAAAAGTTCTGTTGTGGAAATACGATTCATGTTTTATAGAGTGCATATCTGTTTTGTTTTTTTTGGGGTTTTTTTGTGGTTCGTGCCTCCTGTACAAAAATGTGCCTTTATATGGATCCACAAAGGGTGGGGAGTACAGGAGGACAGAAGATTGCTAGAGGTTAAGCATACAGATATGCATCTCTGTGTAGAACATTGGAGTAGGATTTGTGCCACAAGATACGACATAATGTGAAACCCTAGAAAATGTAGAATTTTCGTGTTTTTTATTTTTTCACTGTTAGACAGACATGTACTGGGTACTGTTATATTTGAAGAAAGTGTTATAGAAATAGACCCCTGTGTCTTTCTCACTTAGTCAAGTAGCTGAATGTGAGGTACTGAGAATGACATGTGAGTTGGCAGAGGGAAAATCGATTGATATACATTGGTCTTCAGCATTTTTCTAGTCTAGGGGGCGATGTTGAGGTCACTGAGAAATCGTTTTCTAACAATACCAGCACATGAGTAGGACACTACATAGAGGACTTTATACAGTGACACAGTTACCAACTGAAGTAGCTGCTAGTAAAGTCCACACTTACACACACGACCATACATGGCTGTCACACCAGGGCGAACATAGCTGTCAAATAGACAGCAGGGTTTTACGTGACAGCTAACAAATCTATGTTTTGTTTTGTTTTTCGTTGTATTGTTTTAGTTTTAAAATGTGAACACACACACACACACACATGCACACATACACATATTGGTTAATTTATGAAGAATTGTGTTACCTGAGGAATAAACTGTCTGGAAGGTGAAGAGATGTGGTGAGGAGTCTGGAGGACCCTGGAGAGATGGACAAGGTAAACCAGTAGCTCCCAGAGTGTATCTTCCAGACCTAGCGGAGGCAGCACATGATCTGGCTCAGCTGGGTACAGAAGGTATGTGCAAGCTGGTAAGAGTATATTGGGGTGCACCAGACATTTCGTCTCAAGCTAGTAGGACGACAACGTCCTATCTTGATTAAGAGAGTGTCAGGAAAATGATACCAATAGAGCCATCCCATATCCCTCCTGCAGATGGGTTTCCTCCAGGTAAAACAAATCCACGTCATCCAATTACCACCATGCAGGATCCTCAAGTATACACTGCTGTACCAATGAAATATGTCTGGGTAAAGGTGTATTGAAATGTGTCTAATGTATTACTGTGTCATACTCAAAGCTTTTGTTATTCAATGTGATAGCCCTAGAGTTATAATGGGTGATAGGGGTATTCATGTTATTGATAATAGATGTATAATGTATGAGTAGTGGTAACAAATCACATACTTTCAATTAGCCATAAACCAGTGTGAACATAAAGTAGTGGTACTAGGTAGAACGAATTGAATAGAATAAGAGTTGGAACTTGATTGAAGTGACTGATAGCTTCGGCCACTAGTCCTTCCCCGCTACCAAAAGATCACTCCTGGGTAGCCTCTTAACCTGACGATTTTTGAGATGTTCTTGACCCCTCTTGAGATGAGATTGTAACTGAAAGACTAGTTTAGACCTTGAGAGGGAAGGTAAATAGTGAGACAGCAACCAAGAACGTCCAAAACACTGTTTCCTGAAATGTCACACTAACTGTCAGGATGTTGGATCGGGAGAGTAAGTTGTGGAACAGAAATTTCTTAGGCTCAGGTTATTTTACAGACAGGTACCAGGTGTAGGCTACCAGCATCACGGCTTCAAGGGTAGCAGAGACACACTGGTGCCCATTCCACCCACTGAAGAGGGGCCAACACTCAGAGAAGGGTCCAAGGGCACTCATGAGTCTGTTCTGGAAGGCTTTGAATGCAGTTAGTAGCACCTGAGCCAAAGGCTAAGACAGTTGTCCAGCATGAAGTTGTAGTTTTTCCCGTTTTGTGTTCTTTCATTTCATTCTCTTCTCAGAACGGTCAATTCTTTTAATTATTAGCAGGTGACAGAGGCTGGTTCAGGTAATGATAATGAGGTATTGGGGATGAAGGAGAAGTTAGTAGCATAATCGGTCCAGCCAGTTACTCTATTCATTTCAGGGGTAAAGGAATATTTGGAAACCTTGGAGCTTGGAGAAAGTGCGAGGGCCTATTGTCTGAGTAGCATTACGTCCGTAAGTGCGGCGACCCCATAGTTAAAAAGAGGTACACCCAGCGATGCCAGTCCAGTAATATTCGGACTTGAGCAGGCATCCTTGAGAATGATTATCATTCTTGGGAGGGTAAGGTTTTAGACCAAACAAAGTGCTGGGCGTGCTCTCACGTGCCTCAATGATTATATCAAGTAGGATTAGTTCTCTTTCCACTAAATATTCTTGAGGTACCCGAATTATGGGTGGGAGGTCACTAGGGGAAAAGTACAACACCTAGGTCCCTTAGTCTGGAGTCTCCCAATAGTTTACAAGCCGATCACTGTTAAATCTGAGTATTGGGAGACTGGGAAGAACGAACAGACAATAGCCCGCCCACAAGTGTTGATGAAAAGAACTGATGACATTATTAGAAGTGTGTATATTAACGCCAGCTGAAGGAGATTGTATATGACATTATTGATAGACATAGGATGATGCTATTGATAAACATGAAGTGTTTAAATGTATTGTAGTGTAATGAGCTTAAAGACATGCGTTGGACAGATGAACCTGTTAAACTTGAAGAACTGTAGTAGAGTATTCTGTATAGCTGATACATGTTCTGTTCTACCTTGTACCTTTCCAGATAATGTATTACGTATTTTATTGTACCCTTGAAGGGCAAACAAAAGGTTATCTCCAATCTCCAGAAATGTACGGTCTATAGTAAAAGAAGAAATCGTTTTGAGGATTAAGACTCTCTTATGGTAACTTGTTTAGATCTACAAACAGCGTGGTCATACCCCAAGGGGGATTTGCATTACATAACAATGAAACGTGGTACTGAAATTCTGCATATAACATCTTTAAGGTGTAGTTTATTGTACTATCAAAGGGTGGACTGTCGAAGTCGTATAATTGGATGAACGAAAGTATATTGGTTAATATTGTTTTGCCGTGCGATTGCGATCCGTACGCCATGTAACACGTGGCATGGTGCGATCGCACGGTAAAATGCGCACACACGCACTATAACATTTCGTTTCACATATATATTTATAGATTCCATTCCAATGTGATTTATGAGCTGACAGTATTTGGTTTATTATTATTTTATATATTATGATTATATGCACACTTTAGTGTTATTTAAGGTTCAGGTCATAATAAATGTGTCATGTCTGATATCATACTAATCCCCTTTACATTTTGTGACTGTCCGGTTCACTCTGCGAAGGGATCGCAGAGTGCATACGCAAATTATTAATGTTAAGGAATTATGGACTATTAGGATTAGTAATCTTGGCGGGAAGATCAGAGCTCATCCCCTGGAGAGATGACCCCCTCCTTTGAATTCCTTAGATTGAATCAGCCTATGACCTGTTTACCCTGGAACCACCCTTGTCTGGACCTATAGAAGCAAGCTACGTCATCTCTATTGTTCACTGTGTAACCCTGACTGCATATATAATCATAGCTGCACCCCCACCAGCCTCAGACTTCACTGATCACAGTATTCAAAGGTGAATCACTGTTCAGGGGTGCCCGTGGTTAGTGCAGCAAAGCGCAGTGATATGTATGTATCTTTTGGTATTGGCTGTACTGTACTGTATCATAATATAATAATGTATTGAATTGTTGACTATTTACATCTGCTAAAATAAATCACTTTGTGCGTTAGAAACACAATAAAATCGCCTATGCAATGCTTATTTGAAAACAATAGAATTACTTTAATAAGAGATATGCACAGCATAGCAATAACCTGTAAAGTTGAAGCACCCATTTCAGAAAAAAACTTTTGTAATGATCTTAACAGTGACAACATATCCTACAGCTCCTAACAAACAGGGATCTACCAGCAATATAATGAAAATGAAATTAGACTCAAAACCAAAAGGCATATAAAACAAAATATTATCTACATAACGCACTTCAGAAATAGAAACCTATGGTATAAAAATTGTACCTCCTCTCATTTGGGATACCACTCCAACCACTTGGCAACCACTCTCAGCACCAAAGTTAAACCAGTTTAAATGAGCGGGGCTGCCGGACACTTGTATCTGTAGTCTGCCCCATTCCTCTATTGAAGGTTTACCTTGTGTGCCCTCTTCTATGTTCAGCAGAAGCTTACCTGAAACTTTGTTACAACTTTTAAAGCAAAACATTTCATTCCAAATATGAAAGATGTCCTGGCTGCCCTACTCTGCAAAGACCAACTATACGTAAACACAGTCTTGGGTTGCATAATCTCCAGTCATACTTCCACATCCTTGCTGCCAAAAGTAATCCCATCTTACTTTTAACAAACAGTCTCTTCATGCTTTCCCCACCTCGTTCCCTTGTATTTTATGTATATGCCAGAATCATTCAACATGTACTTTAATGATACTCAAGTGCTCCTCAGGCCTGCTCTCTGAATAACAGGCCTAAAACACCAACCAACGACCCAACCAGTTGACCAAAATTCTGTAGGGCTCATCGCCTACACGTTTTCTTCTTTGAAAAAGTTGCTTTTCACTTCCTTGTGCCTGGGAAACTGTTTACCCAACCATGGAACCAGGAACCATGCTCCTCATTCTAGGAGCTTTCATCCAAGTTACCAATGAAGGCGACATAACAGAAACCACATCTTAAATATCCTGGTTAGGATAGAGCCCCAGCTTGCGTTTCATGAAAAACATTGTAATACCTTACTCTCTCAACTGAGGGGGACCACCGACACTGTACGCTCAATTGGAGCTTGTACCTTTTCCTTCCACTCGAGGTCAAACCTTGAAAAACACATACCAAATCCTCTTTCTCTTTATATGTAATGGTGAGCATATCCAAAAATCTTTTCCTGTATGGTTCCTGTCTTTCGCAGCTTTCTTCAACTTTCCTCAGTACCATTGCAGCCAACTCACCATAGGTAAGAGGTTCCACCATATACCATTGTTCAACTCCTTGCATCCAGCGTAAGGCTGCTGAAGTAGTTGAGCTGATCACTCCTCTAGCCCACTTCCATAGCAGTGGCCTGCAAACTCAACCCTGTAACCAAGAAAATATAAAACCATGCACCTCACTCTGCAAGTCCCAGTATACAATGGAGACTGAGACATAGAATTAAATTCATCTAGAGCAGGGGTCAGGGAACATTTTTACCTTTAACCCCCAAATATAGTTAGATACGCCGACGTTCCCCCCCCCTTTACTTGAAAGGAAGTAAATCATATATTATTAATTATTGGAATTCAAAATTTTATTGATTCTATTCAAAATTTCTTTGAAAGCTTCAACTTCAAAACATCAGGTTTTGGAGAAATGATGTTGCTTCATTTTTGATACGAGAGCATCAATATTGTGGCATTTTGATGTCAGAGGAATTTGGATGCAGTCTTCAGCGTCCAATCGATTTCTCTGCTTTGTTTTTATGTTCGTTAGAGTGGAAAATCCTTGTTCGCAAAGGTAGGTTGTTGCAAAAGGCAGCAACTTTTTGACTGCCTCCTCATGTGCAATTTTGAATGCCTTTGCAGCTGTTGAAATCCAAAAATATGACAGATCTGCTTTGTTTTCAAATGCAATACGTGCTTCATTATTGCTTTGAAGCTCAAGAAGTGCCTCTGCCAACCCTTGAGGCTCTTCTGGTACAACAGCAATTTCACATTTAAAAAAATCTACAATCAAACTGACAGCATGTGAATTGGCAGCACTACCCCCAGGAATTTCATTTTTACCCCATTTGGGGTAATTTACCCCTGTACCCTGACCACTGATCTAGAGGTATCTCCAAGTTAAACATTTCTTTACGTCTGGGCTCCCTAAGAGGAATGTCATTAGAGATATGACAAAATACGAGTCATTATGCTGTATGTCTTCTAATACCCCACATCTGCTCTCTATCATATATAAGTTGCTGGTGGAAAATCTCTTTAGTTCCCTACCAAAGTTTACTAGGGACTGGGAGATTGATCTTGGGTTGATAGGAATGCAATTTTTCAAATGACTCATGTATGTTTGACCAGTGTCTTGATTTTGGAAACTCAATATAATGCTCTCACTAGGTGGTACAGATGTCCCACAGACTTAGCTAAAATATATCAAGGAGTTCCTAATTCCTGTTGGCGAGGTAATTTAGCTTGTGGCACTCCCTTACATATATGGTAGGACTTTCCCTGTTACGTCCCTTTTGGATTTAAATTGTAGCTCTCTCTCAAAAAATCCTAGAAAGGTCAATTCCTGATTCTTCCTCATTTTGGTTCCTTAATAAAACAAACATGCCCCTTTCTGATTTTAAAAAATCTCTCCTGAAATTTCTCATATCAGCAGCTAAGGCAGTCATCCCAGTCCATTGGCGATCTACATCACTCCCTACAATTCAGCAATGGTTTAGAAGACTGGAATTTTACAGGTCAATGGATGACATGCTTTTCTCGGCTGATGATAAATTTGAAGTGTATTAAACCATTAGTTGGATGGTGTATTATACCATGGTTGCATTTTATTGATTCACTTGAATATTTATCTATATATTGATCCCCACCAGCTTAAATATAACTTAATATAGTATTAATACATTTAAAACTCATCATTTCTAACCTCTGGTTGATAGAGACAAGTTTCCTGGATCTTGAAAAATGGATCTGCTTCCCTCTCTTTTCCCTGACTCCTCCCTCCTTTTCATCTCCTAACCCCTTTCTTTCCTTATTGTATCTGTTATTGTTTTGTAATTTTTCTGATTACTAGAGAAAAACTTGTATACATGCTTCTATTATAATCTGAATATGTTCCACTTTATAAATATTCAGGAGCTAACCAGTAATGTGATTTTCATTGTGCATTATATTTAATCTGTTTATTCTGTGAAACTCAATAAAAAAATATTTCAGAAAAATAAATTAATTCATCATGAATACCCCGGCCAAGGGAAAAGGAAAAAGTAGGGGCAACTGAAGCACCTGAGGCAGGATAGAGGGGTGAAGGGACAACCTGAGCTGGGTTGTGGGTAATGGAAATGAAAGATGGGGCTGGGGAAAATGTGGTGTGGACAAAACCATGCAGGGTGTGGGAAGAAAAGGTGGTGACAACTGGGGCACCAAAAGCAGGAGTGGGGATGAAGGGGCAATCTGGGAAGTGTTGAGGCTAATGTGGAGAGAGGGGGAAACATGCATAACGGGAAGTGAAGGTGGGGCTTGGCAGATTTGACGGGGAGGGCAAAAATATGCGGGGTGGCCAACTGGGTTGGTAGTGGCTGGGGTGGGAAGGGACAATTCATGGCGGGTGAGAGGTGCCGGATCTTGAAGGCAGGTTGGAAGAGATGGGTGCGGTCAAAGAAATAAAGGGTAACCTGTGGCACCTGATGGGGTGGGGCAACTGGTTAATCACCTGAGGAAGCATGACAATATAGGCCAAACGGACGATGCTGGGCAAACTGGGGTAAACTGTGAATGGGAGGGGCAACATGAAGGGCATGAGGGAGTACCATGCTTCAAACATGGACAGAGGATAAAATTGGGCTGCAGCATGGAAGGGGCCAGGGGTGGTAGAAGGAGAACAATGGGGGCATTGTTACCTATGGACTGTGACAATGACAGGGTCCAGGGGATATGGGGGCACAACAAGGGCAGTGGAAACATGGGCTGCGACATGTGTGAGGGCTAGAGGTGGAAGAGGGGGATCAACTGGAGCATAGGAACATATGGGTTGATGACATTGGGTGAGCAGGGGTAGCAAGGGAGAGGAGCACAATTGGATATAAGTACATTGGGCTGGGACATGGCGGGGTCTACGTGTTGGAGCGGGGAAACAACTGGGCTGTTGCATTTAGCATCTGGGATGGAGCAATGAAAGAAAGAATATTCAAACTATGCAGCAAATAGGGGGGGGGTGATTGTAGGGGCATAAGGAGCAAATATAATACAATATCACTATATATAACATAATAAAATGCAATCACAAAATTGAGAGAATAAGTCGCTGAAGACCTGACAGCCTGGGGAGCGGGGGCCACTGTGCACTAGCAGGTGCTATGACAGACAGGGAGGGAAATGGAGCATCACTCACGACACAGGAAGGAAGAAATAGCCTGATGACACAGCACTGTATTAGGTAACATGCAATATAATGGCCAAAACATGAAGAGGGGAGGAAGGAAACAAAAATGAAGGGGAAAAAGCAAATAGAAAATGGGAGGTAGAGGGATGAGGACAGAAAAACGGAAAAGAATGTAAGGGGAGAGAAAATAAAGGGACATACATAAAAAATGGAGGTGAGGAAGGAAAAGGAAAGTTAGTAGAATAAGCAGTTTAAAAATGAATGTGCAGGCAATAAAAACCAGAAACATTAAGGTAATTTTCATTCCGGGGGCCCGCTAACAGCAGCCCATAAAATTTACAGAGGCAAGAGGAAGAAATACCACATAGGCTTAAATTTATATAACCTCCACTTGGGCCTGATTCATTAATACAATACTTGACAATATTTGTACACTGAAATTTAAAGTTGATATTTGTATGCTACATGAAAAAACAGTCAGCATTTAACTTATGTGCAAAACAGAATACTAATTTGCACCCCTTCCATTGTTACATGGTTTTGTCCAGGAGACTTAAATAAGAAGTTTCTTAAGTTAAGATTCTTAATGAATCAGGCCACTTGTCTCAGCCCATTGCTTGATTGAACAGCGCCTGGAAACTACCCACAGGCTAAAACATTAACTTTTCCATGGCCCACAATGCAGAATCACAAACTGGCGCTTATAAGCCTTCAGCAGCATAACAGTGTCTTGTATAATGCTATAATACTCAATTATTTTGTACCTTTCCCCCTTTCTCCTATGTGATTAGTGTGGTGAACACATGCGTCAGTTGTAACCCTTATGTGGCACATTCAGTAAAGTATATATGGGCAGTGATGATAAATAATATGATAAATATGTGTCTCAAATTCCTATGCAGTCTAAACAAGTCTAGTCAAATGTACATTAAATTAATGTCGACGTGCATTTGCTAAACATTTACTAAAAAATAACAAAGTGTTCCCATAGAGTGCATTGTATCTAGTATGTTGTGCAGGCAATATTGAAACTGACACAAAGCAACTTGAATGCTCTTCATAGGTGTATGTCAATCTATGTGGTTAACATTATTTTTCTAACTATTAGCACATGAAGCACTTTAAAACAAGGCATTTGTGTACAAAGGCTAAAAGATCTCATATGCAAATAAAAACTGCCACAATTTTTTTTAGATAAAAGAACCAATTGTTTTTGTTATTGTTTCAAGATTTTAACTGTTACATTTATTTCATGTTTTTCAGATTGTGTTTCCAGACCTGTAGCTTCTTAATGGCATCACTGTGAAGTTGGGCGATGGTTCAGGTTATGTCCATAATGTGCTTGCAAAGAAAACATCATTGCTGCACTTCAAGGTTGAAATTGAACACCAAGCGCTTAGTGTTCCATGGCATTGTATCAGGGTGTGTGACTTTGGCTTTCCTGGTCTTCATGTTATGGACTGTAAACAAATATAGGAGAATTGTTAATACAGATAACCTTCAAGCACATAATTCTATTCATGTTCAATCTCTGAATACTCAAACAAATGATTCAGCTCTGGTGGAAAACTCTGAAAAATCTCAGGACATCCATCCCTTCAAATACATTATCAATGAGCCTAATAAATGTCAAAAGAAAAGTCCTTTTCTTATTCTGCTTATAGCAACACAAACTTGGCAACAAGAAGCTCGTCAAGCTATCAGACAAACATGGGGAAAGGAAGATGTGTTGCCTGGGGTCCATACTCTGAGTTTATTTTTATTAGGCAAAGATGCTGCGCTAACTATTGAAGCAGAACAGACTCTTGTGAGTGAAAGTCAGCAGTATCATGACATCATACAGCAGGATTTCATGGACACCTATAGCAACCTAACACTTAAGACTCTGATGGGCTTGGACTGGGTAGCAACGTACTGTCCACAAGTCTCATATGTCATGAAGACAGACAGTGACATGTTTGTTAATACAGAATATTTAATAACTAATCTACTGAAACCAGATCAACCACCAAGAACCAAATACTTTACAGGGTATTTAATGAGAGATTTTTCACCCAATCGTAATACAGAGAGTAAATGGTACATGTCACCAGATTTGTACCCAGGTGATCGATACCCTTTGTTTTGCTCAGGAACTGGCTATGTATTCTCTGGAGACCTGGCAGAAAAAATACTTAAAATTTCTGCAAGCATTAGAATTCTTCACTTAGAGGATGTATATGTTGGCATATGTCTAGACAAACTGGGAATTCCACCTGTGCCCCCACCTAAGGATAGCGATTTTAACCACTGGAAAGTTAGCTATTCTCACTGTGTATACAACCGCTTAGTCACCTCCCACCAGTTTGAGCCAAAAGAACTGCTTAAATGCTGGCACAGTTTGCAACAGAATAAACATATCTGTATTTAAGAAACTGGATAATATGATGTTGATGTTAATCATTACCACAAAGGATAAGAATAAGAATAGAGAAGTAATAAATGCAAATGTATTTTAACATTAATAATAACTTGTAGGATGATAGGTGACAATCACTTCATTTTTTGTGGGTTAAAATAATTTTCTGTAATGAACACTAGAAGGTTGATGTAGAAAGGTGATGGCAAGTGATACTAACACATGTTAAAACTATGCACCTCATGTCAAATTTATTACACAATTATAGAATTTCATGATTATTAGAGTGCAAGTTTGTTCATGTTACTACCTTGTTAAACAAATACACACTGTAAGGCTGAAACAGTCAGAGCTATTAAGGTGTTTGTCCTCACAATTTTAATGTTACATAATGTCTCAATAGCATTTTTTTTTTTTCAAACAATATTTTATTGAGTTTTTAGCAAATTTAAGTAAAGCTTATGAGGTACAGAAAGAAAAAACCCAAAGAGGAGTGGGACAAAGATAAGGGGATCAGATACATGATTACAATAGCATAGCAGTGTCTTCTAATTGGTACAGAGGATATCTGAATTATAAAGGTGGAAATAGCTGCCTCTTTGAAACTTCAGACAGTTTTGTAGGATTTGTAGGATAAATTAAGTTTTGCAATATTCAATGTAAATTATCTGTAGATTTTGCAGTATTACTGGTAAGCAGGCAAACTAGCATTAGAATCTAACACCCCTATTATAATTACTGCTTCTTAGTTAACTATAATGTCAAACTATGAATTTCATAAAAATTATTTGCTAAATTTATTTATTCCTTCTTATTAATGCAATGTACTTGCAAACATTTCTAGTTAACAGGTGTTACTTATGCCCTAATTAGGCACTTCATCTCAACTAAACTTAATTTTGCACTAGCCATGTCAACAGTCTTTATCATGGTATGCAAAAAGCAGTTAATGTTTGCTGAGCTTTAGATCAGTTCTGTGCCCTACCAACCACACAATATTTTTCTCAGAAATATAAAAACAGAATATTTTTGAAAACCAAGGAGTGTCTTCACACCAAAGACAAAGTTATTTGGAGAATCTGCTGGAATACAATCTCTATTCAACTGCTTAAAGTAGCCACACATACTTCCCCCACCAACAGCTACAATTGGTATATTGATACTTAGTGTTCCCAACATTTCTTAGATTGTAAACTTATTTGTGCAGGGCCATATTTACATTCTGTATCATGACATTGTATGTAATTTGTATCGTGATAAATACAATGCACAGTACTACATAATATGTCAATGCTTTATAAAGAAAGGATGAGAATAATAGCAGTTGTAAGGAATTACCTCCGACCACTAGAGGTCTCTGTATTTGCAAACTTGCTCTTAGATTTGCCCTTATCCAAGAAACTAAGAGAAACCATCTTGGATCCTGTTTCCTGTCTGGGCCTATAAATGGCACTTCCTGGTTCAGACATATGCTTGAGTATTCTGCTTGCTCAGCTCCTGCTACCTGCTACTCTATCTTGCATCTGTGACTACCTGCTTGTGTACTGACCCGGCAAACGGCTGACTACCCGCTTGTGTACCGACCCGGCAAACGGCTGACTACCCGCTTGTGTACCGACTCGGCAAACGTCTGACTACCCGCTTGTGTACCGACCCGGCTAATGTCTGACTACTCTCTGGATATCTACTCGGCTATTGGGCTTCAGGTAATACCACCAGTATCGGTACAGCAGTATTAGAATTGTTAAATCTATAGTATATATAAAATCAGGATTATTGAAAAAATAAGTGTTCAAAAGTAAACAGACTATTATTTTAAACATACTTTTTTTGTTGCATAGTATACATGAACAAAGTTTATGAAACCATACTTGGCAACTGCGTAAAAAATAATTTTACCTACTTAAATTATCTTGAATACTACAATTATAGCACCTAAGTGTTACAGCTGATGGCTATTATCATTAGCTTGCAGGAATAGAGGTCTTTACCTTTAGCAGCCACCATTCCCGGTGAGACTAGTTGCGCTCACAGGTGCTCAGATTCTCCCAGGTCTTAAACTCAGTGTAGTGTAAGCTTATAAGTAACACCGCAGCACAGAGTAGGAGGCGATCAGGAACAGGCCAGGTTTTGAAGACAGAAGCAGATAGCGTGGTGAGGTACAGACAAAAAATCAGGGCTGGCAGCAAATAAGAGTATCCAAGTATCCAAGTCACAAACAAAAGGTCAGGGCCACAAGCAAATAAACAGATGTTTATTATAATAAAGATATTACCTTTAACAGATATTTACTATATATATTGAATTTAAAAAGAGTGCCCTGTATACACATTTTCCCATCCCCCCCTTTCTTCCCCTTTTTCAATATGCCCCTAGAAGATACCTGCAGAACAAAGCTCATCACCAAAGAGTATCTGCTCCCGAAAGATCCCTGCAAAGTATCCCTCCACCCACAGCTGACAGACTCCTGCAGAGCATCCTTCCACTCAACATACTAACCCCTCCTGAGAGATCCCTGCATAGTATTCCTCCCACAAACACTATACCTGCTCCAAAAAGACCCCTGCAGAATATCCCTCCTCCCGAAACACAATACTTGCTCCTGACATACCCCTGTAGAACATTCCTCCTGTGCATGATCCTAGAAGATACCTACAGTACATAACTCATCACCAAACAGTATCTGCTCCCAAAATAATCCTGCAGAGCATTCCTCCACCCAAAACACTCCCTGCAGCTAACAGACCCCTGCAGAGCATCCCTCCACTCAACATACTAACCCCTCCTGGCTGAACCTTGCAGAGCATTCCTCCCTCCAATATGGTGCCTGCTCCTAAAAGATACCTGCAATACATGCCTCCTCACCAAATATGGTTCCTGCAGCTGACAGATCCCTGCAGAGAATCTCTTTGTGCGTTTGGATTACACTATTGTGCAGTTTGATAAAATATTTCCCGATAAAGTCTTGTTGGCTTTATGTATCCTTAAAAGTTAGCTTAGAGCTTGTAAAAGAATGTAATGGCAAACATTGCTCACTGAAAACCAAACTTAGAAGAGGATTATACACCAATTTAATGTAATTTAACTCTAATATTATTTTGTAGTTCTACTTTTTTATGAAGTTGCTCTACTGTCTCTTTCTAAGACAGGTAGGCCCTAAACTACGATAAAGCTAAAATGTAATAGTACTGCATGTGTGTATTCCAGTGAACACACAAATCTGTGAATTAGCAGCTCCACCATTTTGTGATTGTGAGTGACAGCAATCTTAATCCATGATAGTGCTGAATCTGCAGCTAACCACAGGATGTGATGGCACACCATGTCTGTATTGCGCAAGTAACACGTCCATTAAGGTTTCTGCCTTAATCGTCGTAATTTCATTGCTTTTTGGAGTTAGAGTGGAAGAGTTTCAATCGTTTTCTTAAATTTGAAATTGTGTATAAGTGTAGGAAACCTTAATCGGACATGTTAAACCATAAGGTTTTTTGTCTATTGATTTTCATGGCTTATTGTAAAGTAAAAATATTGATAATAAATTTATAAGCTTTGTTAGGAATAACTTGGACCATCTAATTTCCACTATTTTTCTTAATCCCTAAAAAACATGAGTTTTAATATTGCTCTATTATACTAACCTCTATCACCTCTGTTGGACGATTATCCCACCTATCCACTACCGTTTTGATAAAGTAATTTTTCCTAAGATTTCCTCTAAAGCTAGCACCCTCCATTTCCATTGCATGGCTTTCTCTCGCACATACCCCAATGCCCACTAGCTTTGTGATGGCATGCATACATGCCGTCGCTAAGTGCACCAGCTTTATTCTCATGTCACCACCTGTGCACCAGCTTTTCTCTCACGTCACCCCCATTCACACTAGCTTTTCTCTCAATTGTCACAGCCTCTGCACCAGTATCCAGCATCCTTGATTACAACAACTATAAAGAAAACAAATTGGCTCTACAGTCTGTGTGTTTGGTAAGAAATCCAGAGAGATATTCAGTCGTGTGTCTGAGGGGAGTTGGCAAATATAGACCATGTGTGTATGACAGAGAAATAATAATAAGTGTACACAAATATAAGTGAATAATATCATTATGTTTGCTTTTCCCCAAGGGGTACAGTAATACCAGTACAAACACGTGTCACTCACCTATGGACACAAGTTAGTATTCCAAAGGTAGAAAAGTTCTTGTCAATATGAAAAATCTGAATAGAATCATCTCAGAGACTCTCCATCAAAACAATAAGAGAATAAAGGGATCTGTATCATACAAGCTGATTTATATTAGTCCCTTAAATTATAAATGTAAATTGTGCTGTCTTACCCAAAGTCCAGCTATTAGTGGTTTTCCTAGTGGACAGAACTTTATCTTGTGGTTTCCAATGGAGATCTTCCATGAGTGTTCTCTGTGTCCACACGCTGCCATGTTGTCTCCACTATCAGATGATCACAGTCAGCTTGCACTTCTGAATATCTCTGGCAGAGTGCATCTCTCTATATCCTATGCATTCCACTGCAAACCATTACTTACAGATACTGCAGTGAATGAGATGGGCACTTGGCTAGATATACATGCGCTCTGCAGTTATATAGTGCAATGCACTGAGATTGACAGTACTTTAGAAGAAATTTATCCACAGTGCAGTGGACTAGCTAGAGATTTAAACTGCATGTTGTAGTATACTGCACACTATCTGACACATCGCTCCAGAGTGCAGCCAGTGTGACAACTTGAAGTATATGTCCATCTATAGCAGCCAGACTTTCCCATCTCCTAGCAGAGATAAACGTAACTGAGCTCGGGAATGCAAGAAGCCCCAGCACATAGAGCCATACAACTCAAACAAAAGCATCTTATCTTTGGAAAAACAAAGGCAAAATCAAGCACACATGCTTCGATTCTTTTCAACCCAAGTCCACCCACGAAGGCAAAATAGATATACTCCCGCTGATCCTTTCATATCTCGCAGACACAGCAAGACGTTTTGTGAATTTAATAAACGTGAGACAGGATGTAGTAAATATATGTAAACATGTCTACACCTGTGCATCTATTGGCGTACAGTTAAATGAGGTCCGAAATGAAAGAGAATATTATATAATTATATTATTTGTAAAACAGTGTAATTTCCAGGGCAGTGAGTGACAGGTAGTGCAGTATGAGGCCAGCGAGTGTGTGACATGTTAGTGAGCCACGCAATGGCATACACCAAGTGGCTCATGTTTTCCAGCTGTGAAGCGCAGCTTATCAATATTGTGTACTCCCCAAATTCAGGTTCCGAGGCAGGCAGGAGTTAAGCATGTGGGCTGCTATAAGGAGAACTGTGTTATGTTACTAGCTACATACCTCGCTAGCTTTTGGCACAAAACACAGATGATATATAGGTGATCACGGCAGGAACCTCGGAGCACTTAAATAAATTAACTGACGTCACTGAGGTGCGGGAAGTTTAAACGGCTCTGTTACAGCCGCTCTGGCACCACTCAGAGAGATTAAACATTGAAATGAGAGCACTAATAATACAGGGTGCCCCCTCTCAGCCCCAAAACACTAACCAGCCCCCCTGTGGATAGAAAATATGGCTAATTTTTCCAGCTCAGAAATGAAAATCTTTTAGAGAAAATAGTCAGCCATATTTGTATTCTCATGTGAAGCCAGGCTGAGTACACCCACTCTCTTTCACATGTATCATAGGTATGGCTCTGTGTTTTCAGCTTGGCAGAGATGAAAGGACTAAACAGCCATTAGAAGCAGCAGAACCAAAAAGCTCCGGTTGCCTGAAACCGCCATCACCAACACCACAGCGCCCAGGGTCTGGGGGTGGGGACGGCCTAACGGTGCTGAGTACACCAACAATACTCACCCCAACATCTTCAGTCCGGATGGCTGATTCCCGACAAAGATCCATGATGACTCTTTTGTGAACCGGCTTCAGCCAATCCCAATGCAGAAAGACGCCGGCGCGAATGGATGACATCAGTGAGATAGGCGATGCTGGTAACACTGCTCTTAAGGGAGTAATGTAAGTATGCAGCTATGTACAATGTACTTTAGGAAGGGCAGTTGAGTAATTAAAAGAAAAGAAAATAATTATATTTCATTCTAATGAACTGCTGATGTGCTGCATTGCACAGGACCAGGGCCGCCGAGAGGGGGGGAGAGCGGGTACATTTTACCCGGGCCCGGCCATGCCAGGAAGCCCGGGCCGGGCCGTCTCCGCTAATTGGGGGTGGGGGGTATTCGTTGGTGGGGGAGCTGGAAGAAAAAAAATAACAAAAAAAACCCGATACTCACGTGATCGCGCGGCGCCGTGTTCCTCCTCTCCTCTTCTCCATTCACACTGACTGCCGGGCGTGACGTCATCAAGTCACGCCCGTCAGTCAGTGAGGAGCGCCGCAGCCAGCATGAAGAAAGAAGACAGAAGAGGAGGCAGAAGAGAAGAAAAGAAAGGAAAGAAGTTGACAAAAGGTAAGTAAAGAAATGGAGAGGCAAGGTGAGGAAAACAGAGAGGGACAGTACTATAAAGAAAGGGGAGAGAGAAACAGAGGAGGAAAAAAAGCAGAGAGCCACAGAGGAATAAAAAAAAAAGTGGGAAAGAGGAATAGAGGAGAAAAAAAGGAGAGAGGAACAGAGGAGAAAAAAAGGTGGGAAAGAGGAACAGAGGAGGAAAAAAAGTGGGAGAGAGGAACAGAGGAGAAAAAAAGGTGGGATAGAGGAACAGTGGAAGAAAAAAAGGAGAGAGGAACAGAAGAGAAAAAAAGGTGGGAAAGAGGAACAGTGGAGGAAAAAAAAGTGGGAAAGAGGAACAGAGGAGAAAAAAAAGGAGAGAGGAACAGAGGAGAAAAAAAGTGGGAAAGAGGAACAGAGGAGGAAAAAAAAGTGGGAAGGAGGAACAGAGGAGGAAAAAAAGTGGAAGAGAGGAACAGAGGAGAAAAAAAAGTGGGAAAGAGGAACAGAGGAGAAAAAAAAGGAGATAGGAACAGAGGAGAAAAAAAGGTGGGAAAGAGGAACAGTGGAGGAAAAAAAGTGGGAAAGAGGAACAGAGGAGGAAAAAAAAAGTGGGAGAGAGGAACAGAGGAGAAAAAAAAGTGGGAAAGAGGAACAGAGGAGGAAAAAAAGGAGAGAGGCACAGAGGAGGAAAAAAAGGAGAGAGGTACAGAGGAATAAAAAAAGTGGGAGAGAGGCACAAAGGGAAAAAGGAGGGAAGGCAGCATGGAGGGCGCAGTGTGAGCATAAGGGGCACAGTGTAGTTGTGAAGAAAGGGCACAGTATTGTGTGTGTGATGGCACAGGGGGCTTGTTGCAATGTAGTGAGTGTGAGGTAGGTGGTGGCTAATTAATGGGTGCTATTTTGTTTGTAGGGTGATGGTGGGGACTATTAATTTAAGATGGGGTGGTTTGGGGGCTATTGAATGTTGGGGTGAGTTTAGGGAGAATGAGGTCTATTTATTAAATGTGACTATGAATTATTTAATGGCAGTGATGGTTGCAAGAAATAGGTACTGCTGGGGCTGTTTGCAGGAAGGGAAATAGGTTTATTTATTAAGTGTGAATAGTATTATTTTAATGTTGGGGCTGGAGGAAGGCCTAATTATTAATCGTGAGTGCTATTGATTTAACGCCGGGGCTGGCTGTAATTTTCTAAATGTAGCCATTTTTTTTCAAAATAGGTCCTCCAACATTCCTGGATCCGGACAAGCCACAACTAAAGAAACCAGCAGCCACAGGTGGAGAAAGTGAGAAGAACAGGTAGGAGAGAGCAGCACAGTGTGTGAAATGTTGTGATTCTAGTAGGGACAATGGCAATTTTTGGTGAATTTTGTGCCCAATGTAAGGTTTAGGCCAAGACTGAAAACTGTTTGTGTACACACTGCATTCTTTGTATACTACACTGTGGTGGTAGATGTCCTGAAAGTCAGGAGTGCATGAACATATGTGCCGCTCCGGCGAATTGATAGTCTAGTGATTTTGATGATAGGCACGCCCCAATGGCGCATTTGCTGCCACGCCCCCAAATGCATGACCACACCTCCGAAAAATTTTGCACTGCCGTTAGGCTAGCCACGCCCCAACGTCGCATTGCCACGTCCCTGACGCAAAAATTTTTTGGGGCTTACTCGACTATGAGGGGGGGGCCCCAAGAATTTGTTGTACCCGGGCCCTGAATTCCTCTTGGCAGCCCTGAACAGGACATGAGAATCCTGCTGACAGATTTCACTAAAATCATTACTGCACGATCTCTGACAGTACTGCCTCACACACATATTGCTGTACTGGCAGATTACCAAGCACTTTTACTGTAGTTTCTCAGAATGTATCCTCTAGACAGGGCTGCCATCAGAATCTGTGGGGCCCAGTACTAATTAATGTGGCAGGCTCCTCCCCGTCCCTCTGCACCGTACATGTGCCTCCTCCCTCTGCACAGTACGTTCTCTGCTCCCTCCCTATCATATTAAATGCCCTCTCATCATTCCATCACAGCAAATGCTCCGCTTCCCCCTTCACCATCCCATTACAGTAAATAATCCACTCTCCTTCTCCCCATCTCATCACAGAAAATGCTCAGCTCCTCCCCCCTCCCCTATCATAATAAATGCCCCCTCCATAATAATAAATGCTCAATAAACTTACCTTGGTCTTGAAGTGATGCTACGACTCCTGATCACTGATAGAATGGGAGCGTGACGCAGAGTGATGACATCACTGCGCTGCACACTCCCAGTCAACGGTGTCTTGGAGCCGCAGCATCGTGAGGGGCAGATTGGTCAGACTAAGGGGTCCAGACAGTTCAAGGTGCCCGGATAGACACTCATGTCTGTCCGGGCCCCTTACAGCTGTACTGGCCGTACCCCCCGATGGTGACCCTCGAAGTGGGTGAAAGAACAGAGAAGTGGGTGGGGAGTGCAGAGAAATTTGTGAGGAGTGTAGTGTGATGGGTGCAGAGGTGGAGCAGTGAAATGAGTGCAGTGTATGAGGGGTGTATGTGATTCAGTGTGGGAGGGATACAGTGAAATGAGATATGCAGTGTGGGAGGGGTGCATGAGATGCAGTGTAGAGAATTAACTGAACAGTGTATGCTTCTGGGTACAGTTCTCATGTGTAAAGAGAGGGATACTAGTTACAGTTCATGAATCTTGGGTGGGTTTAAGGATCAAGGTTATGGGCTGATACTTTGGTATTATTAAGGGATGCAATGGGGTACATAGACTGTTAGAATTGTGACAGGTGTTGTGAAATGCTATAGAGGTGCAGTAAGAGGAGTGCAGTACAGTGCTGTAGTGTGAGGGGGTATGTGCAGTGCTGTAGACGTGCAGTGTGAAGGGGGGGTACATGCAGTGGTGTAGATATGTAGTGAGGGGGTAAGTTCAGTTTTGTAGAGGTGTAGTGTGAGGGGGTAGGTGCAGTGCTTTAGGGGTGTAGTGTGAGGGGGTAGGTGCAGTGATGTAGTGTGAGGGGTTCAGTGCCGTAGTGTAGTGTTAGTGGGTAGCATCAGGATGGGGATGCTGGTCGCTTGGCTCGTTCTCACGCCGGTGCTGCTCTGCCAAGAAATGAGAAAGGAATACTCCGCACAAGGAGAAAAAAGAGAAAAGGGAAAACCTCCTGTGTGATATTTATATCTCCTGAATGAATTCAATTTTATACAGGAGGAGGTGCTAGTGTTGTGAGTAATTTATGGAAAAAGAGAAACGAAACAGAGTTCGATAAGAGAAGGCTAAACAGCACTCCATCCTAAAACGTAACTTTTATTAATTATAAAATAAAAATAATGGGACATTAGCTTGCTAAAGGAAATGTGAAAAATTAAACCCAAAAACATAAACACAAAGACATGTGTATTTAAAAAACACTCACTGGGAGGATTAAAGTTCTCATAAACTCAAAATCTTTTCTAATATAAGTGTGACAGATAAATCGTAGTTGCCACAATGAAATCAAAGGTAGTGGGTTATCGTATGCCCAGTGATCAGACTTTCCTGAATTATAATTAAAGACTGTATTGTCTAGATCCTCGATTGGAAAGGAAGGGACAGTATAGAGTGCTATGGTTGGCAATTATCATAATTCAAGAACTGTCTTAGAAACTATTCAAGTTTTATAATTGGGTAAAAGAATGAATGTTGTTAGCGGGAGTGGGCTGGGCCGGGGAGCATATGTCCCCCCGTGCCGGACAGAATTAGTCTATTTTGGGCCGGTTCAGTGACCGGCTCAAGCCTTTATTGCTTGGTGGCTGGCCCCTCCTCCGGGACCAGCCACAAACTATCATTGGCCGCGGATCTTCCGATCCGTCCCCTTCCTTCCCCTCTATCTCTCTGAGCCCCAGTGTCACATGGGACTTGCACCACGTTACATGTGCCGTGCCATGTGTGAGGAGCAGTGCGAGGATGGGATGAATAAGGTAAGTGATGGGCTGCATGTTAGTAAAATGTGTGTGTGTGATGGGCTGCATGTCAGTAAAATGTGTGTGATGGGCAGCATGTCAGTAAAGTATGTGTGTGTGATGGGTTGCATGTCAGTAAAAATTGTGTGTGTGTGATAGGCAGCATGTCAGTAAAATGTGTGTGTGTGTGTGTATGATGGGCAGCATGTCAGCAAAGTGTGTGTGTGTGTGTGTGTGATGGTTTGCATGTCAGTAAAGTGTGTGTGTGTGAGATGGGTTGCATGTCAGTAAAGCGTGTGTGTGTGATGGGTTGCATGTCAGTAAAGTGTGTGTGTGTGATGGGTTGCATGTCAGTAAAATGTGTATGTGATGGGTTGCATGTCAGTAAAATGTGTGTGTGTGTATGATGGGCAGCATGTCAGCAAAGTGTGTGTGTGTGTGTGTGTGTGTGTGTGTGTGTGTGTGTGATGGTTTGCATGTCAGTAAAGTGTGTGTGTGTGTGTGATGGTTTGCATGTCAATAAAGTGTGGATTCAGGAGGAGTACACTTAAACTTCAAAAGGAGACTTGATAATATATAACCAAAGGGTCAATATGTAAGAGTAGTATATATAAAATATATTATAACTTCCAATTCAGATAAGTGTATTAATCTCCCCATCTTGAATCATAGGGCATTCACAGGAATACATATAAATCCAAAAAATAAATAAATATATCAATATACATTTCAAAAGAAAAACATAAAAAATATATATTTAAAACATAATTTCGATCATTTAGAATTATTATATCTAACATATTCACAGAGCTCCATAACCATATCTCTCCTTTATATTGTAAACCATTGTGCTGTCAAACTACAAACAGCACATAAATGGTAACATATGATATGGGAGACAACCAACCTCTTTTGATAGATATATCATGAATATGCAAAAAAAATTCTCTTAAATTTAGGAGAAATACACTTAATCTTGAAATAAAGTCTTAGTATAAACAATAAAACCAAATGATAAGCATCTAATGAAGATATATATAAATTAAAGTATATTAATAGAGACATATATACATTTTGTTAAAGCAAAGCTTGTGGGGACTTCCCCTAATACAATAAATAGACCCACTGCAAATATCAGAGCCTCTACCTAGTAGAAGATGCTTGAGGCAGTCCAGCTGTTTCTGCAATCAAGAAAGAAGAATAGTGGATTTTACAAATATGGGAAAGCAGAACCTCCTGGCTGAAGCAAAGAAGACTTCAATCAACAAGGGGGGCTTCATGCCCAAGAAGATCAAGCAGGACATTCGGATTTGTCTCTTTTGTGGGTTTATTAATTTTATTAAATGTTAGTGGTTTTAATGAGGGTGTTGTGGTTTTGTAAACATTTTGGTTTGTGGAACTACAGGTCCCAGCCAGCCGTGGGTGTCAGGGCATGTTGGCACTTGTGGTTCTCCAAATGCCAACATGCCCTGGCTGCCATGGGTATGTTGGTGTTTGTAGTTATACAAGTAGCAGCACGCTCACACTATTTATGGCACCCTGGCTGGCTGGGACTTGTAGTTCCACAAAACAAAATGGCGTTTGTTTGTTTTTTTCACCTATAATCACCGTTATTACCCTAAACCCACCGCTCAGGGGTGTAGGAAGAGCCTTAGTGCTATCAGCACTGGCCTGGGTGTCCCTAGAGGGGGGGGGGGGAACGCTCATTTTTTTTCATTGGACCCCACTCACTAGGGAATCCAGCCCAGCGCTGAACAGCCTGGGGTTGGTTGTCATTATGGCAGGGGGACCCCTGCCACGTGTCCTCCTGCTATGGTGCCACCAACCCCGGCTTGCTTGCCTAGTGCTAGTTTTCCGTGAAAATCGGGGGGACCCCACGCAAATTTTTACCCCGATTTTCACGGAACCAGCAGTAGTCTGGCAGCACTAGGGTTAATAGTGAATAGAGGGGGAACCCCATGCTACCATCAGCCCTGCTATCAGCCCTCTCCCCTCCGCACTCATCAGCCCCGCTATCAGCCCTCTCCCCTCCGCACTCATCAGCCCCACTATCAGCCCTCTCCCCTCCGCACTCATCAGCTCCGCTATCAGCCCTCTTCCTCCGCACTCATCACCACAAGTTTGAGACAATGAATGCATCATCAAGGGTCAATTACTCTCAGAATGGCATTATAGAATTACACGATTCAGTCTGCCTTGAAGTACCATTTAAACACCAAGCAGTGGTAGTGTGCCTACACGGTATATGTCTTGAACCCCACAACCAAAAGAGTGCCCTGCATTTATATCATGTTTCCTACCCAAGCAATAATTTCGTTAAGGAAACTAGTGACTATTCAATACTGTTCAGTTCTGTGGAACCACAGATCTCAACCAGCCTGGGAATGTTATTTGTCATAACACAAGAGTGTTATGCTACAACACTATTGCCAGCATATAAGGAGTATTAGTCAGTGCAACTATTGTGCTGATAAAGGAGCATCAATTCTAGGAGGTGAAATGAAGCTGCTTCATTTCACCCATTTGTTAAAGGAACTATCATCTGTATCCTCGTAACTTTAATATCATTTAAAAGACTGAGATATTGTCACGAGCTGCGGCGGTACTCACAGCCACCGTGGCTCGCTTCCGGCTCCCCCTGGTGTCCCGGCCGTAATCTTGACGACTGGGACGTCATTTCCGCTCTCTGCCCGGCCGTCGCCAAGGCAACGGCCGGACGTCTCCTGTGTAGCGCTGCGTCCCGGCAGTGCTGGAAGCCGGGCGCATGTGCGCAAATAGACAGCCCTGTGGGCTGATTAAATAAGGGGTCTTGTTCTATTTGATCTGTGTCCTGTGGGTGTGTGCAGAGCTAGGCTCTGATTGGTGGCCACCAGTATTTAAGGCAGTGAGGTCTGCAGCCTCACTGCCGGTTATAGCTTCTGTTTCCAGTCTGCTGACCTGCTCTGCTCCTTGCTCCTGCCCTTTGTATATTCTGTTGGATTGCCTGTGTATGACCCCTTGCCTGGATTTGGACCCTGCCTGTGTTTCTTGTGACCCCGACCTCTGGCGTATTTACCGACCTTCCTGTTTGCTCGTGACCCTTGACCTTGGCTTGTCTATTGGATTCGTTGTCTGCTACCGGCCCTCGACCCTTGCCTGGACTTCGCCACGCTTTCCTGGGTTCTCCCCAGCCGGTACGCACTTCACGACCCTCTGTCAGTCTGCGGCCCAGTCTGTCCCCACCACTAGGGGCTCCAGTGAACACCTGACTGGCTGAGTAAATTCCGGGTTGTGCTGTACCGGCTAGAGGGGTTCCTACCATTATAACCGGCCCAAAACAGACTTTCCGGAGACGAAATTGGGATGGAAGAAAGAGGAACCAAATTGTCTCCTTTTCAAGCCCTAGCGGGTCATGTTGAGACCCTGTACCAAATGGTCCGGGGATTGTCCCAGCGCTTGTCTCCTTTCAAGTGGGGGACTCCCAGACTACACTGCCCATTTCCGGTTCCGTTGATGAACCCAAGTTAAATTTGCCGGACCGGTTCTCCGGAAATAGAGCCCTGTTCCGGAATTTTAAAGAAAGCTGCAAACTCTATTTTCGGCTGAAACCTCGGTCTTCTGGTTCAGAACAGCAGAGAGTTGCAATTGTCATCTCCCTCCTGCAGGGTGAACCCCAGTCCTGGGCTTTCACCCTACCGCAGTCGAGTCCTATCATGCAATCGTTGGAAGCTTTCTTCAACGCATTAGGTCTCCTCTAAGATTATCTAGATCGAGTTGCCTCTGCTGAGGCTCATCTACGGGCCTTAAAGCAAGGCCGGCGTCTGGCCGAAGAATACTGCGCTGAATTCCGCAGATGGTTGCCTGACAGGGAATGGAATGACCCAGCATTACACTGCCATTTTCGCCTAGGATTCACTTGTGCAGTATCCTTCCTCCTCCTCATTAGAGAGTCTTATGCAACCCGCTATTAAAATTGACAGGAGAATCAAGGAGAACAGGACAGAGAAAGAGTCATCTTCTTTTTCATCTGCATTTATTCCAGCTTCCACGGATGTTGAGAAGCCTACGCAGTCAGGGGCATTTCGACTCCCTCCTGAGGAAAGAGACAAGAGACGGTCACAAGGCCTATGTCTTTATTGTGGAAATAAAGGCCACTTCTGCTCTTGTCCATACAAACCTGAAAAAGTCGCATGTCTGGGAAAGGTCCACTTAGGGTTGCAAATTGTTTCCCAAAAGAATGCCATCCTGATTCCCGCACAAGTCACTTTCGGTGCCAGTTCTGTGACCCTGTCGGCCTTCATTGATAGTGGAGCTGCAGGCAACTTCCTCGACATCGGGTTTGCCCGTTCTGCCGGGATTCCTATGGTGAAGCTACGTTCTGCAGTTACAGTTTGTGGCCTAGATGGGAGTCCTTTGCCTGGAGGCAAAATTTTTTGGGAGACTCCATCACTACAACTGAACATAGGAGCCCTCCATTCAGAATCCATAATCCTCCTCCTTATCGACTGCCCGTCAGTCCCGCTGATTCTGGGTCATCCGTGGCTTTCCCGTCATAACCCTGTGGTGGATTGGGTGAAAGGAGAGATTATCCAGTGGAGCTCTTTTTGTTTACAGTCCTGTTTAACGATGCCTCTGTGAATTATCCAATCTATTCCGGAGCAACTTCCCTCACAATATCATAAGTTCTGGGATGTGTTCTTGAAAAAGGCTGCTGACACCTTACCACCTCATCGTGACTTTGACTGTGCTATCGAGCTTATTCCTGGTTCCAAATTGCCCAAGGGACGCTTGTACTCTCTCTCTGATACAGAGACCAAATCCATGCAGGAATATATTGATGAGAATTTGGAGAAAAGATTCATCAGGCCATCTAAATCTTCAGTGGGTGCTTGATGCTTTTTTGTATCCAAAAAAGATGGAGGACTAAAACCCTGTATTGATTACCGAGGATTGAATCTCATTACAGTTAAGAACACTTATTCCCTTCCTCTCATCTCCGTATTATTTGATCAATTAAGAGGTGCTACAGTCTTCACAAAAATCGATCTTCATGGTGCGTATAACCTCATCCGTATCAAAGAAGGAAATGAATGGAAGACGGCATTCAATACACATTCTGGCCACTACGAGTATCTGGTCATGCCGTTTGGTCTTAGCAACGCGCCTGCGGTGTTCCAAGATCTGATTAATGAAGTAGTACGGGAGTTCCGTGATCATTTCGTGGTCGTCTATTTAGACGATATCCTCATTTATTCTAAATCATTATCTGTACATCGGGGTCATGTCAGACAAGTTCTATAGAAATTACGAGAACACCACCTCTATGCTAAATTAGAAAAATGTGAGTTTGAGGTGCAGAAGGTATCCTTCCTGGGTTATGTAATCTCTTCTGAGGGATTCTCCATGGATTCAACCAAGGTCCAAGCTATCCTGGATTGGGTACATCCGAATAATCTCAAGGCGGTACAGAGGTTTTTGGGCTTTGGCAATTATTATAGAAGATTCATTTGCGGCTTTGCTGATATTGTGGCTCCTATTGTCACCCTGACTCGCAAAGGAATGGATCCAACTAACTGGTCACCCCAGGCAGTCACCGCATTTGAGACCTTAAAGCAAGCGTTTGTATCTGCTCAGGTCCTCAGGCACCCAGATCCTGAAGTACCCTTTGTTCTTGAAGTCGATGCTTCCGACGTCGGTGCTGGTGCCATCTTATCTCAAAAGGATCCCCATACTCACCGCCTACACCCATGTGCCTACTTTTCTCGTAAGTTCTCTTCAGCAGAAGCCAACTATGATGTGGGTAACGGAGAACTATTGGAAATTAAATGGGCCTTTGAGGAGTGGCGTCATTGGCTGGAGGGTGCTACACATCGGATTTCCGTTATTACGGATCATAAAAACCTAAAATATATTCAGTCGGCCAAACGTCTGAACCCCAGACAGGCCCGTTGCTCGCTATTTTTCACTCGATTCAATTTTGTGATCACCTACCGACCAGGATCTAAAAATGTCAGAGCAGATGCTTTGTCCAGAAGCTTCTTGGCACATCATGTTCCAATTACAAATCCAGAGCCTATCATTCCCTCTTCCATAATCCACGGTGAGCTGACCCAAGACCTGAGCATTACACTTCAGAGATTTCAAAAATTAGCTCCTGATAATACCCCGGAGGGATGTTTATTTGTTGCGGTCCATTTAAGGAAGGCGGTTCTTGCAGAAGCTCACAATATTAAGACTGCTGGACATCCCGGAATCCGGAAAACGTGGGAAATCTTATCCCGTACTGTATGGTGGCCATCGTTAGCTACTGATGTCAGGACTTATGTTTTCTCTTGCAAGGGTTGTGCCAGGAATAAAGTTCCCAGGAATCGTCCGGTAGGTCCGTTGGTTCCGTTGCCCATTCCTGCAAAACCCTGAACTCATTTGTCCATGGACTTTTTAGTTGATCTGCCACTCTCTGCAGGACACAACACCATATGGGTTGTGGTAGATCGATTCAGCAAGATGTTTCACTTAATACCACTAACCAGGCTCCCTAGTGCTCGAAATCTGGCTGTCCTGTTCATCCAGCACGTATTCCGCCTACATGGACTCCCGACTGATATTGTTTCGGACCATGGTTCCCAATTCGTAGCACAATCCTGGAAATCTTTTTGTACCCTTCTGGGAATCAAGGTTACCCTTTCTTTTGCATATCACCCTCAGTCTAACGGGCAGACTGAGAGGGTTAACCAGTCTTTGGAACAGTTCTTACATTGTTACACTTCAGAATTTCACGACAACTGGTCATCCTTGTTACCCTGGGCAGAGTTTGCCTATAATAATTCATGTCACTCATCCACGCAAACCTCCCCATTCTTCTGCAATTTTGGTTTTCATCCTAGGGCCAATTCCTTGTATTCCCTCAAATCCGCTGGCATTCAGGAAATTCGTTCTACTGCTGCCGATCTTAAGGTCATCTGGAGAAAAGTGCAATCCTCTTTAAGACAGGCCTCATTTTCTGCAAAAAAAAATTCAGATCGCCACCATACCACCTGCTCCTTCAAAGTGGGCCAGAAAGTGTGGCTTTCTACGAGAAATATTAGGCTCAGACAGCTCTGCAGGAAACTGGGTCCTAAATTCATTGGTCTGTGTCTCATTGTCAAGCAGATTAATCCCGTGGCATTTAGGTTGAAAATTCCTGGGTCATTAAGGATCCCCAACACTTTCCATTGCTCCCTGCTCAAACCTGTACTTTATCCAAGTCAACCACAGCTTCCAAGTTCATATGGACAGAATCGGAACAGGACTAAAAAATTGGTTGTCCAGAAGATTCTTGATTCTAAGAAGGTACAGGGCCAGGTGCACTTCCTGGTACAATGGAAGAATCGAGGTGTGGAGGAGCGGTCTTGGGTTCCGCGAAGACAACTTCATGCCACTAAACATCTTAAAGAATTCTTCAAAAAATTCCCTAAGAAACCTGGGTGTCGGGGTTCCTTAACCCCTCCTCAAGGGGGGGGGGGGTACTGTCACGAGCCGCTGCGGTACTCACAGCCACCGCGGCTCGCTTCCGGCTCCCCCTGGTGTCCCGGCTGTCACCTTGACCACCAGGACGTCATTTCCGCCCTCTGCCCAGCCGTCGCCAAGGCAACGGCCGGACGCCTCCTGTGTAGCGCTGCGTCCCGGCAGTGCTGGAAGCCGAGCGCATGTGCGCAAATAGACAGCCCTGTGGGCTGATTAAATAAGGGGTCTTGTTCTATTTGATCTGTGTCCTGTGGGTGTGTGCAGAGCTAGGCTCTGATTGATTGGTGGCCACCAGTATTTAAGGCAGTGAGGTCTGCAGCCTCACTGCCGGTTATAGCTTCTGTTTCCAGTCTGCTGACCTGCTCTGCTCCTTGCTCCTGCCTTTTGTATATTCTGTTGGATTGCCCGTGTATGACCCCTTGCCTGGATTTGGACCCTGCCTGTGATTCTTGTGACCCCGACCTCTGGCGTGTTTACCGACCTTCCTGTTTGCTCGTGACCGTTGACCTTGGCTTGTCTATTGGATTCGTTGTCTGCTGCCGGCCATCGACCCTTGCCTGGACTTCGCCACGCTTTCCTGGGTTCTCCCCAGCTGGTACGCACTTCACAACCCTCTGTCAGTCTGCGGCCCAGTCTGTCCCCACCACTAGGGGCTCCAGTGAACACCTGACTGGCAGAGTAGATTCCGGGTTGTGCTGTACCGGCTAGAGGGGTTCCTAACAGATATTGTGAAGAACTATTATTGAAACTGTGTGAGTGGATACACCTCAGTGGCCTCCTTTTATTAAGACCAGTATTGTACATTTGCAAGCGGGACTATTTAATTTAGATAAAACCAATTTAATGCACCAGGATCAAGAACTACCACATTGCTTTTGTGGTCAGGGATTTAGCTAAGCCACATCTGTGCCAGAACATAGATCTAGAACTTTACTGAGGCCCCATTGTGATTCATCTGCAGTAGATTTCACTCTCTGCTCTCCCTAGATTGATCGCTAGGCTAACTGTTTATTGAAGTGTTTATTTGCCTGCTATTTGAAGTGTCCAATTAATTGTCTATGGAAGTGTCTATTTAATTGTTCAATAAAAACAGTCTATGCTAATTTCTTTATCTAACCAATGTATATTGAATGTAATATTTCCAAGCTGCCTTTTCCCACTTTAACCTCTTTGTGCCAGAAATAAATAGTTAAAGGTTCGTGCTATCGGTTCTTGAGTTGGGACTTGGAAGCAAGTAAGACTTGCCAGTACCATTGCTCTTCTGACATTCATATTCATTTTCCTACCAAACAAATCTGAATCACAAGGAAGGGTGAAAAAAAGCGTTGAAGAAAAAGAAGTAAATCCTTGCATTGTAGTCCCTCCATTCCTCCGGAGGTGTTACACAACTACTCTCTAATCAGAGCTTTACAAATTTTCAAACAGCCTTAAAAAGTATTATTCACAATTCTTGACAAGGGATCATTTTTGTCCAAAGCATGGGTGTGATTATATACGTTTGTACTTGTGGGTTTGGATTAATCTACCAAAGTCCTGTATCTGTTTTTACAAAAATGTCTCAAAAAAGATACATATATGCAATTCACAATATTTGAATATCAAAAAAATCTTATGGTCTGGTAAAAAAAAAAGGCCTTCAGCGTAAACTGCAAATTTCACTAATGCGCACACCCACAAAAAAGGCTTACACTTGAATCTATATGCAGCATTAGTTGCAAATACAACTCCTTATGCTTATAGAGGCAGATCGTGAAAGACAAGGGAATGCAAGTGAAGGCAAAGTACAATAAGGGTAGGCTCAAGTAAATGCGACCGATGTAGACCAGAATGCAGAGGCAGATATGCCTGTTGAGAAAGATATATGTACCTTGGTATAAGGTACAAACTAATAATGATGACAGTCAGCTGAGATGCATCCAATTCAGCATACTATGTAAAATTAGGGATGTGCACGGGCGACTTTTGAGGTCTCGTGTTTTGTGTTTTGGATCCGGATTTTCTCGATGTTTTGGGTTCGGATTTGTTTCGCAAAACACCTGCCGAAAAGTTTTGGTTCGGATTTAAGGTTTTGGATTCGGAATTTTTTTTAAAAAAGCATAAAAAGTAAAAAAAATCAATTTTTTGGGCTTATTTTCACTCCTACGCTATTATTGACCTCAATAACATTCAATAACAAGCATTTCCACTAATTTACCGTGTATTCTGAACACCTCACAATATAGTTCTTAGTCCAAAACGTTGCAACGAGCTATCTTTCTGGACTGCGTAGTGGAGTGGTCCCCACAATATAATAAGAAAACCATCAACTGGTCTTAATCGCACCAAAACATGTACCTGGACTGCGTAGAGGAGTGGGTCACCACGATATAAATTAAAAACCCTGAACTTGTATGATTCGCACCAATAATGTACCTGGACTGCGTAGAGGAGTGGGTCACCACAATATAAATTAAAAACCCTGAACTTGTATGATTCGCTCCAATAATGTACCTGGACTGCGTAGAGGAGTGGGTCACCACAATATAAATTAAAAACCCTGAACTTGTATGATTCGCACCAATAATGTACCTGGACTGCGTAGAGGAGTGGGTCACCACAATATATATAATAAGAAAACCATCAACTGGTATAAATCGCACCGAATAATGTACCTGGACTGCGTAGAGGAGTGGGTCACCACAATATAAATTAAAAACCCTGAACTTGTATGATTCGCACCAATAATGTACCTGGACTGCGTAGAGGAGTGGGTCACCACAATATAAATTAAAAACCCTGAACTTGTATGATTCGCTCCAATAATGTACCTGGACTGCGTAGAGGAGTGGGTCACCACAATATAAATTAAAAACCCTGAACTTGTATGATTCGCACCAATAATGTACCTGGACTGCGTAGAGGAGTGGGTCACCACAATATAAATTAAAAACCCTGAACTTGTATGATTCGCACCAATAATGTTCCTGGACTGCATAGAGGAGTGGGTCACCACAATATAAATTAAAAACCCTGAACTTGTATGATTCGCACCAATAATGTACCTGGACTGCGTAGAGGAGTGGGTCACCACAATATATATAAGAAAACCATCAACTTGTATGATTCGCACCAATAATGTACCTGGACTGCGTAGAGGAGTGGGTCACCAGAATATAAATTAAAAACCCTGAACTTGTATGATTCGCACCAATAATGTACCTGGACTGCGTAGAGGAGTGGGTCACCACAATATATATAATAAGAAAACCATCAACTTGTATGATTCGCACCAATAATGTACCTGGACTGCGTAGAGGAGTGGGTCACCACAATATATATAAGAAAACCATCAACTTGTATGATTCGCACCAATAATGTACCTGGACTGCGTAGAGGAGTGGGTCACCAGAATATAAATTAAAAACCCTGAACTTGTATGATTCGCACCAATAATGTACCTGGACTGCGTAGAGGAGTGGGTCACCACAATATATATAATAAGAAAACCATCAACTTGTATGATTCGCACCAATAATGTACCTGGACTGCGTAGAGGAGTGGGTCACCACAATATAATTTAAAAACCCTGAACTTGTATGATTCGCACCAATAAATGTATCTGGACTGCGTAGAGTAGTGGGCACTGGGCACCACGATAAAAAATATATAGAAAACCTTCAACAGGTCTGAATTAAACCCAAAAATAGTATCTGGACTGCATAGAGGACTGGCCACTGGCCACCACAATATAATATATAGAAAACCTTCAACAGGTCAGAATTACACCCAAAAATAGTATCTGGACTGCGTAGAGTAGTGGGCACTGGGCACCACAATAAAATATATAAAAAAACCTTCAACAGGTCTGCATTACACTGCACATACGGCTGCTCCTCCATCCTCTCCATCATATACATGTTGGAGTTTCAGCGTGTGAAAACCTCTTGTTTTTGATAATGTCAGTGCATTTTGAATATTTTTCAATTTGCCCCACACCACTGAATGTACTTTATCTATGATACGCATCTATCTATCTTGACTGCGTAGTGTGGTGGCCCCGGTACACAATTTGGTACCGAGGCCACAATATAATTAAAAAACCCTCCACGGGTCAGAATTCCACCAAAAAAGGGTATGGACTGCGTAGTGTGGTGTGCCCGGAACACAATTTTTTACAGCGACAACAATATAATTAAAAAATTGGGCATCAACTGTCACCGTTGTTTAATATCTGATACACCTAAATATGGACTGCACAGTGGAGTGGCCCCGGTAGTAAATTTGGTGCCGGGGCCACAATACCTCCTCCAACTTCCAAGTGTAGTGTTTATAAAGACAGACAGCGTCGAAGTGTTATTAGTTGACTTTCTTAACCCTAAAATTGTCCCTTTTGCAAATATTCGTGTAATGGACAGTTACTTTTTCATTGAAAGACTCAAGCTTTCAAGTGTAGTGTTTATAAAATATAAACAACAATACAGTAGTTTTAGAGCACGTCAATACCTCTTGTTTTAAATTATGACAGGGCATTTTACTTTTGTTTTAATTTCTTGAATTTGTTTAAATTTGGTTTTACTTTTTGAACATGGCAAACGACTGTTGATTGGTCATATAATGCAAAAAAAAAAGTTCCAAGATGGAATTGTCCTTGGGCCCTCACACCCACCCTTATGTTGTTGAAATAGGACATGCACACTTTAACAAACCAATCATTTCAGCGACAGGGCCTACCAAACAACTTTGGCTGAAATGATTGGTTTGTTTGGGCCCCCACACCAAAAAAGCTATTCATCTCTCCCTGTACAGACTAAACAGGCTCTACTGAGGCAAGATGTCGTCCTCATCCTCAACCTCTGATTCCTCTCCCCCTACAGTGTGTACTTCCTCCTCATCACACATTATCAATTCGTCCCCGCTGGACTCCACAACCACAGGTCCCTCTGTACTATCTGGAGGGCAGTGCTGTACTTCATTGAGGAAGCAACCTCGTTCGCCGCTCATTGACCAGGTTCCCCGCTGCACTAAAAACTCTTTCCGAGTACACACTGGAGCGGGGACAACTCAGGTAAAATAGAGCCAGTTTGTACAGGGGCTTCCAAACTGCCTTTTTTTCCTGCCAGTAACAATATGGACTGTCTGACATGTCTACTTGGATGGTGTCCGCAAAGTAATCATCCACAATTTTTTCTATTGTGACAGCATCCAATGCAGCTAGAGTAGACATGTCTGCAATGGTTGGCAGGTCCTTCAGTCCGGACCAGATGTTATCAGCATCCCCGCCAGCGCCTCTTTTGGGAAAACTGAGCTTTTTCCTCGCAGCCATAGATGTGGAAGAAAATGAGGGTGGAGCTGTTGGCATGTCACGGTCCTCTTCAGAGGACAATCTCCTGACCAGCAGGTCTTTGCACCGCTGTAGACTTGTGTCCGCCGGAAACAGAGACACAACATACGCTTTAAACCGAGGATCGAGCACGGTGGCCAGAATGTATTCCTCTGACTTTAAAAGAGTGACCACCCTCGGATCCTGACAAAGCGTACGAAGGGCTACATCCACAAGAGCTACATGCTTGGTGTAATCGCAATGGCTTACCAGCTCCTCCCTCACTTTCTCCAGCTGCTTCTGCAACAGCCTGATCAGGGGAATGACCTGACTCAAGCTGGCAGTGTCGGAACTGACTTCTCGTGTGGCAAGTTCAAATGGCTGCAGAACCTTGCACAACACGGAAATCAGTCTCCACTGCGCTTGACTGAGGCGCATCCCCACTCCTTTGCCTATGTCGTAGGTGGCTATGTAGGCCTGAATGGCCTTTTGCTGCTCCTCCATCCTCTGCAGCATATAGAGGGTGGAGTTCCAGCGCGTCACAACCTCTTGTTTGAGGTGATGGCAGGGCAGGTTCATGCTTTTTTGATGTGCCTCTAGTCTGCGGTAGGCACTGGCTGAATGCCGAAAGTGTCCAGCAATTTTGCGCGCCACCGCAAGCATCTCCTGCACACCCCTATCACTCTTGAGGTAATGCTGCACCACCAAATTAATGGTGTGGGCAAAACATGGGACGTGCTGGAAATTGCCCATATTTAATGCCCGCACAATGTTACTGGCATTGTCTGACACCACAAATCCCCATGAGAGTCTAAGTGGGGTAAGCCACTGGGAGATAATTTCCCTCAGTTTCTCTAATATGTTGTCAGCGTTGTGCCTCTTATTAAAGCCTGTAATACACAATGTTGCCTGCCTTTGCACGAGCAGCCATTTTGTAGATGCTGCTACTGATGCAGCTGTTGCTGTTGCTGCGGAAGGGGATGCATCTACCCAGTGGGCTGTCACAGTCATATAGTCCTTCGTTTGCCCAGAACCACTTGTCCACATGTCCGTGGTTAAGTGGACAGTGGGTACAACCGCATTTTTTAGAGCACTGAGGACACTTGATCGTACTTCTCTGTACATTTTTGGTATCGCCTGCCTAGTGAAGTGGAATCTCGACGGGATTTGGTACCGGGGACACAATACCTCCATCAACCCTCTAAATCCCACTCCACTGATGGCGGACACCGGGCGCACGTCTAACACCAACATTGCAGTTACAGCCGCAGTCATACGCTTTGCAATAGGGTGACTACTATCGTATTTTGTGGTCATGGCAAACGACTGTTGGACGGTCAATTGTTTTGTGAAAGACTTAGCGGTCTTACGACTTCCCCTCTGGGAAGATGACCGACTAACAGCAGCAACAGCAGCAGTGGCAGTAGTAGGCGTACCGCTGCAGGATTCCTCGGATGAATCCCGTATTGAGGAGGACTCAGTCTGGCTGCTGACTTGGGCTGCAGGACTGAATCTGATGGAGATTGTGGAGGAAGTTGGCAAGGAGGGTGTTGCTGGTGTGTATCCAACTGGACCACGGGATTTAGGTGTCCCTGTACCGAAGAGGGTCCTAGCCCCAGTTCCTGAACTAACCACTGAACTATGAAGGTTATTCAGGTGACGTATAAGGGAGGATGTTCCTAGGTGGGCAAGATCCTTACCCCTGCTTATTTGAGCTTTACATAAGCTACATATGGCCATACATTGGTTGTCTGGATTTGGATAAAAATAACTCCAGACCGAAGAGGTGCATTTTTTGGTCTTCTGACCAGGCATGACGATGGCCTTTTTCATCCCATGGACATCAGCTGTTTCCCCCCTGGTGCCTCATTTACAATAACCACATCACCATCCTCATCATCAAGTTCCTCCACAGTGCCAGCTACATCTTCAATAGGCTCCTCCTGAGCCACCTCTTCCCGTACAGTGATGGGAAGGTCAGGCTTGACAACCACCAACACCCTTGGACTCGCCTTGAGGATTTGTGATAATTTCTCTTTAGAAGGCAGAGTTGTTTGCTGTTTTGTTGCTGACAGCATAACTCTCTTCAAATTTTTGTAGGGGGGGAGGAGGAGGAGGGATAAGATCCGTGGGTGAAGCTGAACCACTAGTCATGAACACGGGCCAGGGCCTAAGCCGTTCCTTGCCACTCCGTGTCGTAAATGGCATATTGGCAACTTTACATTTCTCCTCAGATGATTTTAAGTTTCTCTTTTTGCTACTTTTTCTTAACTTGGGCTTTTTGGATTTTACATACCTGGTACTACGAGATTGGGCATCGGGCTTGGAAGACGACGTTGATGGCATTTCATCGTCTATGTCATGACTAGTGGCAGCAGCTTCAGCATTAGGAGGAAGTGGGTCTTGATCTTTCCCTACTTTATCCTCCAAATTTTTGGTCTCCATTATATGTAGCACAAGATACTGCAGAATGTGTGAACTTGGTAATATTGCAGTACCAATGGACTTATACTGCTGGATTGGTTTTGCAAATTTGGTTATAATTACTTTTTTTTTAAAAAAAAATATTATTTTTTTTTTTTAACTTTTTTTTTTTTTTTTAAAAACTTGGGAATAATGGGGAAATAACTATGCCCTTAGAAGCACAGAGCACAGGACACAGCACCACTGGACTGAACAGGACACAGCACAGGACCCAGCAGCACTACGGAACTCAGCAAGACAGAGCACAGGACCCAGCAACACTGGACTGATACTGCAGAATGTGTGAACTTTGTAATATTGCATTACCACTGGACTTTTACTGCTGAATGTGTGAACTTGGTAATATTGCAGTACCAATGGGCTTATACTGCAGGATTGGTTGTGCAAATTTTGTGGTAATTAAAAAAAAATTAAATTAGTTTTTGGTATTTTTTTAAATAACTTTTTTTTATTTTTTTAAACACAGGGGAATATTGGGGAAATAACTATGCCCTTAGAAGCACAGAGCACAGGACACAGCACCACTGGACTGAACAGGACACAGCACAGGACCCAGCAGCACCACTGACCTCAGAAGGACAGAGCACAGGACACAGCACCACTGGACTGAGCACAGTACAGCACAGCACAGCACAGCACTGAACTGAACAGCACGAGATATAGCAGGACAGAGGACCACCTAACACACCCTCCCTCTACCCTGATCAATGCCCGAGTGAAGATGGCGGCGACTAGCGGGGAATTTATAGGATCCGAGTATCGCGAGATCCGACAACGGGATTATGAGTCAGAGCCTCGGTTTCAGATTTGCATTTGGCGCCAATACCCGGATCTGTCTCGGATCCGACTCGGATCGGCAACGTTCGGGTGGGCTCGGATTTCATAAATCCGAGTGCGCTCATCTCTAGTAATAACTGATACATGCTTCCAGCACAGATCTTTATACTGTGCCCGGTGATCTTTCTTTCTTCGCCTCTGCATAGAGGCACGATTTCCTATATCTACACCTTAAGTTTTGATGTACTTTTCCCTCTCGGTGGTAGGCATGAGAGGGAGTGGGAGAGGGATCTGGGCCACCCTCCCCCGGAGGAGGATTATTGGGAGATCATAAGGGATCAGGTTGCCACTAGCTCTATTTCCACCTTGGTCAAGGAGAATGCATATAAAATACTCTACTGGTGGTACTACACCCCCGACAAAATTACTAAAATGTTTCCCTCCAGATGGCTTCACTGCTACTTATAATAAAAGGTTTGCTGGGCTCCTCGGATCTCTGTTATTCATAAAGAGGGTAAAGATGTTTATGACTGCACTAGTTATCGCCCTATTTCCCTGTTTAATACAGATGTTAAATTGTACGCTAAAACTCTGGCTAACAGATTAAATTCAGTCCTTCCCTCCCCTGTGCATTATGACCAGGGCCGTCAGGCCAGATATAAAACCAGGAGAACCATTGACCTGATTCATATCATTAATACCAGGAGGGCTCCGGCTATCATTCTCTCTCTTGACGCTGAGAAGGCTTTTGACAGGATCTCATCTCTGTTAAGATGAATCTTCTACCTAAGCTTCTTTATTATTTTCGGACCCTCCCTGTTAGAATACCGCTCTCGGAACTCTCTTCTATCCAAAAGTGTTTTTCTAGATTAATATTGAACGGCCGGTCTCCCAGGGTCAAGCTGGCCCTCCTAAAGAGACCTACCAGATGTGGTGGTAGGGGCTTCCCGGATTTGAAGATTTATTATTGAGCAGCTCACTTGAGTCAGATTGTAGCCTCCTTTGCCCCCCAGCGACACCGTCGTGGGTTGATATTGAATCCGCCTATCTTAAATTTCCGATTCTTTCTTGTGTATGGGGTCACTCAAAACAAGCTAGAATGCCCCTTACCTGTCAATGCCCTACCTTGTTATTCTCATCTGCGATCTGGGAGGCCTGCCGTGCCCATCTCAATATCCGAATTTCTTCCCCTCCTGTTCTGCCTCTTTGGGGTAATCCTGCCTTCCCTCCCGGGCTCTCCCCAGCCTTTCAAAGTCCCTGGCCCCCCGCAGGTGTTCGTTTTGTTGGCGATCTATTATACCAAGGTACCTTTATCTCTTGGGATGATCTGCGTTCTAAGTATCAAAACCTCCATCCTAAATTTTATGAGTATTTTCAGTTACGTCACTTTGTGGGCTCTCTCCTCGGGGGAGCTCTTTCCCCCACCCCTGTTTCCCCATTTGGAACCCTATGTCTTTCTTTCTTTTTTCGCCTCTGCGTAGAGGCACGATTTCCTATATCTACACCTTAAGTTTCGATGTACTTTTCCCTCCCGGTGATAGGCATGGGAGGGAGTGGGAGAGGGATCTGCCCCCCCCCCGGAGGAGGATTATTGGGAGATCATAAGGGATCAGGTTGCCACCACCTCTATTTCCACCTTGGTCAAGGAGAACGCATATAAAATAATCTACCGGTGGTACTACACCCCCGAAAAAATTACTAGAATGTTTCCCTCTAGTTTTCCACTATGTTGGTGGGGTTGTGGCTAGATGGGATCTTTTTTACATATTTGGTGGACCTGTCCTATAATATCCTCCTTTTGGGACCTTGTTAGGGCCCTCCTCTCCTCCCTCCTCCCGTTCAGAAAGACCCATGGTCCTTTCTTCTTTGATATCCTTTGATTGATAATGATAGGCAGTCCTTGAAATTAGCTTCCCATATCCTTGCTGCAGCACGATGTCTAGTAGCTAAATCATGGAAGCAAGCTGACCCCCCTACTATGGCGGCACTGCTCTCCTACATCTGGTTTATTGCCCAGATGGAACAGATTACAAATCATTTACACAACAAGGACAATAAACAGCACCAGATTTGGGCCCCCTGGCTCTGCTTGTAATCCCTTTACTCCTATACTAGCTCTTTCTGCTAAGTAAACCTTCTGGGGTCCTTAATGGTGTGCGATTCATAGGTGACCTGATTTTGGACGTTGATCCTTCTCCCTGAGTCTTTGGGTAGTCTTTTCTTTTGTATTTTAAGTTTGACGACCAGTGCTCCCCTCCCCCCCCCTCTTTCTCCACCTCATATTCTTAGAAACTGTTGCAGTATACTGACCAATTGGCACAGCTAATGTTTGCTTACTTGTTTGTTCTGTGACAATATGTTGTTGTTATTTGGCAATGTACTAATTGCTGATTCTTGTCTGTTTGTTAATGCTATTTTCCAAAATAAATAGTTATAAAAAAGAACCTACAAATGTGAGTGCAATTGTCTTAAGAATCTTTTTCAGCAAATTGTTTTAAACGATATTACACTATCGTATCCTCCTCTCTTTTCCCCTTACATGTATCACTTGCACGGTTTATGCTAAACGGAGGGGCTGAAAAGTTGAGAGCTGTATGGAGGATTTGCTTTCAGCTCAGCCTGTGGGAAATACATCAATTGACTGCATTTGACTCAAGGACACATTTTGAAGGTTTGAACTTTACAACCTAAATCAACCTTTTTAATTATTTCATTGACAATATGTGTGATATTATTTGACATTATATGGAAATATATTGATACAGTTGTTATCTATAAAATTGTTATTTGCACATACTGTCATGGTGGTACTGGGATTTGGTCTTGCATAACACAACCCGTCAGTGCCTAATTTAGAGATGCTCACTGACTCCCGAGTTTTGGTTTTGGTTTGGGTTTTGGTTTTGGATCTGGATTACCGTCGTGTTTTGGTTTTGATTTTGGTTTTACCAAACCGTCATTGCGTGTTTTGGTTTTGGTTTTGGTTTTGTTTGGTTTTGTTTTGCTATTTTGTTTAAAAATCAATGTTTTTGGGCCTAAAATAACCAAATTTAGTGCTCCACCTGTTTCTTGGATAAGTAATGTAATTGTATAGCTAATAAATTATCCAAAAAACTGTTTAATTTCTGGTAGGCCTTCATTAATTCGACACACAAACCAAATTGTCTTCCTCTCCATCTATGAATATTGGCAATGCAGCCATCGTCTTTGGATGTACATTACACCCTACACTTATACTTAAATATGTAAAGTAATGGACAAAGGCAGTTTGGTTTCTGTCTCTCTAGGCCCCCCTCCACTTGTATAAAATACCAAAAAATTCAGCCGTTATAGACTGTACAATATTAATTGAAATGGAGAAATCCAGTTTGGTTTCTGTCTCTCTAGGCCCCCTTCCACTTGTATAAAATACCAAAAAATTCAGCCGTTATAGACTGTACAATATTAAGAGAAATGGACAAAGACAGTTTAAGGGTCACTCTGTGTATGACACCCTACACTTAAGGAGAAATTGCCCAAACAGCAGCCTTTCAAGACGGTACGTGATATTGAAATGCCCCAAGTCCCTTTCCTCTTTGGGGGTAGATTGCACCCTACACTTACATAGAAAGTTTTAAAAAGATGTTATCATCATCATCTGGAGCTTCATCCTCACCCTCATCAGTGTGTACATCATCATCACAGACTATCAATTCATCGCCGCTTGAATCCGCCATTAAAGAACAGTCAGTGCTTGGATGTCTTGGATGGTAAAGGCCTTTTTCGTGGAAGATGTAGTTCATTTTTATAAACATCATTTTCTCCACATTTTTGGGAAGTAACCTTCTACGGTGATCACTGACTAAGTTCCCTGCTGTGCTGAACACTCGTTCAGAGTACACAATGGAGGGTGGGCAGCTTAAGTATTGCAAAGCAAGTTTGTACATGGGTTTCCAAATTGCCTGCTTTTCTACCCAGTAAGGAAAGGGACTGTCTGACATTTCCATATCAATTACCTCTTGAAAATAATCCTCCACCATCCTTTGCATGTTAATACTCATATTGGATGGAGTTATGGGCAAGGTCACACCTTTTTTAGAAAAATCCTTCAAACCAGCCCAGATGTTAAACTGTTCTGTTCTGCCCTCTGCATCTTCCCTGCTTCTTTTTGGAAAATTCAATTTTTTACGAGCAGCAGCTGCATGAGAAACTGAAGGAGGACACATCGGCAAGCCAAGGTCCAGTTCAGCGGACAACTTGCTGAGCAATAGCTCCTTGCAAAAGTTCACATCTCGTTCATTTTGAAGCAAAGACTCAATGTAGGTCTTAAACCTTGGATCAAGCACTGTGGCCAAAACGTACTGATCCGAGTTCAAGATCTTAATAACTCGAGGATCATTGTGAAGCGCATTAAGTACTTGATCGACAAGGCCAACATACTTTGCGGAATTGCTTGCTTTCATCTCCTCCTTCATTTTCTCAAGCTGCTTTTCCAATAGTCTAATTAAAGGAATGACTTGGCTCAAAATAGCACAATCTGCACTCACTTCACACGTCACAACTTCAAATGGTTTCAGCACCTTGCACAGCACTGAAAGGATTCCCCACTGTTCAAGAGTGAAATACATGCCCCCTCCTTTCCCAATGTCATGGCTTGTGCAATATACATGGATGGCTTTGCGCTGTTCCTCCATCCTCTGCAGCATGTACAGGGTGGAATTCCACCTAGTTACCACCTCTTGCTTAAGTTGATGGCAGGGCAAGTTAAACTGCTCTTGGAGCTGATGCAATCTCCTACATGCTGTGGCAGAATGCCTGAAATGGCCTGAAATCTTACGGGCCACCGAAAGCATCTCCTGCACCTCACGGTGATTTCTTAGGAGGCTCTGCACCACCAAGTTGATGGTGTGAGTGTGGAGGGACAGAAGACGCTGGAGCCGGTGCCCGTGAAGAGGGCGAAGATATCCGGCAGCGCTGTGCCCCTGGAGGGGCTGAAGAGGTCCCCGATGGTGCCCAGCTACAAGAAAGAAGAGGAGAAGTACTCACCCGTCCATCGATCCAGCGGCGGTGAGTATAACTTCTTTTTTGCAGGTCCTGTGCGCGGGGGAAGGATGAGCCAATCAGGGCTCATCTTTCCCCGCTGGCCAATCAGCGGCCGGATGCGCGAGCCAATCGCGGCTCGCGCCCGGCCATTCAAAAGATTGGCGCCGACGCGAGCCAATCAGCGCTCGCGCCGGCGGATGACGTCACGCCGGCGACTATATAAGTCGCCGGGTGGCGCCATTTTGGGAGAAGTCCGTCGGCGGGGAAGAGAGAGGATGTCTCGTCCAGACGTCCAGCAACTGAGGCAGCAGCAGCGGCGGCAGGGGGCCCTTGTAAGGGCCGTGAGCTACCCTGCCGCCAGAAGACTTCAATCAAGCCGCCGGAGCGGAGATCGTCGGCGGGGAGCCCTTGTCAGGGCTGAGAGCGCCCCCGCCCCAGCTGCAACTGGAGACCCAGCGCCGAAGCGGAGAAGAGGCGCCGCCGGCTGGAGGGTCTGGAAGGCCCGGAGAAGAAAGAAACAGAAGACGGCGTGTCAAGTTGAGTATCCTGCGCAGAGCAGGTAAGTATACTCAACGTTGAATTCGGGCACTAGGCCCGTGGGCACAGCCGGGCACAAGGCCCGTGGCACTGTAAATTAGGGGCACAAGGCCCAGGGACCTGGGCACTAGGCCCCAACGAAGTAGTGGGCCAGTAGGCCATTAGTATACTGATATAAAGGGGACAAGCCCCTGTTAGTAAGAAAGGGGGACTCAGAGCCCCAGGTGTACAAGGGCACAAGGCCCTTAGGTAGTTAGGGGCCTAGAGGCCATAGGAAGGCCAGAGGGCCTGGTTAGAGGCTGGTAGCCTGTAGGTTATTAAGGGCACAAGGCCCTCAGTTAGTTAGAGAGGCCACAGGCAGGGGCTAGGACCCCTTAGGTAGTGGGGCATAAGGTCCTAGTGAGTGGGCTCAGAGCCCTGAGTTTGAGAGGGGGCTGAGGCCCATTAGTCAGAGTAGAAGGCTCTGTGTGTAGCTGGGCAGAGACCCATGGTGTGTAGGGCATAAGGCCCTGGTGGTGTGTGGTAGAGGCGTGGGAGCCTCGTGAGAGTAGGCGCGGTCCTGTGTGAGGTGAGCACACGTGGTTAGGAGGTACGGTCGAGCGTAGGCTCCCGTGGTGCTGTAGCAACCTGCTGGTTGGCTAGCAGCGGTGTGTTCGGGTAAGTAGCGGCAAAGTACTGTAGACTGTATTTATTCTGTCTGTGTGGCGAGTGTAGTTTACATTACAGTATTTTGGTGTGCTTTCTAGCTGTGTCCAGGGGCAAGACGTCAGGCCCCCATTAAAGGTAGGCTCTTGTTTCCTGTGGTTTTCCTGTGCTAACCCGTGCTGTGGGGGACAAGTGTAAGTACCAGCATACACATAGTCAGGGGAGAACACATGTAGTTTTCCTGTCCCTTAGGTCCCCGGGGTCACACTGGTACCCAGAGGGGGGTGGCTGAGTGAGTTGGTGGCAGTACAGCACACCTTGAGGCAGTTCCAGGGGCGGCCGTGGTTCTGATCAAGGGTCCTCAAGGCCGGTTCCGTGCAGGTGGACCTGTGGTTCCGGACGTAGGGACACGTGTGAGATACCCGAGTACAGGCAGTCGGGCGGTTCAGTTCGATCGGCTGTTCCGTGCGGCAGTCGGCCCGCGGGTTAGTGTGCTGTTTTACTGAGCCTCAGCCGGGCTTAAAGAACCCGTACTTAGGGCCTGTGTGTGACTCCATAGCAAGAAGGCAGCTTCTTGGTAAGACCTGGGTGAGGGGGTTAGGAACCGCCCTCCGGTTTAGGCTGTGAACACCGGCTGGTGTTCCCCGTAGCGTGTAACTAGTAGTTCCGTTAGTGCACCACATTTAGTTAGTCCTAGTGTTTGACGTAGTTGCGTTGCCGACCATTAGAACGTTGTTAGGGTCGGGTCGCCGTTGTAGTTAGTCCAGTTTGTGGGTGCCATCTTAGTTCACGGAGAGCGTAGAGGGAGGCTGTGTGTCTTGTCATCCGCAGGAGTCGGGAAGGTGCAGGAGAACCGGATCGGAAGTGGGAGTGTCCCGGTGAGTATCACGCTCGATTCCTCCTTTCGGTTAGGCCCTCACCGGCAGGTGTGTGAGGCACTTGAGGCGGGATTAGTCCTCGGATTAGTCTTGGCCTTCAGTGCCTGTAGTCCCCCGCGTCTTGGCAAGAACAAAGTGAGGAGGCGGCAAGGAGCTTGGACTGACCGTGTCCTTGCCCTTTGCCGTAGTCTCGGACAGCCCTTACCTGGTAGGCACGGCCGTAATCTCTGCCTCTATCTTAGAGGGACGTGATTGGAGGTGGCTGCGGATCTGCTGGGATCGGATCGCAGCTGGGAAATCAGAAGCGGACTGGAGGTGACCATTGTTTACAAGGTGAGTTATTTTCTGTTGCGTCTGTCCCTGTCTTTCCCCGCAGGGGGCGTTACATGAGCAAACCAGGGTATGTGCTGGAAATCACCCAGCTGTAATGCTCGCACTATATTGTTGGTGTTATCAGAAATGACATATCCTGGGGAGAGTCCAAGTGGTATAAGCCATGTATCAATCACATCGCTTAGTTTGCGTAACAAATTGTCAGCTGTATGCCTGTTAGTGAAGCCGGTGATACAAAGAGTGGCCTGCGTCTGACAAATGTTACGTAGTGGTGTACATGCTGCTGCTGTTCCTGCTGGTGAAGGTGAATGACCAACCCAGTGGGCTGTCACAGTCATATAGTCTTTGGTTTGGCCACTTCCACTTGTCCACATATCTGTTTTTAAGTGGACAGTGGGCAGAATGGCATTTTTCAGCGCAATCTCTACATTTGTACACACTTTTTGGTAGAGTTGTGGAATAGCTTTATGGGAAAAATGGTGTCACAATGGAATTCTGTAACGCGGACACAAAACCTCAATTACCTGTGAAAAACCAGCTGCATTTATTGTGGATATTGGACACAGATCTAACACTAACATGGCAGCTATGGCGTCTGTGATTCGCTTGGGGACTGGGTGACTGCTGTCATATTTGCTTCCCCTAGCAAATTATTGTTTCACAGTTAATTGTTGAAATATAGGACTGCTCTTTTTCTTGGCCTTCCTCTGGGATTCCCCCCCAGCAGCAGCAACAGCAGCAGCAGTGGGACTAACACTTTCTTCAGAGGAATCAATAATATATGCAGGAGTCATCCAGCCTTAATAAGTGGGATGCAGGGCTAACTCCAAGCGCTACTGAGGATATTGATGAGGATGGTGTAGTGGGTGTATTTTGTAGCCATCGGGATGTCGGTGAGCGGAGGGTCCTAGCTGATGATGGAGTGCTTGTAATTTTTTTGGAAGAACTTTCAGCTTTTCCCAACACTTTGCCATGAACTCTCATCAAATGGCGTAACATAGACGGGGTTCCAAGATGGTTAAGGTCTCTCCCTCGACTGACTGTGGCTTGACATACACTACAAATGGCTATACAGTTGTTGTCTGCATTGGGGTAGAAATAATTCAACACATAAGAAGTGGATTTTTTTGTTTTATGGCCTGGCATGGCAATGGCCTTTTTCTTGTCATGTGCCAGAACTGCTGCCACTGGTGCAGGACTGACACAAACAACCTCATCCTCATCAACATCCTCATTAGCTTAATAAATAAAAATCACTAATACAGCGCTCTATGATCCTAAATGCAGCCAAAATCCTGAAGTAGGGGTATACACCTTAAAATCTAAGATAACAAAATGATATCAGAACATTTGGCGCTAAATAGTTCTCACGGAAAACAAGTCCAAATCACATTCATACAGAATAATATGCACTTGATATTAAAATGCACTTGATAATGAAATCATAAGAATACACTTAATATGAAATCAGTTCATATAACACTCTTCATCCTGTAATTATTCCAAAGTGCAGATGGTTTACTTCCATATTTGGTGCACCTTCCCATCACCTTCGTGATATTAATATAAGATGGACTCCTACCAGATCGCTGGATAATGTAGGCCTGTAGAATATTACAAGGATCTCTGTCACGGGCACTAGGAGTCTTTACCCAGGGATCACCAGATGGTAGGCTTACCAGAGCAATGTAGATGGTAATAGGGTACTCTGGTAGCTGGGTGATCACGGAACATGAAATGATGGCCGATGAGATGCTCAGGAAAGTCTATGACTAGCAACACTGGTAATAATGAGGTAATGATACACAAGGAACTGTATGGACAAGGACACGTGAAGGTAGTCAGTGGTCTGCGATAGCAAGTTGTACCACTGCTATAGTGAGGAGGAATGTCCAACAGAAACAAGGAGGTGATAAGAGACAGCGGTCTGCGGTAGCAAGTTGTACCACTGCTATGTGAGAGGATAATGGAACAGGTGATACCGGAAACAGGGATCAGTGGTCTGACATCAGCAAGTTGTACCACTGAATATATATGTGAGGAGGTGCACGGGGGAAGACTGCAACACAGGATATACACAGGCACCTTATACACGATCCACAGTAATATGCACAATATAGATATATATATATATAAATGACTGATCAGGTCTGCAATCTAGAAAGTCTCTAGAAGTAGTCCAGCACAATGATAACACAGTCAATGATGGCAATAGACTCAGCGGATAGCAGACTCCAGAGAGAACCAAACACAGTCCAGCAAGATATGCAATACAAAGCACAGTCAATGAGAAGTATGCATACCGTGGTTCAGCAGTAGCAGTCAGATGGGATTGCAGCGGTACCTGAGCGGCTGGATGGGAAGTCCCTGGATAGGTGAAGCAGCGGTCTAGCAGGTGCAGCGCACCGGTGAGTAGACCAACAGGGACACGAATCCACAGGAGTCAGCAACACGTGAAACTGGACTCATAGGGGACCCAGGAGAATGGAGATGATCCAGCAGAGGGTAGTAGATGAGATACAAATCCAATGCTGACAGGAGGGTAGAGACCAGTGGAACACGTGAAGGCGTGGAGAGTGGATCAGCAGGAGATGGACGATAGCGTTGACCACCGCAGCAGGACTCAGCGGCACACGGAGGTAACCAGTAGCAACCACAGGAACCAACAGCGATGGGAAACAGGAGTGCAGCGCAGGGCAGGAGCTGTTGATCACGAAGTGTAGCAGATGGTAATGAAAGCGGCAGTCTCGAGGAAGTCACAGCAAAGATGAGATGAGACTGTAGTGCACGGAGGCAGCGGATAGTAATCAGCTGGCAGTCACGATGTTGAACACAGGCGAGTTGCAAGCAGGAGACTGTAGTGCACAGAGGCAGCGGATAGTAGTCAGCTGGCAGTCACGATGTTAAACACAGGCGAGTTGCAAGCAGGAGACTGTAGTGCACAGAGGCAGCGGATAGTAATCAGCTGGCAGTCACAATGTTGAACACAGGCGAGTTGCAAGCAGGAGACTGTAGTGCACGGGCAGCGGATAGGAATCAGCAAACAGACTTGATGAGAAGCAGGTGAGTGAGGTAAAAGCTGGAGTGCACGGAGGCAGCGGATAGCAATGAGCAAACAGTCACATTGATATAAAATAACGTTGAAGTGGTTTTAGAAGACTGTAGTGCACGGAGGCAGCGGATAGGAATCAGCAAACAGTCATGATGATACAGTTGATGGTAGAAGTGGTATGGAACCACAGTAGTAGAAGTGGTTTGGAAACCACAGGAATCAGCAGTGCTGAATACACGAGTAATACAGGAACACCTTCAGAGACTCATGAGGAATGAGACTCCAAGATCAGGCAACGTGGTGGTGACCACAGGTGCTTAATATAGGGAGGTTGCCTGATCTGCCAATTAAGTTAAAGGGGTATACACTGAAGTATAGAAAAGGGCTGCGCATGCGCAGACCCTCAGGATGGTGGACGGCCACGGTTCCTAAATGTCCGGGAAGAGGCACTCACGGTCCGGTGAGTGACAGTACCCCCCCTTTTAAAGGTGGGCACAGAACGCCTGGAACCGGGCTTGTCCGGATTTTTGGAGTAAAACTTCTTCAAAAGGGCAGGAGCATTAAGATCTTCAGCTTTGATCCAAGAGCGCTCCTCAGGACCAAAGCCCTTCCAATGAACGAGGAAGTGGAGGACTCCTCGCGAAATTTTTGCATCTAGTACCTCGGTAATCTCAAAATCCTCCTCCTGATGAACTTGAACTGGCTGCGGAGCTGAGGGAGGAGTTGAGAAACGGTTGATAATAAGAGGTTTGAGCAAGGATACATGGAAGGCATTAGAAATCCGAAGACTCTTAGGAAGAAGGAGTTTCACACATACTGGATTGATAACTTGAATGATCCTATATGGACCAATAAAACGAGGGGCGAATTTCATGGATGGAACCTTCAAACGAATATTTTTTGTGGATAACCAGACACGATCTCCAATTTTTAGTGGTGGAATAGCCCGCCTCTTCTTATCAGCGAAAGATTTATATTTGACAGATGTCTTCTTTAAACAGGTTCTGACCTGAGACCAGATATTTTTAAAGGTCTGACAAACAGTTTCCACCGCAGGAACTTGGGTGGGCGGGAGGGCAGGAAATTCCGGAAAAGACGGATGGTGACCGTAGACCACAAAGAATGGAGTTTTGGATGATGACTCATGGTACATGTTGTTATGGGCGAACTCAGCCCAAGGGAGTAACTCTACCCAGTTGTCTTGATTGGCTGATGAAAATATCCTTATAAAAGTCTCAAGATCTTGATTGACACGTTCGGTTTGTCCATTGGATTGTGGATGGTAAGAAGATGAGAGTGCTAATCGTATGCCCAAGGTTTTACAAAGGGCTCGCCAGAATCTGGACACGAATTGTACTCCTCTATCAGACACAATCTCAGATGGACATCCATGGATACGGAAGATCTCTTTAATGAAATGTTCAGCCAGGATAGACGAGGAAGGCAAACCAGACAGAGGGATGAAATGAGCCATCTTCGAAAATCTGTCCACTACCACCCAAATAGTGTTATGGTTCTTACTAGGTGGTAAGTCAGTAACGAAATCCATACTAATATGGGTCCATGGTTTGGACGGAATGGGTAGTGGTCGCAGCAACCCTGCTGGGGTTCTGCGGGAGGATTTGAATTGCGAACATAATTCACAGGAAGCAATGAACTCTTTGACGTCTCTCCTCATTGAAGGCCACCAGTAACTTCGAGAGAGGATCTCAAAAGTCTTGTGTTCACCGGCGTGTCCAGAAAAACGAGAGGCATGGAACCACGAAAGGATTTTCCTCCTTAGAGTAGGAGGCACGAGGGTCTTCCCAAATGGTAGCGTTTTGGTGGATGAGGCAGCCAGTGAGATACATTTGGGGTCTAGAATGGTATGGTTGGAAACCTCTTCTATATCAGAGGACGTAACAAAGGCTCTAGATAAGGCATCAGCTTTTTTGTTCTTGGCAGCTGGTTTGAAGGTAATTATTAATTCAAAACGGGAAAAGAAAAGAGACCATCTTGCTTGACGAGGGTTCAAGCATTGGGCAGACTGGAGATATGATAAGTTCTTATGATCCGTGAAGATCGTCACCGGATGGCGAGCTCCCTCCAACAAGTATCTCCATTCCTCTAATGCGGCTTTGATAGCCAGTAATTCCTTGTCTCCGATGGTATAATTCTTCTCTGCGGGTAGGAGACCCCGAGAATAGAAGGCACAAGGGTGGAATTTTTGCTGTTCCGAGCGTTGGGAGAGAATAGCTCCTAAGCCCACATTAGAGGCATCTACTTCTAGGAAAAAGGGGAGTGTCACATCAGGCTGACGAAGGATTGGAGCCGAAGAGAAGGACTCTTTTAATGTTTGAAAGGCTTGAATAGCTTCAGTAGACCATTGCTTAGGATTAGCCCCTTTTCGAGTCAGGGCCACAATAGGAGATGCAATGGAAGAAAAGTCTTGAATGAAGCGTCTATAGTAATTGGCAAAACCTAAAAAACGCTGGATGGCACGAAGAGTAGTTGGCTGGGGCCAATGTAGTACAGCATTTACTTTGTCAGGATCCATCTTCAGACCAACTCCGGAAACAATATACCCCAAGAATGGAATCTGGGGTAATTCGAATGAACATTTTTCTAATTTACAGAACAATGAATTTTTCCGTAGCCTGGAGAGGACTTCTGCCACATGTTGGTGGTGAGAAGGCAGGTCCTGTGAAAAAATCAATATGTCGTCCAGGTAGACGACGACACATACATATAATAAGTCCCGAAAAATCTCATTGATGAAGCCCTGAAAAACAGCGGGGGCATTACATAGCCCGAAAGGCATTACCAGATATTCGTAATGCCCGTCTCTGGTGTTAAACGCTGTCTTCCATTCGTCACCGGAACGGATTCTGATTAAATTGTAGGCACCACGAAGATCCAACTTAGTAAAAATACGGGCTCCCTTGATGCGGTCAAATAGCTCAGTGATCAACGGAATGGGATACCGATTCTTGATAGTAATGGCCTTGAGTCCACGAAAATCTATACAAGGGCGTAATGATCCATCCTTCTTTTTGACAAAGAAGAACCCAGCTCCAGCGGGCGAGGTGGAAGGTCGAATGAACCCACGCTGGAGGTTCTCCCGTATATATTCAGATGTAGCTTGAGTTTCAGGTAACGAGAGTGGATAGACCCGGCCCCTGGGAGGAGTCTTGCCAGGAAGAAGATCAATCGGACAATCCCAAGAACGATGAGGAGGAAGACGTTCAGACTGAGCTTTATCAAAAACATCGGTAAATGAAGCATATTGAGGAGGGAGTCCCGGTGAAATAGCTGAGATGGAAGCTTGCTGTACCTTGAGAGGAATGACTTGGGAAAGGCAATGATGGTGACATTCAGGCCCCCAAGACATGACTTGAGGGGTGCGCCAGTCAATCTGGGGAGAGTGACACTGAAGCCATGGAAGGCCTAGGACAATCGGACTTGTCGTAACAGGAAGAATTAAAAACGATATCTCTTCATGATGCAGAGCACCAATCTGAAGGGTTACTGGAGACGTACTCTGGGTGATGAGACCGTTGATGAGACGTGATCCATCGATAGCCGTCACAGTAATGGGAGTTTTTAAGGTAATCATTGGTAGAGACCATTGATTAACTAACGATTTGGAAATAAAATTTCCTGCTGCTCCGGAATCAATCAATGCCTGTGACTCAAAGGTTTTGGTAGCAAAGGAAATAGTCACATCAAAAGCGCAGACTTTAGATTTCATAGACGATGGAGAGGACTCCAGGGACCCTAACTTCACCTCTCCAGAACTAGTTAGGGCCTGGCATTTCCCGATCTCTTAGGGCAGGAGCTGAGGACATGAGTGGAATCAGCACAATAGATACAGAGTCTATTCTTGACTCTTCGTTTCCTCTCCTCAGAAGATAACTTGGAACGTCCTATCTCCATGGGAATCACAGCGGGTGACACTGGACGAAATTGAGGGTCAGAGCGAAAAGGTGCTTTAGCAGAAGTCGTTTTCTCAGCCTCTCTTTCACGAAATCTCATATCAACACGATGGCATAGAGAGATCAAATCTTCAAGTGACGAAGGAAGCTCTTGGGTAGTCAGTGCATCTTTAATTTTATCGGAAAGCCCCTGCCAGAAGGCGGCAACTAGGGCTTCAGTGTTCCACTGAAGTTCAGAGGCTAAGATCCTAAATTGAATGACGTACTGGCCTACAGTATGAGATCCTTGTCGCAGACGGAGGATGCTGGAAGCAGCGGAGGTCACACGACCTGGTTCATCGAACACACTTCGGAATGTAGAAATGAATTTGGCACTATCTTGTAATATTGGATCGTTCCTCTCCCACAGAGGGGAGGCCCAAGCCAGGGCTTGTCCTGAAAACAAAGAGATAAGATAGGCCACTCTGGAACGATGGGTAGAAAAATTTTGAGGTTGGAGCTCAAAATGGACTGAACATTGGTTAAGGAAACCCCTACAAGTTTTGGGGTCTCCATCGTACTTTGACGGAGTAGGCAGGTGAAGCGTGGAAGCTATAGACACCTGGGATGGCAATGGGGAAACGGAGGAAAGCACAGGAGCTTCAGTAGTAGCTGTCACAGTCTGTCCAGATGTTCCTTGGGAGGTTAATGACTGATAACACTGAAGTAACAGCTGTTGGCGGGCATCCTGTTGCTCCACACGGCTAACCAGATGTTGCAGCATCTCTTTGGCGGTAGGTTCCACATCTGGGTCTGTCATGGCCTGATCTTACTGTCACGGGCACTAGGAGTCTTTACCCAGGGATCACCAGATGGTAGGCTTACCAGAGCAATGTAGATGGTAATAGGGTACTCTGGTAGCTGGGTGATCACGGAACATGAAATGATGGCCGATGAGATGCTCAGGAAAGTCTATGACTAGCAACACTGGTAATAATGAGGTAATGATACACAAGGAACTGTATGGACAAGGACACGTGAAGGTAGTCAGTGGTCTGCGATAGCAAGTTGTACCACTGCTATAGTGAGGAGGAATGTCCAACAGAAACAAGGAGGTGATGAGAGTCAGCGGTCTGCGGTAGCAAGTTGTACCACTGCTATGTGAGAGGATAATGGAACAGGTGATACCGGAAACAGGGATCAGTGGTCTGACATCAGCAAGTTGTACCACTGAATATATATGTGAGGAGGTGCACGGGGGAAGACTGCAACACAGGATATACACAGGCACCTTATACACGATCCACAGTAATATGCACAATATAGATATATATATATATATAAATGACTGATCAGGTCTGCAATCTAGAAAGTCTCTAGAAGTAGTCCAGCACAATGATAACACAGTCAATGATGGCAATAGACTCAGCGGATAGCAGACTCCAGAGAGAACCAAACACAGTCCAGCAAGATATGCAATACAAAGCACAGTCAATGAGAAGTATGCATACCGTGGTTCAGCAGTAGCAGTCAGATGGGATTGCAGCGGTACCTGAGCGGCTGGATGGGAAGTCCCTGGATAGGTGAAGCAGCGGTCTAGCAGGTGCAGCGCACCGGTGAGTAGACCAACAGGGACACGAATCCACAGGAGTCAGCAACACGTGAAACTGGACTCATAGGGGACCCAGGAGAATGGAGATGATCCAGCAGAGGGTAGTAGATGAGATACAAATCCAATGCTGACAGGAGGGTAGAGACCAGTGGAACACGTGAAGGCGTGGAGAGTGGATCAGCAGGAGATGGACGATAGCGTTGACCACCGCAGCAGGACTCAGCGGCACACGGAGGTAACCAGTAGCAACCACAGGAACCAACAGCGATGGGAAACAGGAGTGCAGCGCAGGGCAGGAGCTGTTGATCACGAAGTGTAGCAGATGGTAATGAAAGCGGCAGTCTCGAGGAAGTCACAGCAAAGATGAGATGAGACTGTAGTGCACGGAGGCAGCGGATAGTAATCAGCTGGCAGTCACGATGTTGAACACAGGCGAGTTGCAAGCAGGAGACTGTAGTGCACAGAGGCAGCGGATAGTAGTCAGCTGGCAGTCACGATGTTAAACACAGGCGAGTTGCAAGCAGGAGACTGTAGTGCACAGAGGCAGCGGATAGTAATCAGCTGGCAGTCACAATGTTGAACACAGGCGAGTTGCAAGCAGGAGACTGTAGTGCACGGGCAGCGGATAGGAATCAGCAAACAGACTTGATGAGAAGCAGGTGAGTGAGGTAAAAGCTGGAGTGCACGGAGGCAGCGGATAGCAATGAGCAAACAGTCACATTGATATAAAATAACGTTGAAGTGGTTTTAGAAGACTGTAGTGCACGGAGGCAGCGGATAGGAATCAGCAAACAGTCATGATGATACAGTTGATGGTAGAAGTGGTATGGAACCACAGTAGTAGAAGTGGTTTGGAAACCACAGGAATCAGCAGTGCTGAATACACGAGTAATACAGGAACACCTTCAGAGACTCATGAGGAATGAGACTCCAAGATCAGGCAACGTGGTGGTGACCACAGGTGCTTAATATAGGGAGGTTGCCTGATCTGCCAATTAAGTTAAAGGGGTATACACTGAAGTATAGAAAAGGGCTGCGCATGCGCAGACCCTCAGGATGGTGGACGGCCACGGTTCCTAAATGTCCGGGAAGAGGCACTCACGGTCCGGTGAGTGACAATCTCCTCCAACTGTTAGACTTTTAAAGTGAAGGATGCACTCTTTTCTTCCTCTCCGGCTTCAATATCACATATATTCGAATTTAAAAAGAAAATAAACAGGATCTAGCATGATATAGTTTCAAATTCCAAGCATTTATTAAAAATTACACATAAAATCATCAGTAGTGTGTAAATACTCCTACCAGAACTCAAGTTTTCAGCGCATATAGTGTAAGGGTCAGATGTAAAAGTCCCGGGATGACTCTCTCCACTTTTATGTCCCGAACTGATATCTAGTAAGGCTCTCCACACACTCTCAAGGATCAGTCTTATCGTCCCAACGCGTTTCAACCGTCTAGCAGTCTTTATCAAGGAGATAAGACTGATCCTGAAGACCGTGGCTATTTAAACCGGATATAGCCAATCCAAAACTATCATCAATAAAATACATAATATCATATGCACATAGATCACAGAACATATACATAAGAATAAAAACACATATGATACTTGCAAGAGAATGTAATGAGTAAGTATTCGCTAATTCTTTCTGTTTCACGTGGCATACGGCTTGGAAACCATAGTAACCAGACCGGATGTGTCATATCGGAATAAGGGAAAAAAGCATAGTAGATACGTTTCAGATGTTTACAATGGGCCATGTACTAGTAAATGACATATCGGCAAGAGCACTGATATATTAAATGTGTGAAATCACACATTGTCACAAAACAAATACTTGATAGTAGGAAACTGCCAAATTGCTAGGTGAGTGTTGGCTAGTTGCCGTTATTTTGTGTAATATACGGCTTCACGACTAAATTAAACACACCGGATATGCCGTATCTTCATGCAGAAAATAACATGGTGGATGCGTTTCAGGTGTCACTCACATTGGAACGCAGAATCATAAACAAACTGCAAATGAAGTATCGGCAAGAGCGTTCATATATAAGACATATACAATGTACATCATATCTACTTGGTCATGAGGTATTAAACATAATTATGCATAATTGTGATACAAATTGCTAGTATACAATATGTCAATATAGAATCTTAAAGAAAACATTTTATTTCGAAATCCTTATTCAGTCCCTGTGGAATCAAACTATTTAACTTAAAAATCCACTTCATCTCCATCTGGGACAATTTTGTGTCTATAGACCTATACCTCCAGGTAGGTTTGATTGTGTCGATGCCTAAAAAATGAATAATGTCTTTTTCACTGCAAGAATGGTGTGTCTTAAAATGGGCAGATAGTGAATGGGTTTCCAAACCTTTTTTAATATTATAGAGATGTTCATTCATCCTTACTTTCAACATTCTGGAAGTCTTACCTACATAGGTTAAGCCACACTTACATGTAATCAAATATATAACATTAGTAGAATGACATGTAATGAATTCCCGTATGGCAAAAGTCTGATCATTAACTGTAAATTCCGTGGTTTTACTTTTGGGATTGTTACCAGGTGTGGATCTACACATCTGGCAGCTCCCACATCTATAAAATCCTTTGTTTTTAATGGTACCTACTTGTGATGTTTGATTAGGAAGAACACATATAACTAAATGGTCCTTCAGATTAGAAGATTTTTTATAAACAAATTTGGGCTTAGTAGGAAGAATGTCTGTCAGAATATTATCTTTTAACAAGACATTCCAATGTTTACAAAATACATGTTCTATTTGTTTGTAATCCTTATTGAATTTGGTAATAAACAGAACCTCCTTATTATCTTTTAACTGTTGTTTTTTTTTTAATATATCAAATCCTTCCTATTCATCTCTAGAACCCTGGATTGGGCAGCTTCTAGTGATTTTTTGTCATATCCCTTCTGTAGAAAATTGGACTTCATGTCTTCTAACTGATGGAGGAAAACCTCCTGTTCTGTATAATTCCTTTTTAGTCTTAGAAACTGGCTGTATGGGATACCATCCAACCAGTTTCTATGATGTTGGCTATCCTTATAGATATAGGAATTAACATCTGTGGGCTTTCTATAACATCTGGTATGGACATCTCCATGTTTGATGTATATCTCCAGATCCAGAAAGCACACAGAGCTTGTACTACTATTAAAGGTGAATGTAATATTCCAGTCATGTTCATTAAGATTATCACAGAAAAAATTCAAGGTGTCTACACTACCTCTCCATATAAACAAGATGTCATCATTATATCTTTGCCAGGATACCAGGTCCGCCCCAAGTGTGATGTTTTGCTGTTCCCAATATGCCATAAATAAATTGGCATAGCTTGGGGCAAACCTGGTACCCATAGCTGTCCCTTTCTTCTGGAGATAGAAATCCCCTTGAAAATAAAAGTAGTTATTCTGTAAAATGAACTGGATACCCTTTATGATAAAAGATTTTAAATTTTCAGAATAATTTGAAGTATTCAAAAAGAAATTTATAGCCTCCACTCCCTTTTTATGGTCAATGATGGTATACAAAGATGAAATATCTGCTGTAACCAATATCCACCCATCTTGCCATTTTAAAGTATCCAGATGTCTTAAGACATCCTTGGTGTCTTTAAGAAACAAAGGATTTTTTATCACCAAGGGCTGTAAGTAGAAATCAATAATAGCAGAGAGATTAGATGTAATGCTATTAATCCCTGAGATGATGGGACGACCAGGCGGGTTGACCAAACTCTTATGAATTTTGGGCAACACATATATATAAGGAGTGATAGGGTCCTTAACCTTAAGGAACTTGAATTGATCCTTGTCTAATGTATCTTCTGAAAATTCCATTAGAAATTGTTCAAAGTCTTTCTTAATTCTAAACGTCGGATCATTATTAAGTTTTAAGTAGGTATTCTCATCACCCAACTGTCTTTTAATTTCCAGAACATAGTCATCATGATTCATGATGACTAGTCCTCCCCCTTTATCCGAGGGTTTAATAATAATGTTACAATCTTTCTGATGGTCTAATAGAGCCTTTTTTTCTTTAAAAGAAATATTGGAAATATGATGTTTATTCTTCTTTTTATTTGAAATTTTCCTAAGATCATCTAGCACTAATTTCCCAAATGTTTCCACATAAGGGCCCTTAACATGAGTCGGATAAAAATCTGATTTATTTTTGAAGACTTTTTTGCCTTCACAAATATTCTGAGACGTCCCTGGTGGATTGTCATCCACAGAGCTAATTGTCTTATTAATTTTAGAAAATTTCTTTAAAGACAATTTTCTCAGAAATTTATGAGTATCAATAAGATCTCAAAATCATCAACTTTAGCTGTTGGGGAGAATATTAAGCCTCTTTTTAATAGAGATATTTCACTATCAGACAGAACTTTCGAACTAAGATTTTTATTCCCCTCTTTTTCCCCATTTGGTTTTAGTTACCTTTTTTTGGGGCTGAGAGTAATCAGAAATCTTTAATATAATCTGTTTCTCCTCTGTTTCTAAAATTTTGGTGTTCTCCGTTCCCTTCTTTCCCATCCTAAAAAAGTAGGAGAATCATTCTCTATGTTTCTGAGAGGTTCATATCTATTTACATAAAAAGAATCATAATCTCTCTTTTTATAGTTGTAATTTCGATAAGTATTATATGGTTTATCTTTGAATCTTTCTTCATACTCAAATTTATTCTCATTACAAAGTGTAATCAAATTTTTTTGGTGGATATTTGGGAATGTTCTTTTTAGGTCCATTGTTTTCTTTATTTTGTTTATTTTGAACTTTGTGAGTTTTCTTGGGAACCTCTTTCAATAATGAGATAGAGGAGACCTCATGGTTAAGATCTTTATCTCTCATAATTTTTTTTCTGTTTTTTGACCATCAAGCTCTTAGTATTCCTTTTTAATTTTTCTTCAATTTCATCAATATTTGCTTGTACATCTTCAAGATCTCTAAATGGATTAATTAGACTTTGTAGACAGAAAATCTCATCATTTAACTTCCTAAGAGCTGTCCTTCTTTCTTCTAATATTAACTTAATAAGTGAAAAAGAACATTGTTGTAAGATCAATGACCATTTTCTTTTAAAATCTACTGATGCTGAATCAAATGAAGGTAATTTATTAATTTGTAGACCTTTCGGAATGAGTAGATTGGCCATATATTGTTCTAAGGTGACTATTTCCCACCAAAGTTTATTTTCCTTTATTAGGATTTTCTCAAATTTTTTGAAAACTGACTCTAAGTCCTCAACCATTAATTCCACTATAGTGTTTTCTCTATTAAAAACTTCAGAAATTAAATCTGTTTTTGAATTCCGATGGGAAAACATAGTACAGCCGCAATAATGGAAAATGTATACCAAGGTAATGCTTAATAAATAAAAATCACTAATACAGTGCTCTATGATCCTAAATGCAGCCAAAATCCTGAAGTATGGGTATACACCTTAAAATCTAAGATAACAAAATGATATCAGAACATTTGGCGCTAAATAGTTCTCATGGAAAACAAGTCCAAATCACATTCATACAGAATAATATGCACTTGATATTAAAATGCACTTGACAATGAAATCATAAGAATACACTTAATATGAAATCAGTTCATATAACACTCTTCATCCTGTAATTATTCCATAGTGCAGATGGTTTACTTCAATATTTGGTGCACCTTCCCATCACCTTCGTGATATTAATATAAGATGGACTCCTACCAGATCGCTGGATAATGTAGGCCTGTAGAATATTACAAGGATCTCCTCCAACTGTTAGACTTTTAAAGTGAAAGATGCACTCTTTTCTTCCTCTCCGGCGTCAATATCACATATATTCGTATTTAAAAAGAAAATAAACAGGATCTAGCTGTTAGGAACCCCTCCAGCCGGCACAACACAACCCGGAGTCTACTCTCCCAGTCAGGTGTTCACTGGAGCCCCTGATGGTGGGGACAGACTGGGCTGCAGACTGACAGAGGGTCGTGAGGTGTGTACCGGCTGGGGAGAACCCAGGCAAGAAGAGTCAGGTCCACGCAGAGGTCAAAGGCCGGCAGCAGGTAACAGTAACGATGAACAAGCTGAAGTCAGAGGTCACAGGCAAAGAAGCAGAACGGGTAAATGAGCCAAGGATCAGGGTCACAGGAAACACAAGCGAAGTCCAATACAAAGCCAAGGGTCATACACGGGAAGTCAAAACGTAGGTACAGGATACAGGAACGGGAACAAGCAGGTCAGCAGACTGGAGCACAGAAGCTATAACCGGCATTGAGGTAGCAGACCTCATTGCCTTAAGTAGTCAGCCCATCCAATCAGAGCCTAGCTCTGATTATCCTCAGCCTTGCCCCTAGATAATTAGGCACCAGGTGTAGTTTTCTTTGAGCGCATGCGCCTGGCTTCTCCCCGCCGGGACGTAGCGCTGCAGCGTCTACCCGTTGCCCCGGCAACGGCCGAATCATAGGCGGCAGCGATGTCCCGGTCGCCATAGCGACGGACGGGACGCAGGTAGGAGAGTCGCGGTGGCTGGGCACCGCCACGGCTCGTAACAGTACCCCCCCCCTTGAGAAGGGGTCGAGGGACCCCGACATCCCGGTTTTCTTGGGAATCTTTTGAAGAATTCCTTAAGTCTTCCGGGGGCATGAAGTTGTCTCCGCGGAACCCAAGCCCGCTCTTCTAGTCCGCGGTTCCTCCATTGTACCAAAAAATGCACCTGTCCTTGCACTTTTTTGAAATCCAGGATTTCTTGAACACTGTATCTCTGTGGCTTGCTTGAAGACTGGGCTTGAACTGGATAAAGCACTGGCTTCAACAGAGAACAATGAAAAGTGTTTGGAATTCTTAACGAGCCTGGAATTTTTAACCTAAATGCGACGGGGTTCACCTGCTTGATGATAAGAAACGGCCCGATGAACTTAGGGCCCAATTTCCTGCAAGGTTGTCTGAGCCTGATATTTTTCGTAGACAGCCAGACTTTCTGGCCAACCTTATGGGAGCAGGCGGTACGTTGTCGGTCCGAAAAAATTTTTGCAACAAGTGAGGCTTGTTTTAAAGATGAATGTACCTTCCTCCAGATAACTCTGAGATCCCTGGCAGTGGAACGGATCTCCTGGATATCAACGGACTGGAGTGAATACAAAGAGTTAGATCTGGGGTGGAAACCATAATTGCAAAAAAACGGAGAGGTTTTGGTGGATGAGTGACAGGAGTTGTTACAGGCAAATTCTGCCCAGGGCAACAAGGAGGACCAGTTGTCATGGAACTCCGATATGTAGCATCGCAAGAACTTCTCCAAGGACTGGTTAACCCTTTCAGTCTGCCCATTTGACTGAGGGTGGTATGCAGATGATAAACTGACCTTGATTCCCAGGAGGGTACAGAATGATCTCCAGAACTGCGCTATGAACTGGGAACCCCGATCAGAGACAATGTCTGTAGGGAGTCCATGGAGGCGGAAAATGTGTTGAATGAACAAGACGGCCTAATCTCGAGCAGTAGGAAGCCTAGTGAGTGGAATGAAATGCGCCATCTTGCTGAACCGGTCTACCACGACCCAAATGGTATTGTGTCCCGCAGAGGGTGGCAGATCGACTATAAAGTCCATGGACAGATGTGTCCAAGGTTTAGCAAGGGCGGTCAATGGAACTAACTGACCTACCGGGCGAGTCCTGGGAACTTTGTTCCTGGCACAAACTTCACAGGACTGGACGTGACTCTTGACGTCAGCAGACAGAGACGGCCACCATACAGTACGGGAAAGGATTTCCAGTGTTTTGTAGACTCCAGGATGCCCAGCAGTCCGACTGTTGTGTGCCTCAGCAAGGACTGTCTTCCGTAGATGAACTGGGACAAACAAACATCCTACCGGAGTGTTATCAGGAGCCAACCTCTGGAACCTTTGTAAGGTACAGCTCAAATCTTGAGTTAATCCGGCATGAATCATAGACACAGGAACAATAGGCTCTGGGCAGGTGACCGGAGCATGATGTGCCAGGAAACTTCTAGACAGGGCATCCGCTTGAATATTTTTAGAACCAGGACGATAGGAGATAATAAAGTTGAACCGAGTGAAGAACAGCGACCACCGAGCCTGTCGGGGGTTCAGACGTTTGGCTGACTGTATATACTGCAGGTTCTTATGATCCGTTATAACGGAGATCTGGTGTGCAGCGCCTTCCAACCAGTGTCGCCATTCCTCAAAGGCCCATTTAATTGCCAGCAATTCTCGGTTTCCTACGTCATAGTTGGTTTCCGCTGATGAGAACTGACGGAAAAAAAGGCACAGGGATGTAAGCGGTGGGTCTGGGGGTCTTTTTGTGACAAGATGGCCCCAGCACCGACGTCAGAAGCATCTACCTCAAGAACAAACGGTATCCTAGGATCCGGATGTCTGAGAACCTGAGCAGACACAAAAGCTTTCTTCAGGGTTTTGAATGCATTTATTGCCTGTTGTGACCAAACAGTTGGATCACCTCCTTTGCGGGTTAAGGTGACGATAGGAGCCAGGATATCAGCAAAGCCGCCAATAAACCTCCTGTAGTAATTGGCGAAACCCAGGAATCTCTGGACCGCCTTGAGGTTATTCGGTTGTATCCAATCCAGAATGGCTTGGACCTTGGCTGGGTCCATGGAGAAACCTTCTGAGGAGATTATATAACCGAGGAAGGATACCTTCTGGACCTCGAACTCGCATTTCTCGAGTTTAGCGTAGAGGTGATGTTCCCGTAATTTCTGTTGGATTTGTCTGACATGACCCTGGTGCACAGACAATGATTTAGAATATATGAGGATGTCATCTAAATAGACAACAACAAAGTGTCCCAGGAACTCATGTAACACCTCATTAATCAAATCCTGGAATACGGCAGGAGCATTACTAAGACCAAACGGCATGACCAGGTATTCGTAATGGCCTGAGAGCGTGTTGAATGCCGTCTTCCACTCATCACCTGCTCTAATACGTATGAGATTATAGGCCCCACGAAGATCAATTTTTGTGAAGATGGTGGCTCCTCTTAATTGGTCAAAAAGAACGGAGATGAGGGGAAGGGGATAGGTGTTCTTAACCGTAATAAGGTTCAGCCCTCGATAATCGATACAGGGTCTGAGTCCACCGTCCTTCTTGGGTACGAAGAAACACCCTGCACCTACTGGGGACTTGGATGGCCTGATGAAGCCCTTCTCCAAGTTTTCGTCAATATACTCCTGCATGGATTTGGTCTCTGGACCGGAGAGAGGATACAAGCGTCCCTTGGGTAATTTAGAGCCCGGAATGAGCTCAATGGCACAGTCGAAATTGCGGTGCGGGGGTAGTGTGTCAGCAGCCTTTTTGGAGAAAACATCCCAGTAGTCATGATACTGAGAAGGGAGCTGCTCCGGAATAGACTGAATAATACGTAGAGGTAGTGTCAAGCAAGACTGTGTACAATGGGGGCTCCACTGGACAATTTCTCCTTTTGCCCAATCCATGACGGGGTTATGGCAGGATAGCCAAGGGTGGCCCAGAATTAAAGGAACCGACGGACATTCGATAAGACGTAAGACTATGGATTCCGAATGGAGAGCGCCAATGTTCAACTGTAGTGGTGGGGTCTCCCAAGTAATCTTGCCGCCTGGCAACGGACTACCATCTAAGCCACATACCGTAATGGCAGATTGGAGTTTAATCCGCGGAATCCCAGCAGAGCGGGCAAACTCGATGTCAAAGGAAGTTGCCAGCAGCTCCACTGTCAATGAAGGCTGATAGTTTCGTAGAACGAGCACTGAACGTGAGCTGTGCAGGGACCAATAGTGCATTTTTCGGGGAAACGATCTGCAACCCTAAGTGAACTTTCTCCTCGTTCCTTAGGCATGCTCGTCCCGACTTGTTTGGGCAAGAACGGGAGAAATGGCCCCTTGTGCCACAATACAAACATAAGCCTTGTGACCGTCTCCTGTCTCTTTCTTCAGAGGGAAGACGATATGCTCCCAATTGCATTGGTTCCTCACCAACCTGGGAGATAGGAACGAAGGCGGATGGAGGTGATGCTGTTTCCTTTTCAGTTTTCCGCTCCTTATATCTCCTGTCAATTTTAATGGAGAGGTGCATCAGATCCTCCAGAGAGCTAGGAGACGGGTATTGCACCAAAGAATCTTTAATCTGTTCGGATAGGCAGACACTGAACTGACTACGTAAGGCAGGGTCGCTCCATCCACTATCAGGTGACCATCTACGGAAGTCAGCGCAATATTCTTCTGCCGACCGTCGGCCTTGTTTCAAAGACCGTAGATGAGCTTCCGCGGAGGCCACTCGATCCGGGTCATCATACAGTAGACCCAATGCCTCAAAGAAGGAGTCTAGGGACTGCGTGACAGGACTGGTCTGTGGCAAAGAAAACGCCCAGGACTGGGGGTCACCCTGTAGAAGGGAAATAGTAATCCCAACTCTTTGCTGCTCTGAACCGGAGGAGCGGGGTCTCATCCGAAAATAGAGCTTGCAGCTCTCCCTGAAGTTCCGAAACAGGGTTCTATTTCCGGAGAACCGATCCGGTAGGAACCCCTCCAGCCGGCACAACACAACCCGGAGTCTACTCTGCCAGTCAGGTGTTCACTGGAGCCCCTGATGGTGGGGACAGACTGGGCTGCAGACTGACAGAGGGTCGTGAGGTGTGTACCGGCTGGGGAGAACCCAGGCAAGAAGAGTCAGGTCCACGCAGAGGTCAAAGGCCGGCAGCAGGTAACAGTAACGATGAACAAGCTGAGGTCAGAGGTCACAGGCAAAGAAGCAGAACGGGTAAACGAGCCAAGGATCAGGGTCACAGGAAACACAAGCGAAGTCCAATACAAAGCCAAGGGTCATACACGGGAAGTCAAAACGTAGGTACAGGATACAGGAACGGGAACAAGCAGGTCAGCAGACTGGAGCACAGAAGCTATAACCGGCAATGAGGTAGCAGACCTCATTGCCTTAAGTAGTCAGCCCATCCAATCAGAGCCTAGCTCTGATTATCCTCAGCCTTGCCCCTAGATAATTAGGCACCAGGTGTAGTTTTCTTTGAGCGCATGCACCCGGCTTCTCCCCGCCGGGACGTAACGCTGCAGCGTCTACCCGTTGCCCCGGCAACGGCCGAGTCATAGGCGGAAGTGATGTCCCGGTCGCCATAGCGACGGACGGGACGCAGGTAGGAGAGTCGCGGCGGCTGGGCACCGCCGCGGCTCGTAACACTAGCGTGATATAGTTTCAAATTCCAAGCATTTATTAAAAAATACACATAAAATCATCAGTAGTGTGTAAATACTCCTACCAGAACTCAAGTTTTCAGCGCATATAGTGTAAGGGTCAGATGTAAAAGTCCCGGGATGAGGCTCTCCACACACTCTCAAGGATCAGTCTTATCGCTCAACGCGTTTCAACCATCTAGCGGTCTTTATCAAGGAGATAAGACTGATCCTGAAGACCGTGGCTATTTAAACCGGATATAACATCCTCATTAGCGTCCTTGTCGCCTACACAAATCTCCCACTCATCCTCTTCTATTTCCAAAGTGGCATCCTCAATTTGTGTATCACCGGCTACACTCGGGCTGTTAAGGCACACATCATCAGAACTGCTGAAAGGGTCCCTCTTTATGGATACACTAACAGAATGCTCACGATTAGACATCCCACTGTTGGATGGACTCTCCACAGGGATTGGTGTCATTTGTGATTCAGAGCAAACATTATCCTCTAATGCCTTACTGTTATCTTGCAGCTTGGCTTTGACGCGTAACAGTAGTTGTGCACCACTTGTAGGCTCGGTAACATTTTTTGATCTGCCACTAATAGACAAAGGTGTAGAATGGCATGTTGGCAATTTTTTTTTTTTATCGGCACTTAACTTTTCCTCAGTTACACTTCTTTTTCGCTTCAGCGCGGTAAAAAAAATTTTGGTGTGTGTTTTTTTGACTGATTTCAAAATACTGTGTAGTTTGACATCGCCTTTCCCAGATGACGTACTGGGAGCACTACCATCAGGACTGGTGACAGAACCTGGTTGCAGATTCTGCTCATATGTGGACTGCTTTGAATCCATTATGAGCCCAAAGCACTTGTAGTGCTACAAATTGTTTTAGATACTGCTGACAAATATGACTTTTGACAGCCAGAAATATTAATGCAAAAGAATGGGGGACACCCCAAAAGCACTTGGTAGTTTTAAATATTATTTTTTTAGACTGCTGACAAACAGGACTCTTGACAGCCAGAAATATTAATGCAAAAGAATGGGGGACACCCCAAAAGCACTTGGAGTGCTAAATATAATTTTTTGAGACTGCTGACAAACAGGACCTTTGACAGCCAGAAATATTAATGCAAAAGAATGGGGGACAGCCCAAAAGCACTTGGAGTGCTAAATATTATTTTTTTAGACTGCTGACAAACAAGACTTTTGACAGCCAGAAATATTAGTGCAAAAGAATGGAGGACACCCCAAAAGTACTTTCTATGGGGAGACGTATGTGGGGTTAGACGTGTGTGATTTCTACACTAAGTGGGATTTTCTCACAAAGTGGACGAAAATGCACAGTTAGACAACACAGTTGGACAAACATTGGACTACATTTGACTTGATTTAACTCCCAGCAATAAGCAGCATCTGCCACAGCCTATTTCAGCACTACTTGTCTATTTATATGGAAGACTGCTAAGAGGTAATTCTTAAAATACCCTTGCTTTTTGCTTTTACCCCCTTTTTTCACAATGTTTCACAAATTGCTTTTCGTAGTCTCATTTCATGGCATGATCTTTAGGACTGTGTCATCTTTCACCCCTCCACCAACACACAAATTTGTTCATATTGCACCTGCATTACTCCACTCACCTCTATTTAACACCCATGAACTGTTGTCCTATTTATTATCTCTAACAAGTACAGCCTCCACCTGTCGCCAGAAAATAAAAGGCCACACATCTTACAATCCCCTTGCCTATCTTTCGCTCACTCTGCTTCTATTAGCTGGTGATATATCACCTAATCCAGGTCCCCCACACTCCTCACACACACATACATCAGAACACTACCGTTCTATAGCAAACCTCAAACACATCACCTGTCTACCCTCTCTTCCAAAGTCCTTTAAATGTGCCCTTTGGAATGCACGATCTGTTTGTAACAAACTTACCTCCGTTCATGATCTCTTCCTCTCAAAAAACCTCAACCTTCTGGCAATAACAGAAACATGGCTCATGCAATCAGACACTGCCTCACCTGCAGCACTTTCACATGGTGGCCTCCATCTCACCCACACCTCCAGACCTGAAGGCAGACAAGGAGGTGGGGTTGGACTACTTCTCTCCCCACAGTGCACATACACAGTTCTACCAAATGTCCCATCACTCACGTTCACCTTTTGAAGTACATGCTATTCGCATTTTTAATCCATTCTCCCTACGTGTTGCGGTGATCTATCGTCCCCCTGGAGCACACCAACAATTTATTGAGGATTTCTCTGCATGGCTCCCTCACTTCTTATCTTCAGACATCCCCACCATCATCATGGGTGACTTCAACATCCCCATTGATAACCCACCTTCCAAAGCTGCTTCCAAACTACTCTCTCTAACATCCTCACTTGACCTCTCCCAGTGGATTGAATCATCTACTCATAAGGATGGCCACTGCCTTGATCTTGTTTTCTCTAGACTATGCTCAGTTTCTAACTTTATTAATACACCCTTCCCCCTCTCGGATCATCACCTTATCAGCTACACTCTCACCCCCACTGCTCTAACCTCTCTACTGTCTAACTCAACCAAGCCTCCTCATACTCGTAGAAATCTGAATTCTATTAATCTTCAACAATTTTCCACCTCTCTCCAACACCTTCTCTCCCCTATCTCTACATTCTCATCCCCTGAGATGGCAGTACCTCATTTTCACCTAACCTTAGCAACGGCCCTTGATCAAGTGGCTCCAGCGACACTTCATACTACACGTCGACTTCGATGTCAACCGTGGCACACCAAAGCAACACGAAATCTTCAAAAACTGTCCCGTAAAGCAGAACGTCACTGGCGTAAATCTCGAAGCTCTAATGACTTCTTCACATATACTTCTGTCTACCACTCCTATCGAAATGCTCTGGACACTGCAAAACAAACATACTTTCAATCTCTTATCTATGCTCAGGCTTCTAACCCCAAACGCCTTTTCAATACATTTAATCATCTTCTCAATCCTCCCACCCCGAACCCTCCATCTACTATCAGTGCTCAGGATCTTGCTACCTACTTCAAGGACAAGATTGATAAGATCAGACTAGAAATGGTATCCTCTTCCTCAACAAGCCATCAGCTCATTTCCTTCCCACTACCCTCTGACACCCTCTCTTCATTTGACCCCACAAATGAAGAGGAAATTTCTACGCTCTTCTTATCTTCCTACTCTACCTCCTGTCCTCTTGATCCTATTCCCTCGCAAATTGGTAGATCCCTGTCTTCTGTGCTCATTTCACCTCTAACTCAAATCTGTAATCTCTCACTCTCTACTGGCATCTTTCCATCACTATACAAGCATGCAGTGATTACTCCTATTCTAAAAAAACAAAACTCCGACCCAAACTCTCTCTCAAATTACCGTCCCATCTCTCAGCTCCCTTGCCCCTCCAAGCTTCTAGAGAGACTTGCCTACACTCGCCTCACACGCTTTCTTTCCGCAAACAACCTGTTGGATCCTCTTCAGTCAGGCTTTCGTTCTCAACACTCCACAGAGACTGCGCTGACCAAGGTTGTTAATGATCTAATCACTGCTAAGACTGAACGCCATTACTCTCTCCTAATTCTCCTTGATCTCTCGGCTGCATTTGACACAGTTGACCACTCTCTTCTCATACAAACGCTGCAATCCCTAGGTCTTCAAGACACAGTTCTATCCTGGTTCTCATCTTACCTTTCTAATCGCTCTTTCACTGTTAATTTCTCTGGAGCCACATCTGCTCCGCTTCCCCTATCAGTTGGAGTACCACAAGGCTCGGTGCTAGGTCCTCTGCTGTTCTCTATCTATACCGCTTCTCTTGGAAATCTAATAAGTTCCTTTGGCTTTCAGTATCATCTCTATGCGGATGATACCCAAATCTATCTATCCTCTCCTGATATCTCGACATCTGTGTTGTCCCGTGTAACTGACTGTCTTTCTGCCATTTCATCTTGGATGTCCTCTCGTCAACTCAAACTTAATCTTTCTAAAACAGAGTTAATAATATTCCCACCCGCCAACAAGAGCATACCTGACATTTCTATCTCTGTTGATAACATGACCATAAATCCCACCCCACAAGCTCGCTGCCTAGGTGTAATCCTTGATTCACGCCTATCCTTTGTTCCCCACATTGACTCTATATCTAAATCATGTTACATACATCTAAAGAACATTTCCAGAATCCGCACATATCTCACACAAGACACTGCTAAAACCTTAATTCATGCACTAATCATCTCCCGCATTGACTATTGCAATTCCCTCCTTACTGGTCTTCCCAAAAACAGACTCAAACCCCTAAAATCTATTTTGCATGCTTCGGCAAGACCGATTTTCCTTGCAAATAGCTATTCCTCTGTTGAATCACTCTGTATGTCTCTACACTGGCTGCCTGTCTTCTACCGAATCCAATATAAAATACTTTTACTAACCTACAAGGCCATCAACAAAGCTGCACCAACATACATCTCCTCTCTTGTCTCAAAATATCTCCCAACTCGGCAACTCCGTTCTGCAAAAGATCTGCGTCTCTCATCCACCCTCATTACATCCTCCCATTCCCGGTTACAGGACTTTTTTCGGGCTGCACCCACTCTATGGAACTCTCTCCCTCGCACAATAAGACTCTCCTCTGTTCTACAAACTTTCAAGCGTTCTCTGAAAACCTACCTATTCAGACAAGCGTATAATATTCCTCAACCACCATCTTAACCTCACTACCTTTAGCCTGTTACACAATTTCACACAAGACAACTACCCCCGGACCAACATTATTGTGTGACAGGATCATTTAGCTTATGAGTCACCCTACCTTTGCAGTCTGGCTGGGCCAAGATGCAAAATGTATAATTAACCTCATGTGTCAATCTCCCATTGTCCCATAGATTGTAAGCTTGCGAGCAGGGCCTTCTCACCTCTTTGTCTGTTTTACCCAGTTTGTTTATTAGTTTATTACATTTGTCCCCAATTGTAAAGCGCTACGGAATATGTTGGCGCTATATAAATAACTGATGATGATGATGATGATGATGATGAGTGCTAAAAAATATTTTTTGAGACTGCTGACAAACAGGTCTTTTGACAGCCAGAAATATTAATGCAAAATAATGGGGGACACCCCAAAAGCACTTGGGAGTGCCAGAAACTGCACAAAAAAGCCCTCCTCTATCCTCCTCTTACTGCAGTAACAACTGGTATTAAGATTACAATGGTATTGCATACAAACAATAATGTGTCCAAATACTGATCTGTCCCTGCGCTGATCTAGCCAGTGTGACCTAACCCGGCTCTCTCCCTCTGTCAAATGGCGATGGATTGCTGTGGAGACTGGTATTTATGCTTTTCAAATCTCGCGAGAACCGAGCTCAGAAAAACGAATATGTCACAATGACGTTTTGCCTCGATTTAGAATCCGTATGGGCGGGAGAGTACCGAGCGTGCTCGGATAGGCAAAGTTCGGTAGGATTCGGATCTCGGAGAATCGAGCCCGCCCATCCCTAGCCTACTTGATCATTTTTTGGCTGCATAGATAACATCAGTTATAGCAGACATTAATTTGATCGTTTGATCATTTTACAAGGTATATATGGGATTAGATTAGATTGTATATTTGGGGTTCCCTTTTGTCTCATTCCGCTCCCTAGTGCACCCGATATTCTACTTTTATATTTAACACACAGTCCCTCCTAAAATTAACCTCTTCCATGATTTTCTACCGTGTTAGAGCTTCCAGCTGTCCCTCACTTCCTGCCCCTTCCTTCTTACTCTCCCATGTGTCCGCAATAATTTCTCCCCATGTACGCGAGGCACAATTTAAGAACTGTTCCTTTGGTGACGGTCCATGTAATCCCTGCAGATTGACAGGCCGGAGGGAAATGTTATCTTGGCAGTGTGGCCCAGGCCTGTCACATTAGAAGTCATTTGTTAATTAAAAAAAATGTATATGCTGCTTTCTGCATTCATGTTCTGGGTTGATTTAGGTGTAAGTATATGTGCACCTGTCATAAACATGGCGCAAATGTTACTAACACAGAGCCGGACCTATCTTTTGCAATCAGCTTATGGACGTAAATATGCTATTTTCGCACTTTGTATAAATCTGGTCCATATGCTGCTAAAGTAAGTGGCTCAGCATATGGCATAACTTGGTAGTCCAGAGACCTTTAAGCATACATTGACAAAAAGCTTGTATTTGGACTTCACCCTCTCTGTCAGTATCTGCATTAGAGAAAAATGATTTTATCATACAATGGTGAAAGTCTTGTACTTCTCATGAGTTTCTCAAAAAAAATGCTTCTACTCCTATCAAAATACTTTTGGCAAATAATATACTTATCTGCTCCTAAGCTTCTACCTCAACTGCCTCTTTAATACAGTTAGATCTCTTCTTAACCCTCTGATCACCATCACTCCCCAAGATCTTTCTTCCGGCTTCGGGGACAAGATTGACAAGATCCGAAATGAAATGCATTAACTTCCCCAAGCATCAACCTGCTCAAATTCATTTCCTTCCCTTCTCTTTATTTTATCCCACAAAAGAGGAAGTTTCTATTCTATTCTTCTCTTCATACTCTACTACATGAACAATCGACCCTATCTCCAAACAAATCAGTTGAGTACTGTCTACTGTGCTCAGATCAGTATTAAATGATATGTGTATTCTCCCTCTTTCTCTCTCTCTGCAGATCTATTTCTATTGTTATTCAGGCATGTAGTTATTAACCCAATTCTGAGAAAAACAAATTTTGACCCAAATTCTCTTTCAGATTACCATACCATCTCTCAATTACCATGCCCCTCTAAGCTTCTCAAGAAACTTGACTATACTTACCACATATACTTCTTTTCCTCACACAACCTATTTGACCCTCTTTAGTAAGTGCTCAACACTCCAGAGACTGCGCTGACTAAAATGGTCAATGATTTGAGGCCTGCTTACTCTAAAAGTCACTAATCACTGCTAATTCTCCTGGCCATTTCAGCTGCATTTCACATTGCTGACCACTCACCTCTCATACAAAAGCTACTTTCCATAAGCCTTCAGGATATGGTCCTATCCTGGCTCTCATCCTACTTAAGAAGCCACTCCTTTAGTGTTTGTTTCTTTTGACCCATATCCTCTCCACTTCTTCTATCAATTGAAGTACTGCAACAATCGGTGCTAGGCCCTCTCCTCTTCTCTATTTGTGCCACATCTCATTGAAAACTAATAAGTTCTTTGGATTTCAGTATGACCTGTATGGCAATGATACATAAATTTAACTATTCTCTGTGGATATCACACCAACTTTGTTGACTTTGTTTTTGTAGATTTTCCTACCATTTCCTCTTGTCCTTTCACCAACATCTTAAATCGCAATTTTTTAAATACGTAGCTAATATTACCAGGCAACTAGCTACCTGACATATCCATATCTGTTGACAACACAATAATAAGCCCTACAGCTCAAGTTTGCTGCCTAGGTATCATTCTTGACTCAAAGCAGTTCTTTGTTCCCCACATCCAATCTGTATAATGCACACATATTTCACACAAGTCATTGGAAAAACTTTATATCATTTTCTCATAATTTCCTGCATTGACTATTGCATTTCATTCCTTTCAATCATCCCCTAACCAGACGTCCAACAGTACAACTTGCGCTTGTAACTTGGATACATGTATAGTGTCACTCACCAAACTCCTAGACCTAGAGTTGGACCAGTTGTCCCTCTGCCAGCGCCTGTGCTGCGCTGCAGCCGTCCACCATCTTGATTGGGCTTCTGCGCATGTGCAGATCTGGAGGGCTCTTTACAACCTTTCCTTTATTGGTATTGGCTATCCATTAGCCTTTTCCCTATTTAAGGCACTCCTGACCCCTCCTTAATTGTCTGATCTTGATTCTCACCTCCTTGTGTTAGTTGTGCTCCCTGTTCCTGTGGCTGCTGGTAAACCTGCCTCCCGCTGAATGCTGTTATGACTGCTGCTTCTCACTTGTTGGCCGAATACTTCTTAGCCACATCCATGGTAAACCTGCCTGCCTCTGTATGCTGTAGTGACCGCTGCTTCTTACCTGTTGGCCAGATACTTCTTAGCCACATCCGTGATAAACCTGCCTCCCTCTGTATTCTGTAGTGACCGCTGCTTCTCACCTGTTGGCCGGATACTCTTAGCCACATCCGTGGTAAACCTGCCTCCCGCTGTATGCTGTTATGACTGCTGCTTTTCACCTGTTGGCCGGATACTCTTAGCCACATCCGTGGTAAACCTACCTCCCGCTGTATGCTATAGTGACCGCTGCTTCTCACCTGTTGGCTGGATACTTCTTAGCCACATCCATGGTAAACCTGCCTCCTGCTGTAGGCTGAAGTGACTGTTACTTATTACCTGTTGGCCACCTTTCATTCTATCAGCATTTATCACCTCTGGCCAATTGTCACTATTGTGTTATATCTCTCATTGGACTTATTTGCTTTAGCTTTATTGGGATAACATTACCTTTGTTTGCTTATCCTATAGCTTATGTCTCATTATCTCTCCTGGCCGAACAAGTGTTGTTACCATCATCATATATATCTTCTGAGCATCCTCACATTGTTACTTTATATTTAGCTGCACACCATTGCCCTGCTGCACTCTCTTGAGGACCGCGACCTGCGCAGTGACGCCGCGAAACCCAAACCCTCTTGCGGGGGTCCCTGGAGAAGACCAGTCACTGAGTTAGACTCCGCGCCTTGAGAGTAGTGATAACAACTAGCAGAGCATTAGGTCAAGAACTCTAGTGACTGTGACATTTGCTTTGAAAAGAAAAATGCACAAAGGTTTTCTTATATAATTTTTTTTTATTTAATTATTTATTTCATTTATTTTATTTATAAATAATATAAACATTTAACACTAAAAAAACTGAATGCTGTTTTTTTTATCAAGTAAATATTTGGTCGTTTTTCTTTCTAATATGTGCAGAGTCGGTATATATTCTGCACCTGAAAAAAAAATAAAAATACAACATTTTAACATTACAACATTATGACATTTTGGAAATACATCTTTCCAGAGCTAGAAAACTGTGGGTCCAGTTTACACACAGAGCAAAGTTCAGAGGTTCTACATTAAGATAAATTCTCTGCAAGATTCATGTCCGTGTGAACATGAGAATTAATTTTGGAGGCACATGCAGATATGTAATGTGGGGTTGCTTTACTAAAGAGCAAACACTTATTAGGCTCATTAAGTCCTACACCTGTAGAATAGCAATAATTTTATAGGCCCGTACAGATTTAGTAAGTGATTTCTGCAGCCTAGACTTTTATGCTGAAAAAAATAAAATATATTCCTAGATTCTTAAGTCACGATACTTAGATTCTTTATCAGATGCCTGGGATGAGCTCCCTGTCTTCTCCAGTAAGGGCTCCTCTACAATCACAAGGGCTCTCACTCAGGATTCATCCTGGATTCCTCCTGGGGCTGCATCTGGGGCTCCTTCCTGGCCTCCCGTATGTGGTGTTCTATTGGAAGAAATCTGGCACATTAGTATTTTATTACATATTATCTCTCTCTCCCAGATAGATATCTGTATCAATCTAATTTTAGGTTTAAAATGTTAATTATTAAATACCACACATGGAGTATTACTCCACTATTGGCCAAATCCAAACACCTCTACAGCACTTGCATATAGACTTGACTTAGGAGGTTTATTAAAACTTCAGTATCCTAAAGTGATTGTAATCATAAACTGAAACATTGCAAGTAAATAGCCGGCCTTGCACATTGTCCAATGAAGGTTATTGCAAGCCACATTGCTATATACAATACTTTCTCTACTACACTGGGATATAATTAATGATGAAACTTTAATTATATGTATTTATTTCATATTGTGAACTTACCACTTGCAATGTCCCTTCAATAATGTCTGCACCAGTATTTTGAATTTTCTTTCCCCAGTATACATTACGACATTCTTCACATTGGACATTTCTCACAGATAGGAGGAATGTAAGCGGCACCTAAAGGACAAACTGAGAGACCACCGCAGACATGCCAGGGGGACAGGTGGTGGTCCCATGGAGTCCTTAGACCTCAGTCCTCTGGAGCAGACAGCATTGGCCTGCATTGATGATCAAGTGATGCTGGGCGCATGTCACGGTAAACTAGGATACTAGACCCCTGGCCTACCAATACTAACACTCACTGGAGGCGCGGAGTCTAACATGACCAAGAACCCCCGCAAGGTGGTATGGACTTTGCGGCTGCCACTGCGCAGGTCGCGGCCCTATGGGAGTGGGGCGAGGCCCATAGAGTTCAGCGGTTTGGAGGTCTGCGGACTGCAGGAATTACCGCTGGGATAGCGGAGTGGAAGATTTGCTGATAGCGGGTAATTTGTGTGGAGTAGTGGTGATCTGTGGATAGCATGTAGATAGCGTGGAGCAGCGATGGTCTGCGGATAGCAGGTAAACAGCATGGAGCTTCAATGGTCTGCGGATGGCAGGTAAACAGCGTGGAGCTGCGATGGTCTGTGGATAGCAGGTAAACAGCGAGGAGCTGTGATGGTCTGCGGATAGCAGGTGACAGTGTGGAGCTGCGATGGTCCGCGGATAGCAGGTGAACAGCAGGGAGCTGCAATGGTCTGCAGATAGCAGGTGAACAGCGTGGAGCGAAGATGGTCTGCAGATAACAGAACAGCGTGGAGCTGCAACGGTCTGCGGGTAGCAGGTGTAAGGAGTGGCGTCCACGAATAAGCTTCACAGAATTAACAGAGGGGAGGAGGAGGCTGCTTTAAATAGGAGAAGGGAAGCCAGCAGCCAATATAGAGGTAGGGAAGATGGCGGCCGTCAGCGAGGGACGGACGGGGTCGGCAGGCAGGTGAGTGAGCCGGGTCTAGGTCTAGGGATACCGAGGACCTGGCATATGACAGCATGGGACAGATAGATGTGAATATTCCTGTGTTTTCTAAATTAATCTCCACTTGCCTTTTTACAGATTGTCAATTTTTCAACAACAACCATACCAAAGCGTAACGCTCTAGACTGCAACCTTGTCAGCCTATTGGATAATCTGGCCATGTAGTCAAGATTACTAGGAATTTTCTGTTATGATCCCTTGGAGAGTAAATATGTTTTTTTTTCTTCTAAAGGGTAGAGGAGGAAAAAAAGGTGGAGGGCAGGGGGAGGGGCTATTTTCCTGTTTCATTTATTGGCATCTCTACTCTTCCCATTTATCCTTTTATACACATTTTCTCAGAGCCTCAACTCTTAACTCTTCTTCTTATATTTTCCTTACATAAGCTTTTCTATTTAACTCAAATATTTTCATAATAGTAGTTTTTGATTCTCCAGTTAAAGATTATATATATATCCCCCATTTATTGTAAAAATTATCCATTCCTTTTTCTATATATATAATAATACTGCCCTCCTATCAAAATAAAGCGCTTCCAATAACTCTGTTTTCAATTCCTTAAGCAATGGAGAAGAGGTTGAAATCCAATTCCTCAGTATAACCTTTTTTGCTATTGTAACTATTATAATCAATATTGGTTTAATGTGCTTATCGGGTAAATATTCTAACCATTCCTGAAGATCTGCAAATAATAAAGCCTTATAACTTTTACAAAGTGTAGTATGAACACTTTGCATTCCGCTATAATTATTAATTTTCTATCATGTGTCAATAAATATTTGATCCATAATATTAAATCTAATCAATATCCAGTTTACCTCCTTTAGTAATACTCCTAACCCTAGGATTAACCCATCCCAATACATAAGTAGATATAATTTAGTTTTTCTTTTTATTTCTCTCAATTAATTTTACATTACTTAATCATATTCCTGTACACTCTTCTAATTTTATATTCCCCTTATATTACCTCAAATTTAACATTCCTATTCGACAATTTCTTTCAAATCCATATTCTATAATACTTAAATATCCTAAACCAAAACATAGTATTAGGATAGCAATCCTAGAAACTGTGCAACCATATATAAATCTCCTTATTACCATTATACAATTTTCTGTAAAAATTCCCTTCCTCAAATCAATACATTTCCATTTATCTGTCATATATACTATTAAAGATAAACTAGGAGTCTTAATAAACACTGTGTACCAATCAATAAATCTACTTATTCCTAGTATATAATATTATTTCTTAAATTATACCATCTTAGTTACCAGTGATACATATTATCAAAAATGCCATAGGATTCCTAATAAACAGCTGAATAATGATTAATAGATACAATCTTAATTATCGTTCATATATGCTATCAAAAAGAAAAAAGGATAAAAATCCTTGATAAACAACTGTGTATCCATCAATAAACCTCCTTATCACTATTATACCATATTCTATATTAGCCCTCTTCCTTAAATTGGAACTATCTTAATTACCAGTCATACATATTATCAAGAATAGGGCAGGGATCCTAATACGCAACTATACATCAATAAAATAAATCTCTTGTTCCTATTATGGATAGGGTACCTAGCAGGCATCTTTACAGTGATTAATACTTCAGTGCTCAAGTTCGGTTCCCTCTAGAGTCTGGTGATAACCTGAAATTAACCTTGACTCTTTTGTATCCAGGAATTCTTTTGCCTTCTTCAGCCACTTTGAAATCTCTATAATTTTCCCATCAAAAATACGTAAGCATGCTGGATATCTTAATGCAAATTTAATATGAGCATTAACCAATCTCTTATATATTAGGGAGAATTCTTTCCTTGCTCTTATCACCTCTGCTGAATAATCTTGGAACAATAATAATCTGTCTTTTTCCCACAAAATACTACCCACTTTCTTAGCTGCAGTCCAGAGTAACATTTTTTGTGTATAATTAAGACACTTAGGGCTAGATTTACTAAGCTGCGGGTTTGAAAAAATGGGGATGTTGCCTATAGCAACCAATCAGATTCTAGCTTTCATTTATTTAGTACCTTCTACTAAATTACAGCTAGAATCTGATTGGTTGCTATAGGCAACATCCCCACTTTTTCAAACCCGCAGCTTAGTAAATCTAGCCCTTAAAGATAACTGTTCTTGGCCTTTGTTTCTCATTATCCCTTCATGGGCCCAAACAATGTGCTCTTTCAATTATTACTCCATTTTGATCCTCAGGTATCTGTAGCAAAGTTGGTAAAATATTTACTAAAAAGTGGTCTAGTGCAGGTCCTTTTATTTTTCCTGGTAAGCCTACCAAGGGCAGATTGTTTCTCCTTGATCTGTTCTCTAGATTATCTGTTTTATTAATCATCTGTTTCTGTGAATTTTGCAGAGAAGTGACTTGAGTTTTTAAGCTTGCAATATCTTGAAAGTTCTCTCCAATGTTTTGTGCACTAACTTGCACTTGCTGGGATATTTGAGTCATCTGTTCGTTTAATGATTAAACCAGGGGCGGATCTAGAAAACCCCTGTACCCGGGGCGATTTAGGGGGGGGGGGGGGGGGGGCGATTTAGGCCACGCCCCTTTCTAACAGTTTAGGCTGCCGATGGCTGCACAGTACGTGCAGGTCCGTCCAGCCGCGACAGGCAGGGACAATGTGCTGCCCGGCTGCTCTGATTGTGTTTTAAACACAGTCGGCAGCAAGTGTCTGCTAGGGGGGGGCGATCGCCCCGATCGCCCCCCCCCCCCCCCCCCCTGGATCCGCCTCTGGATTGAACAGCCACTGTAAATTTACTGGCTTGATCTTGCATCAACGGTTCCATTGTTTCTTTTATTGCACGTACTACCTCTGTGTAAGAGAGCTGTGATATTACAGGTGCTGGCACCTGATCTGTAACAGATAACAATGATTATGACATAACATTTGTATCATGTGCCTCTGAAACTCTTCCTTTTACTTGGTAGTTTTCACTAAAATCTCCTTTTTTCCGGTCTTTCTCACTTTTGGAGTGTTGTGATTTTGAGGTTACTGGCATGTTTATATCATCATCATCATCATCATCATTTATTTATTTATATAGCGTCAGCAAATTCCGTAGTGCTTTACAATTGGGTGTTTAAATATTTATCCATACTCTTATTCTTAATTTCAAACAGGTATTATATTCCAAATTCCTTTACAAATTTTGACACTTTTCTCCATTCTCTTCAGGAGTGACAATATTTATTACATCTTCTATATAAAGTCTTACAACTTTTTCTTCAGTATCTCAATTTACATTCTTACAACGTTTCAGTTAGTTGTAGAGATATTATAGACATATAAAGTTAAAATCTTCACTTACTGATTTTCCCAAGAGTTTCAGCCAAACACAGCTCCTTCCTTCTCACATTTCCTGCTGGACACTTGTGACTGGGGTTTTTCTGACCACCTCGGTTTCAGTAATAATATTTAATCCTCTTTCAACCATTCACTTATTTTTTTATGGTAATAGAGTTCCTCCTTTCTCTTTTTTTTTTTTTTCCTTTTTTTTTTGTTTCTTCCTTTTTTCCCCACTGTTTTTAGGGCTGAGATCCGGTACTGAAGCCTGGGGAGCCAGCTGTGATTTAACCGAAGGTAATCTCCCACCTTTGCCCGGCCTCTTATCCCTCCAGCTGGTGCTACTGCAGCTCAATTCTCACTGCTTTCTCGCATAGAAACCGGTGCTCCGGTTTCCTCCCACACTCCAAAAACATACTAGTAGGTTAATTGGCTGCTATCAAAATTGACCCTAGTCTCTCTCTGTCTGTCTCTGTGTGTATGTTAGGGAATATAGACTGTAAGCTCCAATGGGGCAGGGACTGATGTGAATGAGTTCTCTGTACAGCGCTGCAGAATCAGTGGCGCTATATAAATAAATGATGATGATCTATCAACAGTTATTTCACAAAATGTATGAAACCAATGCACAATTTACCAAAAATTTGATCATATAAGAAAAATGCTTACAATGATCCATACGACTGGAGAGATTGACTGATGCCTCTCCTGCCCCTGTGGCATTGGAGGCAGCTTTGATCAAGCAACAGAGGGAATATTGGGGCAGGGGGCAAGCGAGTACACAAATTAAAATTATGTTTGTGTGCATTATTATTTTATTAGTTTGTTCCACTAAATCCATTGTTCTGGGGAAAAAATGGTTTACCTGGTTATACTACATGTAATATAATATTAGATCACATATGCCTTGAAGGCCAAATAATCTTATTAATCTGGAGGACTAGGATCTACATCCTCTTCCTCCTGGGCAGCAACATCAGCCTCTTCCACCCATGGAACCCCAATTCAGATGGCAATACTGAGAAAAATTCCCGCATGCATTGTAGATTTTTGTGTCCCCTTTGAAATTACACATTATAGACCAAACATACTTACCGTTCACAAAGCTTGGACTATCCTAATATTTAAACTTTTTAAAGTTCTGTGTCAAAAACAAAGCAAAAATTAAAGTAGTAAAAAAAGCATGAAATGTATTTTTTTTAAACATAAAAAAATATAATATATGCAACTATGTATGAACTGCGTCAGCCAGATAACACACTCCTAACAGTTTAAAACATAAAACTACATTGCTAATGTATACAACAATGTCTAAACATTTGAAACAATATACTGCAGTGCTAATTGTCCCTTCATTTGGTGGATTTTCTAATTCTCATAATTAACCACATTTTTTTAAAAGGGTCAGTAAGACAATTGAAAACATGCTTACATGCTAGCGCATGCAATGCTTTCAAAATAAAATACATTTGTTGCTACTAAGACACACATGTGAAAGTTTCACCTACCTCTTTTAAGTAAACAGTTTGTTGGTTTTCCTTTTTTATGAAAACAAAATGGCTTCCATCTGTAATGATCTTCTCTAGTGTTGTTTGCTGAGATGAGTGGTGTCAGGTGGGCAGGTGAATTGTCAATCATCCCAATAAACTGTGACAGTGAATGCCATGTTTAGTCATCACTATCATTCAAGTTCCACTTGCCCTGGAGCAGGTGCAAACCTTACTTCTGAAAAGAAGTGTACATAGGAGTACGGCAGAACTTGATTCACCTGCATCTACTTGAGAATGCCTTTACCTTCCACCATTCCACTCTTCAAGTCATAGGCAGTCGTAAATGTCATTTGCGTTCGGACATGCACCCTATGCAATTGTATCCTATGTTATTTGTCTGTATGTTACTGAATTTAATACACAATACTTCTGTTAGCATAATAATCCATTAAGAAAACTGTGCCAACATACATCCCCTTGTCTCACAATGTCTCCTAACTAAACTTAAGCCATTGGTGATCTAGGGAATGCCAATATATTCTGTGATATGCCAGAATCCAGAGTAACACTAGCAGAGATGGAGGAGTCCTGTGGCCAGGTCTGTGATGAATATGGAACTGGAATCCGCAGCTGTAGGAATCTGGAACCGTTCGTGGAGTGCTCAACCCCGGAACCTGAATCCAGACACACAGAGATAGAACACATTACTGGAACTCAGAAGGATGCAACCTACAGAAACTCAGAGTAGAATTAGGCTAAAACTGGAAACAAGAACTCAGAACTGAAACCATGAGTGGAGAACCAAGGGCTGCGAACTGGCTGCAGGCCGCACAGACCTGGAACCCACACACAGATTCGCAGAACTGGAAATGAGCCCTTTGAGACAAAGAGCTAGCCCCAGATACAATACTGATGATAATGGCAGAACACCAGCCTAGTGCGGAATGGAAGTATTGTAGGAAACCCAGAGGTGTTTGGCAGTATGGAATGGAGATCCTTGAAGAAGATAGCAATGTCTTCAGGAGTCTGCTGAGAGCTGCAGAGGCACAGTTACTTGAAGCACTTGCAGGAAAACAGGTATTTAGTGCATGCTGAACAGTTGCTGGAAAGCAGGCACTTTGGTAAATGCAGAGTTTGTCAGGAACAGCACTGGAAACAACTGAAGCCTGGAGCAAGGAAACTATCCTCAGGAGAAGAATGAAAGCTGTTCTCGCAATGAGCTGGACTGGGGAGCTGGTTTAAATAGGACGCTCCTTGTGCCTATTGGCTGCATAGGTCTTGTGAGCACAGCTCCTGGAATCTGGGTGGACTGAGAAGAATATCACATAACAGAATCCAATATGGCCACAACCATGCAGCAGAACAGACAGAAACTGTTTTGTTTACAAATGGTGCAGGAATGCTGCAGGGGGCCAGGAGAGGCCCAGATGTTCATGAGATGACAAAAGATGGACATAAGAGTGAAAAGGCCCCGAACTGTGACACTCCCATTCCCAGTAGCAGGACTTTTCTTGGTCTGCACCTAGCTTCAAAACTTTCAAAGGTTCCCTGAAAGCTTACCTCTTTAGGCAAGCTTATTCATTTTCTGTACACACACACAGTGTCCCACTGCACACACACACACACACACACACTGTCCCACTGCATACACACACACACACACACACACACACACTGTCCCACTGCATAAACACACACACACATACACTGTCCCCCTACATAAACACACATACACCATACTTGCCAACTCTCCCGCATTGTCCGGGAGACTCCCGCATTTTGCGAGAGTCTCCCGGACGAGTGTGGCAATCTCCCTGATAGGAAGGGGGAAAAATTTAGTTTAAACGCCGCGATTCACCCGGAATCGCGGCGTTTAGCCCCGCCCCCACTGTAAAATGACGCGATTTGCGTCATTCCGTCACGGGGGCGGGGCCAAAATGACGCGATTTCGCAGCCCCGCCCCCTGCACGCCCACGTCCCAGCCGGCATCTCCCGGAAGAAAAAAAAAAAATGTTGGCAAGTATGACATACACACACAGTTTCCCCCTGCATAAACACACAAACATACTGTCCCCTTGCATAATTACACACACACACACACACACACACTGTCCCCCTGCATAAATACACACACACGCACACTGTCCCCCTGCATAAATACACACACACACACACACACACACTATCTCCCTGCATAAACACACACACAGTGTTCTCCTGCATAAACACACACACACACACATACTGTCCTCCTGCATAAACACACACACACACATGCTGTCCCCCTGCATAAACACACACACATACTGTCCCCCTGCATAAAGACACGCACACACTGTCCCCCTGCATAAGCACACTCACACACTGTCCCCCTGCATAAGCACACACACACACACTGTCCCCCTGCATAAGCACACACACACTGTCCCCCTGCATAAACACACACACACACACACACACACACACACACACACACACTGTACCCCTGCCTAACCACACGCACACTGTCTGCCTGCATAAACACACACACGCACACTGTACCCCTGATGACATCACACTCGACAGGCATTGAGTGAGGAGGGTGGGAGGAGTGAGGAGGGTGGGAGGAGTGGGTAGCAGGAGAGGGTAGGATGAAGGGACAGTGTGTAGGAGGGGCATTGGTGCGCCGTGTGCAGGAAAATCAATAATAAAAAAAATAAAAAAAATATTACATGCTGCCGGCGTTGCGCCCCCCAGTTCCCAGCGCCCCAGGCTGCAGCCAATAGGCTGATCAGGCCCTGCCTATATAGAGACACAGAAAATCGTCGATAATATGAAAGTATAACACTCATTGTAACAGGTGCACACATTAAAAAAACTATGTTTATAGAACTTGTTGAAGCAGCTGCTATTTTGGGGAAATAACATAATCTGTGGCGACAAACCACAGTCAGACATCCTATGCAAAGTTAAATCCAAATATGGAATGCAGATTGACCACATTCACATAGAGACTACTTTACAAACCAAAATCATCTCTATTGGTATTAGAAACAATAAGCAACGTGCAGGTGGGGCAGGGTTCAACTAGAAACCTAACTAGTTTTCTATATTTACATTGCATTGAAAGTGACAGTAGACACGTAGACATACATTTTAATCTAATACTCCTTTTCCATTGCTTCATACAAGATACTACAAGTAAAGAAATCATTGATCAGGGCCTTCTACATGATCCCTTCCACCCAGTGCAAAATATTCTGCTGCAGAGTTTACCACGCAAGTTACTATTACAGTCACCTGGGCTGGATTAATTGATAAGACTGATATTAAAAAACAGCGAAAAAAACATCAGCTAATATATCCAGCTCAGCGAATGCAATAGTAAATTATGTGGTAACTTCAGGAGAAGGGTATTTTGTTCCAGGTGATAAGAGTACTGTTGGAGGTTCTGCACTTGTGTATGACATATTTCCTAATAAAATAACACAAGTATAATATATGTCAAAATTCAAAAACTATCAAATATTTGTATGTGATATTATAGTATAAAATAATAGTATACCCCCATCTTCTTCATCCAAGTCTGTAATGATTGTTAGAGCTCTATAATACATTCCATTCCCCCAGTATATAGAACACTAGTATGTTGATTGTGAGCTTGCTGAATAATCACATCACTGTTTGATGTCCCATACTCATACAGAGAGTAACCTTGCAACTATATGACCTTGTATTTCTGTGCTACTCTATTCTATTTTGTTTCAAATTTCAGCGACTAGGAAATGCAGCAATATTTGAACTCTGTTCATGTTATATCTTTCATGTAAAATTCTGTAGTTGCTCCTGTACTATGATACCCTTCCTTTTACTGACTTACTACAGAGTGTCATAGCTCAAATTCATAGTTGCATGTTTATGGTATTATTGCACTTACTTTTATAGATGGTGGCTTTAGTGATGGACACAGGATTCAGCTGGCAAAGTGGGTAGATTGAGGATGTTTGTAAGTCTAAATAGTTTATATATGGATTGAGACTGGTGCAGCACAAACACAAAAGGCGATGGAAGAATTCAAGAACAAGCCAAGGTCAATGCAGGTGTAGAGTTTTTAAACATTAAATACACAAACAACAAAGCAGTGGCATACTAAAGAAGCCAAGTATGAGAATTTCTACATTTCATTTTGCAAATCATTTCAGGCATGTAAAAAAAAAGGATGAAAAAATCTTCTATAGAAAGTTGTGTTTAAAAATTAATGTCAATCTAAAGTTGCACTACCACCTAATAAAACGTGGTGTTTTCAGAGCTCTGCCCCCCAGCAGATTAATCGTCAGGTCCTATATGCAGCCATTTGTTTCTCAGGCTCTGCAGGTTCTGTAATACAATGACATTAAGTTAATCATTTTTAAATTGCGGAGCTGTAAGGCAAAATGAGGAACCCCAAGAAAAATGGTTCCAGCGAGCAGCCAGCAGAGTTCCGGCTAGGGGTAGTGCCCCTGCTCTGGCACCGTTGACTAGGTGGTAGTGCAACCTTAATAAATAATTATATTATGCTAAAACCCATACCTAGTCTTATTTATTTATTTTTATTTATTATTGTCATTTATTCGTACAGTGCTAGACAAAAAATGACCAAATCTAATGCTCATTCACTTTTATCTGTCGTAATTCCAGTTAAAGCAGGCTTCTGATTGGTTGCTATGGATTAGTGCAAACTTTGCATGTAAATGCAATGTTCATAATTAATCCCTTGGGGTCTGTTTAGCAAGCGGCGAAGAATCAAAATGCCGGCGTAAAGGCCTGTAAAGGTCTCATTCCCCGCTTTTTTCAATTTAACAAAGGGTTGACAGAGATTTCTCCGGCCTTACGCCCATTAATGGAGCTTAGTAGTTAATTTAAGCTGCAAAAAGCAAGCTCAGTTTTCAGCATGGCGTTACCTGTCTTTTACAATGGGACCCAGCTGAAGCCTCTCCCATGACAGCGCTATACTCATGCACATAGTACTTCTTCCATTAACCAGCAGCGCTAGAATGCCGGTGAACAGTAAAAAGCTATGTGGAGAGGGAAGGTGAGTCTTTGCTGGGGCTCCCAGGACAGCTCTGGCATGGTCATTTACAATGGTATTTCTTTATGAGTCACTGCTATTTGCAGCTATTTGCTATTTGATTGTTACTGTACTGTATTAGTAAACAGACCACCTAATACATTACTTGGCTTTGAAATATTCTTCTAAAGCAAAGATTTCCTTGCAAAGTTGAATTAATATTTTCTTATTGTTGCAGAACTCTTCTTATAGTCTCTAACAAATTTCTGCTGAATTATATGGTTGTATTGAATGGCACAGAAAGCAGATTAAGCTATTACCAAATTGGCACTTAGAAATAAAAGAAAACAAATTTAATATATATACATAATTTGTCATTAAAGCAGGCAGTCATTAACTGTTAAAACAGTGACAGGCACAGGTTTATATTAAGTAATAACCATGTTAGTTAGAAGGAATACAATCCAGCAGTGCTGAGGACCCAGTATGTACCCTCCAAGCAGTTGTATGCTTTTGTTAGCAAGTCACACCTTTGTTCATGAATTGACTTCCAGGACATAATTCAAAGAGAAGTAATCTATATGAAAATCAGATCTCACTGTGATATTCAGCAAACAAAACATATACATAAACAGTTCCCTGAATAACTCGACTGTACAACCACCTCTCCCTACATTTCTCTCTTTCAGTGACAAAGGATTGACACGTTCATGTTTTTTCATTACAGGCTCACCTTTGTTTCTTGTTTTATTTTGAATATAATTAGTCTAGTTCACTTCACATAAGAAAAAAGAAAAAAGAAAATACTGTTAACCTATTTTTATTTAATAAAATGATAATTAATTTGAACCACTTTTTCAAATTAAATCTTCATTTGTCAAAAAAAAAAAAAAATGTTATATGAATACGATGCTGTGAGATCAGAGGCGAAACTAGCGAGCTGTTGGCCCCAGTGCAGGGAGGTGGAAACCGGACCTCCCGACCCTCGGCATCTGTCATGCAGCGGGCCCCATTATTTCCATGGGCCCCAGTGCACGGCACCTGCCACACCAATGGTAGTTCCGTCACTGTGTGAGATGTATACACAACTTAATAAGTCATGTCACGCAATATATAAAAGAAAAAGAAAACAGGCTTCATGTCGATAACAGGACATTTTTGATTGAGCATTATATTCATAATTCATTATATTTATGAGTGAAAGGTTAAATTAGGTAGACTACACACCACTATTGAATGTCATGTACCAACTTGCATAAAACTATATGCTCATCAAACTATGTCGCACAAGCTCAAAGTTCTCTTTTAAATGAATCATCTAAAGTACATGTAAAAACATATTCCTATATATTGCTTTAGATTGTTTTGATAAATACTAACTTGAAAGTCTGTCTTACAACAGCATGGCACTTTAAAAAGCAAACAATATGAATTTATTATCTTTTACATTTATAGTTTATTGCAAAATTTCTTTTAGTACAAAACGACTTTTGTGTCTTTATAGGAGATGTCTTTACGTGTTATCATTGTTAGTGAAGAGTTTTAGTTTGTTTTCAATCCATGTTCTTAGCACTGCTACATAATGTTGTCCATCAGCAAAAACTGATTCTGGCAGATAAACTCCAACTTTGTAATTTGGCTTAGGATTTTTTGTTTTTTTAAAGTTAATATTATTATTATTATTATCTTTGACTTATAAGGCACCACAAAGGGTCCGCAGCGCCGTACATTTCATATACAGAAAACAGAACCAAGACACAACATGATACAAATATATACAAACACAGGTGACAGGGTAAAGCAAATCAGATTATATCTGACAGATAGAGAAAGGGATAGTAGAAATCAGCAAGAAGAAGGCCGAAAATTAATAAAACAGGGAAAACAGGGCTAGCAAAGCAGGCCAAGAGGTACAGAGGGTGAAGGAACTGTAGAAGGAACACACAAGGAAAGAGGGCCCTGCTCATGAGAGCTAACAACCTAGAGGGAGGGTGAGACACATAAATGGGGGTACTAAGTAGGGGAGAGAGCCAGGATAAGAAAGTTAGGAGGACTGATAGACTTGAATAAAATAATGAGTCTTAAGGGCACGCTTGAAGCCTTTGAGAGTAGATGCTAACCTGATGGAACGTGGAAGATCGTTCCACAGCAGGGGAGCAGCCCGGGCAAAGTCCTGAAGACGAGAGTGAGAGGAAGTTATCAGTGAAGTAGTGAGGCGGCGTTCAGAGGCAGAGCGGGGGGAGCGGGTAGGAGTGTAGGTAGAGATGAGATTGGAGATGTAGAGAGGGGAAGATTGACTAAGAGCTTTAAAGGTGAGGGTGAGTTTAAATTTAATTCTGTAGGGTATGGGGAGCCAATGTAGTGACTGTTGAAGGGAGACCGCAGAGATAGAGCGGCGGGAGAGAAAAATGAGGCGGGCAGCAGCATTGAGGATAGACTTAAGAGGGTCAAGGCGAGAATCAGGTAGGCCAGAGAGAAGAAGGTTACAGTAGTCAAGGCGAGAGATAATAAGCGAGTGAACAAGGGTTTTCGTGGCTTCCATGGTGAGAAAGGGACGCATCTTAGATATATTCCAAAGGTGGAAGTAACAGGATTTAGAGAGGGACAGAATGTGAGGCTTAAATGAGAGGGAGGAATCAAGGATGACCCCAAGGCATCGGACTTGGGGGACAGAAACGAGGGTAGTGTTATTAACAGAAATAGAGAGGGGGGGAGGTGGGAGAGTCCTGGCAGGGGGGAAGACTATAAGCTCGGTCTTGGAAATATTGAGTTTAAGGAAGCGTTGGGACATCCAAGATGAGATGGTCTAGAGACAGGAGGAGACACGAGACAGAAGGGAAGGGGAGAGGTCAGGGGATGAAAGATAGATTTGGGTATCATCAGCATAGAGGTGGTACTGGAGGCCAAAGGAGCGGATGAGGACACCAAGGGAGGAGGTGTAGAGGGAGAAAAGCAGGGGGCCAAGAACGGAGCCTTGAGGAACGCCAACGGGTAGGGGAAGAGGGGGTGAAGTAGAATCATGAGTAGAGACTGAGAAGGAGCGGTTGGTGAGGTAAGAGGAAAACCAGGAGAGGACAGTGTTACATAGGCCTAAAGATTTGAGAGTTTGCAAAAGGAGTGCGTGGTCAACGGTATCGAAGGCAGCAGAGAGGTCAAAAAGGATAAGAAGGGAGTGTCTATTGGTTTTAGCGAGGAGAAGGTCATTAGTGACCTTAGTGAGGGCAGTTTCAGTGGAGTGGAGGGGGGCGAAAACCAGATTGGAGCGAGTCAAGTAGTGAGTGAGAGGAAAGAAAGGAGGTGAGATGGTTGTAGACAACCCGTTCAAGGAGTTTGGAGGCAAAATAAGAAGTGAAATAGGGCGGTAATTAGAGAGAGAGGCGGGATCAAGGCACGGTTTCTTGAGTATGAGGGAGACAAGAGCATGTTTAAAAGAGGAGGGGAAGATTCCAGAGGAGAGGGAGAGGTTGAGGAGGTGTGCAAGGTGGGAGCAAGCTTCGGGAGAGAGGGAGCGGAGAAGGTGGGAGGGGATTGGGTCCTGTGTGCAAGTGGAGGGGGGATAGGAAGAGAGAAGGGTATGGACTTCATCTGCAGATACTGGAGTGAAGGAAGAGAAGGAGGGAGAGCTAGCAGCAAATGAGTTTAAATTGTAGCTAAACCAATGTTTGGGATGAAAACAGATTTTCCACGATTGCTTCCAGAAACTTGGCATCACTAAACTTGATGCTATGCCCATACAATCTCAGTCTGGATCCACTGAACAATCATTTCAGATTTCTCAAACAGTAGAGACCACACTTGACCTCACAATGTCCTGCTATGTGTTAGGCTAACAACCAGCAAGATGAGCTTTAAGCTTTATGTGCTCACAGGTACTTGGATGCCCACAGGTCTTAAGCTCGATGTAGTAAAAGCTCATCTAAGGTCACCAAAAAACAGGTGGAACAATAGGTCCAGGCTGTTTATTTACATTTTGGCTTGGTGTTCTACAGGTCCCAGCGGGCACTGGCTGCCAGGGCATGCTGGCACTTGTGATTCCCCAAGTGCTATAAACACCAGCATGCCCAAATTCTTAATGGCAGCCGGGGCCTGTTGGGACCTATAGTGCACCAAGGCAAAATGGTGTGTTTACTATAAAATATATTTTATTACCCCACACCCACCGCCCAAGGGTGTGGGAAGAGCCCTAGGGCTAGATTTACTAAGCTGCGGGTTTGAAAAACTGGGGATGTTGCCTATAACAACCAATTAGATTCTAGCTATCATTTTGTAGAAGGTACTAAATAAATGAAAGCTAGAATCTGATTTGTTGCTATAGGCAACATCCCCACTTTTTCAAACCTGCAGCTTAGTAAATCTAGCCCCTAGTGCTTTCAGCACATCTCTCTGCTTTCTGAATATAATGTCCGGGTCTGGTTTCCATGGCAACATTAGCAGGCCTGTTCCACTTTAGTAAGTTAACCTCTTAGTATCAGGACCCTCTTTTTTACATCAACAAGTTAAGTGTTATGCTTTATGTTTGCAAGTTACACTGGCAACTCAAAATAATTTTTGAATACAAATGTGATGCAGCCACCAATGTAAAACTGCATATACACCATGATAGGAGAAAAACTACATCTCCCAGCAAGATCCACTGCTGCTGGGGAGATGCCAGTAGATGATTTAAGCTAGCCCACTATACAGTGTCGGACTGGCCTGCCGAGCAGCCGGACTATCCACCGGTAGGCCCGGCAGGCTTGAAGTTCCGTCCCCTCCACTATTAGGGCGGAGCTAACGGGAACACCTGAGTTCAGATGTCGGCGGCGGGGCCACTTCCGTAACAAACACACTACCGCACGGCTCTCTGCACCTGCGCGGTAGTGTGTTTTTCACTTCAGCAAGGGAGGAGGAGTTCCTGCTGTCTTCCTGTTATTACAAGCTGCGGCCGCCCAGAGGAGCAGGATGCCGGAGCTTTTCACAGTTACTCACAGGTAAGTGAGTGCACCCCCAAGCTAGCCAGCCTGTTTTTTGTTTTTTTTAAACAGAAAAGAGCATGGCAGAGTGTGCCGGGGGTATACTGTGCAGGGGGGGCCAGATCAGTATGGTAGACTGTGCAGGGGGGGCCAGGTCAGCATGGTAGACTGTGCAGGGGGAACCAGGTCAGCATGGTAGACTGTGCAGGGGGGGGCAGGTCAGCATGCTAGACTGTGCAGGGGGGCCAGGTCAGCATGGTAGACTGTGCAGAGGGGGCCAGGTCAGCATGCTAGACTGTGCAGGGGGGCCAGGTCAGCATGCTAGACTGTGCAGGGGGGGGGGCCAGGTCAGCATGCTAGACTGTGCAGGGGGGGCCAGGTCAGCATGGTAGACTGTGCAGAGGGGGCCAGGTCAGCATGCTAGACTGTGCAGGGGGAACAGGTCAGCATGGTAGATGTGCAGGGGGGGGGCAGGTCAGCATGGTAGACTGTGCAGGGGGGCCAGGTCAGCATGGTAGACTGTGCAGAGGGGGCCAGGTCAGCATGCTAGACTGTGCAGGGGGGCCAGGTCAGCATGCTAGACTGTGCAGGGGGGGCCAGGTCAGCATGCTAGACTGTGCAGGGGGGGACCAGGTCAGCATGGTAGACTGTGCAGAGGGGGCCAGGTCAGCATGCTAGACTGTGCAGGGGGGGCCAGGTCAGCATGCTAGACTGTGCAGGGGGGGCCAGGTCAGCATGCTAGACTGTGCAGGGGGGGCCAGGACAGCATGGTACACTGTGCAGGGGGGGGCAGGTCAGCATGGTAGACTGTGCAGGGGGGGCCAGGTCAGCATGGTAGACTGTGCAGGGGGGGGGCAGGTCAGCATGGTAGACTGTGCAAGGGGGGCCAGGTCAGCATGGTAGACTGTGCAGGGGGGGCCAGGTCAGCATGGTAGACTGTGCAGGGGGGGGCATGTCAGCATGGTAGACTGTGCAAGGGGGGCCAGGTCAGCATGGTAGACTGTGCAGGGGGGGGCAGGTCAGCATGGCACAGTGTGAAGGGGGACCAGGTCAGCATGGCACAGTGTGAAGGGGGCCAAGTCAGCATGGCACAGTGTGAAGGGGGGCCAGGTCAGCATGGCACAGTGTGAAGGGGGGCCAGGTCAGCATGGCACAGTGTGAAGGGGGCCAAGTCAGCATGGCACAGTGTGAAGGGGGGCCAGGTCAGCATGGCACAGGGTGATGAAAGGGGGCCATGAGAAGGGGGAGCAAAAGCAGCATGGTGGGCGCAGTGTGATCATAAGGAGGCACAGCACGGTGATTAAGGGGCACATTAGTGTGTGTTATGGCACAGCGGAGTTGTGACAATATAATGTGTGTGTGGTAGATGGTGGCTAAGTATTATTTGTGGGTCCTATTGATTTAATGCCGGGCTGGTTGGAATTTTCTAAATGTACCCATTATTTTTTCCAAATAGGGCCCCCAACATTCCAGGATCCAGACAAGCCGCAACTAAAGAAACCAGCAGCCACAGGTGGTAAAAGTGTCAAGAACAGGTAGGACAGTCTGTCAAATGTTCAGAGACTAGTGCAGGCTTGGCTAACCTGTGCCTGTGGCACCCCAGGTGTTGTGAAGCTACAAGTCCCAGCATACCCTTCCAGCAATAAGCTGCTATATATTGGCAAAGCATGCTGGGGCTTGTAGTTTCACAACCCCTGGAGTGCCATAGGTTAGCCAAGCCTGGTCTAGTGGGACAATCCCGATTTTTGGTGACTGTCTAATCTAAGGGACAGGTCAAGACTGTGTACTCTTTATACACACACTGCATTCTTTATATACTACACTATGGTGCTAGCTGTCCTTCGTGGGCTGACCACTCCCCCTCTAGTGTCTAGTCCCACCTCTATGATGGCTGGCCACACCCCCTCTGGTGGGCCCCTAGCGTTGCAGTCCCCCGGTGGGCCCTTCATGCCCCAGTCCGACACTGCCACTATATATGCTTTCTCAAAGTGAGAGAAAAAGGTGCCAAAACAGGAGAAAGCTAAGGGAGAAGTGGATGAAGAAGGAACTGAGGGAGAAAGACACAGAGTTTGTGAGAGGAGAGAAAACAGCTGAAACAGAGAGAGACAGCAGCAAAGCATTGGAATAGAGATACTGTGATGAGAGAAAAAACAAAAGCCAGAAGCTGCCATTTAGAACAGAATGGAAGATAGCACCATTGAAAGAGAATTCAAACAAGGAGCTTTGGAGTGAAAAAATTACCGATAAGTATAGCTAGTTATATTACTTATGTGCTAGTGGACTGAGATACTACTCATCGGGGCACATTTATCAACAGCCGCATGAAATGAAAAAGTTTTCAATCCTTATCGCATTGATAAGGACTGAACTATTTCCCATATTTATTAAAAAATCTCCACAGGATCAGCAGTCACAAAAAACTGCTGTTCCTGTGAAGTTAGAAACTTACCTTTTCACTGGCTCTTCGTTCCCGAAGCTGCTGTGCGATCCATAGAAGTCTTGTGCGCATGCTCCGTCAGAAAACTTGCACTTCACTGTTGCAGAGAGCGGTGTGTGACAGGGAGGGATTATGTGATCCCTCCACACATGCGCTGTGTGACAGGGAGGGATCATGTGATCCCTTTACATGCTGTAAAGCTCTGCTCTTCGGAGCAGAGCTCAACAGTGCTGAAAAATAGCAGAAACGGTAATGTACGTCAGCCTGAGCTGGCATAAATTACCATATGTGTTAAACCATTTTTATTCATTGTTAAATTGCGGTACATAGCATTCCCCATAGACATCTATGGGGACTACTATGTATTACGAAGAAAAATGCAAAGCAGCAGATATCTATGATATCTGCTGCAATGCACTGTTGATAGATGAGGCAAATACTTCAATTGGCATCTAATCCCTGAAAACAGCAGTTTTCAGGGATTAGACACCAATTGAAGGTTTAATAAATAGGCCCCTTAGATTGAAGTGATTAGGAATAGTGTGAGCAGTCCTGAAGATATGGATTTGTGCTATGCCATTTTGCTAGCGTTAGACTGAGATACATTTTGCAAGGGCACTAGAGAATAGAAAAGTGATATAGTTGTTTGTTAAGCTAGCAAATTGCTACAGCTGTCAGGAGTTGTAGGACTACAGGAAAAATAAAGCTGCGAAACAGAGAGAAGTGAGTTTGCAACCCACCATTTTGGGTGAATACAATTTAGCCTAGGCCTGTCCAACCTGCGGCCCTCCAGGTGTTGTGAAACTACAAGCCCCAGCATGCTTTGCCAGTAGACAACCTGTTGATAGCTGGAAGGGCATGCTGGGACTTGTAGTTTCACAAACATCTGGAGGGCCGCTGGTTGGACAGGCCTGATTTAGCCCATGAGGAGCAGCCATTTTGAAATTACAAAAAGTTGTGCTATTTGATATGGAAATCTGTAGCTGCATTTATTCAAGAGTCAAGTGATTTAACCTGTTACCTGCTTTATGTGATTACACATCATTTATTAAAGTGTGTATGTTTAAATTCAAGTTGCTCATCTGCATAGAGTGAGAGGGCCTGATTCATCAAGGCACACATACTGAGCGCAACTTGCGCTTATTTTAAAACACAGGAAATTCGGGAATATGCCCGAATTCTACAAGGAGCAGATCTGAAGATACATTCACTGATGAATTTGGGTGTAGAACTGCTCAGCTCTACCACACAAGACACTGCACGATACGTCAATAAATATGGGGAATATAAATTTGCATAAGAATGCACAGAAAAGAAGAAAATCAATTAGTCACCTATTAATAATATAGGAATTAGTGGTATTTGGTTTTTTTATATTTTTTTTTCATGAAATGCATTTATTAGACTGTTCTTAATGTTTACTGAATATAAAATACATTTTTACAGCTGTTCCTGATTGCAAACACATGTTAAAGCATGCATACGCGACTGTCGTCACTAGTAATGAGGACTAGAGCAAGAGATATGGCTGAAAATCAAGCTTGGACGTAGCTGCATTGACTAAGGGGTGAACACCCAATTCCCACTTCATTCTCTCCCTGCAATTGTAAGCTGTAATAAGTTTCCATTGTATACAAAGATAAATTGAATGTTGCTGTGTTCAGTTGCATTTGGTCCAGTTCTGGGCATGCGCAGATAAAATCTGCATATTATACACACAAAATTGGCAATTACATTCCTTGATGAATCAGGCCCAAAGTCTTCAGCTGTGCTATTGTTCCTGGGGAAGAGTTATAACTGAACAACCAGGGATGTAAACGGTAGCTATTCAAAGGCAACTGTGTAAAGTGCTGTGTCCAACTGAAGGATTACCTGTCTAGTATAGGCATATGCATAGACTGTGAAGGATCACAGGCCACCAGTACGCACCAACAAGAGAGCTAAAATTGCATTTAAATGTTTAAAAGTTTGGTTGTGGTACATTGTGATGTGAATTGTGTACAATACTGTAAATTTATTGCATAACATGTTTAAACGTTAAACTGCCAAGGAAAATACTGCTGCAGGCTGTTGTGCAATTAGAGTGTCAGCTATACCTCATCTATACGCACTAAGTGAGCTACAAAGTTAGTAGTGAAAGGCAAATTATCGGAGTTGCCAAACTGTTAGCTTTCTAATATTCAAGTAATTGTTATCTTTATTATTATATGTTGAATTGTCTTATGCTCTGTCATTATTTCATGTCAAAGATATATTTTTAGTATAAAATACAGAAAAGTAATTGCTGCCCAATACTTAACCAATAAATGTGCCAGGGTGGCTTCTATGCCATTCTGGTGTCCTGCTAAGGTGTTTTTGTGTTTGTGTCATAGTTAAAGTGGTGAGCAAGGGGTCCCCCAAGTCTACTCCTTGGTGTTCTTGGTCCCAAACAGTTCCCAGAAGACAAGCCATGTGTCAAGATTTGGTTGGAGGCACTGTTCTGAATAAGAAGGTTTAAAGTAGAGATGGGCGGGCTCGGTTCCCCGAGAACCGAACCCACCCGAACTTTGGGTATCTGAGTACCGAGCTGAGTAGCTCGGTACTCTCCCGCCTGCTCGGAATCCAAATCGAGGCCGAACGTCATTGTGACGTCGTCGGATCTCGGGGCTCGGTTCTCGCGATACTTCCAGATTATAAATACACACCTCCACAGCAATCCATCGCCATTTGACAGAGGGAGAGAGCAGGGTGTAGTCACAGGCTGATTAGAGCAGGGACAGAGAATCCAATATTCTTATTCCAATTGTTGTAACAAAAATCGCTAGAGAAGAAAGGAGGATAGAGGTTTTTTTTCTTTTCAATATTTGGCACTCCCCAGTGCTTTCGGGGTGTCCCCCCTAATTGTGCATAAATATTTCTGGCTGTCAAAATTACTATCTGTCAGCAGTATCTACCAACTCATTTTTAGCACTCCTCAGTGCTTTTGGGGTGTCCCCCATAATTGTGCATAAATATTTCTGGCTGTCAAAATTACTATCTGTCAGCAGTATCTACCAAATAATCTTTAGCACTCCCCAGTGCTTTTGGGGTGTCCCCCCTAATTGTGCATAAATATTTCTGGCTGTCAAAATTACTATCTGTCAGCAGTATCTACCAAATAATTTTTAGCACTCCCCAGTTAAGTGCAGATAAAAAAAAATTGCCAACATGCCATTCTACACACGCAGTGGCAAAGAGAGAATGAGGCCTTCACCTTTGGCTATTTGTGGCAGATCCCAAAAAATTACCGAGCCTACAATTGCTGCACAACTACTGTTACGCGTCAAAGCCGAGCTGCAAGATAACAGTAAGGCATTAGAGGATAATGTTTGCTCTAATTCACAAATGACAGCAATCACTGTGGAGAGTCCATCCAACAGTGGTATGTCTAATCATGAGCATTCTGTTAGTGTACCCATAAAGAAGGGCCCTTTCAGCAGTTCTGCTGATGTGTACCTGAACAGCCCGAGTGTAGCCGGTGATACACAAATTGAGGATGCCACTTTGGAAATAGAAAAGGATGAGGGAGAGATTTGTGGAGGTGACGAGGGCACTAATGAGGATGTTAATGATTATGATGCAGATACTAAATTGCCTTTCTCAATTTCTATTTATATTCTAGATTATATAACGGCTGAATAGTTTTCTATTTTACTCCTAGTGGAGAGGGGATCTGATGCAGACAGATACCAAACTGCCTTTGTCCATTTCTTTGTATATTCGAATTGCTAGTTCTACAGTCTATGCAAGCTGCTTTTTTTTCTATTTTACTACAAGTGGATGGGGGGGGGGGGTCTGATGCAGACAGATACCAAACTGCCTTTGTCCATTTCTTTGTATATTCGAATTTCTAGTTCCACAGTCTGTGCAGGCTGCTTTTTTTATATTCAACTACAAGTTGAGGGCGGAGGGGGGGCATAGATAGCCACCAAACTACCGTGGTCCATTTAATTTTACTTTCTAGTTCCACATTCTGTGCAGGCTGCTTTTTTTATATTCACCTACAAGTGGAGGGCGGGGGGGGCATAGATAGCCACCAAACTACTGTGGACCATTTAATTTTACTTTCTAGTTCCACAGTCTGTGCAGGCTGCTTTTTTTATATTTAACTACAAGTGGAGGGCGGAGGGGGGGCATAGATAGCCACCAAACTACCGTGGTCTATTTAATTTTACTTTCTAGTTCCACAGTCTGTGCAGGCTGCTTTTTTTAATATTCAACTACAAGTGTAGGGTGTAATATACACCCAAAGACGATGGCTACATTGCCAATAATCAAATTTGGAGGAGGTAGACAACCAGGTTTGTCTGTATAATTTGCAGACAAGTGTTCGAATTAAGGACGGCCTACCAGGGGTTTAAACTTTTTTTTCATAATTTATTAGCTTTAGAATTACCTCACTTATCTAAGAAACTGGTGGAGCACTAAATTAGGTTATTTTAGACCAAAAAAATTGTATTTTTTTCGAAAATAGCAAAACAAAACCAAACAAAACCAAAACCAAAACACGCAAGGGCGGTTTTGCAAAACCAAAACCAAAACACGAAGGTAATTCAGATCCAAAACCGAATACAAAACCAAAACACGGGGGTCAGTGACCATCTCTAGTTTAAAGGGCCTGGTAAAGAGGTGTTGCACAAATATTTACAATATGAGTCACTATTCCTCCATTAAATGTACATCATACACTGTGTTCTAAAGTTCAATGTGCCTATCTTTAAAACTATGTAAGCAATGTAGTTTAACTTGTCACACTTGTTATTTAAAATTCATGAAGCAAACAAAAAGTGGATGGAACTGGATAAAAAGAATAGTTACTATTGGACACGTTTTTGAACAGTTCAAACACTTGGCCCTTGCTATTGTGAACACAAATAACTGAAAGTGACCTTAGTTGTGTTAGCTTTTGATTCAGATGTTGCTTACGTGTTATTCCTAATAGCTTTGAGCGTTCAACCATTTACTGCCTCTGCTCATTCTAAGTTTCATCTCTATCTCTTTGTGCTAGTCTCAGTTTTGACATTGTAAGGTGCGGCTTCATGTTGTTTCTAACTTTGCACCAAAAATACATTCTAGACTTTTGAAAGTCACACACCTATTATCTTATTTATAGTCACACTCTTTCATATCTCTTAACATAACTTATTAATAACGTTCAATTATTTTAGTTTGGCTATATATTTATTTTATATTATCATACCATTTAGGATAGTTCTTGTTATTTCTACTTACATTTTAAGATGTTATTTAATTAAGTCATTAATGATATCAAATCTTTATAACATGTGTGACAAAAAAATTACAAATAAAGTATTAAAAAAACAGAAACAAATTAACGATGGCCACACTTGGGCCAATCCTGCCCGTTTGACTAAATTATTGAAGATCCAGTCATTCTGTATACTGTAGATAGGTTGAGTGGCCAAGTGTATGTCAACTTTCCTGGGGTCAGTTAGTGCAGTACGAAGACCATACTAACAGGTCAATTGCATACATTTTCCAATCGTATTTTACAATATGTCTGATGATAATCCAAACAAAAGTTGCATGCGTTATCTGGAATCGTGGTTGGTTTGGGGTCAGAGATGCTGCAATGTCTGGTTATTTGTCAAATATTGCTTTGTATGTGTGTGTGTGTAAAAAAAAACAAAAAACACACGTCTACCACTGTTGTAAGTTTTGCAGCTTTAAACTTCGGGCCTGATTCATCTTCGGACATAAGTCCTGTTGCGTGCCGTATCTTGCATGAAATTGCTCTGCACATGCTCAGAAATGGACCTTACACCAGTGACTGTAATTGCAACGAATTCATGTCCAAATGAAAATTTAATTTCTGACTGCCTACAACTTGAAGTACAGAACAGGCGTGGGAAAGGGGCGAACGCACATAAGCAATGTGCAATTTGTGCGTGCCGATGTTGATTGATTGATTAGTATTAATATCTGTAAATTAAGTTTGCAAAAATAAATTTGTTGCAAGCGTTCTTATGGGACTTTATATTGCACATATGAATGTGTGTATCCAGAGTGTACGTACGTCCATATTCAAATGGAAACATTCCTTGAGATCCGCTTTTACTTGAATACAGGTGTACATGTGTACAAGTTACATCTGATTTTTTTTTAAACGCAATTTGTGTTCTCATTGCATTCCAAGATGAATCAGGCCCAGTATGTTTAATAATGTTTCTCTTGTTTTCATAGATGATAAAGAATATCTTTCACCACTATCCCCATTGCTGAATATTGAAACCCCAGTACCAGAGACACCAGCCCGAACACCAGCCCAGAGATCTACAGTGGCCCAAGTTGTAGATGAGTTGCAATAAGACAGCACTGAAGCAATGAAACATAATGAACAGGTCATGGCATTTCAGTTGCATCAACATTCACTGCAAGATCAACAACTGGCAAAGCTGGCAAGATATGTAGCTCTCACAGTTGTAGAGGCAACTCTGTCTAGGTGTCACACGCTGGACTCCCGCTGTGTCCCCCCGGGAGCCGGCGTGTGCATCTTTTGCTCTCCCGTGGGCTCCCCGCTTAGACAGTCTCTGTTAAACTAAATTTGACTTACCTGTCTCGACGCTGCTGCAGTCTGTCCAGCGCTGTCGCTCTCTCTCCCTCTCGGCGCTCAGTGGTTCTGCGCATGTGCAGAACTGTCAAACCCTTTTCTGTCCTCCTGCTGCCCTCTATTGGTTGCCTAATTGGAACTGCACTATATATACCCTTCTGACCTAAACTCAGTGCTGGTTCTTTCAGTCAGTACCTGACTGTTGTCCTGGAAGCAGCTCCTGTGCTTTAGCTTTCCTGTTCCTGTGAATTCCATACTCTTCATTCCTGTGATCCTGCTCCCCTGGGCCGGTGGCTACGCTGCAGATTATCTCCTACTCTCCCAAGTGACGACCCTGCAAAATATCCTCTCTAAAACACTACCAGGTGGCGTCGCTGCAGAACATTCTCTCTAAAACCACTCCGGTGGCTATGCGGCAGATTATCCCCTACTCACTCCCAAGTGACGACCCTGCAGAATATCCTCTCTAAACCACTACCAGGTGGCGTCGCTGCAGAACTTTCTCTCTAAACCACTCCAGTGGCTACGCTGCAGGTTATCTCCTACTCACTCCCAAGTGGTGACCCTGCAGAATATCCTCTCTAAACCACTACCTTGTGGCGTCGCTGCAGAACATTCTTTCTAAAACCACTCCTCAGTGGCAACGCTGCAGATTATCTCCTAATCATCTCCCAAGTGATGACCCGGCAGATTATCCTCTCTAAACGATATCAGGCGGCTCTACACCCTCAATATCTCCCTGGGTTACAGTTTTCCGAATACTACGCTCATTCTCTTGTGGTTCACTGGGAACTTCCCTAGGGGGCCGCGACCTGCAAGTGGAAGCCGCAAAGTCCATATTCCCTTGCGGGAATCACTGGTGAACACCTTTCACTTGTTAGATTCCGCACCTCTAGGTGAAGTCAAGTTAATCCCGGATGAACTACCAGGATCCAACTGTCCCTCGTTGGTGTCATGACATTAAGAACCAGCCATGTCAGATCCTGACAGAGAACCTTCCGCCAAGGATATGCTTCAACACTTAGTCGGAAGATTGGAGCGTCAAGATGCCGTCCAGATTCAACTACTAAAATGTGTACAAACTCTGGCTACCCGCTTGGATGCGCTACAAGTAGCCCCGCCTCCTCCGGTTGTTCAACCCCAACCACAAGCTGCCGAGGTTCCTCCTGCCGCTGCTTCTTCTTTGCGTCTGACTACTCCCTCCAAATTTGATGGAGACCCAAAGTCTTGCCTCCGATTCCTGAATCTGTGTTCCATTCAGTTTGAGCTCTTACCACAAAACTTCCCCACTTCCAGGTCAAAAGTGGCCTACATGGTTTCCTTCCTGTCCGGACAAGTCCTAGCATGGGCCTCTCCTCTTTGGGAGCGTAATGATGACCTCCTCAATGACGTTTCAGCCTTCACCTCTGCATTCTGGAGGATTTTCGATGAACCAGGACGAGTCACCTCTGCAGCTTCCAGCAACCTGAGATTACCCCAAGGTTTTCGCTTGGTGGCTCAATACGTTATCGAGTTCCACACCCTATCTTCCGAACTTCAGTGGAATGATGTGGCTCTGGTTGCTGCCTTTTGGCAAGCTTATCAGATAAGGGCAAGGACGCCCTCTCATCTCAAGAATTGCCACCCACCTTGGATGCCCTAATCTCCCTCTGCAACAGAGTGGACCTTCGGTTCTGGGAGAGATCGTCCAAGAAGGACTTCACTAGACGCCCTACCCTTCGTCTAGCCCCTCGCTTTCAACCACCCACTTCTACGGATGAGCCAATGCAGCTGGGACGCTCCCGCTTATCTTCTGAAGAAAGGAAGAGAATGATGAAAAATAAATGATGTCTATATTGTGGAGATTCTGGCCATCTCTTAGTTTCCTGTACCCGGCGTTCGGGAAACAACAGACCTTAGCCTGCACTGGAGAGGTCAGACTAGGGACTTTCACTTCCTCTCTGACTTCTTTTCCAGATCCAACATGTACTTTTCCAGTCAGTCTACACTTGCCTTCAGGGTTCGTTTCGTCCATGGCATTGTTGGACTCAGGAGCAGCCGGGAGCTTTATTTCACAATCTTTGGTAACCCAACTGCCCCTGCCTTCTGTTCCACTGAGGAAGCCCGTGGTCACTACTGGCATCAATGGTTCCTGTCTTCCTAATGGCAGCATTCACAAACAAACCAAATCTATCTGCATGCTGGTTGGGGCTCTCCACTGGGAAAAAATTCCTTTCTTGTACTGCCTCTGACCATCAGTCCCATCATCCTTGGATTACCATGGCTTCATCTACATTCACCCCATCTGGATTGGCCTTCTTCTCAAATCATTGCATGGGGTCCTACATGCTCCAACAAGTGTTTGACATCGGTCAATCCTCTCTGCTCTACTCAAGTCTCCTTGGAACCTACTACAGTCACCTTACCTTCCCAGTACTCTTCATTTTCGGATGTCTTATCTAAGGCCTCCTCCAAGTGTCTACCTCCCCATCAACCCTGGGACTGCCCCATTGATCTCATCTCCGGGATAATTCCTCCACAAGGCCGGGTCTATCCGCTTTCGCTACCTGAAACAGAGGGTACTACGCTCTATACCAAAGAAAACCTGCAATGCGGTTTCATTAGACCATCATCCTCACCCGCCAGGGCTGGGTTTTTCTTCGTGAAAAAAAAAGATGGAGCTCTTCGTCCCTGCATCAACTACCGAGGCCTGAATGCCATCACTATCAAGAACCGTTACCCTATTCCATTGATCACTGAGCTTTTCGATCGCATCAAAGGTGCGAAGCTCTTCACTAAACTAGACCTTTGTAGAGCCTACGACCTTATTAGAATTCGCTCTGGGGACAAGTGGAAAACGGCTTTCAATACACGGGATGGTCATTATGAATACCTAGTGATGCCGTTCGGCTTATGTAATGCTCACACCATCTTCCAAAGCTTTGTTAATGAAATCTTCCGTGATCTGTTGTATTCCTATGTAGTGGTATATATGGACCACATCCTAATCTTTTCCAGAGACCTTCTCTTCCATCGCCTGCATGTGGCTGAAGTCCTCTCTAGACTACGCACCAAACATCTATTCTGCAAACTGGAAAAATGTATCTTCGAGGCCCCTAAGTTGCCTTTCCTTGGTTACATAGTTTCTGGATCAGGCCTACAAATGGATCCTGGGAAGGTTCGCTCTATTATTGACTGGCCCCAGACAACTACCCTTAAATCCATTCAACGTTTCCTGGGCTTGGCCAATTATTATAGACGGTTCATAGCTGGTTATTCTTCTATTGTGGCACCACTGGTGGTTCTCACCCGGAAAGGGGCAAACCCTCAAATTTGGCCCTCAGAAGCATTGGAAGCTTTCCAATTCCTAAAAAGAGCCTTTTCTTTGGCCCCAATCCTCCAACAACCAGACCTATCTCTTCCTTTTTATCTAGAGGTAGATGCTTTCTCCACCAAAGTGGGGGCAGTTCTTTCCCAAAAAACCATCCAAGGCAAGTTCTATCCATGTGCGTTCTTCTGCCGCAAATTTCTGCCCGCAGAGAGTAATTACGCTTTCGGGGATAAAGAACTCCTTGCCATGAAGTTGGCCTTAAGTGAGTGGCATTACCTCCTGTAGCGGGCCGGTCATCCTGTTACGATCTTCTCAGATCACAAAAAACCTACTCTATCTTCAGACAGCCCAATGCCTGAATCCGCGTCAAGCCCACTGGTCACTTTCCTTTACCCGTTTCGACCTTCGGGTCACCTTCAAGCCTGGTCTCAAAAACAAAAAGGCAGATGCATTATCTCGGGCTTTCCCTGGGAATTTGGGATCAGACACTTATTTGGAATGTCCTATCTTGGATTCTAAATGCCTGAATCAGCTTTCACTCTCTCCTGTCATACTCCCTCCCAGGGAAAAACATTTGTCCCTCTTCATCTCCAGAAGAGACTCCTACGCTGGTTCCATGCTTCATGATTTGCGGGACATCTTGGTTCCCGTAAAACTTCTGAACTGGTTTCCCAACAGTATTGGTGGCCCAATTTCCATTCCGATGTTAAAGACTTTTAGGCTGTCTGTTCTACCTGTGCCCAAAACAAGATTCCCCGCCGGGGTTACTGCACCCTCTTCCTCTACCCACCAAAACGTAGACCCATATTAGCATGGATTTCATCACTGACTTACCCTTGGCCAAGAAGTTCAATACCATCTGGGTGTTAGTAGACCATTTTTACAAAATGGCACACTTCGTTCTACTCATTGGACTGCCATCCTCAGTATGTTTAGCGCAACATTTTGTGAAGGAAGTATTCCGACTACATTGGTGCCACGCTGAAATTGTCTCGGATCGTGGTGTCCAATTTGACTAGAAGTTCTGGAGGTCCCTCTGCCACCTTCTAGGTATACGGCTGAAATTTTCCTCCGCATATCATCCCCAGACCAACGGCCAGACTGAAAGGGTGAATCAAGACCTGGAGACGTTTCTTAGAATGTTTTCCTCGGCCAACCAAGACAATTGGGTGGATCTGTTACCCTGGGCAGAATTTGTTCACAACAATTCTTTTCACGAGTCCACTTTAGCGACTCCAATTTCTATTGTATTTGAAAGTCATCCTCGTATCCCAGAGTTTTCAGCCCTCCCTCCCACCCAAGTTCCTGCAGTTAATACACTTCAAAAGGACTTTCTATCCCTCTGGTCTCAAGTCAGAAAGTCCCTGAAGAAATCTTCTACTCGCTACAAGTTAGCGGCAGATTAAAAACGCAGAGCCGTTCCTCTTTTGAAAGTCGGTGACAAGGTGTGGTTGTCTACGAGGAACATTCGTCTTACGGTGCCCTGTATGAAGCTCGCTTGTCACACTTCTGGTATTACAAACGGAACCCAATAGCCAGGTAGTACTGTAGTAAACAGGATTGATTTTGATACAGAAATAAATCTTAAATGTCCAGCAAGCAAGTCCAAAGTATCAACTGGATTAATATCATGTAGAGGTACCAAGTACATTTTCTCTAAGACCACTCCGTTGGCTATGCTGCAGATTATCTCCTACTCACTCCCAAGTGACGACCCTGCAGAATATCCTCTCTAAACCACTACCAGGTGGTGTCGCTGCAGAACATACTCTCTAAACCACTACAGTGGCTACGCTGCAGATTATCTCCTACTCACTCCCAAGTGACGACGCTGCAGAACATTCTCTCTAAACCACTCCAATGGCTACGCTGCAGATTATCTCCTACTCACTCCCAAGTGACGACCCTGCAGAATATCCTCTCTAAACCACTACCTTGTGGCGTCGCTGCAGAACATTCTCGCTAAAACCACTCCTCAGTGGCAACGCTGCAGATTATCTCCTAATCTCTCCCAAGCGATGACCCGGCAGATTATCCTCTCTAACCGCTATCAGGCAGCTCTACACCCTCGATATCTCCCTGGGTTACAGTTTTCCGAATACTACGCTCATTCTCTTGTGGTTCACTGGGAAATTCCCTAGGGGCCTGTGACCTGCAAGTGGAAGCCGCAAAGTCCATATTCCCTTGCGGGAATCACTGGTGAACTCCTTTCACTTGTTAGATTCCGCGCCTCTAGGTGAAGTCAAGTTAATCCCGGCTGAACTATCAGGATCCAACTGTCCCTCGTTGGTGTCGTGACACTAGGTTAGCATCTGCCCAAGAGACCTAAAACATAATTGTGAACGGATGGGCTTACTTCACCTCCTCATCTGTAGGGGGAAAGGAGGTATGAAGGGAGGTTCTTCCTGCAGAGCTTGTCTGGGATTCTCTTTCACCGTCAGTAACCGACTGTAACTGATCACTCCTACTGGTGTCACCTTGCCACCAGACATTTGTTGACAGCAAATGGTCAATAGTTGTAAGAGAATTCAACTGCCACTACTAGGCTCCTTCAACGGCATCTAGAACCGCTTACTTCTGGGTAGCAGGTGTAGCTGTTTCAACGCCACTTTGCTGTGGGCTGACTGGTAGCCTCTGACTGATTACTATGGATCAGGACTGCTGGGTAGCGAGCAAAGCGGTGACACAGAGACCTTTGGTTCAACACAGGACAGCCGAGGAATGGATTAGAGTGTATGCTCTTATCTGTTGGTCACAGAATACAGCAGGCATTAAGAGTCAGTCAGAATCTTCAAGCAGTGATGTTTATTTGCTCAAGTAGTCCTTACAAGGACCATTACACACTAGTTGCACGTACTAGTGATCATCCAGAAATACAGATGGTGTAATACAGTTAAATTACAAAATACAGCTCTTATATACTGTTTCTGACAAATATGATGGCAAGGGGTAACCCAGCCCCCTTCCTAACTGGCACCACAAAGTCTGAGATATAACATCAGTTAGTTAGCATCAGCATGCAATATATTCTCTAATCTTGGATTTAACAAAAATCACATCAATCTGTGATTTTCTAAATACTTACTGTGTAAGGAACTTACCTCTCCTCGTTCCTGCTCTCGATCTCCTCGTTCCTGCTCTCGATCTTTGCCGATGCTCTGTTCTTCCGTTGGCGCACGGCTGCTGTCATGTAACTTTGGAGGTGGGGAATTTGAAATCCTTTCCCCTATATCTTGCTCGCTATGACACACTGCCTGGGTTAGAGCAACAAGTTACAGCTTGGTGTCTGGCTCTCCCTCTGTGTATCCTGTGTTGATACCTGGGGGTAAATGTATGAAAGTCCGATTTGTTCAAGTCCCCGGAAATCGGCGACTTTGCAGCTAAAATTTAAAGGGGTGATGGCTTGTAAAGGCAAGCAGTGGGTAGCTTTTTTCGAATCACTTTACAAATGGAATGCTGCGTGTTGCATTTTCTCCACTTTTGACCTCAATTGAACTTGTTACACCTGTATGTGTTTTGGATACTAGTTTATTTCCTGAAACTCCTTTTAGAATTTATTGTGGATACTGGGCTTATTGGACAATTATTGTCATACAGACTATTGGGATATTCAGTATTTCTTTACCGTTTGTATATCAATTTATACCTATACTAGTCCCCCTGCGGTCTGGACCATATACGTATATGTGTTTTACTCCTTTTTATTACATGTAATTGATGTAATAAATATTATATCTGATATTTCATACTACTACACATTTACATTGTGCCAGGGAAAACTGTTTTCTATTTTATTTTGATCAAATCTTCTAGGTACACTTGCACACAGGTTTTGAAGGAAATTGGTAGGGAGGTCGTTTCAAGCATCTCAGAGAACTAACCTCAGATCTTCAGTGGATGTAAAAATTTTAAATATTTGGCTGTAACAGAAGGCAGTTTGTTCACTTAAGGGCTAAAGTGTGATACAATAATGAGTGTCTGCAGGCAACAGTGAAGAAGGTTTCTTGCAAGTTTGGGGCTACAAGTCAGCAAATGGAGTTGGGGATTTGGTCAGAATTAATGGTGTCCTCAATGCTGAGATACAGGCAGGTACTTATCCAACATGCGTACCATCACGGAGGCGTCTGATTGGCTCCAAATTTATTCTGCAGCAGGACAAGGACCCCAGACATACAGCCAATGTCATTAAGAACTATATTCATCGTAAAGAGTCCTGGACAAGGAGTCCTGGAAGTGATTATATGGCCCCCACAGAGCCCTGCTCACCACATCATCGAGTCTGCTTGGGATTACATGAAGAGACAGAAGGAGTTGAACAAGTCCACATCCACAGAAGATCTGAGGTTAGTTCTCCAAGATGTTTGGAACAACCTCCCTGCCGAGTTCCTTCAAAAACTGTGTGCAAGAGTACCTAGAAGAATGCATGCTTTTTTGAAGGCAAAGGGTGGTCACAACAAATATTAATTTGATTTGCGCCGTACAGTAGGGAAAACAGGACATACATAATATAAGGCCATACAAGGAAGACAACAAAAATACATAGATGAAAACAAAAGCTATGAAGGCCCCTGCTCATTAGAGAGCTTACATTCTAAGTGAAAGAGGGCACAGCTGAAACAAGAGGAGCAAATGTGGCTCAGAGTGGAGACTGGTACAGTTGTGAGGGTGCATTAGTGTGACTAGTGTTATTGGGGATAAGGTCACTTTTAAAAAAGAGATGGGTTTACAAAGGGCTTCTATAAGGTCTGATTGAGCGTAGTAGGGAATTCCATAAGTAGGGAGCAGCACGTGAGGAGTCTTGAAGGTGACAGTGAGAGGTAGTTACCAGAGCTGCGACAAGGTGCAGGTCAATCTAAGAGAGGGAGGAGGAAGAGTATTTTGATATTAGATTTGAGATGTATGCAGGGGCTAGTGTGGTTGACGGCTTTGTAGGTAAGGGTGAGTAATCTGAATTTGATTCTAGAGGACACAAGAAGTCAGTGTAGGAATTTGCAAAGTAGTGCAGCAGATGTGGAGTGGTGAGAAAGGAAGATCAGTCTTGTAGCAGCAATTAAGATAGATTGAAGTGTGGATATATGGGTTCCAGGAATGCCAGAAAGCAGGAGGTTGCAATAGTCAAGACAGAAGATGAAAAGAGAATGGATAAGAGTTTTGGTAGTATGTTGAGTAAAAAAAGAATGTATTCTGGCAACGTTTTTTAAGGTGGAGTCGCTAGGACTGGGAGAGAGTCAGGATGTGAAGAATAAAGCAGAGGACGGAGTCAAGTGTGACACCAAGACAGCGGACTTGGGAGACTGAGGAAATTGTGATGTTATTGACAGTGAGGGAGATTTATGGGGAGGTGGTGATTCTGGCAGGAGGGAAGATAATAAGTTATGTTTTGGACATATTGAGCTTTAGGTAGCATTGGGACATCCATGTGGAGATAGCAGAAAGACAGTTTGTTACACAAGATAGTACAGAAGGAGAGAGGTAAGGGGAAGAGATATAAATTCGGGTGTCATCAGCATAGAGGTGCTACTGGAGGCCGAATGAGCGAATTTGTGTCCCAAGAGAAAAGGTGTACAATGAAAAAAGTAAAGGGCCAAGAACAGAGCCTTGTGGGACCCCAACAAATAGTGTTAGTGGATGGGAGCATGTGCCAGGGTTAGAAACACTAAAGGAGCAGTTTGTTAGGTAGGCAGTGAATGAGGAAAGAACTGTGTCCCGAAGGCCAATGGAGTGAAGGGTGTGTAGGAGAAGAGGGTGATCAACAGTGTCAAAAGCAGCAGAGAGGTCTATGAGAATGAGTATGGAGAAATGACCCTTAGACTTTGCAGTAAGTAGATCATTGATTATTTTTGTGAGAGCAGTTTGTGAGAGCAGTGGAATGTTGGGGCCGGAAGCCTGATTGCAGAAAGTCGAGAATGGAATGAGAGGAGAGAAAGTTAGACTGGCATTTGTACACTAATGCTCAAGTGGTTTGGAGGCAAACGGGAGGAGAGAAATAGGGCGGTAGTTGGAGAGAGGCTGGATCGAAAGATGGTTTCTTTAGAATTGGTGAGATGAACGCATGTTTAAAGGAGGATGGGAATGTGTCAGTGAAGAGAGACAAATTGAATAGGTGAGATAGAGGTGGGTATGCAGTGGAGGAGAGGGAGTGGAGAAGTTGGGAGAAAATAGGGGACACATTGTAGGGTAAGATAATGAGATGAGTGAAGAGATTTCGGGCCTGATTCATTAAGGATCTTAAATGAAGAGTATCCTTATTTCAGTCTCCTGGACAGAAGCATGTTACAATGCAAGGGGTGCAAATGAGTGTTCTGTTTTGCACATAAGTAAAATACTGACTGTTTTTTGATGTAAAACACAAATATTTAAGTAGCTTATTTGTACACTGAAATTTAAAGTTGATATTTGTGTGCTACATGAAAAAACAGGCAGTATTTAACTTATGTGCAAAACAGAACACTCATTTGCACCCCTTGCATTGTGACATGGTTTTGTCCAGGAGACTGAAATAAGGATCCTCTTCATTTAAGATCCTTAATGAATCAGGCCCTTCATCTTCAGTTATTGGAGAGAATGAATTAAGGGTGGATTGGAGATGTAAAGGTGGGTAGAGTGGGTGGAATTTGGTAAGAGGAAATATCTTGTCAAATGGTGTCGATTTTGTCTTTGAAATAGGTGGCAAAATCATGAGCTGCGAGGGAGGAAGGGGAAGGAGGTACAGGTGGTCACAGAAGTGAGTTGAAGATGGCAAAAAGCTGATGTGGGATAGAAGACTGGTTGGATATTAGAGATTTAAAGAATGTTTGTTTGGCAAACTATTAACAGTTACACTTGTTTGGAAAAACTCTTACTTTGGAATATGTTTTCTACAGCTGCCTAAAACTTTTTAACAGTTTATATATATATAAATATATATATATATATATATATATATATATATATATACACACATGCACATACACACATACAAACACAAGGTAGTAAAATATATATATATTGTGTAATGTTTATTAATAAAAAGTGCTAGTATATTGAATTAATTATAATACGTGCAATTTTCGCGTTTCCGTTTAAAGTGAGATGTGAGCATGTATTACTATTAGAGAACCGAACCCACCCGAGCTTTGGGTATCCGAGTACCGAGCCGAGTAGGCTCGGTACTCTCCCACCCGTTCCAAATCGAGGCCGAACGTCATCGTGATGTCGTCGGATCTCGGGGCTCGGTTCTCGCGATACTTGAAGATTATAAATACACGCCTCCACTGCAATCCATCGCCATTTGACAGAGGGAGAGAGCAGGGTGTAGTCACAGGCTGATTAGAGCAGGGACAGAGAATACAATATTCTGAATCCAATTGTGCTAACAAAAATCGCTATAGAAGAGAGGAGGATAGAGGAGGTTTCTTTTTTCAATATTTGGCACTCAAAGTGCTTTTTGGGTGTCCCCCATAATTATGCATAAATATTTCTGGCTGTCAAAATTACTATCTGTCAGCAGTATCTTATCAAATAATTTTTAGCACTCCACAGTGCTTTGGGCTCAGAATGGATTCAAAGCAGTCCACATAAGATCAGAATGAGAAACCAGGTTCTGTCACCAGTCCTGATGGTAGTGTTCCCAGTACGTCATCTGGGCAAGGCGATGTCAAACTACACAGTGTTTCGAAATCAGTCCAAAAAACAAAAACAAAAAAAAATTACTGTGTTGAAGTGAAAAAGAAGTGTTACTGAGCAAAAGTTAAGTGCCGCTAAAAATTTTTTTGACAACATGCCATTCTACACACGCAGTGGCAAAGAGAGAATGATGCCTTCACCTTTGGCTATTAGTGGCAAATCCCAAAAAGTTACCGAGCCTACAATTGGTGCACAACTACTGTTACGCGTCAAAGCCGAGCTGAGAGATAACAGTAAGGCATTAGAGGATAATGTTTGCTCTGATTCACAAATGACACCAATCCCTGTGGAGAGTCCATCCAACAGTGGTATGTCTAATCGTGAGCATTCTGTTAGTGTACCCATAAAGAAGGGCCCTTTCAGCAGTTCTGCTGATGTGTACCTGAACAGCCCGAGTGTAGCCGGTGATACACAAATTGAGGATGCCACTTTGGAAATAGAAGAGGATGAGGGGAAGATTTGTGGAGGTGACGAGGGCGCTAATGAGGATGTTGATGATTATGATGCAGACAGATACCAAATTGCCTTTCTCAATTTCTATTTATATTCTAGATTATATAACGGCTGAATAGTTTTCTATTTTACTCCTAGTGGAGAGGGGATCTGATGCAGACAGATACCAAACTGCTTTTGTCCATTTCTTTGTATATTCGAATTTCTAGTTCTACAGTCTATGCAGGCTGCTTTTTTTTTCTATTTTACTACAAGTGGATGGGGGGGGGTCTGATGCAGACAGATACCAAACTGCCTTTGTCCATTTCTTTGTATATTCGAATTTCTAGTTCCACAGTCTGTGCAGGCTGCGTTTTTTATATTCAACTACAAGTGGAGGGCGGGGGGGGGGGCATAGATAGCCACCAAACTACCGTGGTCCATTTCATTTTACTTTCTAGTTCCACAGTCTGTGCAGGCTACTTTTTTATATTCAACAACAAGTGGAGGGCGGGGGGGGCATAGATAGCCAGCAAACTACTGTGGTCCATTTAATTTTACTTTCTAGTTCCACAGTCTGTGCAGGCTGCTTTTTTTTATATTCAACTACAAGTGGAGGGCGGGGCGGGGGGGGGGGAATAGATAGCCATCAAACTACCGTGGTCCATTTAATTTTACTTTCTAATTCCATAGTCTGTGCAGGCTGCTTTTTTCAAAGATGATGGCTACATTGCCAATAATCAAAGATGGAGGAGGTAGACAACCAGGTTTGTCTGTATAATTTGCAGACAAGTGTTCGAATTAAGGATGGCCTACCAGGGATTAAACTGTTTTTTTCATAATTTATTAGCTTTAGAATTACCTCACTTATCTAAGAAACTGGTGGAGCACTAAATTAGGTTATTTTAGACCAAAACTTTTTTATTTTTTTCAAAAATAGCAAAACAAAATCAAACAAAACCAAAACCAAAACACGCAAGGGCGGTTTTGCAAAACCAAAACCAAAACCAAAACACGAAGGTAATCCAGAATACAAAACCAAAACACGGGGGTCAGTGACCATCTCTAATTACTATTCACTTTATGTAATGCCACCAATCAAAAAAAAGAAAGAAAATGTAGTACTCTCTGTGAAAAAGAAACATTTAAGAGATGGTATCATTTCATTTCTCTCACCTATTGCAAAGGTGATATCCATATAGGGTCTAATTCATGTTCAGATGCAACCTGCAAATTGTGTTTAAAAAACGAGCAAAGAATTTAAGTGTAGTACCAACTGTATTGAAATCTAAGCGGATCTCAAGATACGATTCAGTTTGAATCTTGGTGTAAGTACACCCTGCCGTATGTTAACAGACAGAACACAAGATACCCACATGCATATGTGCAATATAAAGTCCCATCAGAACGAATGCAAAAAGAAAAATATTATATAACATAAAGTAACAACTAATAATACTATAATAATTCATAAAAATATGCTTAATTTTTTTTCCATTAAATACATAAAACAGGATGTTCTAAATGCGCACTGTACATACAATGCATTTTTATGTTCTCTCCTACTTGCATACAAAATGTTCTATGCTATCTAGTGGCTTGCAGACATGCAGTTTTTAATAGAAATACGATTCCGTGACAATTATCACTATCAGTCAGCATTTACACCTGCCCAAATACTGATGAAAATGATAGTACTGAAACAAAAACGTACTTTAGAGAAACCCAGGACTTCAATCTGCTGCATCTGTCTCAGAACACCATTACTGTATATCACTTACGTTCATCCACCACTTCCCACCCGTTGTAGGCAGTCATGTCTTTTGCATCCAGACATGAATAGCATGCAAATACATTCATTGGTATAAGGTCCATTTCTGAGCATGCACAGGGCTATATCAGGCAAAATATAGCAAGCAAAGGGACTTGGATCCGACCATGATTCCGGCCCATAGTGACTAAATAAATGCAGTCGCCCAAAGATCAAATATCCATTTTATTTCAATGTATTGATTTATTAGCTGAACACAAAACCAATTTGTGTAGTGCACAATATAATCTATAAAAACGACATAGGATTAAAACATTCGCAGAATGTGAATCAAAGCAGAATAATTATATATAGTCTTTACTTTTATTATTTGACACAACTGTCACACAGAGTGCCAGAGTACATTAATGTTCTTTTTTTTCCTTATGTATTAGGGATTAGGGAGTAAATTTCCTAAGGGGCTTTTTACAGTGTTTTGCATACTGCCACACATCTCAGTTTCAAACCACTAGATTCACTATCTGGCAGTTTGGAGTGAGAAGTCTCAAACCACATGCGATATATATGATGCCAACTTGCAAACCTCTAAACCAAATACCTAGGCAAAACCGCATAGGTGCAGGGACTGATGTAAGTTCTCTGTACAGCGCTGTGGAATTAGTGGCGCTATATAAATAAATGATGATGATGATGATAGGAAAACATTTTTAAAAAACTGCCCATCCTAAACCTGTGATTATGGAAGATAAACAGAGGATGAGGAATCATGTTATCCAATAGTACTTACTTTTAAAAAAAACGAAAAATGTAAAAATAAAGTATTATAGCTAATATTTAAAAATAACCACC